>NW_024524044.1:1200000-1800000 GCF_017590135.1 Pyrgilauda ruficollis | reverse complement strand
TGAATAACAATAGAATTAAATTTGACACTGTGTAATTACTAGGATTGAGAAGAGTTAATTTCAGTCCCTCTGTTGGTTTACTCATCAAAATTTGGAAGAGGGGAATATAAGCACTGAAAGTCCAGTGGTTTATGTGGCAGTTCAAGTTATAGTGTAAGTGCCTTTTCTACAACAGCAACAAAAAAATTTTTAGCTAATATTGTAGTTACCATACAAAGGAGGGGTAGCTTAATTTCAACATTATGTGCTTTATTGCATATATCACCTAACTCTAGAATATGCATTAGTGATTATCTCTTGGCCAACTTGGGAGATACTGTAATTTTATTTGAAGACCCTGAAAAAGCTTTTTGAGTAATTAACTATTAGAAAACTTCAGTCTGGAATACTCTTAAATGTTTTCTTTCTAGTAAAAGCAGTCTCTGTTTTAAAGTAAGCCTTGCAAAAATAAATAAAGACAGTATTGTGATGGGCTTCTTCATCTCCCCTTTCCTCAGAGTTAAGTCAGAGGCAGCTTTAATCAGGTACCCTGGTTTTGTATCATATCGCACAAAATAATTTTGGGGGATTTGATGTACCTCCTAATTATGTATTAATTACTTGGTTATTTTGAGTCATTCCTGTGGATGGATGGAATGTAGAATAGAAATGGTGATGAAGGTAATTTCACCCCTAAGGAGTTACAGCTGCATTAATTATGAAGAATTAGGAACAGGCCTGCCCTTAATAGGCCACAGCTAGATCCAGTTAGGATGGGTATTGTACAAGAGTAGGTTGGCTGGTTGAGAAGGAAGTTAGAGTCTGTTGGCTCTGCTGTGATGAAGGAGTCAGTACTGCGAGGAGCTGCCTGTGGGAAATCACCAAGGAGGTATGGAGCTTTTGCAATAGAATGACAACATGTGCCCTTTCATGTCCTGTTGTGGAAGGCCCACATTAATTGCTAGTGTCAGTGTGTGCTCTAGGTATAGGGCTTGTTTTTCCTCTTTGCAAAGGATGCTGAGATTAATATGGCTGCAAGTACATACTTCATTTTTAGTGTATTATACTTTTATAAATAGTAAGATGCCTGCAAGGAATTTTTTTTTGTTTTTGTGGGAATAAGTGTACTTGGTTCTCCTTTGATTTTAATATTAAAAGATAAGAAGTAACAGCAATCCCTTCTTTTCATCAGGTTTGCCATAAGTATGTATGCAATGTAATCTGGTTTGCATGCAGTAGTGTGTTAAAAGATGTGAACTAGAGTTTGTCATAAATTAATGACATTTAACATGTCATTTAATGAAGAAGTGTATTTCTTGTAATAAAACAGATTCTTGGCCTCTTACATTAAGTGGGCATGTTTTTTATCAATTTTAATGGGTTTCACCTGTTGATGGAAAGAGAATTAGGTGGAAGATTGATAAAGGAAATGTACATCTAAATGTAGATCTATTTTTCTCCCCTTCTCTCAGCCTTCTTTGAATCCTGGGGGAAGACAAGCATCTGATGTAGTACTCTTGAACCACTGGAGCATTAGAAATTATGATGTACAACGTGGGGACATTGTGTCACTGGTGTAAGTAATTTTGCATACATTTCAATACATGTTTATGTAGATGTTGAACTATCGGTGTTTCATCTACAATAATGTAGGTTTATACATGACCAAGGAACGTAACATTTTAAAAAATGCATTATTGTTATTTCTGTCATCTCTTTTCAAAACTCAGATGTTCAAAGAAGGCATTAACAAGTTTTTACTTAAAAGGAGTGCAATGCAAGGTGTCATGTGATACAATGTGTACCAAAACTGCCAAGAACAAAGAGTTGTGAGATAGAAAATAGCTAAAACATTGTGTGGCCTAAAGGAGTATAGTTTTGAGTTGTTAGGCTATGTACTTATGAGAAAAATTTTCCTTATCGACTAGTACTGTATGTTTTTCTTCCTCGTGAAGAATGTCTACTGAATAAAATTTTAGATACGATCTCAAGGATTCAACTACCTCCCTAAAGGACAAATGGAGCAAAATATAGGAGTCTACATTTAAATTTGGGAGGTCTATGTATCAAGCCAAAAGGTGGCAGTGTTTTGCTGTTGAAAATACTCAAGACTAATAGAGGACAGAAACTCCATTTCAGCCTTAATATAATATAGAAATAGAATGTCCAAGTCCTCATAACTGATGCAGGGATATAATACATACTCATATTATGTGCTTGGAGAGTTTAAGCTTAAGGTTTTAGTTTTGTAAGTGAAATGCACAATATATAAATTGTAACAAAAATGTCTTTGGAAGCCATATTATCAAACTGCCTTTTTGTCATATATCTTTTTTAATTGTCCCATTTTTTTGTCTACCTCTTCACTAGTGGAAATTTGTAAGACAATTTTCTTCTTTTGCTAGACACTTAAAATTTGCACTGTGATCTGTCTCATTTTCTGTCATGTAAAGTTTTCTGTAAATAGTCTAGTTACAAATATGAATTTATTCACATTTGCTACAGATAATATTGCAAAAAGTCTTCAATTTCAGGTCACTTAATGAATGCTGTAAAATGTGATTCTGCCTGTGTGTGCATCCCTCTGCCCAAGTCATGCTCTGGTGATTTGTTTAAAAGAGTCAGTATAACTGATTAGTAATTAATAGACTGAACAGAGAATGAGCACATTGTCTGATAAGGAAACAGAATTAATAGTTTCATTCTTATTATACTCCTTGAACACTTGTGATTCCATCGGAGCCATTTTCATTGGTTATTTTCACTTTGGTATATGTTTGAGCAGGATAACTAGTATTTTAGGTGCTGTG
The DNA here is from genome assembly GCF_017590135.1 of Pyrgilauda ruficollis. Taxonomy (NCBI): domain Eukaryota; kingdom Metazoa; phylum Chordata; class Aves; order Passeriformes; family Passeridae; genus Pyrgilauda; species Pyrgilauda ruficollis. Next base: position 1,797,211 of record NW_024524044.1, on the reverse strand, counting down.
GAGATTTTTGTATGTTTAGAAACTTTTCCCTAATCTTGGTAGAGTTTGTGTAGACCCACATAGAAGGAGTTGTATTTATACACTATATGGAAGCTTTTCTTAGTCTTTAGGAAGTCCACTGGATAATCAGATCAGAGTATTCCCAAAGCACTTTAAGATCAATACAAAAGAAGTTAGACAATGTAAAAATAAATTTATTGGCTAGTTTTATTATAAAATATCATTCAATGTTTACATTTTCAGTAACAACTTTCAAGTACCTCCTGATATGGATTTGTTAGAAGCAGTTTTGGCCTGCTTCCTTATTGTATTGTTAAGTTTGTAATTGTGTGGTAAAATCTTGCAGGATATAGTATCTGGATGTGATTTTGTACTTGTCAGTTTTTGAGAATATTGCTGTACAATGCTTCTATTGTGTAAATAGGTTAATACTTTTATCTTTTTCATTTTGATTGTTTACTTATGATTTCTATAACTCACACATGTGCATGAATTTTACTTGCTGGTCCTGAGGTCCTGATTTAGCTAAGGCATGAATGGGGAAGCACAATGTCCCATCAGGTGCTCCTTTACTGATCTGCTCAGAAATTCTGTTGTGAAAGTGTTGTTGTGACTGAGATAGGCAAATGGATATGTAAACCTTTGTTTTGTATCCTTGTTGGCTGCTTTACATTTGTCCACTGTCTCCTCTTTGCCAAGTTGTAGCAGAAGATAGTTTAGAGGTTGTGGAAGAGTGGTCTTTTGCAGGACAAGAGCTGAAGTAAAATATTGCTTCATGGCTGCTTGACCAGGGCCATTCAAACTCATTTTTGCTCCAAGTTTTGGCTGTTGACCTTCTACTTACAATGGACTTTGCTAGTTGTGATCTCAACAATCCCTTTAGGAATTGTGGTATAACCAGCAGCCATCCAGAATGACATGGTATCTCTGATGGTATGAAGAGAGCAAAGAGGTGAGTCACTCTTGGTGGTCCTGGATGCCCCAGAAGAGAATCAGTGAGCCTGTGGTCATGATCCTGATACTGCTTGCAGATGTGAAAGTTTTTCCTCCATTGTCCAATCTAGTTCTTGATAAATATATATATGTATATATATATACACACACACATATATATATATTTTTTTTTTATGACTTTTGGTACAAATGATCACCCAACTACTCAAGTACTTGATGGTGTTTATACTTGGTAAAGGTACTGGATGAAGACTGCATGTCTCTGTCTTTGCAGTCTCTGTACCTGATGTAGGTGAACCATTCATCTCAATCATAGCTGTCAAATTAGCCATTGTATGCACACGTGTGCATTTACCTTGTTTTAGACAAAATATTTAAAATGGCATTAGTCTTTAAAAATATTAAATTAGTCAGGTAAAACCAATGGAGATGATAAGTTGGTAGCAAAAAATTATTTCTTTAATTGCAGTTTAGTGTTTTACAGATAGTTATATCTTACCTCAGCCTTTAGAATAGTTTTTCCCTTTGGTTTGAACTCATTTTTATTGATACCAGAATTAGGAGAGCTCAATGTTACATGCTGTAACTTTTGAACTCAAAATTTTAAGTTGATTCAGAACTGAGCAAAATGTTATTGTTCTTAACTGGATCACTTGCTCGATGCCTAATTTAGATACTGCTGTATTACTGGGACTTAATAAATTGAAAATCAAAATAGGAATAATTTTTAAATAAGTGAAGTAATTTCAGTTATTCTGTGTTCCAGAATACTACCTTTCCATCTCTTAAATGGATTTAAAAAAATAAAAATGTGTTGTATTTTTAGTGTGGAAAATGCATTTATTTGTCTCCAAAGAGCAAAAATAATAATGTAACACATGACATCATCTTTCAAAGATGAATGCTTGTTTTTGCCTGGCAGACCTTGATTTTTCAGTAACTTTTGTGTTGAAGCAGGCATCTATTTTGTAAGAGCTTAGCTGAGGTAGATCTCAACAGTTGTGTAGAACTTTATCGGATGTTGCAGAATGAGTTATAAGATATGGAGTGTTCTCTCAGCTGGTTTCACTCTGTGAAGTTTGAGTGCCAGCAGCATTGTAGCTGGAGCTGTGTGTGTCACAGTGGGGGTTGTACAGCTCATGCAGTTCCCTGGGAATACATGCTGCAGCTGCACTTCCCAGCACTTATAGAGACAGTGCTCTCCTACTGCAGATTAAGGGATGTTTTTGCCAACGTTACCTGTATGTAATTTGGTTTTTACTGTATGCAAATGCAGGCATTGTTATAAAAAGATGTTGCCAAAGTGTGATTTCTTGGTCTGGAATTAATTTTGGTTGCCTTTATGGAAACCCTCCTGTCCTGATTGTACAATCATACAGTCTTTTTATTCCAAAATTCCTGTGTTAATGTAGAAATGAGTTGGTGTTTAAATTTTCAAATGATGAAAAGTTAAAGCTGTAAATATTTACAGACACTAATTTTAACCTTGAGGTCAAAAAGTAGAGGTTAATTTAAAGGTTGTTCTATGTCTGTAATAGAGAGAACACCTTCTCCAATGTTTGACTGAGAGCAAGAACTTACTTGCTGGATAGGTTGCTAGGTGTCCCTCCATTGCTAATTTAGAATGTCTTCTTGTGTGTCAAATAAAAATAGCTATGCTAAATTAATCTGAGAGAAAAAAAAAAGTGAACCATGCTGTTAGTTCTGTACATCCTGAATGGTAACATGCTTTTAAAAGTATGAACTATAATAGCTAAATGAGCAGTATGTTTAGAAATATGTTTTTAAAGGTCAGCTATAGAAATAAGGAAATAAGTGTTGTATATTTTGTCAGCTTCTTTTGAGCGCTCATATAGGAGCATAATTGCTTTAAATACAAACCCAACTTTCTACATAGAAAATGCCTTGACATACAAAAAAATTGCAAATCATACTTCTTGTCTCCTATCCTTCTTATCCTTATGAGGGATATTAAGTGGCTTCTGTCACTTCTTCCTCTACGATTATGCTCAGACCTTTCAGTAAACTCCTTTATTTTGGGTAAACTGCTAAGCGTTTGTGTGAGCTTGATCTTTGAAAAATGCAATGCAGATTATCATTCTGGAGGAAGAATCAAAGTACTGCATTTGAGGTTGTTTCTGCTGCTGTGTCCCTCACTGGCATCTGTTCAGAAATGAGAACTGGAGAAGATAATTGCGGTGTGATTTCATGTGAGGGTTCAACAAGTTTCAGCCTGTACGTGCAAATCTGAATAATGCAATTTTTGAAGGAATGTAGTCTTGTTTAGTTGATGAAAACAAAAGAGTTCCCAAATGGTGCAAACTGAATATATGCTATTCATAATAGATCGCTAATTGGAATTTCATTATTGAGACTAGCTTGGTAAAATAAATATCAGTAAGAAGGTATTTATTGAAGGAACTGCCTTGAATTTGAATTAGTTGTAATTATGAAAATATTTTCTACTAAATTCTGGTAGCTATAATGTGAATGGCTATCTAATGGTTCTTGCATTACATTTAAGAAAGTTTCTTTCTGACTGAAATACTGGACAACCTTTCACAAATACCTCTGCTTGGCCTTCTTAAGTCTTCCAATTTCTGTTCTATTTTTGTTTGTACTTAGGTCTCCGTACCAAGTCATCTGTCTTCTGGCAGGTAGGACACTGCAAAGGAGGTTGTGCTGACACAGAAGCTAAATAATCACTTTAGTTTCTGTGCCTCAATGACCTCAGAAAATCTTTTCCTATTCTGTTATTTTAGCTGGGAAAAAAAAACTCAAAACCTCTCGTCTTTTCTTGATAAAAATCAAATATGTAGTTCTACTTTTATTATCTGTGCTACAATCTATTCTTCGTGTGAGTATCTTTATATGTGTGTTAATACTGTTGGCGGAAGAAAGCTATGTGTCTTCCATTTATAAAGTAAAATCCTTTTTCTAAGGAAACTTTTCAGATACTGTACATGATCCTTGGTTGTATTATGAAGTGCTCAGGAGGGGTTTAATAGGCAGTGGTTGCGTTACTGTGGAAAATGAGCAGTTGTGGAGGAAAGAAGCTGTTGTGGTTAAAGCTATGGTTATAACACTTAAACTCTATGGCTATGACTAGGAAGTTGACAAGACTAGATTGCAAGAATCGCTACTGGAAAGACTCTGGCTAGACTCTTTAGGCCACAAAGTCACATAAATGAATGTTATAGCTTTCAACTGTTTAGTGATTAAATTGAAGGTTGGAGATTTAAAAATAACAATACTTATTTTTAAAAAGGTAACGATGGGGGAGTCAGATGGCCTTTGCTCTTTGTGAAAGAAGTGTTGATTGATTGAGAAGACTACTGTAGTATTGTAAGTGGTGCTGTGCAAACTTCATATTCTGGCTGATTTTGATTTTATTGGCCTTTTTATCGAATTAAGTACCTTGCTGTTGAATTAAGAAACAAATTGTTGCTTGCTGAACATTTATTAGAGTATATATTAGAATAATACATTGGAAATTTACTAAATCCACTTCATTGATCACCCAGTTGTTTCAGGTTTTGGGCTTGATTTGTTTGTTAGTTTGTTTTAGGTTTTCCTGCATATAATATAGTCTTTGTGTTTAATTTAAAATGCAACATTGAGAGACTTGCAAAAATAATTAAAGTCAGATGCATAGCCTGGTTTGAAAAAGACAGATGTCTGCTAAGGAAGGCAGGAGCCTCCCCTGAAATGGAAAATTTAAACCCTGTCCCTCTGAATTGTTATAATTTTGAAGTTAAGGGGGCTCTCAGACAAATATATGGGAGTAGAAATAACAGTTCCTTATTAGGGAAGAAAATAAAATAAAAAAGAAATAAAATAAACAATGGAGTAATACAAAACATCACTGACAAGTCAGAATACAACCTGACACCCTGTTGGTCAGGATGGTGGTAGCAGTCTGATTAAATAGTGGCTGTAGTCCTCCTGGAGTGACAGGACCACTCATGTGGTTCTGTTGAAGCAATGGTCCTGTAGAAGGGTATAGTTTTCCTCTGAAGATCCAGTGGTGGTATAGATGGGCCTGGTCTTTCTCTGGGAATCCAGTGGAAAAGGCTGGCTGTGGTCTTCCAAATCTCTGATTCTATCCAATTAGGAATGCCTGGCTCCTTCCTTTGGGTGGAGCATCTCACAATGGGATGATGCCATTTTATCAGTCATGCAGTGACACTCAATGGCCCATTAACAGAAGATATCTCCCCAGGTGCAGAATTGGTTGTGGAAGAGATAAAGAAAACTGCCCACTTAACTGAAGATAACTGCCCCTTCAGATAGGTTGGAAATGGGTGTGTGTATTTTATTCCTAAGACATTAAGACAGGTATTTGGTTGAATTTTCTTCTGAGGTAAATAGCATAAAATTTCTTTAAGACCCATTGTAGTGAAAGTGGAGGGATATTAGTCTTGACCACCTTAGAAGCAGAATAATTAAAAACACAGATCTGTTGATTATCCTGTGTAGAACAGCTTTAATTTTGATGCTGCTGAATTGGTACGGTACGTACTGATAAGTATATTGACTTACCTGTGTTTACAGTGGAAGAACTGTGAGTTGAAGTAGTGTTGCAACTCGGATAGATTAGGAAATAAATAATAAAAAGTTAATTTGTAGTTACACAAAAATATATGTCTGATTCTTTGGCAAGTGAGAAAGATGTGAGAAAAAATGGTTGTGTTGTGATCTTCAAATTGTAGGATGCTGAGGTGTTAGAAGCTAATTGTTACATAAGGAGGCCCTATGTTCTGCTGTTGGAGGAGTGTTAACAGTAATTTTCAATCTCAAAATTAACTGATTTATCAATTCTATTTAATTATTTTTACTTCATCTTTTAGTGATCAGGCAAATGGAGAAGAAGAAAAAACCTATTTTACCAAATGACATAATTTTTACCTTTTTAATAAAAATTTAAAAAATGTGGAACAGTATAGAATAATTTTTTATACTCTTTTAGATGATGAGAAGTCACAGTATGTTGGAGGTCCTGGGTCTAAGTGGACAGCTGCTTGGAATGTTGCAGGAATTGCAGCGGTGATTTGGTTGGCTGGAAAGCTGTCTCTGATCCTGTAAGTGCCTTACAGTAGGATGGCTGACTGTACTGTGAAGGTCATGTTGAGCAAAAGGAGCTTGAAACCTGCCTTGGTTTAGAAAAATGTTGCTTTTGCCTTTGAAATAGCTATAATTTAGACGCTAGGAATGTGCTTTGCTGTAGCAGAATCTGCTGCTATGTATGTACAGAAAGGTATCAGTATATATTTCCTGAATGTTTTTTCCTTGAACCTTAAGAAACTTTGACAACTCTTATGGGAAAATATTTGATACCTTTTTTCTCTGTACATTTCCAACTGCTGCAAAGTAATTGCTGGTTATTTATGACTGGCATTGCTTGTAGGTACTTGGAACTAGGAAGGGTTTTACAAGTCAGTGAAATAAGCTACACAATCTCATTGCTGGAAGTGGCAGGCAATATGATTGTTCAGCAACTAATGTGAAATTCCAGTGCTCATTCTCTGTAGGGTATTCTGATCAGACACCTCCTTATGTAAATTCAGACTGAAAGTCCGTGATGATATCGGATAAAAAAATTAATGGGTATTCATATGGTTTTTCTTGCAGTTTAGATCAATTGTATTTTTGATTATGATAAATATAGATGGACCATAATTTTTAAATATATGCTCTGAGTACAATACGCTGTTTAATCTGATGATCAGATACCTTGACACTTTAGAGGATTGTTACACTGATACTTTGTTGAAAGTAATTTCCTTCCCTTGAAAGTGAAGCCAATGTTCCGACTGATTCCTAGAGAAGATAACAAATCAAAGTACTTAATGTTAGGTTCCACTGCACTTATGAGATGCTGAGTGCTGAATTCATGACATGCTAGATTCAGTTTAAGATAAACTCACTATTTTAAGTGTTTACCTGTCATAATTTTTTACTTGAATTGTGAACAGTACACATTTTGGAACTAAAAATGCTATATCACCTATTATGAGGAAGTTGTTGTATACTTCTGAGGAGATGGAGTAATGTATTTTTTTTTTCCTAGAATGACTCTGGAAATCGGCTTACTCTCTCTCTTCCATATGAAACAAATGTCTTTCAAAGAGATCCAGTTCCTTGGCATCAAGGCTTTCATATTCCAATGCTAAGTTCTGCTCTCTACAGTAGCATGAAAGCTCTAATAGGGAAATATATGTAGGATGTTACAGTATGATTCAGCAGTTTTTAAATCCTATAATACAGTAATTTTTCTGAAGACGTAAAGCCTGATTATTTATAAGTTCTGGATGTAAGCAATTAACCAAATGGAATTGGTTCTTTGTATGCAAAAATATATTTTATCCATTTTTTTGGCAGTTAGCCTCTTTTCATTTTGTGTACAATTTGGGAAATACTGAGGTGATATTTTGTTTTACAGGATATTTCAAGCATTGTCTTCTTGGACAAATTACAGATTAAATATTGCAACAGCTGACTAGGTATCTTTCAGTAAAAATTTCCCTTAAGCCAGTTTAGTCAGTTGTATTATGAGCAACCATAAATATTAACCACAGAATGTTTCTTCTAGGAATCTTTCAATTAACTACAAATATGCTGACAAAGGGAATTTTGCTTACACGTAAAAATTTCCTATCTAATTGGTGAAGTTGGAAAAAAAACCATGGGTCTTGGCCTGTGCTGGGTATGTTGTGGACATGAACATTTTTGCATGCAATAAGCAGTCTTGGCCTTGTTTTCTGTTTTTTCAACCTGTTAGCAAAGGTAAAGGCAAGGGAATGGCGAATTAGCAGGTTTAAAATTATAATTAACCTTATAATCACTGTATTTTCCAGGGAAATTATATTGATGAAAGTAGCATTAGTTTTTCATGTGCAATCAGCTGTTCCTGAAAAGTGCAATTGAACAGCATTTAGCTTTAAAAATAAACATTTGTATTTGGGACTTATCATTATTGCCAACTGTCTATCTGATGACTGGCTACAGAGAAGAGTCCTTCTCAGAGATGTACAGCAGAAGAATGTGACAGGGACCACAACTGCAGCAAGGGGCATTCTGACTGTACACATGGTGGAAAAAAAGAAGGATTAGAATAATGTCATAGCCAGAGAGGCTCCAGCCTTAATTGACACTGGACTAGCAAAAACCCAAGCATCCTCACCTGCCTTTGCAGTTGCATCCGTTTTGGCCATAAGCTGAAGTAGATAACTTCTGGAGGTCCTTTCCAATCTCAATTATTCTGTTGGTTTGCATCAAATGGAATTTCAGCAATGAAGCTTTTAAGATGTGCGCCATAATAGCTATACACTATCAAGGTTTACATGACTAATTAATGTTTGCAATAAGCATTATGATGTTTTTCATTTGTTTTATAGCATGGAAGTGGAGTTTCTTAAAACCTCTTTCTGTGTATGTGGTTGTGATGTTTGTCTTATAACTGCTTCTACAAAACTCAGCCATGCGTTGAAAACCTGTTTTGTTAATAGCTGAACCATACAGAGAATGGTCAGATTGCATTTAGGTTTTATAACTAGATTGTAAATTCTCTGACAGAGAAACGATGAATAGGTTCAGGCAGATGTGTGTGGCCCAACAATCGGTGGGGTGGGTGGAAGGCTGCAAGCAGACGCCCGAAGACTGGGACATGTTTGACATAATACAATAAAGGGAAATGGTTTGGCAATATATGAGGGCAGTGCTTCCCAAGTGAGAAGAGGAGCCTGCTAAGGTACACAAGTAGTTGTTTGCTCACTTGTTAAATTTTCAGTGAAGTCTTACTGGATTCATTCATAATGGACTGAAAATGAGAGGAAAAATGTGTCAGGAATAAAGTATAAAAGGCACCTAAAATGAAGGTGAAAAAATTCATTTGATAGAACACTGGAAGCGAAGACAGGGGTTACCTACAAATTTTCGTGTCATGTCTGTAATTTAATGACTTTATGTAGGAAGAATTGACAAAAATGTTTTTCATTTATTTAATAAATAGAACTTAAATTGATTTGAACTTGACCTGTGTCTTCTGCCAATATGGAGCAGAACACTCTAGCCAGCCTATTCTCTTGCCACTCAGCTCTGATTTTCCCTGCTACTGTAGGTATCCTTCTAATTGCTACCTTTGTGAAATGTAAAAAATTAGTATATAAGCAAAATTTTGAACTAGGGAAAGGAAAAGGTAGGAGTAAAAACTTACAATTATTGTTCTCATAAACCCATCATCCATAACATAATGCCATTTAGAGTTTCAGTAATTAATACTGTATATCTTAAGGCAAAAAAGAGATAGCTAGTGAGCATATTTCTTGTGTTATGTGTTGTTTTATATGTTTGCTTTAAGGGATAAATTAGTGGCATTCTCAGAACAATAACTTTGATGTTTCCAGAACTAGGGCAACTGTAATGGCAGAAGTATGGTCTTGCCATATAAAGGGAAGTATGTTGTCAGCAAGCAAAGGATAATAGCATCCTGTACACCCAGAAGGCCTGCTGTGATGTTTGCGTCTGCATAAGATCCCCTTTGCCGTCAGAACAGGCTCTTTTTAAACTGGTGCTGAGTTTGACCTTAGTAAAGAAATACTGTTGCAAGATTTTTAAATGCGTGATCATGCACAGTGTGTTCCTCAGTTCTATAGGACGCTGACAATTGTTGCGATCGGCGGGAGAAATGCGGCACGCAATATGAGTGATCAGCAAGTCTCAGAAGTTTATTGAATAGGCACATACATTTATAACAGTGTTAATAAGGCTAATGCATATTGCAAAAATTGAGCTCATCATTGGTTAGTCGTTTATCAGTCAACTACGCCTACGTTTACATTCTTGTGTCCACCTTGTTGTGGTTTCTCTTATCTTTCTTCATTCTTGCTAGCTAACGAACCTCTCCCACAACCTCAAGTTTCGGCAAGGGCACAGTGACCTTGCTGCTTTCATACATTGATTCCCGACTCTCGTCCTGTTCTCCTTGCTCAACTAGCGGCATTATATCAGTATGTCCTTTGTCAGCTAGCCAACTGTCCACAACATCTTCCACAGACAATAGTACTTTTTTCACAAAAAACTTGTTTTAGTTTGCACTTTGAGTTCAAAGGCTTACCTGTTTAACATTATCAGGGAAAACCTGATTACAAATTATTTTCTGTATCCTTAATTGATATAGCTTACCTGAATCCATGAGACAGATTTAAATTCATTGTTCCATGCAGCTTGTGATGAGATGGTGTCACATTTCTATTAAAATAGAAATAGCTTCCACAGACTTTGTTGTTGACTACATTTTCCTCACGGTGAGTGGTGATGTCATTGTAAAACTTGTGAAGAATATTAACTGTTCCAGGTCAGTACTTCTACTACTAGTTCATAGGAACAGCATGCATACCTTTGATAACTGAAGGAGAATGTTGATGTAGTTGACATACATTTATTGTAACATCTTTTAAATACCTTGCAATCCCAGGAAATTTTAAAAACACTCTTTCATGGGCCTCTTGTAACCTTCTAAGATCCTTATGTTATTGCATGATATCTAGAGACATGTTTTAAAACTGACAGTGATGGGAAAGTGCAATATTGGAGTGATTCCTTACTGGAAGAAATTTATTATATGAGTATATGTTAACTAACATTACGTTAAACCTGACTTAGCAAAACAAAGGTCTTAAAATGTCTGAACCCAAATTCAGCAGAAAAAAGTGCATCTTAAATATTTGAAACTTTTTCTAGATGCTTCTTAGTTTTTATAATTGAAACAGGTAAACATGTTCATATAGAATATTTTCTCCTCTTTATTTCCCTGTTTGCGTATCCTTTTTGAGAAATTATCTCAGTGATTATGTTTGAGAGAGTTTTGAGTAGCTGGCCTTCCAATTTTCCTTTTCTTTCAGTTCTCTTTTGTAATCCTGTGGCCATTTGTGGTGTTGAAAAGACTACAGAGTTTGTGAATGCATAAAGTAGGTTGGGATTTATATAAGTATTTACAGTAAGTCTGTAAGTCTGCAGCTTTGGAGCTGTTGTCTCCCACTCTTCTAAAGTCTGCCGCTGTTTTTTCAGCGAATTCTAAGTTACACTTTTCTCCTTTAAAATACTGAAAAGCTTTTTTTGTGCATGTTTGTTATGTATGTTTTAATCAGCTATTACCTGTGGTTTGTGAACAGGTACAGCATACTATAACACTAATAGATGTGTGATTGAATTGATACATTTGAAAATACTTAAAGATTGCAAAGACTCTTAGCAGTTGTATTTCACATTTCAATGATGTAACTATATGTGAGACAGCTCAGCAAGGTTTTCCAGTTCACAAGATTTGCTAATGCAGCAGCAGTTAACCACCAAGGGAAATTTAGATTTGAAGGGACTTTTCATGTCCTGATTTGTAAAAGCCCTCCTGGGCTATTCTAGAAATTTCTGTTAGCAACTACATTTAGCTCTTCTGTGTTGTTTCCATTCCTGTGTGCAGCTGTATGTACTATTTGCTGAAGCTCATGAGGTGTGACATGGCAGCAACAAGTACATTCTCTAGGTGATTGCAGCAGGGCTGGCAAACGTGTCAGCTCCTGGTATACAGAGAACATGAAGAGAGCATTTGCTCTTATTAGCACAGAACAATGATTCAGGCTAGAAGTAATCAATCTTGGTATATCTAATCTACCAGTTATACTCCTGCTTTATAATATATTAATAGTAATAGACTGATACTGGAATGGGCTGAGTAAAGGTTTTATTATTTTACTGTTTTGTTCTTTGTCTCATACTTGCAGTTGATAAAGTGAACAAATAAAACACATCAATACTGCTTTTATCATGAGCTTCATCTGCAGGAAGCTGAAATTTGTATGGTATTTAATGTTATCTTAAGAAGAACCCTTTTGAACACAACAGAGTTATGATGGCTGTATTCATATATTGTTGATTGGTCTCATGTGTTTACTAAGAATAAACTGATTTCGAGATTGCTATGGGAATTTGATCCAAGTACAAAAGGTGAGCTAACACAGACTTGTATGACTAGCTGATATTCAAAATGATCTTTGACTTAGGAAGAAAATAAACCACACTCATTATTTGAAAACTGTTATAGCAAAAATTTCAACAAATATGAATTGGTGAGATTATATTTTTTTAAAAGTATCTCTCATAGACAAACTGGCAAATCAAGGTCTTGCATAATAATTTAATAGTTATTATGTGTATGTAATACTTGTAGAACAATTTCAGATTATGTTATTGTTTTGGGGAATATCCTTTATGGACACACAGAGGTCAGATTTTGAACCAGTTGGCATGCAGTAGTAGGATGACTGCAGCGTATTAGTCATATACCCTGCAAAAGTTCCTAAATGTATATGCTTATAAAAATCAGTAATTTTTCCTTTCCCTCAGCTACTTGGAACAAAAGCAATGGTTGGTACTGCTGCGAGCCCAGAATCTGAAAGGATTTGGAATCCTTATTGTAATTCCTTAGAATGAATGATGTTTATATTGCCTGTGAGAAGAGAGACTATTATCCCTGTTTTGCTCTTGCAAGTCCAGAGTATATTGTCCACTTTTTCTCATTAGGATCCAAATCCAATATATATTTTAAAACAGTCCAGAAAATCAGAAGACTAAGAGCAAAAGGGAAAATTTTAAATGGACGTGTTTTACACTTTATTAAAAATCAAATATATAATATTGTATTTAATACATGTTAATTTATGGATGTGTTTATAGTCTATATAAATGTTTTAGATCCTAGGGTGACACACTATTTTATTTGAAAACAAAATTCATGTTCATTAGTTTGTGTGGAGTGTGTATGTAGCAGCTGAAGGTCATCTCCCTAGAATCCTATAGCTGGATGTGAGGATAATTCACCATTTCAGTATTGTATATGATATATACATGTAGAGATTTGGTCCATTTAGGACCCATTAAAAAAAAAAAAAATCATTCTGACCTGTGTGTTCTTGCCAATGGCAGAATGGATGGTCACGATGGACTACGTGACCTTTCAAGCTCTCTTTCAACCCAACCCATTGCATGGCAAAATGATCCCTTCCTGAAGTTGTTTTCTTGCTGGTTTTGGGTTGCTATATTCAGATACATACTAATAAGCTGAAAGGAATTTTTACCACTTTAACCAATGTAACTGGGATTTATATGGAAATTATATGCTAAAGAAACACATTTGGGTTTGTCTCCAGGGGTTTTGATGCTTAGATTGTTATCTGTATCTGAGGTCATGCCCAAGCCACAAATCATGTGCTACTGAAAAATGAACTGTTTTGCATCCCCCACTTTATTTAGGATGTCAATCATGCCTCATTCAACCAGTCGTAATAAATACATTCAGAGACATCAGAGAGAAAACAAGGAAGCTGAGAACAGGCCTGTGATGAAGGAAAAAATATATGATTGACACTGTTCTTTTCTTTTGTTGATCCTAGCTGCACTTTGTTGGAGTGTCTATTCAGTAGCAATTCTAGAGAGAAGATTGTGAGAACTTTATATTCCTTCTTGTTTGTTTTGCTTTATCATTGCAGACTTTCTTAAACAGATTACAACAGACTAATTCATCTGTTAAAGTTTGGCCAAGCAAGTCTATTTCCTTCCTTCAGAGCATCTTATGTTTTGTTTGTGTTTCTGAAGTCTCTAATGAAGGCTTAAGGATGAAGCCTCTAACTTATTATTTTATTCTTATTTATATTCTCTCGTGCTTAGGGATGCTGATTTTGGACAAAAGCATCATTATTCAAGAAACTCTACAGTTTCAGAATCTACTCTATAGATTTCTTTGTTGCCTCAAGGGGGGTTTCTGCATTAAACTTACTCCAATTATCTCTATTGTTGTAATAGTTAGATATCATAAATCAAGCCTACTCACCAGAATTTCTCTCTAGTCAGTGGAGGAAAAATGAGCACTTATAGAAATGAGTTTTTATCAATTATCCTTAGACATTTTATGTTAAATGATGGGTCAAATAAATGACATGTAATTTAATTAGAATAAAAATATATTTCTATATAAATTTTCCACTTTTGTCCCTAAACTAGGTAATCAAATAGTAATGAAACTATTTTAGTATGTTTCACCATATAGTTTTAAGGATTATTTATGTGCTGTTTACTACTGCCCAGAAAAAAATATTTTCCGTGTTATATCTTAAATTTCCGGGTGACATTTCCTACTTTTCACTGTGCCTATTTGGACTCTTCTTTTGGGAGACTGTGATAGCTGACCAACAAGGGTCTTCAGTTTTACAGTCAAAACTGAACAGTCAACAGTTTTTCATCCTGTTGAGATTAAGAATCTGTTAAATGAGCTATACATGCAGATAACTAAATAATATTGGGGAGCTTCCATACTCTTCTTGTGTTTACAATATTATTTTCTTTTTTTCCCTTCCTTCCTCTCTGTCTCTTAAACGACACAGAAGAGATAAGGTCATAATTTAATGAATGACCCCCTTGGATCACAGATGCTGACAAAATGAAGCCTGAACATTTTAAATTGGCTGGCTGCTGTTATCCTAACAGAGCCTATTAAAGTCACACAAGAGAGCATAACTTATTATGTAGTGAAACTGTGACTTTTTCATGGTTTCTTTGTAAATGTGACAAAATTTATGGATGGCATTAGTGATACTAAGTTGACAGAATTAAAACCACTGTTTATGGACACAGTTCAGTAACTTGATTTAATTAGATTCTCACTGGATTGATCTAAGAGGATTTTCAGGCAGTATTTTATGATGAGGGTTTGAAAGAGAATGCTAAAGCTCTCTCAAAAGTGAAGAATTAAAACCAATATTTTTATTTAAATACATACGTGTTTAGCTAATTACCTAGGCTCTTGCACTTGAAACTGTGGACAGTGTTTTGTATAGGGGCTTCAGCCACTGTCCAGCCTGAAAATTCATCTGAAGCTAATTGTTTACTGCACTGAGATTGGCTCAGACTGGATAGAGTGTGATGCTGGTGACACCAAGGTTGTGGGTTTGATCCCTGTATGGGCCACTCACTTGATGATCCTTGTGGTTCCCTTCCAACTAACAGAATATTCTGTGATTCTGTAAATATAAGGCTACTTACTGTAACTCTGTGACAAAGAAAACACTTCACAATCTCTTTTCAAAACCGGCAAAAGAAGGTGTGAATTGTCAGTTGGGCTCCCTACCTGTGTGCCTTTCCCTTTCAAGAGCATTGAGATACATTGTATATGTTTCTTTCCATTAAATAGCACCTGAATCTCTACAGCATCTTTTTAAACAAATTCAAGGATAGTTGATCTATAAACTGATAAATATTACTTCCTCTGCAACTTCCTGTGGCAATAAACAGCAAAAATTATCAGGTATTTTTTTGTTCTTCATCCAGGGAATGTCACAAATCCATACATCTGATTACTAATTTCAAATATTGATTTCAGATTTAGCTGAAAATTGTGCCAGTATTGCAACTCTCGGTAGCTCTTTCTGTAAAATTCACGATGGGTTGGATGGGAGTCTGAACACGGTCTTCAGAGCATTATTTATAAATGGAGAATCTCTTCACACTGACTTTTCTCAAAAATAAGAAATAGCAATATATGTGAGAACTATTTATTTCTTGCTTATATTTCACCTTCCTTTGCATCAATATTGTAAAAAAATGAAAAATACTCAAAGATTATCTCGGTTTCAATACTTTATGTACTGTAGGAAGTTATCCATAGACCAGGTGTTGAGTCCTGACATTAACATTGTGTCTTCCGTTATTAATATTATTACCTCAGAGCTAGTATTAAATTTGTATCTTAGTGATGTCAAGATGCATATGAATGACCTCTCTGGAACAGGAAAATGAATGTCATCACAATTTTTCTTTATATCCATGATTATTTCATGATGGCAATCTTAAAAATGGCATATGTTTATTTAACTTTTAGTTACTTCTGCCCTATTTTTTGTATTGCTAACTTGTATCTGTGAAATTCACTTGGATTGTGAAATTTGATGCAATATAAGGGAGCAGGGGAAAGGTTCACATAAATCCAAAATTAAACTTCACTTCTATATTATAGTGAGAAATAGGCCTGTTGACAAATGCATTGGCTAGATGTAGGTTTTTTTATGATAATTTCAAATTCTGCTATGAAACAGCACAGTTTACTATGACATCTTCACACATTTTTTTTTCCCAAATGAACCAAAAAGAACTGCACCTGTGCTCTTCTTTTTAATTTTTTTTTTTATTTCTCATACTAGTGATTCATAATCTAATACTTTTATTTGTTGTTTAGAAAAATTCTGCTTTGATACCTTTCTGATGTCTGTTAAATTTAGTGGAAGCAGTAATAGTTCTGGGAGAAGACCAAGGTCTATTGAAGAAAATGACAGTTTTTAAAGTTAAGTAAATCTGGTTTTCTATTTTTTATTGCATAGTGGATTTCTCTTTCTACAGATACTGGTTTAACTTTAGAAATTCTCAGCCGCTCAAATATTTTCCTTTTACTGAAAAAAGAGTGTCATGACAATAGTTAAGGCTGCTGAACAAGAGGAACAAAGATTTTGTTTTGGTGAATATACCCAACTGGCCAACACTGACGTACTCACTTCATTGCTTTCTAGTTCAGTTGTAAAAATAACCCAACTTCATTCTTTGAAAGGATTATTCTAGGGAACATTTGCTTTACAAAGAATAAAATATATTTGGTGTTACTACATTTGACAGAAGACACACACAATTCTTATCCTGTATTTACTGTGAGGTGATGTTGTTTCTTTATTACTAGAATTCAGAGATTGTTTTCTTAGAATGATATAAAAACCTATTCCTTAAGAAATGTCATTGTACATTTTATAAATACTTTCTTTTTATAGTGTTCTTCATACTAAAATAAATAATGGACTCTCTAAGGCATAATGGAAGCTGTATGGCAAGAACTGCTACTGCAATGAAAACCAGTGAAGTTTGAGGGGATTATTCAGTAAAACAAGGCTATTTTAAGAAAACACAGCTCTAATGTTGCTGAATGTTTTTACTTTCATGAATATTACAGAATGGTGGTGTAAACAATAAAAGGGCACATTCATCAAAATACTTAAATTAAACACTCCTCCACCCCCCCACTCCCCAGCTCAGTTTAAGCATACTCAGATTAAGTACTCAGATTTCACATGGTGGTGAAGGAAAGAACCCTTAGGACATGTAAAATTTATGAGGAGTCTTGAGATTTCATTCATTATATTGACAATATGCACAGCTTCTCTTCAAAATAGATTGGACCAAAAAAAGGTGAACAGACGTGGTTGAAAGACTTCTTCCCGTAGTGTGTGCTGAATTATGTGAGTTACTTCTGCTTATACATTACCCCGGAGGACTGCTTAATGTGCTTGGTTATATAGAGCAGCAAATTTTTAGCTGTGGGCTGATATCCATATTGAGCCATAAATTTATAGTTGATCTATTGCTTTCTGGGCAGACCAGTCATACTCAGGTGGAATTAAGGGCAGTAATTGATTTCCTGCTAAATAAGGCTCGTATCAGGTTAAAATATAAAAAAATGAAAACTAGAGTCTCTATATGAAGCAAATATATATTCTAAATATTGCTTGTAGATATGAAAACCTTTTTATAATTATAAATTTGCATATAGATCTGTAAAGATACCTTCTGAATGTAAAGCAGTATCTATAATTTTACTATTTGAATTTTCATTGACAAAAACATTTCTGCCAAGAAATCTTTTGCTGCTGCGGCTACATCTTTATTCTAACAATATACCATACCAACAGAATGTATTTTAGCTTGCATTTAGCTTGTGTTAAGTATACCAAGGTGAATATTGCATGAGTTTGGGATTTCATCTCTTCACATGTACCATAAAAAAAACCTGCTTTATAATAAAAAAAAAAAAAAATTAAGCAGTGATTGCTTAATCAGCTGTGTATCAGCACGTGTCTCTGTGAAATTTAGAACAAGGCTGATTCACTGAGATGCAGAGGAAAATCTTTTATTAACTGAAGCTGTCTTTTTCTCATCAGCAATTAAGTTGCCAAGTAAGTCTGCTTAATTTCACTTCCATCCTGCGAAAATCAGCTGCTGTTTTCATGATACTGATATAACAAGTAAAGGAGGAAAGAAATTACCTCCATTGACATAATAAGGAAAACTTTGTTGTGTTATTTCAACTTTAATTTATATTTGGAATTGCATCCTGCTTCAGAATTTAAAAAACATCAGTTTCCCTTTCCCCCCTCTCTCTCTCCATGTACTCTTTTTCTCTCTTTTTTTCTCTCTACTTTCTCTGCCTTGTTTTTGCAGTGAAGAACATGCTGTGTAAAGTTGAATCAATTTGGATTGTTTCTCATCAGAGAGACATTCATACTGGAGGATTTCAGCCCACATTTGCCCTTTACTATAAACTTTTTCAGTTGACTTGAAGTAATCTGTATTCTTTGTGAGGATAAAGGAAAAGTTTTTCTTTAAATATTATTTTCCAGTTGGAGTATGATTTTGTGTTGAAGCTGTTTTGCTATCTAAAATAAAAACCTCATCGATCTAGTTTTTATTTTCCAGGTGAGTTCTTTATTTAATTAGTTTGTTGTTGTATACACATGTGGCTGAAATCACATATTAAATGTGAAGAAAAAGAAGCAGTGGTCATATTACAGTGTTAAAGATAAATGCCCATTGTTTTTCCAGTAAATGCTAAAAAACATCTTCCATAATTCAGGCTTTTTGAGGAAGAATTTCCTTCATTATAGCTCTTAAAATTGTTCCAGTTCTCCCCTTTTTCCCAGCCTGTGTTTTGTTTCTATGGACAGATAAATAGTTTTGTTGTTGGCACTTGAAGTTTAGGAGGAAGAACCTTTCTCTTGTCTCTACTGGTTTCTTTTCTAAAGCCTTGGTCCTTGTACCCTGACTGCTTCTTGTGCTAACCTGAGCCTGATCTGCAAGAAGGAGGGGCTGTGTCTGTGCAGCTCTGGTGGCTCATTGCTCAGGCCTTTCTCAGCTCACATATTTCCCAGAGCAAGACTGTGCATTGGGGATGATGCCTTGAGAAGGCTGACCTAGAACAGAGGCTAAGCCGAATTAAAGAATAAAATAGGTATTAATTAAAGGGCCTCAATGGATCCACCTTGGGCAGTACAAGAGCCCAACCAGGGCTACACCCCAGATGAACCCAAAATGGTCACAAAATGGACGACCGGTCACAGCGTCTCTCACTTTTTAAAGTTCTGGTCTTTTTGCATTTTGGAGTTAATTGTCCAATTATAGCTTCAGGTTATGAAGTTCCATCCTCCTTGTTTTTCTCTCTTCAATTCACTCTTGTTTATGCTCTTGAGCCTGAAATTTGCATCAGTTGTCCTTGGACCCCAGCTAGAGAAGGAATTGTTTTGTCTCCCTACTCTGTGAAGAGAGCTTACAAACAGTTAATGCGAAGCTCAGAACTACACACTAAAGCACCACAGAATCTGAAAAATATAAAATCTAAAATTTGAGGCATCAGGGACAGCCCAGCCTGGATTAAATGGGATGGACAATGGAAGAAGAGGTTGAAGTTTCTACTCATACTTGCATTCTATACATTGATTAAAATACATACAACATTACTTCTCTGGAAAGAGAAGACAGAATTTTTCTGAAGCTCTTCTCATAGCATTCAACTCATCTTGATACAATTAATTCCAATTTACCCTTCTTTTTCTGAGCTGGAAATAGTGGAGGGTATAATACTATTTTTGAGAAAACGTATTTTAGAAATAAAGGGTCACTATACTACAGTTTTCTACTTCTGTATTTTTCTGTATTTTTATTAAACAAGATGTAAAACTTTCAGATTTCTAAAATATTGTATTGCTACTGTGGATCATGACAGTTAAAAAAGAAAAGAAAAAGCATGTCTGGTTTTGGTTTTGCCACCTTAGTTTGGAATCATCTAAGACTTAAAATTACTTGTTTACTCTAGGCTCTCAATTTTAGTTGTCTTCTATATCAAGCTTTTAAAGCATTTTCCAGAAATGACATTTATGTAAGATTGTCTAAATTCAACTCTGAATTCACAAAGCTTTCTTTTTTTGAAGAGGTACCACTTTCCAGGTTGGATCTTATAAGTGTGACCTCTAAGCAGGCTTGCAGTGCTATGTCTGCTGCTTTCTAAACACACTGTACATCCATCTGTTTGCTAGATGTGACTTTTTTCATTTTACTCTTAATTGGCTGCATTGCCTGCAATTGTGTGTTGTTTAGCAAATACTGTGCATGGCCCTACATCCCATATGCTTGTCTTATGCTATTTCTAGCAATCTTGTGATTGTGAGGGTTTTCCTAAATTTTTACTTTGTATTCTTTAATTTTATTTTATTCTGTCCCCAAAGTAAGTATATTTGGTTCTTTGTTTGCTTGTTTTTTGCCCTTTCCTTTCCTTTTGGGAATTTTATTTTTGTCCTGAGGGATTTCTGCAACCTTCCATACCACATACAAGTCTTCTCCAACTGTGAAGTCGTAACTTTTATTAGTTACTTGTGTCTTGCCCTCCACCCTGCAGCTTTGGCTAACTGAACTGAGCTAGTATCTGTCTGCTATAATGAAATCTGCCAACTGCCTTAATTATAGGTCTGACTCATTAGTTTAAAATTATTAAAAGATTCTTCAAGGAATTATTTCACTTTTTTTTAGTTTCATTTGCAGTCTTTCAAAAGTGTATCTTTTTTTCAGCATTATTGCAATTTCAGTTGAGAGCTTGCACTTTCAGTCTTGCTCTCTAAACTGGTTTTCATCAGTAGGTGCAAGTTCAGCAAAATAAAAATGTAGTTATTAGTGAAATTTATGCTTCACTTAATGTGGTTTCCAGCTTTGCTCCTACAGATGTCAGATACTTACTTGAGTTTCTTCTTAGCATCCATCAGTGTAAGACTAGTTTCAGCTTGTTAGTGGCCATTAGTTCTTGCACTGCTCTCTCTCATTCTTGGTGTCTGTCTTCCTAATTTCTCTGATAATCATAAAGTAGTTTAGCTCCTAACTGTGAATATATAGACTTACAACTTTGGAGTCCAAACACATGCTTAAAGTAGAGCTAATGTTAGATCAGGTCGTGAAGGCACTTAAACAGGCATTTTGAGTATCTCTAGTGCTAAAGTCTTGTGTGAGTTCCAGTTTTGTATTACGTAGCACTGAGAAGGACAAAAAGGTATTAGAAGAGCAAGTGTTACTGAAGTTCAAGCATATATTTAAGAGTCTCTGATGTAGGGAGATCGTAATTTCCTTGCCCATTTGCACGAGAAATTTTAGTACTTATTTTAGTATGAAGATTCTTACACTGATGTCGTTACTGAGAATGTTACAGTAATTCTGCTGGAACTGTGACTGTGGCTGATAGAATGCTACTCTCCATGAGTGAAACAATGGTCAGGTTCAGGTCACAGAATTTAAGTGAAGAACACATTTAAAAAACCCAAAAAATGAAAACCAAAAGCAAATCAAAACAAACCACCAAACTCCCACAAACAAATCCTTTGCAGGAACTTGATATTTTTGTATTATTTTTGTCTTACTATGTTATTAGATTTGTCTTTAAATTCTCTGTTCTGTGATAGTGGCCATTGTGCTGTATTTGATTATATATTAAAATAGCTTCATGTTACTGAGAATGTTAATTTTCAGATTATCAGTCAGATGTTATGTATTTGACTAAAACAATATTGGTGTCGTGCAGAGACCTGTTGTGCAGTGGAAAAGGCTTCTAGTTTTAAAAATTAATTGTAGTTCAGAAAAAGATGGAGAATAGTACTTGAGTGGGGAAGGTTTGTAGTTACCTGCTTGAGGAAGAAAATGTAATGCTTATCCAGTGATAAGTGTGGAGATTTAATAAATGCTCTGTAGGAATTTAAAGTGATTCCTGTTCACTATTTCAAATATTTTTAGTACTATTTGGAAATGGAAAATATCCTTGAAGGACAGATGACAATTAATTGCATGCAAAACACTTTCTGATCTCTTTGCTGTCTCAGATTCCATGAAAAAATAGGAAATTTGACAATATATACTGTATTATCCTTTAATGAATCATAATCACTTCTTGCAGTTTTCTTCTATAGGTACTTAATTTTAAATAGATAGTTCAGATGTAAACTGTTATGCTTTCATAACAAAACACACTGGTTCTTGTCTGTCATTTAAATGTTTGAAAGCAGCTTCATAAGCAGGATTTTGAAGTTAAAAGTTGAAGGTTTTTCCTTAAGTTTTGAGTAGTGACTACTCTGCTTCTATCTTCATATGACTATAATGTTTTGTTTTCTTTGTAAATGTTTAATATATTGAATATTCTATTATTTGAGTGTATTATAATAGTATGGGGGCCTCAACCTGGCTTAGAATATGCTCTGTTTTCATATACAGTGACACCTAAACCCTAATTTTGGTAACTCCATCCCAATTTAACTCTCTGTTATTGATAAACCAAACTCATGTGCAAAGTTTCATGCTTCATGAAACAATGGGGATAAGTTGAAAAACGCTGCTTCTAAAGACAGCTTGTACTTACTCCAGCAAACTGTGGAAAATGCTCTGCAGCCCTGTGCAGGGTTCATTTACACAAACCGTTCAGTGAACTGCTGCTCTGACATTTCACTGACATGTAAGATCAGAAGAGGGAGTGCTGATATAATTAGATATTAAGCCTTTTTAGATGGGGCCTTCTGCCCCAAAGTCGTGCTTATGGTTGCAAATTTTCTTTATAATGACTAAAAATGATCTGTGCAAGCACATATAATACCTACCATGCTATAGTTTTCAGAAGATTTGCAAAATTTCCACAAGCTCTGAATGTCTCACCAGGTCAATAATGCAGCTGGCAGGGCACATACCAGCAAAAATTTTTATTTCTTTTTCTTTTCTGTTTTAAATGTTAACCACACTGCATGCAGATCCCTTTCACGTATTCAGTTTTTCCTTGTTCTTCTATTACAGTCATTCACCAGAAGACACTTAGCAAGTTAGAAGAAGCAATTCAGGAATATTTTTGTTTGCCTTTATAAAGCTTTGGCTCTCTAAATGAATTCAGAACTTCCCACATTGCCTACTGACAAATATTATGCATAAGAAACTCATATTATTGTAGGTCACTGAATTAATTTTTAAAATGCCAATTGACATGATTCCCTTAGGGACTTGTAAGTTGCTGCTATATATTATGTTCCCGCACAAATGTGGAAATTCAGAGTTTTAGAAGGGAAAGCATTTGTAGTACAGAAACAGCTTAACATGAATTAGGTAGTGCTTTTCTAACATTTAAATTCTAATAAATGGAAATAGACAGACTTTCTAGAGATTTTTCCTTGTCATTGCATGTTTAGCTCTCCAGAAGTTATTGAGATTGGTGTCTTTTGTTCTGGCACCAAACTTCACAACCTCACTGTATTTTGTGTAACCAAAAATAGGAGATTCAAGTACAAATAATGGTTACATCTGGGTTCAGTCCATAGTGATACCAAATGCTGGAAGTGAAATAGCCAAAGAACGATAAGCTAGCCAGAGCTATTTGACTGAGTGATTTTTGATTGAAAAGATCTTAGCGATGGTACTAGTGTTTGTTATATCTTGCTGATGTATAACGTGTGTTCTGTTTTTGTCAAATAGTCAAAAATAGAGCACTGTAGACGAGAGATGGTCATGAACCAATAATAAGTCTTTTCACTTAAATATATTGCTTAGTAGCAGTGCTACACTTAATGGCTTGCCAGCTAGTTTGGTGTTTCCCCTGTGCACTGAAATTTGTATAATTTATAATTATAAATTTAATTTATACTATAAATTTTATAATTCATAGTAATTTTGATTTTGTAGAGTTCTTAAATGTGATATTCAGTGTATGCCAGTGAAAGCAGGGTTGCTGCCTTTGGCCCATCTTCCATTACATAAATTCCCTAACACAATCTTGTCAATGTGAAAATTAAAAATTGTTTGGGACTAGTACAAATTGACCAGAATTTCCAAATCACTTGCTATAAAAATGCTGTAAGTTTCTACAAACACAGTTGTATGCCAGCATATATTTCTCATCTTTTCAATAGGAATAATTTTTTTCCTTTAAATTTGCTTTTCTGTTTATATGGAGGAGCTTGACAGCTAGCTTGCAAGCAAAGCTGAGTTAATAGAAGAAATAACAATTGATGATTTTTGAGCTTCTCTATAACAAGGAAAAAGACATGACCGTTAGCTTTGAAACAAATTAGAAAAAGCACAGTGATTGTGAACTTCTGAAATTTGTCAGTGATGATTTTGAGCCATGACTCTTGAATTGGGAATCCTCACTTTAATCACAGGAAAAACACTAAGAAAAATTTAATCTACTTTGAATTGGCTAGAATAAAATGTGTGGTATAGAATATTTTTTTTGGCAATGGGAAGAAAGACTTGATGGTGTATTGGGTAATTTTCCAGTTCATGTATCTTGGATAATTGTGTCCTTGAATAAATAGAATTCTTTTGGTATTGTCCACTGAGCATTAACAGCTACATTAACAGATATATTGACAGATGTATTAATGCATCTTTGATTTTAATTGTGTAAAAGAGATAATTCAATGTTTTTTAATAATTATTTGGTTTTCTAGCCTTCATTTTCATGCAAAGTTTTTAATGGCACTACATCATGCCAAGACACCATAAACTTCTTTATGCTGAACTTTAGCGAATGCTTTGGATTTTTTTTTGGCTACATGGCTAATGAAGGGTTAAAAGCCCGAAGGGTTCCAGCTGAAGGAAGAAGAGGCAGGAGGGAAATGCTTTCTTTGTATTGTTAAGAGACAAGAGTGGATTTACATGAGAATTTTATCAGCATTCTTAGTGATATGCTGGACTGAATTCTCCACAGATGCTTTTTTTTTTGGACTGGCTTCTTTATTCTATCTTTCTTCTTTTGAGATACTAGCTTAAAAGGATGTATCTGCCTTTTATGTCCAGAGAATGAAGCCTTGAGACTTACTTGCCATATATTTCAGACAGCCTGTCTAGTTGTTGGAAGTAAAGAGCAATTTTGCAAATAGGTTTGACTTGTACCAGGGGTGAGGTCAAAGGAAAGAATTAGGGAGGGCAGCCACTTCTTTGGCCATCATTTTTACTATAGTCAGTGGAAATTTCTCAAAATCATCTGAGCTTGTCTGCCTGTGTATAAGAAATGTGAAAAAGCTGGACATTTTTTACACACAAATGTACATGTCTTTATATCTTCACTAAACAGGGAGACATAGATCACAGGATCACATCCCTAATCATAGGGTAATTGAGGTTGTGACCTCAGGGCCGTCAGTCTCTTACTCAAGCAGAGCAAGCTATGATGTCAGACACGATTTTGCTAGGCTTTATCCAGTTGAGCCTTGAAGGCTTTCAAACACGGACTGTATAAACTCTCTGGGCAGCTCTATGCAGTAGTCCATTTTTTGCTGGCTCCCAGGCAGAGAACAATCCATTAACCACTACCCTTTGAGCCTGATAATACAGCATTTTTATTTTTCGCATTTGATTTTCCATCCATGTCCTGCAATGTTCTGACACAGATACAAGAATATTGTAAGAGGCACAGTGTTCCTTATGAGAATCAAGGAAAATTGCATGGTCATGATGAACTTTCATTTTCTTTTTTGGATTTAGAAAAAAATCAGTTGATGTTATTGTAGTAAGACTTACAGGTATAATACAATAGCAGAACATATTTGTAGTGCAATTAATTTAGCTCTCCTGTGTAGATTACTAACTGCCAAGTCATTAATGTGAACTCAGTTAAGTCAAATTGAGTCAAAGCAGCAGTTTTTCTCTGATACTTGTTTGCTAATTTTTTTTCTTTATAGATCTTTGCTTAAATTTTCAACTCTTAGCAGAAGATTTTTAAAAGGAATTTTTTACAAAATTGGTGCTTGCCGATAATCTGGCAAAAAGCCAAACTAAAAAATATGTTTATTTAAAATGAGATTTAGATCAGAAAGACTGGTAATGTGTGCATAATGCAATAGTGTGATGCAATTTGTTTTTCTAAATTGAGAACAGTTGTGTATTCTACTTAAAAGCCATTAATCAGTATCTATATGGCTCTTTGCTCTTTTTGATGTGAGTAGAACATGGGACTCTCTACATAACTTTGACTAATTAGTGGCATGGGGTTTTTTCCCAGCATGTCAGAAAGACAGAATCAAATGATGGTATTAGGATGCAATGGCATGATTATTAGAAGGCTTTTTTTGGAGTGGTTTGTTTGTGGATTTTTTTTTTTTTTTTTTTTTTAAGTTTTGTGGTTTTCTTCTTTTCTTTTCCCCTTCAGATGGAACTACTATAGGAGGTAGCATGATTTCATGGCTTGATTAATTTTGTTCTTTTTGGAGGAAATACTGAGGACTACATTAGGAGGTGTAGAAGTATAATGTTATGAAATCTGAAGCCTGATATTTTAAGGTATGAGGTTGATCAGCAAAATCTAAAAAGTAATTCTACTGGATGTAGCTTGGAATTTTATGCATTACCTAGTGCTTCAAAAAAAGAAAAATCATGGTTTGCCAATCTAAGTGAAAAATAACTATTACTTGAATTCAGTGGAGTGTCAGATAGCTCTTGCACTATTGCATGGTATTTGGAGTTTTCAGGCTGGAGCATGGTAGTGACAAGTACTGGGAAATTACATGTTTATTATGAAAAAGAGTCTAGTGTTTTCTTACTTGAGGTTTCAGTATCATGAGGATGACCTAGGGCTTCTCTCTGTTTTGGTAAATTGTAGAAGGTGCAACTTGGTACATTTTGTCTCTTTTTTTTTTGTTGTAGAAGTGACGCCAGAAGGGTGTCAGAATGACTGCTCTGGGCAAGAGCATCAAAATGAAAATGCTAAATCATAAATTATTTTAGCATGTAGTTAGCATGTGTTATCATGGGCCTAGAAGATAACCTGAGGATTTGGGTCTGAAGTAACTTTTGATTGTGTATCTCATATACAAAGAGAACTATCTCTCACGGAAAGGGCCCCATGCTGAATCAGGGGAGAAGCAGGAGGAGACCTCTCCCAGTGGCAGAGACGTGATGAACTGACCACAACCCTCTTCCCTGTCCCCTTGTGCCACTGGCGAGGGCGATGGTAGAGAAAATCAGGAGTGAAGTTTAACACAGGAAGAAGGGAGGGGTGGGGAAAAAATATATTTTTAAGTTTTGGGTTTATTTCTTGTTATCCTACTCTGATCTTATTAGTAGTAAATTAAATTTATTTTTCCCCATGTTCAGTTTGTTTTGCTTGTGGCTGTAAGTGGTGAGTGATCTCTCCCTGTCGTTATCCCAACCCACAAACCTTTTATTCTATTTTCTCTCCCTTGTCCAGCCAAGGAGGGCAATGACAGAGTAGCTTTGGTGGGCAGCTGGTGTTCAGCAAGGGTCAAGCCACCACAGATGTATTATAAGAAGTCTCATCAGTACAAAGTTTCATCCTTTCTGAAGAATGTCATACCTGACAGATTGGGTTCAAGGCTGTTGTGTCCGAGTTTTGTGAACTTGTCAGTTCACAAAACTCGGACACAACAGCTATAATTGAAGATCAATTGTTACAAAAGATCACCTACTGATGCAATTAATTGGGTATTTTCCATTTTTGCTTTGTCGCTGTAAGTAACAAGAAATGTAACATTTTGACATGCCTTTTGAAACACCTGCTTTTGTTTATGAGTTTGAATTTAAAAGTAATTTCTTTGCTGGGCTTTTCATTTCTGCCTTTGTTCTTTGTATTCTGTCCTCTGACCAAGGCTTCTTAAAGGTAGTCACTATTCTGCTCATTAGAACAGGCTTAATTCCTTTTTTTGTCTTTCCATACTTATGTTTAAAAAACACGGGCAAACATCTGTTTGCAATGGTAATGATGGCAACTCTTCTGTCAACATGTTGAAGAACAGTTGAAAAAATTACATTTTAGTAAACTCAAATTTAGAAAAGGGGGACAAAGCTTATTTGAAGAATGGTTCACTCTTATTTTTGTAACAGGATTCTTATTTAATTCTTTGACATATAATCCTGTCATAGAATCATATAATGCTTTGGGCTGAAGAGATCTTAAAGATAATTTACTCCAACTTCCCTGTCATAGGCAGAGAACCTTCCACTAGACCAGGTTGCTCAGACCCCCATCCAGCCTGACCTTGAACAGGGATGGAGCACCTGCATCTCTGGGCAATCTATTCAAGTGCTTCACCCTCACCTCACAGCACAGAATTTCCTCCTAATATCCTATCTAAACCTCCCCTCTTTCAGTGTAAAACCACTTTCTCTTGTCCTCTATAAAAAGTACCTCCCCAACTTTTTTGTAGCCCCCTTTAGTTACTGGAAGGCTGCTCAAAGCTCTCACCAGAGCCTTCTCTTCTCCAGGTAGAACAACCACAACTCTCTCAGCTTATCTTCGTCAGAGAGGTGCTTCAGCCTTTTGATCTTTTCCCAACCCTCTTGAGCAGGTCCATGTCCCTCTTGTGCTGGAAGCCCCAGAGCTGGATGCGATGCTTTAGGTGGGGTCTCACCAGAGTGGAGTAGAGGAGTAGAGCGAGCTCCCCTGACCTGCTGGCCACAATGCTTTTGATACAGCCCAGGATACAGTCAGCTTTCTGGGCTGCCAGTGCCTGTTCCTAGCTATAATTCAGTTTTGCATGGACCACCACCTTCAAGTTCTTCTCTGCCTGGCTTTTTGCCATCCATTCATTGCCCAGCCTCTATTCAGGTGCAGGACCTTGCACTTGGCTTTGTTGAATTTCACAAGGTTTGTACATCACTCAGTAGGAGCTCACAAAAATACCTTGGTTGCAGCCTGACACACAGTTACTCCTTAGCTGCAAAGATACATCAGAAACCAAGGGACTAACTTTCCTAATAGTTTATGGTATTCTTATGATGTATTTATTAAACATTGTATTTGTTACATGAACAACAAACCCTTTTACAGTTTAAAGTAATTTTAATTAGCGTTTTATATGACAAGGCAATTTAGCTGACTTTTCAGAATTTTTTTAATATTTTCTCTGATTTGCCCAATTCTTTGCTGTTTATACATTTTAGCCTGAAATTGCTGTTTGGGATGTGTTATGTAAATTTATCAGTGGGGAACACATTTAAAGTCTGCATTTTATATCAATATGCATCCTTAAATCACTTGAATCCCTTGAGTTCTGCATGGAAGATGAAGTGCTGGGTTTGCTGAGCTGTGTTGATACCTGCTTTCATTCAGATTTTTAAGCAGATAGGGTTTTTGCTGTGTGACTGTTTCAGGTTTTCTATGTGAAACACTTCCTCTGGGTGCTGAACATTTGGAGTGGAATCCTTGGCAGCACATCCAAAATTTGCTTCCATTTTACTTAAAAAGAAACTGAAGAATGGCTACAGATAAATATCTTACATGAGGTAAAAGCAATTTGCTAGAACTCTCACTTTCTCCCCTTTCCCTCTCCCTCTGTATTCAGCCACGATTAAGGAACCATACCTCATTCTTGATATGGTGTAACTATGCCTTAGGTTTTTGGGGAGACTTCTATGTTAATAAAACTGAGATAATGTCTACAGAGTAGAATGATGGAAGCTAAGGAGGGCAAAACAAGAGATGCGGGTTTTGTTGTTGAGATGGAAATAAGCAATAACACCAGTTAGAAAACAGCAGCATGAAAAATCATACAAACCTGAAAACAAAAATGGATCGTTTCCACATACCAGTGAAAGATGGCCCTTTCCAATGTGAATGATAACACTTAAGGCTCTCTGTGTCTTGGCTGGATGGTGATACTAATGCTTACTTACCTAAAAATTGAAGGTATATTTTGTGGGCATTAGCCAATAAGTAGTTTTACATATCATATTGATTGTTGAATAAATGCTGTCTATTATGGTGTTCTAAGGTTTATTCTATTTTCAGTGACTTTTTGCATATAGCTAATGATACTTGAAAAAAGTGACTCAAAGAAGGAGGGCTACAAACCTTGTTAAAGAATTAAAATGAGTTTTTCTTCAAAATCTGAAACTCTTTTTTGCAGCCAGTATTGTATGACATCTGAGCTGACAGCTGAGCTGTATGAGCAGTATGACAGCTGAGCTGACTTGTGTTCATACAAGCTTTCTATAAATCATTCTGCCAGTTTTAAAAACTTAATAAATTAGAGTTGTATCATTTACCATGCTTTTTTTTTCTCCTGTGGTAGTTTGCTATCTATTACTGTGTAATGTATATTGTTCTAGTTTAGTCCCCATCTTGAAAACTACTTTATTAGCCATTTCGTAAGCAATAGCATACATTAAAGTGAAATTGAGTCATAATATTACTGCATTATTATGGTAATATGATCATATTCTTTCTACAGTAGGAGGTAGACATAAATCTGTCAATAGCAAAACCTGAAAAATAAAAATAAAAGTCCACACCATTGTATTGATGTGTTTTTTAAGATCTCAGGTCTATCAACCATCTAGCCTGCATATATTGAACTTATCTTTGCTGCAGCAATGAAGAAATCAATTCTGTAGTTTTGCACATAAGTGATGTAAAAATCAGTTCTAGGATGTCATTATGCTCATTTAGAAAGAATAGATTTATTATTTACATTGAAGTTGAAAAAATATGTGAATGTAAAAACCAGTTCAAGTCATGAAGATAATTTGGAATTCCACAAAGCCATGTGGACATGGTCCAAGACAACTGGATGTAGGTTGCCCTGCTTGAGTAAGGTTGTTGTATCAGCTGCCCTCCAGATGTCCCTTCCAAACATTCTGATTCTGTGAAAATAAAATGTAGATGAAACCGAGGTGCATCCTATCATTACAAATGGAGAATTGATTTACTTTATCATCCTTGCACATGTTTTAGTAAGGATGTGGGAAACTCATACTATGTAACATTGCTAGACTGAAGAGATTTTGGAGGAACAAAAGAAAAAAAACCCCGTTTGTTTGTTTTTTAAAAAAAAGCCTTTTGAAACAAGACAGAAACCCTGAGTTTAAGTGTCAAGGAAATAAATAACATGAGGAAGAAACATAGAATTCTTGATGTAAAGAGTAAATTAGACAACGTTCTGCCAGGAATAAATCAAATATTATTGATTACACCTCAGTGCAGAAAGACTCAACTGTATCATCTCCCTCTTTTACAGACCTGATTTTAACTCCTTGCCTTGCTCTTCCTTACAAAAGAAGTGCATTATTGCTGAAGATCAAAACTGATTTCTGGCAATACAGCCTTAAATCTTGCTCTTGTTAATGATAATAGTTCCCATAAGTTAACCTGGAGATTAGCGACAAGGCACAAGTGCGTGTTGGTCACTGCATTATAGGTTTCTGTCACTGCTGATATCTAGTATCAGCACATCTGTACTGTATTTCTGTACTACTGATATGACATGTATTCTCTTACTACTGTCACTACAAATATGGAGCAGGGTGTCTCATAAAGTCGTTGTGGCTGTATTTTCGTACTGAATCCTCAAAAACATTCTACTTCCCACTCAATCTTTATTTTCCAGACAGAAACATATATTGCTTTAAAAAAAGATTCAATGATTTAATAAAAATGGTGATGCTGACTACACAGTAACAGTTTTCTTTTGTTTTTCATCTTTAGTCTTAAACTTATTATTGCCACAACTGTTCTATCTTTTGATCACAGACTTGAGAGGAGGCAAGAAAAAGCAGTATTTGTGAGTTCAGTAGGCATAGCAGAACATAAGTTTATTACTGTCTTTTCTTGCTATGTTTGCCTGATAAATATCAGGTTTAAATCAAATTTTTCTACTTGCTATTTTGGTTTGAACAGACTAGTTTCCTTTTAAAAGGCCTGAATATACTTATTATTTTTATTCTAAGTACGTTTGATAAGGACAAAGCTTCTAATGTATGGTAACAATCAGGTGGTTAAACCAACATTGAAATCTGTTTTCCTTGCATTTACTTTACAATCCAAGTTTTGGGTTTTTACAACTGAGTTGTTTCAGTTCCCAAGAAAATTTACTGTGCTGGTAGTGGCCCACCACACAATCCAAACCCAAGGGATGATGTTTGTGTGCAGGTCTAGAAATGTGGGTTTTTTCCAGCACATTCTGCTCTGTATTTCAGTATATTTCTTAGAATACTCCTTAGTATTTGCTGTGAACTGCACTTCTGATTCTCATTTAAATAAGATTATAAAACATGAATGTATAGAATAAGCACTAATATCCAGCAGAATTCTTTTGCATCTCAGCAACCATACTTAGCTATGAAGTTTTTTAATATTTAACTAATATGTTTATTAAATCATTTCTCAGCTTTCTCATAGTTGTATTCTAGGCCAACCTTATAATAATGGAATTTTGCCAGCGTAGTGGTGCTGGGTCATTGTAGAAGAGCAGCAAACCAGCTAAAGGTGCTGTGCAGACACTTTTAGTCTGAATTCTGCCCTGCTGACAGCAAATACCCTTTTTTGGCGTAACCTGTGTCATTCTGCAGAGGTCATGTAACTATACTATCAGAAATGATCCTGTGGCCATGTCATGGCTGGATTATGTCTTATTTTGAGTCAGATACATTTAAATGAGTTTTTTAATAGAGCATAGTCACTTAGACTTCCTTTATAATTAACTGATCAAGCAGGCACCCCAAGAGAGCAGTATATCCCATTTTAAAGGACATCGGATATAGATGGAATGAATTTTCTTCTTTTCATGCTTGTCTGTTTGCATGAATTGGATAGAGGATCTGGCTGATTACACTAGACAAACCTATGTTTCAGATTGGTGAAGTTAAGCATGATGAATTTGACATGTTGAATGCCATACAAGCAGACAAACTTGCAGTGAATAACCGCGAGTCATTCTGATGGATAATAACTGCACCACGAATAAATTTTTTAAAACAAAGTAATGAATTCAGTTATTAGTTAGAAAATAGCAGTGAGCTGTATGTAGACAGTTGTATGCAAATTCCACATAGACAGTTACATGGAAAATAGATTAGGCATTTCAGAAAAAATCATGAAAATGTAACAATGACATATTAACTTGAAGGGCCTTGTTGATTTATTTCATAATAAGGTACACAAGGAAGTAACATTTAAATTGCTGGCGTGTGGTAAAGAAAAACAAGCACCTCTCCTGGATCATAGCTTCTAGTCATTTTTAGAACAGTAAAACAGAACAGTAAAACAATTAGAACAGTAACTTTAAGTAGGCTTGTCTGTTTGTAGGAGTAGTGTAACTATGGAGAATGTAAGTAATTAAATCTAATGAGGGATTATTAGTGGGAGAATAGAATCAGAAATGCTTTAAGCCCTCATTTAATTTTAAAGAGAAGGGATGAAAATTTTAAAGAGAGCAGATGACCTCATCTGGAAGTATTACTACAACATGACCTTTTAGTCTGTTGTCATCAATTTCATTGTGCATTATATTTGCACAAATTTTAGCTATATACCAGTTTACAAACAACTAATAGTGTACAGTTTATCTGGTTTTGTGTTACTTTTTAATGACTAAGTATTTAGTCTGCTTAGTACAAGGCAATTGGGTACGTGGGCAAACATTTCCATGGCAAACACATGGGCAAAAAATTCCATTTCAGAACAATCTTCAGCTGGTTTTATTCATACATTGGTTTGAGTTTCATGCAATGGGTCAGGTCTGTTCAATCTGTGGAACAGATGTAGGACAGATAAATGAGGAAAAGGAGCAGAGTGAGATGATTTTTTTCTTGCTTTATTTCAAGCTTATATTATGATCCTAAAATCATAGAAAGTTTTGAACTGGAGAGGGTTTGAAGGATTACCTAGTTCCAACCCCACTGCAATAGGCAAGGCTATCTTCCACTAGACGTGGTTGCTCAATGCCCCATTCAATATGACCTTGAACACTCCCAGGGATGTTATTGATATTTTACTTTCCTATGTAAAAAGATCAAGAAATGATAGAATACATGCATTTCTGTAAAAGTTGATCCATTAATAATTTTGCAGCATTAATAGTCAATTTTTTGGCATATGTAGACTTTATAAACCAAATAAATCCAAATAATATAATAATAAAAATATGAGAAATGAAACAGGGCTGCAGAGGTTCACTGTTGTGCTGACTCCTAGTTTCTGTCAATATTTCTGTGTTCATTCATATTTGTATTTTAAGTATTGTGCTTCTACTGCATTATTGATTTCTTTTGCCTGCTGGAATGGCTTAATATCTTTGTGGAGGTCTATAAGAAGATAGGTTTCTGCCTTGTGTTACTGCAGATGAGTAAGATGGGAAGTTAGGCAAGGGAAAGGAGAAGCAGATGGACAATAAAAATGGAAGGTGAGAAAGCATAGTAAAAAGGGGAAAAAAAGAATAATAAAGCTGTATGAGAATAGAACCTGTTTTGATGGTAAAAGGCAATGACTAAACCCTTCCCATTACACATATTGTTTCTTAGTGATAAATTGTGAGTAAGCCAAATGCAGAGTTTCTATTAAGGTTGTCATTGCTTACTGTAATGATTTTTAAGGTGTATTTAGAGAAGACTTGGTAATTAGTTCATAAGGCTATGCCTTGGCTGTATACAAAGGAATATTAAACAGGTGGGAGGAAAGTATACATGAGTCTCTAGATTTGTTATATACGTATACTTTTCAAAAACTTTATTTGAATGAGAAATGTGAAAAGAGGCTAATAAAAGTTTATGCCCTGGAAATTCTTAGCTTACCCTTTCAGGTACCTACTCATTTCTCTACTTTCACCTACTCATTAGGTATAGAACACCTCAAATTATTTCATGGAAGAGTAATTTTTGTCTGTGGAGTGTCCCACACTTTGAAAATTTTTCAGTGACACAACTAATGTGGGCTTGAAATTTGAGCAGATGAGACCTGTCATACCTTTCATTGTGCTTTACTAAATGTACTGTCTTCTCTTGTGTTTCACGACTATTTTCTTATAGTCATATATACACTGTACACGGTGGGGTCAGACCCAGATTTAGGGTCAGACATCCTGCATGTTTTGACTGCTTCCTGCTTCATTTTTTGAGACAGTTTCAGAAAAACAGCATAAAGAACAGAACACTCTGCAGGTAGCGTCCATTTCAGTCATTCACTCTGTTTAGAGTCTTCAAACTTGAAAGTTGTATACAGCTATTTTTGTGCTTTGTTTTCATGGTCTGTAATCTTGTTTCTTGAGTTTAAATTTATAAAACCTTTTCCTTCACCTCTCAATTTCATGTGCTGTGTTGCCTAAGATCTGTATTTCTCTAGCTCATTTATTCGTATAGTGTCGGGGAGGTTTGGTTTAGATAACAGCAAACCCAGAGGGTTGTTGGGCACTGGAACAGGCTCACCAGGAAGTGGTCGCAGCACCGGCCTGACAGAGTGCAAGAAGAGTTTGGATAATACCCTCAGGTACATGGTGTGATTGTTGTGGCTGTCGTGTGCAGGGCCCAGGGTTGAACTTTGATCCTTTTGTGTCCCTTCCAACTCAGGATTATTCTATTATTATCAGACTGCAGCTTCCAAATATTTCGATGTTTTCAAAGGTGATGCTTGCCTTTGTGAGTTTCCTTCTCCCTTTTTTTCAAGAGTGTATAATACCTGTATCTATGCCTCATTTAAGAGGGGCTTAGGGATGAGTTCTTGGTCTTGCTCAGACTTTTTTCACTTCCTTATTAGTTAAATAGTTTTGTTGTTGGCTTGTCTGTGTCAGAATGCTATAAACCTTAATATCAGCATTAATTTTGACCCTAATTGTCACCTGTTTAAACTTTTTGGTTGTCTTCTATTAACTTTAAGAGAAATTAGGTACAGACTTCTTGGGAGTTGACCCAGCAGTTTGAATATTGTCAATATTAAACTTTCATGTTGGGTGAAAAGCCTGAAAATAGTTTCCTCAGTCTGAAAGGAAATAAGTCCGAAATAAGACAGAGTTAGCAAAAATAAGGCTAGGAGTTAGCAAAGCAGTTTGCTTATTTTCTTTTACGTAGTAAATGTATTAATAGAGCAAGATATCTTGGAAGATATTTTTAGAACATAATTTCTTCATGAGAAAGCAAACATGGGCTTTAGTGAAATGATGCAGGAGCTTTCTGAGCTGAATATGTGACAGATATTACAAGATACATTCCAGTAATTTCATACTTTTACATTAGCAACATCATTTTAATGTGACACAAGTTTAAGGTGATAATTGAATTAATGGTACAGGAATGTGGGGAAGAAATGCAGGTTGTTTTTTGGAAGACTGATTATAAAAAAGCCTACTTAGGCAAAGTAGAGTACATATAGGTAGAAGTGGTCTACCTTCATATAAAGCTTTCCTCAAATGTGGGGTTTTTTTTGGTTTTTTTTTTTTTTTAACATAGTCATCTGTTTCGCTATGAGGCGAATGTCGGCTTCTATAATTGCATGGGTTTGTTTCTTTATATTCTGAATACTTGTTCCTGCAATATTGTTAATTGTATCTGCTGGTAAAATAAAATTGTTAGGCATGTTGCTTCTGTAACTGGTCTCTAGGCTTCTCTAATTTCCATGGTGAGTTGATTTAATCATTCAGATTAATTCACTGAAGTGGCTGTTATGCTATGACAGTGACAATGAGAGTCAAGAGAACTAATTAAAGTGAGGAAAATCAGACTTTTCTGGTAGTAGTCCATCTTTTACATCATAGAAAATTCCTAGACTAACTTCAAAGAAACTGTCAAATATCTTTCTTCTAAGAATTTTATCTTAGAGTTACTACTGGTTCTGGCAATCATTTGTAGTTTAGGCAAAACCTGGTTTTGTTCTGTAATTAAATATTAGAATTCTATTGAGGGATTGATGGTTATTTCTAAGTGTTCACATGAGGGTATCTAGAATGTCAGTTGTTTAAATTCCTGTGATGTACAGCAGAGGTCTAGTTAAAACAATCAGTAGAGGCTAGAAAGCAAATGGATGCTTACGTGTTAACAGCTGAAAATGGCTTTCTGAACTCAGCCAAAGTGTCCTAGTCCTTCTCTCCAAAAATGCCTGTGCCAAATATCATTATTCTTTTGTTGAAAAGTCATATAGTATGTAATTGAATTAGTCCTTGAGAGAGGATGTTGAACCTTCTACTTGTATTAGAGTACTGCAAAATACCTAACTTAAATGTATTCTGACAGCTTTGTTTCAAGAGGGATTGTTTGAGTTTTCTATAACACTGCCTGTTTATGCAGCTGTAATCCAAAATTACCGGACAACAAGTTGAAGAGAGAACATCTGTGGTTACTTAATCAAAAAATTTTTGTTTATATCAATAGAGCTCAGGAGCAACAAAAGGAATATTACTTCAAAATGAGAAGTGCAAAGGAATGGGAATTATATCAAATGTAAAGACTGTTGAGTGATGGGAAAAATTATGTATTGCTAATATTTTGTACATATTTGTGTACTAAACATGGTTCCAGGGTTGACCAGGATTTTAATTTCAGTGAGAGAGCTCATAGTAAATTCCTCACTTTTTTTTTTCTTTCACATGTTGAGGGTGGAGAAAGCTACATAGCCTTCTGTTTTCTCGCTTTATCTGCAAGGCCTCCATGCCATTTTTGAAAGTTATGTATTTACAACATCAATAAAACCAGCTTTCTTAGTTTGCACTGTTCCAAGTATTTTTGTTCATAAATATGGGTATAATTTTTTTTTTTAATCCAAAACTATCTACATAATCTTCTTTTTCAGTTAAAATCCCCTAAAATTCATCCACTTACCTTCAAATAATTTGTATTCAGAATTATTTTTTTTCTGTTTCAAGAGCTTATATTTATGTAGAAAGTGGTCAGTGAAGCAGGTACTGCTATCACTGCCATGCCATACCTGTGCAGTAGATCAGTACTTTCCAGAAGAGTCAGCTCTGTGGCTTGTTACTCATAACACTGCAGTTTTCCAAACATTTAATGTGGCGGTGCAAGAGGCATCCATCCTCCTTGGCTCACTGCACATGAAATCCACCCAGTAAATGATACTGAACTAGTTAACTGGCAGCCATTCGGAATGTTTTGTTCTGTTTATTTTGTGTTCATTGTTGGTTGTGTTTGTTCTCAGAGAACATTGTAAATGAGATCATTTCAGGTTTTGGGGAGCTCTACAAATGCTCTGTCACAGTTGGAATGGGATGTTCAAGATATAAAGGTAAAGGCAAAGGGTTGCAGGGTGAGGAGAATACTGTCTTCATTTGATGCAGTGCTTGGTGATTTTAGGTTAGTCTGTTCTTTAAAAGACAGTACAAGTCAACGGATTCAAATGTGTGTGTATTTGAACGTGGATTGGTGCTTGCAGAGAATGTGGAGTTTCCTGCACGTGCATATTTCTGTTTAGGCTTTTCCAACACAGTAGAAAATTATTTTAATTTTGCTGTGAAATATTCAGCTTGATATATTATTTTAGTTTGAATTTTACTTCATAGCTGTGCTGGACATTGGTATGTATAAGTCTGCTGACAGAATGTTTTGGTATAGTTGATACTGGATTTCTTGCTTGAGATTTTTTGATATTAATTACAAGAAATGCAGTGGGTTATCTTCCAGAAAATATTGCTTATTCTGTCTCTGTGATTAACTTGGATTAGTATTTAATCTTCCTTCTGGAGAATACATCCTGCAGTTTAGACATGGTTCACATGACTCAGTAGCTAAAAATTTCCACCTTGATTTATGCCACCAGTCAAGTTTTTGAAAGTTTTTTTCCTTTAAAAACACCAGCTTAATGTATTTCCCAATTGGAAACCCTTTCCTCTTTGAGTTTTTATGATTTACAGGGTATTAAATAACATATAATAAGCTGTAAAAATTAATTTTCCCCTACTATTAACAGAGAAATGAGAAGTGCACTAAAAAAATACATACAGAATTGTTAATGTTTTTAGTAAAGTATTAATTTCAGGAAGGTTGGAAACTCTGTCTCTGATATTTTGAACCTTACTATCTTATAGATATTTTTCCCAGCTGATGTATTTATTTTGCTGTTTTATCATCAATTTATAAGAAAAAATTGATGTTTTGCAATGTGTTTCTTCCAATGTAATGTCAAGGTTTCTGCTCTCACTGTACTTTTTACTTTAGACTTACTGAATTTGATTTCAACTTTTGTATCATGTTGCATTCAGTTTTTGAAACTTCTCGTGTCAGAAAGCCTGCTTTTTTTTAAAGTTTTTTTGCCTTCCCTGGTTTTTTATTGTCTTTTGTGAAGATAATTTTTTTTTTTTTTACATTCATGAACTGAAGAGCTGCTCATGGCCAGTAACAATAATTATAATTTCCTAGTGGCTGTGGTGGTTCCTTGGGAAAGAGATGACATTTTACATGCTTTTTACTGTTGTGGGTTGTACTCATTTTGACTAGGAATATTTCTGCTCTCTGTGTCACCATTACAGGACAGGAAAAGGTAAAGTCATTATCTTGCTTAAAGACATCTGGAAAAATAGGAGCTGAAGAATAAAGTTATCTGGTGAAAAAAAAGGAGACCACGTAGGCTATTTGTATAATCTGTGTATGCAAGAAGGGACCAAAAATTTCATGAGTTTGATCTCTCTCTCAAAAAATGTTTGGTTAGAGTACACTGAATGAAATTGTTGATGATGAGCATAACAATACTAACTTATCAATACTAACTTTCATTTCTTTTATTTATTATGAAAACTTAGGATAGACTATGTAATTTTATCAGGATCTATATTTTTGGGGGACATGTATCAAAGCATTTGAACAATCAGTACTGAAATGAAACTAAGAATTTATTAAGGTTCAAAATAGGACAAAGTGATGAAAGTATCTACAGTAATAATCAGATGGGATTAATCTGAGATTTCTCATGCTTTTTTCCTGGAATGGTACTAATCACCCTGTGAGAAGGGATTAGGGCTAGGCATGGCACAGCTACTTAAATGCTTGCTACAATACACTCTTCACATGAAAAGTACAAGTCTTTGTACATTTAAGGTACGTATTTACACAAAATAAATTTTAACAGAACCGTTGCTATGCAGAAGTGTGACTTTTTAAGCTGTATTTATGGTCATTCCTAATTCAGTGGAATAGTCAGAACTCTAAATTTTATTTAGCACTATGTGTTTGTTTTGCTCCTCACAATAGCTCAAGGATAAGCTAAAAGAAAAGACATAATTCATGTTGGTGGCAAACACTTGGTAGGACTTGATTATGCAAATTGATTTAAATTTTGTAGTGCAAGTGTACGAATGAGCCTCTGGTACTAAACTGTTTAACTCTCTCACAGATAAAATGTATTTTAAAAAACATGTTTTGAGAAAATGGTCTTAAATAGATAAGTTGGTTTTTTTTGGTGCTGTTCTATCCAAAGGGAATGCATTTTACTGTTCTAATGTTTCAATTAAACATGATTAAAAGCTACACAAATGACCAAGCTTTTAATGGCTCTTATGGTCACCACAATTCAATATGTGGTGACTGAATTTTACTGTCAGTTGTGGATAGATAATTCTGTATTGTTGTTTACTAGGAATTGAGGCTTCATGCTGTGTCAATTTTTGCTGAAATAAATGAAGAATTCCCTAAAAATACTATAAACAAATGGCAGAGCTTTTTCAAAGGAAATTCCCCAAGTAATCTCTGTGCAGGACAGACTTAAAAATTAGTCCATTTTGCCAGAAATCAGTTTTTCAGAGAGTTTAAACACTTTTTAGTAATTTTCAGTGACATACCAAGGTAGTACATGCTAAGTCTTAGAATGTATTCATTTTCTAATGTCTTTCTGCATTATTTAAAGAAGTGGAGGATGTGCTATACTTAGTTTTATTTTCCATTTCTGTTATTTTCTAGGTAGACATCTTGCCCTTTAAGACCTATTTGACCCCTTACTTCAATGTAGAAAACTTGGAAATAGGTTTCTCAAATGTGTATCGTATTATCTCTAGGTTCTATGCCAGGATTCAGTTTAGCCCTCTTCTTCAAAAAGCATCTCTTGACATTAGTGTGCTTGACCATACATGTTAGCTGAGTTTGCAGTAGCAATTCAAACTTGAACTTTAGAGAATACATTGTTTCTAGTTCTCTCCATTTAAACTTGTCATAGCTCAATTATAGAAAGTCACCAGAATGTATGGAATTATGGATTACTCTCTAAACATACCTAAGCACAAAAAAATTTTTTGCAGTAGTCATAATTACTGTTGTGACAGTTTTCTGTTGTGGATTGTTTGGTTGTTGGCTGGTTGGTGTTTTTTTTGGTAGGTTTTTGTTTGTTGATTTGTTTTGTTTCTTATTGCTGCAGAATTGTTAATTGTTTCTTTCTCAAAAAGCTATATGAGGTGTTTGAAAAATAAATCAATAGCAAATGCACAGAACTAATAGGAGCCTTAGGTGAACCTCAGAGTGCATAGATACTGTATTACCTCAGGGTAATAGGAGGCAGAACAAAGTCCTTACTTAGAGGCTCTTCCAGCATAATAATCTGCCGCAGATTTTGGAGATTAATTTATACACATGACTGAAGGATACTCCAGGAATGGAATATTTATTAAGGGTATGGGAGATTCATTAGAATTAAGACAAGTAGCTTTTCTCAAGAGAAGTGATATGGGATATGCTGACCTGAAAATACAGAAACAAGAAACGGGACAGATGAGTGATGGAGCCACTCATTCCATTAAAGAAATTCCGTAGAATTACATTCCATTCTAGTATGTGCAATTAACCCTTTTATATAATTTTTTGTCTTCTGTGGTTCCACTTAATATCCTGAAGTATTAGCAGCTTTTTCAATACTCTGGAGATTTGTTAACAAGTCAGAAATAACCCATGATTGGCATTTCTCCTCAGATGAAAGTTAAAGGTCCCGTTTGATATGACAATTCTGGTTGAACGAAAATCTCATAAAAGCCTTGGAGGGTTGGCTAAAAGCAGTTCAGAAGGGCAGATTTAACCATCAGCTTGAAGCAATAGCTCACCCTTAGTCAGAAAATAAGTAAACAGCATTTTAATATGTGTTCTTTAGTCTGTAAACAAGCTGCACATTCTTTGTGGCTCTAAAACACAGTTTTGGGTAACAGAGTGAGCGGATGAAATGGTCCATATCTGATTTTCAGTTGCCTTGTTCCATGGAAATAGTTAAAACAATTTTGTCCTGAATACTTAGGAGAGAGCCAGGAGATGGCTTTATATAGACAGACATCTACATTGGCAAGAGGAGTAACAAGGAACAGGCACACACCTGTCAGAACTACCATTTTATCTAACAAAATGTTTTTATCTACAAACTCGGTTAATATGCCTACAAAAAGAATATTTGCATCCTCAGCTACTATGAGTTCTCCTTCATCTGTTTGCTATAGTCATGCTGATATATTTGTATATGTTTTCAAAAGTTTTCAGTCTGCCACATTTAAATGAAGTTATCTTGCCTCAAACAAGGCAGAACTCTCCTCTCTCCTGATAGTGACTCAGGTGGGCTGTGAACATTACTCCAAGATCAGAGATGCACTTACCTTCTTACAAAACACAGTCTTAGCAGGACCTTGTTCTCATCTGTTCCTGCTGAAAGACTTAATTTTCTTATTTGTGATCCTCTTACCTATATTTAATTGTAACTTTATCGCCATAAGGTGAATTCCATGCTTAATTTACTTCGTGGTTTTTTTTCCCTAAAGAAAATAAAAATTTTAGAATTGGCAACATGTATTGTTTTGCTTTATACATAGCTAGTGGCCTATAATGCATAACAGTAAGACACGCAGTGTAATACTTCCTTCTTGGTATAGATTTAGACTGTAGCAAATAATAAGTATAGTTAAAGATGCATGGATAAAAATAGACTTTTGCATTATTTTCTGTGTGTTATCGCACACATTCTGAATTTTGCCACTGTATTAAATTTGCTCATTAAGAACCAATGTCCTGTAAATCCCAGGAGGCAAATTTAATGTTATCCATAGCATAGGGTGTATTCAAACATCTGTTTATTGCAGAGCAGTGGACCACAGAATATGCTTTTGATGTCCAAATATAAAATGATCCTCACTAGGCTGAAACATGCTTCAGTCTGAACTTGACTTTAAATGAACTGCAACCAAAATACTTTTATAGTTAGTCTCATCAGTGCTTTCTTTTTATGCCTGTGTATACAAATTATTTATGTTATGGTTACAATTACTGTCAGCTGTGCCAAGGAGGTGATTAAATCCTGAGTATTCCTTAATTTTTGCATTTATTTTGATCAACTATTGAAAAATAGAACTGCTTCAGATTTTATTTTCAGATGGAAACTGCTAATTTTATGTCAAGTTAATGCTAAATAAAGCTGTTAATTCTTGCAATTAAAATCCTCTCTCATTACATGAAAATTGCTGTTGAGAATATACAGAAACACCATCAGTAAATGACTTTTTTCATTTTGCTGGTTGTTAGATTTAAGACAGAGAAAGTATTCCATCCTTTGAGATTGAGGATGAAGTCAAGTGTGACAAAACATCAGTGTGATGAAACACTAGACTTGGTTTATATTTTACACTAAATGGAATTCTAGGAAAACAACACCAGGCTACAAATTTCATTGAGATAAAAAATAGTTGGAAGGCTGGGGAAATATGGGGTCAAGGGAGAAGGAAGCGTGATACAGGCTTTTCCTGTCAAACACTTTTGAAGACAGGTCCTTTTCTAACTGGTGTCAGAGATAAGATGCAGATAGATGAGA
Source organism: Pyrgilauda ruficollis (assembly GCF_017590135.1). Classification (NCBI taxonomy): domain Eukaryota; kingdom Metazoa; phylum Chordata; class Aves; order Passeriformes; family Passeridae; genus Pyrgilauda; species Pyrgilauda ruficollis. The sequence goes on along the minus strand of NW_024524044.1, from coordinate 1,753,620 downwards.
TCTTTGATCAAGTTCAGCATGACTGTCCTTATGTTTTAAAGTATTTAGGAGAAAAAAAGATTGAAGAATTATACCTTCCTTGTTTTACTTATTTGTAAAAAAAACGGTCTTATTTTTGTGTATTTTAAAGATGCTGGACAACAGATGCACTAAAGCAGTTATATTCTAGACAGGAAAATCTCTTATCTAATCTTGTGTTGAGGCAGTGTATCCTTGTACAACTTGTCTGTAGAATGGAGTTTTTACTTCCAATCAGGTATTGGGGGGAAGAAAAAAGTCTTATTGCCACTATTCAGTTCATTACAGCATGGCAAGACAATGGGTTCAATGGGGGTTCCCTTGTTCCAGTGGGTAATTCCTGTCAGAGGAAATGCAAATGAAAAGGGTCAGAAAATGGCTTGTATTCACTTCCTGATTTGAAATGTAAATGTACTGCTGAAAATCTACCACTGGAGACAGGAATCAAACAGCTTTATAAAGTGCAAGCTAACGGCACAAAGTATCTTTTGAGAGACTGATTTGTACACTGGAAATGCTGTTTGAGAGCAACAGGCAAGTGCAGTCTGTCTTCTCTGGAACTGTATGGCATGGTGAGTCAACTGAAAAGGAATCTACAAACTTGTAAAGAAGTGCAAAAGTTAAGGTTAAATATCATCTGTTATCTTAATCCTTTTTTCTTTTTGCTGTGTTAGAAATGGAAAAGTGGTGTTTTAAATCCACACTTGTTCTCTGTCACAGCCATTTGAAAGCATTGATATCCCCTGGAATGGAGTTGGAGAAGTTGGAAATTAGTTAATTCATTGAATAGGGATGTTACCACCTGGGAGTTCAGACTCTCTGCAAAGAGGGATAGAGCAAAATAGTTCCCATGGAAAGCCTGAAAGGAGAATGGGCAGTGTGGATTTCTTTGGAACTGTAACAAATGCCAACCGTAAGCAAACCGCAGGACTGACTGTGCATTATGTTTTTCTTTTCTTTCAGCCACCCATCTACCAAGTTTAAAACTGAAATTTTAAATAAATTATAAATGATATAATAATGATATAAAAACTTTGGTCTTTTGCTTACAGGTTTTAAAATTAATGTGGGAGTTGTCCAGAGATATTCTAATAGCTCTTCAAAATGTAGACTTATTAATACAATTAAGTAACATAGAAGATGTCCAGCACAACAAAATTCAACCAGCAGGTTTTGTATCAAGTTATATGATTTATATGTAATCTGTTCACCAGCATACAATATCTTTATACTTCTTTGAAAGGAGTATACACTACATGCTGTTTTAAAAGGTCAACCATAAAGAGACAAGAAAATAAAGATGAATATCGTGAATGTGGATACATGAACCATTAGTCACTCTGACTGATAGAAACAGTGAAAAGATATTGTAATCTATAAATATAATTTAATTTTTTAAATCTCTTTCAATTTTTTATGGTACACCTGTACTGTAGTCATATTTACAATAACACTGACTAAAATTTCTGACTGCAAGTTCTTGTCATCCTCACTCCTTCTTAGGTTGGTGACCATGTATTGATTTTGGGATATGCCTTTCAAGGAGCTGACAGTGATTATGATCTTTTGTCTTTCCATCCTATGCCCCTTCTCTGAGTCCTTAGGATGTACTCACTATCTCTTGTCTCCTTACCTAGGTCATTCAACCCTGGACTTGACCTTTCTGTAGATCTTTGGTTTATCTGCCATACACTGTTCCCCCTTTTAGCTTGTTCTTTTAGCTTATTTTTCTAATTGGCATGTGTTATGAAGATGTGTGTGGAGAGCCTATAAGGCTGATTAATGTAATTTTCACTAATATATCGATTTATATAGGCCTTTTGTAATTCCTTTTTGTTATTTCCTTCCCCTCCCCGCTATTCCCATTTATTCTGCAGTCATTTCAGTATTAACATTTCTATTACAAATCTCTGCAGCTTTGTTTTTTCCTAGGTGTGTGTTTACTTATACCACTGTACCTGTAGAACTACCAGAATACTAAAATTTAGGAAATGACATTGCAGTTGATGGTGAATGGCTCAGCTGTTAATATAAGTGAAATGCTGCCATAATGGGTCAACCAGTGTGATATTTTCTCTAAGGCAAATATTTTTGGTCATCGGTACCTGTAAAATCAATGAAATTATGAAGAAAGAAAGATAAGAGAAATTAGTCCCATCTCCCAAAAAAGGTGTGTAATATAATGGCACATCAGTTTTAGAATGATACTAAAACAGTCCTATTTTTGTATCTGTAACAAACTTCCTTTTGATCCTTGATGAGTCTTTGGGTCTTGATTAGGATGGAAAGATAGACTGAATCTCTGAGAATGTTTACTTTTTTATTTTTTCTCCCACTTCTGCTAGTGTGTGGAACTAGTCCTCCATGATCAGTAAGACTGTTGAAAAGACAAAATTAATCTGGTCATGAATCGCTCCAGAAGCTGATGGGCTCATCCAGGGATTCTTGAATGGAATGGATCTCAAAACCGCGTCTCTCTCTTGGTGGGTGTTGAATGCGTCCTTGCAGGAATAGCTGTGCTTCGAAGCATTGATTCATCATAGTCTCGTGCATCTGGCTGTGTTGCTGGCAATACAGAAACAACTGGTTAGGACAGAGAGGCAAGGCAGGTGTTCTGTACTTGAAGGTCTCTGGCTTTTCTCTTTGAAGTTGCAAACACAGGCATGTGTGTAAAACCTTTTCAGCCTGACAGACAGGACATAGAAAGGAGGAGTATGCCTTTTCAGTTACATTTTCATCTTTTAGGCAAAACTAAGGTGGTTTCAATTTGGAACAGCAGTTGCTGCTAATTTTTTTCTTAGATAATACTCTGATTCACTTATTATTCTCTTTTGTAAAAGATACCATAGACTACTGAAAGTATCAAACTTCTCTGCATTAGCAGATCTATTTTAATAGTAAGCGTATTACATACTTGTCATTATGTTTCTTAATTTTAAATAGAGGCAAAAAGTAGAAGAAAATTACATTGGTGTTTTCAACTGGATTGAGCAGACTGCCTGAGGAAAAGTCTGGATGAAAAAGTGCAGACTTCTGTGACTTGAACTTCAGTGGAGGGATGATGTTTCCCCCAATTTCCACTACACTAGTTGAATTGTATCCACAAAGAGCAATTTTTTTTTTTCTTGTTCAGTTTATAATCTTCAGTTGCCGATCATCAGATCCTGGATTCTGTTTGGTGACCTACCTGCAACCACTTAACCCACTGTAAACTGATAACCTTTAAAACAGTTGCATGGGTACAGGGGACATAAGCAATTTTATGTTACTGAACTGCAACAAAGTAGATCTGTTTAAGGGAAACTCTTGAATTGGTGATTCTGAGTGCAGGAAGTTTTGAATTTGAGAACTGATTACTGCATGAACTGCTATTACTTTTTAACTTCAAAGTATATCCAAGAAAAAAATTACTCAATATCATCCCTGTAAAGCACAGAATTGACAAGCCATGATAGAATCTCTGAGTCAGTTCTTTGAAGCAGGAGTGTTATTTTCTTTCATAATTGACCCATGTGTAGCATTATGTAAAGCTCAATATGCAATAAGAAGTATTATATATATATATATATATATATTTGTGAATATATAGCACATAATTATTCAGTTGTCCGGAAAGAAGCATTTTTATAACAGTTTTCTAATCTGTTTTTTCATCATTGTCATTGCCTGCTAATAATGGATAAGGGTGGCAAATCTTCATAACTTCAAAGCTTTTTCTTGACTAATCCCACAAGAGGTCGTCCAGCTTGGAAACTATAAGATATCTGGTATTAATCTCACAAATTTATACCATAGAGTTTTTTTATATTTTAGTGTTAATATATCTCAAAAAACTCACTGTTATATTTTAGAAAATATTGAATAGATTAATGTGAAGTGGTTGTGTATATTTCTTGCAATTGGTATTTTCCATAAAAAAACCCCAAAAACCAAAACCAAAACCAACAAAAACCCAAACTAAATAACTTCTGCAATTACATCATGTTAATAATTATTTGTTGAATTGTAAAATTCTTCTTTCAATATGCTTCATTTCCAGAAAATACTGGCATTTCTAGAATATTTTTTTGCATAACTTATCAATATGTCCTTTCAGGTAACAAAGTAAACTAAAAATATGACTATTTAGATGTTTCTGGAGTTAGGTATTTGCTTTATATAATCAATTGGTTCACAATTAAGGATATGCATCATTGAAGACAAGCACATAATGAAGATAAAGAATGGCTTTGAAGGCTTCCCGATCCTAATATGAAATAATTAATTAAATTAACCCAAATATAGGAAGATCTGGCAGTTACTAAAAGGCTTGTGAAGCTGAGCAGACTTCTGTATACTGATGGCTTCAAGGGGCCTGCAATTTAGTATGACATATTACAGATGCTTTCAGATTTTTTACAGAAGTTTTGGATATACAATTCAGCAGATCAGCTGCTATCAATCAAATATATTGATGCATGTTTGAAGAAAATATTTTTCCTACAACTTCCAGCCACAAGGAGGCTTTGTGAAGAAAAGCTGCCCACTGGTGGAATTAATAGATTTTTAGCAAAATATAACTGGGGAGACTATGAGAGAATATGTAATTAAGCTTTACTGAAACTGTGAATTCAAAGCTAGATTTTTAGCAAAATATAACTGGGGAGACTATGAGAGAATATGTAATTAAGCTTTACTGAAACTGTGAATCCAAAGGACTCCTTATGTATTGAGCTGTGTACACCAATGAGACATAAAGGGCACTAATTATTTTTCAAAGAAAGATGGAAGAAAAAATAAGAGTCTATGGACAGAGATCGCTCTAGAAGCTGTGGTGCTTGACATAATATTTGAGAAAGGATCTGGAATGAAACTGGGGAAGTAGAACTAGTAATTTCTCACTGGATGGTGTAAGGAGCAGCAAATGATATAAGGTCATGATGTGAAGTGATGAGATGGAACAATACAATGTGATCTGACCTGGCCAGTGTTTATGTTGGTTTGTAAACTACTGTTTTAAATTACTTTGAAAAATTCATTATTTTGATGATCTCTTAGTTACCTAGGCATGCTGTTTCAATCCTTACTTCTTGCTACAAATTTGGGGTTTTTTTCTTATTTTCTTGTCTGTTGTACACTGGTTTCAATCCTTACTTCTTGCTACAAATTTGGGTTTTTTTATTTTCTTGTCTGTTGTACACTAATGTCATTTCAGCCCATTGTGTTTAATCCTGTCTACTGTAGACATGAAGAACTGTTTATTGCCTTCCTCTTTACAGTTCCTTTGTGTTTATTTGAAGACTTCAAGAGTTTAAGTCTTCAATCATCCTGTTTTATTTGTACAAAATCAACTGACTATATTTTTCCTGTAAACCTTTATATTTTTTCCTGTATTTATAGACTGCTGATTGTACTTGCTGCTCTTCTCTGCTCTTCTGGATCCTCTGCAGTTTGTCAAATTTTTCCAGAATATTAGTGTCCTAAATAGGACAGAATATTTTACCTAAGAATAGTACTTGCTAGTGCTGAATACAATAGAAAAATTGTTTAATGCGTTATAGAATTATTGAATAATTTGGCTGTTGGAAGGGACATGAAAGATGAACTACTTTCCAGAGTTTACATGAGAATGGCACCTTCATTCTAACAAGCATGACAGAACGTCTAACAAGAATGTTACAGCGTAGTATATTCTGGAGAGGTTTCTTCACTTCTTTCTTTGATTGTCACTATCTTCCTTGACGTTTCACATGGTTTACCCCTTTATTTCGGATGTCTGTCACTTCTGTAGGCAATTAGATCCCAGGATCTTGCTTTTCCCCAGTGCGTCTCAAAATATCCCTGTTAAGAGATCAAACATACTTCTTTTTAAAATCAACATTGCAGTGCTGACTCATGTTCTGTTCATAGACCTCTTTGCCACAAATACCTTTTGCCTATTGCAGAGAGGAAAAATATCTCTATTCAAATGAAAGGTGGCAATTCTAGTCTCTGATGGTAGGCACCCACTCCTTTATAAATGGAATTTCACATTTGTGCAATAACCTAATGAGGAAGAGATACAGATATCAAAGTAAGTGTGATACTTTCAGAAAGTATGATCTGAAAGAAACAAAGACATAAACATATTTCTTACAATGTAAATTGTGTGTTTCCAGACATTATCAGGAGCACAAGTTAAATCATTCTGTTATCCTATTTACCAAGTCTTTTTAGAGCAAGTCTTGCCAGTGGCGGTCAGTATTCAAATAATGAGAAGTTTGTCTTAGCTGACATATTAGAGACAATGATGTTCTGATCATAAAAGATGAGATCCATTGTGACTTGCTCTAGCCATGTACACTTGTTATTATGGCTCCTGTAATAGTCCAACAGGTAGAAAACACTATCATCAGGGCTTAGTTCACTGCCGTGTAAGATTGTTAAGTAAAACTTAATGAATAATTTCAAAGATATTTCTCTTCTTCTTCACTGACTGAAGAGGGGATTTACATCTCTAGCATAAACCATGTGTCAGCTTCAAATACTTAAGGTCAGTTGATGCAAATCCCCATGTGGTTTAGAAATAGTTGTTTACAAAACATGCATGAAGCCAGAGTAACTATAGTATAAACATTTGTATTGTGATGAAGTTTACATTAATTTTTTGTAAGAGAGATCATACATTTATATGAATATAGTAATGTTAAATGAAAAGAGACTCTCTAAGTATTTTTGTTTATTGATACCATTGAAGTGTAAACTTCCAAAGAATATGCATTTTTGTATGTGCATGTTTGAGGTTAATTTCAGTATCATCTCTACATATTTGGAAATATTCTGACCATGACTGTTTTGAGTATTTGTTCACAAAATTCTCTGCAACTAAAGAATATTATTATATCCAGTTTTAGACTTGCATTAGCTGATACTATTTTTTCAGAAATTCACTGTGGTAAACAGGACATTTTGATGGATTTGAAATAAACTGTTCTTCAGATGTGCTTCTAACAATTAAAACAGCAATCAGGTTCGTAGAAGAAAATTTCAGATAGGCTAATTCTGCAGCCAGTGCATGTTCATTATAGAGAACTTCTTACACATAACGAGGAAGGAAAGAAATAGGAACTTGGACTCAAGGGAACTTATGAGGAGGTGATAGTTGTTTACTATTGCTCCTCCCATGATATCTTTTATCTTCTTCAGCTGCTTTGCTTGCCAGTAAGGAGTGATAATGAAGGCTGTTTTAAGTGCTTACTGCATACCTTGAAAAGTGAGGATAAAAGATTTCAGTTAGAACCAGTACATTAGTCCTTCTGTAAGTGCATTCTGCTCATTATCTTATGAGCATAATGAAATGGAAACCAGAGAAAATTAAATAAGTCATAGCTAAACATTTACTAGAGCCAATATGTGAATCAGTATGTTTTAGAGTTCTATTTCCGGCCAACACACCAAATCCTTCCAGTGGTTCTGTTTAAAATGTCACCTGGGTTATAATTTTAACTAGATTTGTGCTGCCTCATAAGCAGGACATGAAACAAATTGTGCATGTCAAATTAGTAGAAAAAAATATGGGTTTCTTTTGTTCAAAAAAGAGACTGAAACTATAATGTGCCTTATTGCCATAGGAAATTAAGGAATTTTCTACCTGCTTGCTTCCTTTCATAGTAATCTCTATTTCAATGTTTGTAACACATTGGGTAATTTCTAAACTTCTTTCTGCTATCTAGTTGAGATATAGCCTGCTCTACCACTTGAAACACCTCTGAATCTCTCAGGCAGAATCAGTGACTACATTTTTGCTCACCATTTTATTTCATTGTGCAGAGTTCATCTTGGATAAATATAGAAGTAAAACAAGTTGGAAAGGTATGTTGAAGTTGCATATGAGACAGATGTGGGAATTTGTTGCAGTAATTTCTCCACTGTTTAATGATAAGCAGTTACACACATCACTTCCCAAACTATATATCTTGTTCTGGCCATTCAGTATTGCATACCAGTCACCCCCCACCCCAGACATTAATTCTGTCCAAAATCGAAATATTACCTGATCCAAGAAGCAATGTACTTCTAATTTATCTGTATTGATTCAAGTCACAGGTCATAGATACATTCACTATTGCTTGTAGTTTTATTTGGGTTTTTTGTTTGCTTAGCATTTTAGGGATGGCTGGGAGTTGGGAAGACTTTGCCTTGTCCTCGAAGCCTTGAGTTTTGAATTACTTTTGAGACATGTACATGCTTCAGCAATTTTCCTGCTTGAGATAGGAGGCTCAATCTGGACCCAACGTGTCAGAAAAACCACGAGGTATTGCTTTCTGATTGGTAATTTAGGTTAATTATTTAGTCAGCAGTGTAAGGAATAAAAATGTGCATTGTGATTAAACTCTATTTCAATAGAATATTTCAGATATGTTGTTTAAAAGGCCAGGGGAGCATGTCAACAACAACAAAAAAAAGAGAATAGAATATGTTCTATAGTGTTTAAGTCTGTATTGAGACCTTTGCATGACTTGGATTCAGACAATGACTGAAGCATTATAATGTGCATTTAAATGACAATCTTTAGATACCCTTTGCTATGTGAAATTAGCTTTGCCTCTTTCATATATGCTGCCTGTGAAGAAGGGCCAGAATTGAGATATGAGGTTCTGGCAGGGTAGTTAGGGCATGAATTTAAATTGGTCAGTACTGGCATAAGCCTTTAATTCTTGGGAATTCAGCCTCAGATTTTTTTAAAGTCTTCCTTTCAAAAATGGAAGAAGGATGGGTAAACAGTGAGTGAAGTAGTACATATTTTCTTTTTCAACAGTGGCTCCTGCCCTGGGGCTCACCTTTACCCTGCCAGAGGAAATTTGTTGCCCAGAACTACACCAAGACTGTGCTGACATAGGGTCTGCTCTTTTCTTCAGCAAACTTTAGCAATGGAATTTTAGGCACTGAGTCAACTGAGATGCCTGCTGGGCTTTGAGAACCTCAAAAATGTTTAAATATTGTATTTAAAATTTTTGAGGTGCCTGGTCTTTTCTCTTCTTACTTGAAATTTTTCCCTCTCTAAGTACAGAAGGAAACATGAATTTGCATACTTATAAATTGCTGTTAGTTTAAAAACAATTACCTTTTTTTATATTGTTCCATTTTGATGCTCTTAGAAGTAATTATTGTATTACCTTTAATCTGTAGATATTAGAACCTTAGTACTTGAACTAATTTTTCAGATCTGAATACTTATAATGAACATCTACCATTACAAATGCTATGTTGGAATCAAGTCCCATGTCATCTCTTCTGAGAACTGGTTATGTGTCAAAAACTAAAGCTTGAAAAACTTAATAGATTTGTGTCAGACTGTCAGGTTATACAAATCAGCCTATTATCACTGAAATTAATGAAGCTGCACTGATTCATACAATCTGTAGATTTGGTTTATTGCTTTCGGGTGTATCAAGGATATTGTGAATTGTATCTACAAATGCTCACTTCCTCTTTTCCAAATTGCTGATGCACTAGGTAGTGCTGTTTGAACTATATTCCTGAATATGAATTTCCTTTTTAATTTGCTGAATGTTCTCTTTAAATTACATTTCGAGTCAGAAAGTCACAGGTAAAATATTGTAAGTTACACACACTGTTGAGATCTCCACAAGCTAGGAAAGGTTAGTGCTGCCACTGATTAGAGCAAAAGAGATCCTTTTGTCCTCTTGGTTCAAGATAACTAAGTTCTGTCTCGAGAACCTTTCATAATCTGATAGTTTCTTGAAAATGATAGTTTATTCATTTGCTTTCTCTTGCTTTATCCATGAGTTACCAGAAAGAGGTGATCATGTTAAATATTATGAAAAAAATTGACTATTACTAACACTGAAAGAACTTGACTTATAGTTTCTTCAAAATTTGTTTTTGCTTTGTTTCCCTATTAGAAATAACAATGTTTTCCTAATAAATATAACACAGTAGGGAAGAAAAAAATATTATAAAATACATTCAGATTTCTAACATAAGAGATTTTGTTTTGCATATAGCTTGGTTTAGATACATTTGTGTTGATATAGCAACAGGAAGTGACTGAGAAATGAGAAATTCCAGCATTTTTTGTCTTTGGCGGTATTGGAACATATTTGAAAATATCTACTCCTTTCACTTGGTGTATATGCAGATGATGAAGAAAACACATTTAGGACTGATCTATTATCTTGCTCTTATTCTTGAAAATTGCATAGATTTTCTATTTAAATATTTAATTTCCTGAGAAAAAGTAATTTTTTAATCCACATACTTAGAAAAGCAATGTAGAGCTTTGTTTGAAACTACCCATTATCTCTTAATGTGGTAATGCCAAATATAATTAATCAAATTCATTAAAATTGTTCTTTAATTTGTAGACCACCTAAAAAAAAAAGCCACATTCAAATTGTATGGTCCCTGATAGAAATTTAAAAGACCCCTGTACTCTAGCTAGTAGTCTTCAATAATGTATAAAATATGGTTAGAAAGTCTTAGGGAAATCAGCCTTTTTTAAATGGCAACTTTAAAATATTGCTTCTGGAAGAATGTTTCTTTTGGAAAAGCAAAATTTTTTTTTTTACTCCGTAAGTATATTGTGACTAAGTACTAAATGTTGCTGGATTTCATTATTCAGCATTCCTCTAATGGTTAAAAGCAGAATTTCAGATAAATATTTTTATATTCTGCAAAATATTTGGAACATCAGCATTATTGTTACCACAGCCTTGGAAAGATCCTGGTATTGTAATCTCTGTCAAGAAACTTTTTTGACATATGCAAAACAGCTGCTGATTATTTACAGAGAAGAAAAAGGCTGTGTGAGATACTATGCTGAGTGTAATTTGAAGAGAATGAGTAGGGAGTTGTTGGAGAAGGATGGAGCCTTAGCTGCCCTATTCAGCTGTGAGTCTCTGTTGCAGCTCAGGATGATGTGATGCTTCCAGAAGTGACAGTATATAACATATGTCTCTTCTGTGCTAACTTTGGTGGACTCCAGGCTTAAACATAATTAGAAAATTACCTTGCAGCTATTCTATAAATTTGTAATAGGAAAACCCAAACAACTTGAAAATCAGGTGGCAGAGATCTCTTACATGAACAGACAGTTTAGTAAGCTTGGTTTTTAATTGATTCTGTCCTTGTAAACTATTGAATGAAAATTATTAATGTATAAAAAGCATTGCTTGCTTGTGTAATAAAATAAATATAGTGTGAGTTTAATATCCCTATGCAAAACTACAAACGTTATTAACAAGCTCATCTCAGTAGTTTTTTACCATACTTGCTTACTAAGAGCTTGGCTTGCTGACTTAATGAAAGCAAGTACGGAAACCAGTAACAGATCACATTTCTAATAAGCAGTTCTCCTAACTGAATCATTATAAGAATTGCTTATTACACCTCTATACTGTGTAATTTATGTACATATGCAAATTATAGCTAATAATTGCGTAACTCTCAGTATAATTCCTGTCCTTGTTAAATGCTGGTTAACATAATTTTTGTACTGCTGTACCCATAAAGTTTCAGCACATCTAAAATTAAATTTTCAGATGCATAAAAGGACACTGCTTGAATTTTTTATAGTGTAAACTGCTGTTAACACACTATTATGCTTAGTTTGAAAACATTCCAAATCTAATATTTAACTTACCACAAAAGTAATTGCTTTTGTTACTGCAGTAAGCGGCATGCATGCTTTTCCTTAAATTAAACTAGTAGATAATTATCTTAATTTTATGTGCAGCATAGAATAATTTTTCTGCTGTAGACAAAAGAACATTGTAATCAGGTTTCTTGAAGCTCTACATGGTTTGTTTTATTTATCTCTGTTACCATGAGCACTTGAAAGTCTTTATGTTAGGAAAAAATACTTTAATGCACTCATTGCGTTGTAATTGTGATTTTTTTTAAGAATAAAAGCTTTACAGATTTTATAAGGAGATGGTAATATCCTAGAATTATTGCAATAATTGGAAAAGATGCCTCCTTTTGACCATGTGAGCCTCTTAAAATCTGTAATAGCAGGAGAGGTCTCGAAGAACAACTGTAAATTGTTATGGGTTCAACCTGTTTACTTACCTGCATCATTTTAAAGAAAAAATAGTGGACACCTGTGGAGCAGGGGTGGAGGAAGGAGAAAGGATGTTATCCAGAGAAGACACAGTAGAGTCATTAATTCCTTTCAGGCATGGAGACAGAGATGAATATGGATCTTTTTGTTATGGATGAGTGAGAATTATAAAGCATTAGAATCCTAATGTTCTCTGTTGTGTTGCTTAGCATCCTTTGAAGTTTATGTTTTAACTCTCAGAATCATCTGGGTTTATGAGTTTCCCTCAGAGTCAGAACTAAGAGCTTTAGAGGACTCGGGGAAGACTTGATGGATTTCTCTAGAGTGGTATGTTTATTTAGTTAAGGATCTGAGATTGCTGAGCAGGGCATTGTGAGAGAATGATACACATGGATGTTCGTGGTGTCTGAGGGCTTTCTGTATGTTATAGCTTTCTAGGGATATTTCAAGAAGTATCTGCTTTATAATGATGTGTATGATACTTGGCATGCTTTTCATGTATAGTAGTTTGTATGCTTTCTGTTTTATGTTGGGCAGAGTGGCTAATAACAGGATACTGCTGTAGGTGTATTTGAAATGCATTTTGATGTACAAGTAGTGATTATGAAATTTTATCATAGTAATTGGAGGGAGTCCAGAAGATAAGAATGTTATCTGTGTATTTTACATGAATAGTAAAATTGTGCTGCATTTAGTTGTAACTTGCCATGCTGTGTGTCAATCAGTATTGGCAGATGAGGTAGCTGTGAATGAGAATGCAGTCAATTTGTGTTTAGGCAGGAAATCTGAGTATTAGACTTGTTCTTACTGAAAGCAGACAGTGATTTGAGTTTTGAATTGGCCAAGGTGATGGTGGCTGTGGAAGAAATCTATTGCGTTTCCCAGAAAATTAAACTCCTGAACAATTGGAGGCTAGGTGGTTTTTCTAAATTCCACTGATTCTGCAGACATAATATTCTCTAGCCTATGTGTACATGTGGCAGGATTTTCTTCTTTTTGTTTTCTTTAATTTACTTGGTCTGTGAGTGACAGAACAGGTTGTACGTTATTTTTAGAAGGTGGTGAGGATGGGGTTTGCTGTCATTGAAAACATTTTGAAGCAGGATGCAGAGTCTTTGTTAAGGCCTGGTACCAGCTGGGGTTAATTGATTGTTACTGCAGCTTGTGGTATAATAGCACATATTTCTTTTGGCTTCCACAGAAGAATGAATGATGAAATCATGAGCAAAACCAGCCATCAGTACAACTTTTCTCCCACTGAAAAAAAAATTCTATCAAGTCCTTGACTGTGGTGCTTAAATCAGCAGAGAAAATATAAGCTTAGTAGAAGAGGGATCAAATATGAAGAGGGACTTGTGTATCTGAAAGATTAGTTGTTCATCTCATAACATTATAAGATTCCAGCTGAGAGGGAAAGAAAGTGTGAGACTGAGCAAACTAAGTAATTCATGAGATTGATTTTATTTTCTTTTCTCATCCCTTTCCTTTCTGTGAAGAAGGATAACTTTTGAATTACATTTCAGAAAATTATAGAGGGAACTTGTACAAGCTGCAATACTTTAAATGAAAAGTATGTACAGATTACTAAGAGCAAAATTGGGTGGTGACTACAGAATGAGGACTATAAGTGTTCTTGAGAAAGAGCTGACATTAAACATACTTCTACTTTTTCGTGAAATAACTGCACTTTGTAAAATCTGTTCTTAGGCATCCCTGGTAGGTCAATTTTGGAGACATAAGACAGCTAGCTGTGGCAGCAAGTCTTCAGATGCCACTTTCCAGAGGTAAAGCATCTTAGAGTCACAGCAGTCAATACTCATCATGATTGCTCCTCTGTAATGACTTCCGATATCTGCGCTCTTAACTCTGTCTGCTATTGACTATCAGCAGTTAGAGAGTGCAGAGCTAATGAACTGCTAGCCAGTGCTGTGAAAACAGTCAAATGTTCAGACAATGCTTGGGGAAGTTTTAGCAGATATTTGTGTCTGAGTTATCTTTTTAGCTGTGTTTTGACTGAGGTGGGGATGCATGGGTTTATTTCTTTTTCAGTAGAAAGCAATTTTTCAGCATATGCAGAATCATGCAATTCTTATGTAATTTCAGAGGTGGCAGATTTACAAGAACCATGATGAGTGGGTCTTTACATGGATTTCTGCAGTGACAAATGGAATTTTTCTGTGAGGGACAGCAGTACCGTCACTATTCCTCTGAGCATTTGAAGAGTCGAATCATTCCCCTTTTCTGGCCTATAAAATCTGTTGTTCCATTTGTGGATAGGAGGAAAGGACAGTTTAACTTGACGTAGTAAAAAGGAAATGTTTCTCTCAAAGACCTGAATTTAGGAAGATGTGTCCGATATGTAGGTTTGAGTGCTGTTGAGCAATGTGTGTCTCCTGACAATTGCTTACTATGTTTTGCAAAACTTAGGATAGAAAAATTGTAGTTACAGACATGAACAGAAGGTTTCAATCTCAGAACAACTGGAGGATATGATTCTAACATTACAGTTACTCAGGGGAAACGATCAAAGTTATGTATTACATTCCTGTAATGCCAAGGAGGCTCAAAACAGAGCCTCCTGCAGTAGTTCTTACTTTCGTAACTGACACCTTAATGCAGGTCTATGGGCATGTAATGGTTGTTTAATTTATATTTTTATTTAATATTAGGAAAAATACGGCAATTTTTAACATCTCAGCATGAAACAGATAGCTTCCTAAAGAGCAAGTAGTTGGAGATGTTTTAGGAAGCAAAAAACAGATGATATCTTAACTATAAAATGTATCTCTTGAAAAAGAATAAAAAGAAAAAATATTCCTTTAGTAGATCAGTGCAAAGAAACCTATGGAGATGCTATCTCCATGTAAGTGATTTAAATAAATGAACTGTAGCCATTCCATCTAAGAGACACATATTTCTGTACATGCTTCTTTGGGTCATATCTTTACTTGCTTCTTTGCTAGTCAGATGAACTAATTTCAGGGCTCTGATTTACAAAATCATACCAATTCACAAAGTATAATTACCCTGTAATGAGTTATAAGTAAAATAACAGAGACAACAAAATCTCTTGCAAGGTGATACTGAAATCCTAATTGTGCATGAGCGTGTTCACTGCAATGTGACATTGAATCAGTGACCTTGGAGCAGACAGGTGTTCTGGTAGTCAGCAGAGCTGCAGGGGATGCTGACAGGAGGATCTGACAAGTGTGAAACATCCGTTGCTGGTTGGGAATATATTCTTCATTGTGTCGTGTTGAAACAAATATGATACCAAATTGTCTCTTTCCCTGCCCCCAAATCCTCATTTCAAAGCAGTTTTCTTCATTCAAATGCTCGATGATACATGAAAACTCATTTTGTTTATGGATCCATGTCTGTATGTGAAAAAGACTGAAATGTGTAGGGGTAAAACTCCACCATAGGCACTCCTAGATAAAAACCTCGTATTTATGCCATAGTGAAAAACACTTAAGCTGTAGTAATGAAACAATCCTGTTTCTTAACAGAATTGCATTTTGCAAAATAATGAGCCTCGTAATGCATTCAACGAGCAAATAGGGTCATATCAAAACATTTAGAATCAGACTGGGGGAAAATCCCACTTTACAATGCTATCAATAATTGAAAATAAAACCTTTTTATCATATAAATATTTTTAAATCTTCATATTTTGTCCTTTTAAAATTAGAGCTTCATAACTGAGTCCATGTTTTGTTCTGTCTTTTCTGTTTTATTCTCTCTTTTCTTCAGAAAGCTTGTTAACATGTTATTTTCAGTATTTTCTTGAGAAACATTTCGATAGTATGTTACTTGGATACCTGTTTTACATCTAGAGGATTACAACTAGAGTATTTTAAGGCCAAGATTATGCAAAGCATTTGCATACAGGTATTAGTTAAAGTGTTGAATGGTAAGGAATTTTGTTATTTCTTATTTTGCTGCTGTTTTCTAAAACTTGGTATTGAAGCTTTAACCTTCAGGCTGGCCTATGTATTGATAAATCTTCTTGTTCAGATTTGCATGTGATTTATTCTGTGCCTTTTTTCTTCAACTTGAGTTCTACGCATCATGAAGCCCTTATATTAACAAGACGATTTCTTGCATTTATTTGAACAACATAATTATGAGCAGTATTTACTTCACTGAGAACTGCAAAAACTTTCTTTATTCCCTCTTCTAGTAATTTGTTTTCATTGCTGTCCATAAATGTTTTAAAAGGAAATATCTAAGTGCCTTCTCTTTTTTTTTTTTGGCACTGTAGGTTATAGGTCTTCTCACAGGCAAAATGCCTGGTATATGTTATATAAATTCAACTCCAAGCCATTCTTGTACATTACTTCTCTGCAAGTATTATTTGATGCACAAAATACTTTTAAAGCAAAATTCAATAAATCTGGAATTCTCCATGGACTGGCAGTCGAAAACCTCATAAATTTAGATTACACAGTCATGTCAGTGAATTCAAATTAATGAAATGGATTCCCACACAGGCACTACAGTAATTTACATATTAATTTCTACTAATTTTTTTATGGCTGTAACAGACTTGTACTAGTCACATTCTATAAAATACAACAGATTGTGAAACAACAAACAGTGAGCAGTTGGGCATGATTTATCTGTTGTTCCACTGGATCTTCATTTTCCCAGGAAAATGCTCTGTCTACATTATTAATGTCTGACAATTTTCTTGTATTCATGCCCTGAAGCAGAATATGTCTGTTAATTTTGTGTAACGGCTGCTTTCCTAACAAATAGTATTTGTTTTTCGTATTATGACAATACTAATAAATAGGAAATAAAGCTAGCTTTGTGGAGTTGGGCACTAAATGTGGAAGACAATTCTGTGTGTACATGTGTTTATTTTAGGTTACAGAGATGATAATATGTTCTTCAATGGAGTTTGTATATTTTCATTCTATACCATCATCCCTACTTTGATGCTGAATGTTTTCTTCTTCTCTTTTTTTTGATTGTGTCCTATACATGTGGGCAAAGTACATGCTGTTGCAGAAAGTCCTAGCAAGGTGCTTCTCTCTAGAAAACTGCCTGTGCCAGAGCAGTTGGAGTGACCTTCTCTAGAACTCAGGTTTCTTATCACAAGGTTTTCTTGTATTCATTCTCTTAGCTGCCCTCTGATTAAGTGGCAGTGTAGAGCAGGATACATTGTAGGTGAAGGGAATACTGTTTTTGGAAGTTCTAGCACTACACCAGCTATCTGGTAGGTAGAGTCACATACAAGATCTCTAGATTCAAAAACTAACACGTCATAAATTTAATTGGTATCTAAACATCAGGTAACTTTGAAATCAATCTTTCATTCCTTATATTATTAGCATTACATAACTAGTGAAATTATAATGAAATGTATTCTTAGATTCTAGAAAATAAATGCCCTGCTTGTATAAAGTTGTGAGCTTTTATGGGAGAAACAATGCATGAGATGTCTAAAGTTGACAGGGTAAGTAGGGATAGTGAGAATGTGTTTTGAATTGATATTTTCAAGCAAGAGCCTACAATGCCTGTATCTCTATACCTGAATACAAAATATCAAGCTCTTTTTCTTTCTTTTCTTCCTTTTGATTTTGGCAATAAATATCTCCCTGCGGAATCTCAGAAGACGTAAGTTTTCTTTTTGCTACATATAATTTGCATTATTCTGTGCCTTATTTTATCACTGACTTTGACTTTAGAACTTCAAAAAAGAAATATTAGATAATTTTCTTAACTAGATCAAAATGAAAGCAAATGAAAAGCTAAACTTCTTGCAAGTTTTTGTGCAAGGGAGTGTGTTAGACAAACTTAGGTGTGACTATATAATAATGCCGTAATACTGATACAAACCAAAGTGGTGTCCTGAAGTTAGAAAATGTAATGCTTCAGGACATCTTTTATGGAAAAAGGATATCTAGCTATGGTATACTCCAGCCACTACCTTTGATAATTATTTACAGGTATTACCTATTCCTGGCTATGCAGACTCATGGTCTCAGCTTCAGGTAGGTGTTTGCAGTGCCAGTCCATACTTATTTGAGTGGGATGGTTGTTAGCTGATTGTTGTGCCTTTCACTAGCTCCAATTGCTTACAAGTCTAAGCATTTTTAGCAGTTTCCAAGCTAAATAAAACCTTGGTGCCACACCTGTTAAGACTTAAATTAGACAAATTTTAGTTGATAAAACATTTCCAAGTTAGACTTCTTTTTCTTTCTGCACAGATACAATAAAACAAGATGGCTTTCCCCACATTTTTCTGGCTACTTTGAGTTAATGATAATGAATTGTTGTCCCAGTTTCATGTCTCAGTCTCTACCCAGCTGTGTGTTTTTCCCTTGGACCTGACCCATGGCAGGTAATGTACATCTCTGAATGCTGCTGCATCATCTTCAGTACAACTGTTATGGATTGAGTGAGAGCTTTAGACAAACCCTGCCTGAGGCTCAGATTTTGGACAGCAGCTCTATACAGGTGCCATGTACCTAAGTCGCTCTGGCTTGCAGGTTCTCAAGAATGGCAGATCAGGTCTATTATAAAAAGAGTCTATTGAATAGACAGGAACCTAACAAACAAAAAACCTTAAACAGAGCTACTTACTACATAGGATAAAACAAAAGAACTACTACTAGATTGCCAAACCATAGACCCACTGATAAAACAAAAAGCACGATACAACAACTTAGCACCAAATTTATGATGGGGTTTGCAAAGTCATTTCACTCAGCCCTCGGAAGAGTAACCACAAAAGTTGGCATCCCAACTTTGGGGGAAAGACCCCACACATTTCCAGGGAATGTGCAGAAGACTTCTGCTTTACGAAAGTTTGTAGTAGCTTTTATAGTTTGTGAAATGTCTGTCAGTCAGAAATTCCAGTTTATCTTCCTACAACCTCCCTTTCGAGGCAAAGTGTTTGTTGTCAGCTGGGAATGTCACCTCAGTGGTGCCAACATAACTCATTGCCAGGCAAGCTGTCCTGATGGAGTTATTTCACCAATTAGCAAATTCACCTGATGGGGAAGATGCCCTGAGCTATTGCACCAGCTATTAGGCAGAACAGATAAGTCCTCCTGTGACAGGGGGGAATGTCCTGCTACATTAACATGTGTCATACAACTCTGATCCTGATGGCTGCATTTCTTTGGTTTTGGAAATGAAGGAGGAGAAGCTCTTTATATATTCCCATGTATTTTTACCAGAGTGGAAAGTTTCTGGAGTGTCTTCTTAATGCTTAGAATGATTCACTGCTAGGAACAGTGGCAAAGGGAACACAAAGTGGAATCCTGTGACAATACACCTACAAATGCCTTTCCTTTAGCATGCTTGTTTTCAGGGTGTGCTAGATTTGCAGTGTGGTGACGACTGTAGCATCCTAATATGGCTGTGATCCTGTAATAGTATTTTAATTATTGCAGCCTTTGTAAAAAGAGATTATTTAAGACATGTACAGAGCTATTTGAAATGGTCTTTAAATGGGCATAATGACTAGGGAAAATAAGATACAATTTGGAGTATGTACTTCTGTATTTTCCTTTGTACTACACATAGCTTGGATTTTAATTTTTTTTCTTTCCAAGTATGCTTTCTTACTTTGTCATTTCAATATTTTTTTCATGTACATACACAACTAACCTTTTCCCAAAGTGACATTAACTAAGAATATAGGAATGATAATGCTGGCTCACAGGAAGGTCTGCTTAGCTCAGCAACCCCTTCTCATAAGTATTATCTAGTCTTTGTGCTTGTTGTGCTCTTTCCATTATTACAGACAGATAATATCTTCTTGTGTAAAAGTTACATTATACGGTGAGACAAACTATACTAAAATATGTATTTACGGCTGTAAAATTATTTATATATACTGGTTGATTCTATATCAGCCACTTGGAAGTTTCCCTCCTTTTTTCACATGATATCAGTATACAAGAAGCTATGCAAACAGATAAATAAATTGAGCAAGATTACTTGTCCACAGAAGTCTATCTGAATTAATCAAACTTGATAGAACCCTGTGCATATAGAAGTTTCAAGTGTTTGGGGAAAAATGTAAGGGCAAATTTAAGTAAAACAGACTAGATGGAAATAAATAAGTCACAAATGCTTTTGCTAATAAACGGAACAAGTTTTGAAGGACAGATTTTTTCCTACTGCATTAAAAGTGGATTGTAAGGCAAAGATTTCAATAATGAAAGGTCAGTTCAAGCCCAGATCATTTTGGTTCTGTGAATGTGTTGTGCATTTCTCCATGCATGTCCTATGAGATTTAACATTACTCTTGCAGCAAAGAGAAAATGCCTCGGGTGGTATGCAATGATTCATGTTAGCAATATCATAGTAGCAAATCAAATAATTGATAACATTTTACAGACTTCTGGCTAAGTGGTGGAGAGAATTGCTAAGTGACCTGTTGTTTCTAAGACATTTCTTAGTAATAGAGTTTGAATTACTATGAAATGGTAAAACCTACTTGATTACCTTGTCTGTAGTTAAATAACAATTCTGTATTTAGTGATAGATTTTCTTAAAAATCAGGTTTTCAGTTTGTACATGGAGTAAAACAAGAAGCCACATCATTTATGAGATAATACTAAAAAATGTTTTGAAAGAATTGTTTTAGTTGTCTCAAAGAACAATTTTCATAATGCCCATTCTTATGTTCATTCAGCCGATGTTGTTGAATAACAAAAGTGGGTAAGAAATTGGACCTTAGGGATCTGTAATGTTGGTCTTCCCTTCCCTGGATGTTGTAATCCAGAAACAGGGTTTTTTTGTGGTATGTTGAGAATTCTTTGAACCTTAATACCAGTGAAGTGTGTGGATAGTTGTTTTGACTATCAAAGTTATGCTGGTGATCCTAATATGAGATATTATAGATTCTCAGAAAAAATTAAAGGATTTTTAACTACTGGAGGTATTCCTGCAGCTATGCAAATGATTCACAACATATATTTGTACAAAGATTGTATTAGATTTACAGAATTGTCAGTAAATAAAGAATTTTATGCAAATTTATTTTTTTAAAAAAAATTAATACATCCTTTAAATGAATGCTTTCTAGTGTAATGTTTTGCTAGCTATTCTAATATGAATATTTGCTATTTGCTACTTACAAGTTTTACCTAATAGCTTTTTCTTTGGATGGATAAGCTTTTCAAAGTGGAGATTCACCTGAAAATTTTAAGTAGTGCTTATATCTTTCTGACAACTAAGTGAAGCATTTAATTTTCTCTTTGTTGTTTTTTTTTTTCCCCCACAAAAATAGTAGGAGGGAGAGAAGGGGGGAAGAGGGAAAGGGCAAGAAGAAACAGAGAAAAAGAGAGTGGGGACAAGAGACGAGAAATCAAGAAGTCTTAGAAATGTTTCAAATTCTCATTTTTAGCTTTTTTATCCCCCCGGATCTTTTTTTAGATTTTTTTTTTAAGATCTTTACAGTGGTTTACTGTGCAGTGTACATTGTACCCCTTAATCAGTGCATCTGTTGCAACATTTGTTATAATTTTCTGAGGGTTTTTTTAATTTGTGGGTTTTTTGTGTTTTTTTTGGTGGATTTTTTTTTTTTTTTTTTTTTTTTTTCTGCATAGGAACTGGAATTAGAGTAAAATCTTCCCTTTTTTATAATCTAGCACTGGTCAACTGGATTTATAGCCCTTAGCTCGCAGAACATTTTCTCATAGGATCCCTCCATGGCATCAGGCTTGTTACTTGCCAAAACAGTTTCCCAAAATTACAAACCCTTTTCCTTCATTTTCTTGTATTTATGAATCTTTTCCTTTTGCCTGTGGAAAAGGTAGAAGAGAGAAGGTAGAGTAATATCTTCTCCTCTCTCCTTTATTCTTTGGATAGAGCCTGAGAGACAGGAGTCTCTGGGGAAGTAAAACCTAAGAAGATAAACTATTTCTTCCAAGTTCATTCTTATCTATAATATTTATTCTTGGGTAGGTTTGATACTGCACGAACAGTGGGAATATGGACCAGGACAAATGGGCCCTGACATGATACACTAGACCTCCCAGTAAAGCCCGTGTTCTCAGAAACTTTAAAGTGTGAGCAGGGAGTTCAGATAAGAGGCAGCATATAAATGTTGTTTTGTATGGATCAAGGAAGATGGAATTATTGGTATGGAAGCTCATGCAAAGGCTATTCTGCAGCCTGAGGCAAAATTCTATTTGAAGCTTTCAAGTTGTGTGTACTTTGTAAAGTGTATTTTCCTCTTTAATCTTAATGCAACATGGAAAAAGTACATACTTTTGTTTCTGGAAGAGTCAGTACAATTTTGTGCAGTTTCAAATCTGTCAGCATTCATTTTACAAACTGTTTTTATGATGCTAAAAATTCTACATTCTCTTTACTAATTTATTCATATGTTAAATACAAGCACTGATGTGCAATTATGGTAGCAAATAATAACCAACTTCTGGATTTTGAACAAGGCTTGACATGTATCAGTGATGTGTCTGGTGAGCTATAGTGAGGCAGATGGGGGAAAAAAGACTCTCCTGTGTCTATTAGGAATTTTGTGGCTTTGAAGCATTAAGTACACGTTCTAACACACCACATGAGTTAGTAGGTTGTGTTTATTGTATGTATGGTTGGCTAGAGCAGCACATCACACACCCTGACCTTCAGCACAAAAGCCTGTCTGTGATCATAAGTTTAATTCTCATTTGGTAGTAATTTACTGTCCCAGATAGCAAGAAAATGTTTCTTAAATATTACAAAATATACTGCTCTGAAGTTGCAGTATATGTAAAAACCTTTTACAATTAAAATAGCAGCACCCTCTAGTGTGGATTCAGTTATACTGGTTGAAATCTTTCACATAAGTGTAGGTTTTTGAAGGAACAATAAATCCCTATAGCACAAAGAATTTTATACTAGCGTAAATATGTTGAAAGTAGAGGTTGTACTGTAGAAATGTGGCTCTGCTGAGAGACATGTACAAACACCTGGTGGGTAGTCACATCTCAAACGTATAAAGCTATTTGGAATGTTGGTCCTTGTCTTTGCCCTTCTAGAGATAGTAAACTCTAGGTCAGGGAAAAAAAGTGATTGATTTGAGTAATTTTAAAGTTAAGCAATTGCATTAAGACAATGCAAAATGACACCATGACACTATTATGATAGAATTGAAATGCTCTTTACTTTATTTACCGTGATTCTTTCTCATAAAAATGAATTTATTTTCAAAAGGTTAAGGAAGGATGATAAATTGGCTTGCACTTTCCTGTGTCATTAAGCTGCACTTTTAAGCCAAAGAACATATGGACATTTATGAGAACTGATGGAGATCTGAAAGTAGTGCTGACAATTAGTGCTTCAATAAATGTTCATCCAAATGAATCCAGCAGGAAGGCCTATTCATTAAAAAGTATTTTGTGGTATTTAAAGTTTATTGCAAAGCTTTTGAGTAAAAACTTTTATAAATTTTGAATATATTGTTCTCCCACAGTTGTGAAATAATACTCAAAGCCTATCACCTGGTTGAGGAATTGATCCAATTAGTTATGCATATCTTGTGTACCATTGTGTTTATTTCCAACTGCTGTAATCCAACTCTTCATTCTTTCAATACAATAACAAAACGAACAATTGTTCTACTTCTGACTTCATCTAAACCTCTTTTTTAGCTTCTCAACCTTGTAAATGATCTCAACCTTGCACTTGCAAGTGATCTGCTTATATTTTTTCTTATGAGCTCCTGTGACCTTCACAATCTTTGATTTAAATTCTGTGCTGGTCCCCAAAATGTCCATGATGTTTCTAGGAATAATTATGCCTAATTATGATTATTTGAATGTCCTACTTGCTCCCAATGTAACTTTTTTTTGGTGTGGTTTACATTTTTTGAATTTTAAAAAGTTTCTTTTTTTTTTTTCTTGAGATACAGAACTCAAGATTTGGACATTCAGAGAAAATTTTCTGAATTTTATTTTTTTCTCTTTCAAAAGGTTAACTTCTTTCTGTTAACTTTTTTTTTTTTTTTGAAGTTTAATATTTATGCTTTTTTTGATGGAGGTGTTAATTCTGTAATTTTGGTAGGTACTGTTCTACTAGATGTATATATATTAGATGTAGGTATATACTCAGTGAATGTTACAACTTGGAAATATTTTTTTAATATTGTCCTTGAATATTTTGGGGTTAAATTTAAGAGGATCTCTTAAATAACCTTGGAGTTACAGTCTAGGATTATTTGCAGCTAGAACTAGAATCAGCTGTAAAATTAACAATGTACCCATTTATAATCAGTTAACTCAAGCATAAGGATCCCAGTTGGGGATTTCTGACTTGCTTTTCAAACATGTATTTAGAGAAGAGAGAGGGATTTTTAGGTTGGATATTAGAGAGAAAAAACAACACATGAAAGAACCAATTTTGACAATAAGGTAAAAGTACTGGTTTATATTACCTAAAGAAGCTGCAGATCTTCAGACTTTGGTTGGTGCATAGGAAGAGACCTGAAAAGCACCTAATGTGCAGCATAAGGACAAATTTGGAGCCCCCTGATTCTGTTTAAGAATTAGGCTTTGTCTGGAATGATGTTCCATAGTCCTTACAAAACAATTTGCCGAAATTAAGGATATTTTTCTTAAAAGTACTTTGTAGTATTATTGAAGATCTTCTGTTGACTCTGTCAAGTTCTTTTATGAAATTATAATTTGATGTATGGTGTTAATGATGTTTTTTCCTCATGACTACTGAGTAATTTTCTCTCTTTGTGAGATGATGTTATAAGAAGATTAGTTGGGAGAAATCAGAAGTAGTTCATTCATTCTCCATGCTGGTGATGCATAATAATGGGTTTTTTGTACAGAGGAGATGATCAAGACAGTGAATATTTGAAACTATTTTCACATGTTCTTTAACAAATCCTTTGCCCATCTTTACAGTTTAATATAAAATTTTCTTTTTTTTGTCTCCAATGTTTAATTTTCTGTAATGTTTGTTAGAATTCCATGTGTTGGAGTTTAGCTTGGGGAAAAGGAGGCTATAACTGAAGTTTCATTCTCATAGAATTTAATTCATGAGTAATGAACTACTAAAAATTTTTTAAAAAAAAAAATTATTTTTTCTCTCAAAGGATCTTATTATATGAAAAAATATTTCAAACAATTGACTGCAGAAACTTCAAATTGCTTCCAATGAAAAGTGCACCATTTTGAAATGGTGCTTTTGAGCCCTGTTGCAGTCTTTCATTTCTGGCCAAATAGGAGAAAGTAAGCTCAAAGAACATCAGTTATGTAAGAGATGAGGAGAGAATTTTGATTTTTACTGCTTTTTTTCTTTTGCTTTCTCTACTAAAATTTTATCTGCTATATAGAGATTTTGCCAGGAGTTCTGGTGTTAAAAATCTGCAGAACTCCAGAAAGCTCTGGGCCATGTTTCTGCCAAAAACATAATTAGATTCTGGAAAAATATATCTTCAAATTGAAACAGAGTATAAATATAGAAAAGTTGACATTTGGGTGCTAAAATTCAAAATCAGACATTTGGACTTAAATTCAGATTTACAGAAGTTTTGGCCTATAAATCATTGGCTTTCCTTTTGTCTAAATTTGGAAGAGTATTCTGATTAATGTAAAAGAGCGGTCAAGAATTTTGGACCTAAAGGTAAGTAATTTTTTAGTCTCCAGAGACGACACTGACCCTCCTATGAGGTACGTTTCAGTTTGGTTCTTTTTTAATATGAGGTTTTGGAGTGCCAGCAGTGCTACATTAGGTCTTATAAAACATCATACATAAGTGATTCACCTCTGTGTAAATTGCTCTTTGTTAGAAGCAATTTTTTTTTATGTGATCCTGTTTAGATGGTGACCTTAGAAAGGAGATGTCAAGTGTGCATGCTGGCCTACACCAACTAAATGATTAAGATGCTGTAATAATTTATGGATTTTTTTTGCCGTCAACAGCCAGAATAGCTGTTGTCAGTGTATGAGACCTTGAAGTTGATTTTTGCTATTACTTTACAATTTTAATTTTAAAAATTTATGGAAATGTTTTGTTCAGCAAATAAAATAGAAATATTTGAGACTGACATATTTTCTTAATATTTAAAGCTGTAAGAATTTATATTTATCTTTAAGATTTTAAAACGTTTCATTTTGAGTCTTTGGTGTGTGAGGATGGATAGGGACTCCCAGAGTGAAATAAATAGAGCTTAGTTCTACATGCTTGTCTTCTGTAAGTTATATATTTTTTTCTGTTTTCTCCAGGAAAGAAATTCTCCCTCTAGTGAATCTGGGTCTCTGATTTCAGAGATTTCTCAATTTCTCTCTTGGAATTTTCTTTGATATTTCTTAAATTACAGAGTAGTAATTTTATAGTCAACATTTCCAATGCCATTTTTAAGCATTTTTTTTTTTACTTGAAAGTTTACTTTGTTGAAAAGTGCTTTTAAGCTTTTCATTTTTACTAATTCAAAATAAGAGATGTTTTTCTTGACTTATCCTGGTGAGACTTAGAATGCAAGGAATTGTCTCTTAGTTTTCGGCTGGAAAGTATACAGTTAGTAAGACCACTTCAGCCAATACCTTTCCATTATTAAAAACGATTACACCATATAATATTTTTTATGAGTTTGTGTACCCAGTGCTTTAATTGGAAGATCATTTCAGCATATCTTATTGCAAGATAAGGTACTAACATTTTTGCAAGTGTATTGATGGTCAGTTGAATATTATACATACATACATAGAGTATATTTACATTTTTAATTTTATTTGTTCTGCCATTACTACTGTCTTTCACCTGAAATAGTTCTTCTTTGTATATTCTTTGTTTATTCCTTCTTAATATGTTTTAACATGCTGTGAAATCCTTCCCACTCTTCATTTGATGAGAACCAAAAGTTTTACAATTAACATATAAGACTAACAATGTGATGCATTTTTGTACTTTTGTTTTCTTAAATACCATAGAAGTCATAGGACAATGAACAGTTGTTAGCAGTATAGAAGCATCATTCCAGTTTCTGGGGATTAATGCCAATCTCAAATTTGGCTGAAGTCTGTGAAAAAAAAAGATGGCTTTATATCCTCACAAAGAAAAAGCTGACTTTGTTTATGTTCTTTTAAAAAAATTGTGGGGAGAAAATTTATGGTATGGTTCTATATAATAACCAGGAATTTCTGGTTTTTACTTCTTCAAAGGAAATAGTTGCAAGGAAAAACTTTGTTGAAAAGTTATTTTCCACTTCTTTGCTTGAACTCAGTCATACACAGATTTCTGCCTGACAGCTAAATCTGCATTTTGCCAGCTGCTTTGTCACATGAACTGTGGGGTTTTTCATTTACTGGAAAACTGAAGAAGCCACAGGAAGGTTCTGTGTTAATCTGGTCCCACTGGATTCAGTAACTCGTTAGGCTTTTTCTGCAATATGGTACTTAGTCTACATTTCCACAGTAATACTAATACAAAATTTAGTACCTGTTGCTTACAGCATATTCATAAAAGAATTCAGATCTTGTTGTCAAATATTTCAAAGTACCTTTTATATGCAACATGTGTTTTGCAGAGATACTGAAATACAGAAATGTCTGTGCTAATCACATAGATATCCAAGTAAGAAATGCCCTTGTAGGAGGGGAAACACCTCTAAGCTGCCTTTGTGGTAGTTTGGATAAGAAGGATAGAGTTTACAGTAACTACTGCCCAAATTCATTGAAGTTGGTAGAAGAAAGCAATGCACTATGAAGATGCCTCCAGGGTTGTAGGCACCTTTTTCCTTTGCTCCTTTTTGCTATCTGAACAAAATATTTGTCCTTTCAAGAATGATAATGAGCAGCAAACTGGAATAGCGTCCCTGTATCTGCATCCCTTATCTCCATGTATGTAGATAAAAACATGACACTTTATCTTGTCAGTTTCAAAATACCAAACTCTCTACATAGATTTAACTTAATGCTTTTCTATTAGGTCAATATTTGAAGACTATTCAAAACCAGGACTAGATGATTTCTTGTTTATTAATTTTATTGATGTTTTTATAATTAGTATAGTGGTTTTACATAGGGAAGCATTTTGAAATGGAAAAATAACCTGTACATTATTCAGATATTTCTTTTTAATTTAAAATACAATTCTGTGAAATAGCTGTGATTGTTCCTAGTGGATTTCTGTGTTCTATAGCCTAACAAGATAAAGGCTATATTTCTTCTGCAGTTGCTTTTTCTTCATTTTTGTAATGAAGTATTGTCTCTTAAAGTCAGAAGCCAATAGGGAATTTTCTCAGATGACCAGCAGAAGTGACCAGGATCACCTGGTTTTGAAATTGTATGTCTTTTTCTGGGAGAATTAATTGCCATAATAAAATTTTTCTTGAAAGACAATTTTGAGCAATTTGTCATAATAAACAATTGCACAGCATATTAGATACACAGTCAAGAACTAAGTTCCTTTACTTGTAATTAAAATGGAAAAGTCCAGTAATTTGCTCCCTGGTGAGTAGAACTCCTTATGCAATAAGTGCTACTTAAGAAATAACTCCTTTTGCTTTTGTAATAATTTTTTTTCCTGCAGAGGGTATCTGCTGATATCTACAGCTGATTTAACAGCTGATGTCACCATATTCTCTCTGCAAAGGTATTTTTTAAAGGTGAAATTAAATAGTGATTTAAAATATTATTAATATAACTACAACAATGGCAATGTACTTCTAAAAGGTAACACTAAATATGTTGTCCTTATCAAATTACTTTCATCAGCTTAACTTTTCTCATGTGCAGTCTGAAGTGAGGTCTATGATCTGAATCAAGAAGATATTTTTAGAAATGCCTGATCATCACACACCCCTCCATTCACTAGTGAATAGATTCTGCTTTTGCTTTGTGAGGTGTTTCCACTGCATATTTGTCTTGCTATGCATATTTTCAATTTTATTTAAAATGTCACACCATTACATAACAAACATGTTACTTGCTATGTGAGTGTTATATTTGCTCTACATTCATAGACAGGGGATGAGAACATTTCCCAGAATTAGGAGAGATTATAAGACAAATTGCCAAAAAGCATATTTCTTAGTTCTTAGGGATTTTCTTTATTTTGGTTCTGATTTGATTTCGATAAAAAACAAACAATAAAACAACAACCAGAACAGAAGTCAAAAAACTGTTACCACTTTGCATCTTTTCCTTTTAGAGCACATGAATAAAAGTTTAGATTTATTGATTTACTGAAGTCTTAAATGCAACATTGAATATGGTTTACCACTGCAGCATTTAATCATCCATGAAAACAGGAGATGAAACAAAGAAGTTAAAAATCACAGACATAGAACCAAACCAAATGTTTAACTACAAAAAGAAGTTCTACAAAAAGCCACTTGAGTCAAACACATTATTTTCAAGAATTAGTTTATTTTCAAAATTATTAAAGTACAGTGATCTAGGATCACTTGTTATTTTAAAACAAGTTACAATAATTTTATGGTTATGAAGAAGAGAATTTTAACTTTTGACAGTAATGGAAAGAAGATGTGTCTGCAATAAGATGGAGGCAGTAGAAAAGTAGGGATAGTTGGCAAGTAGTAGTTACGTTCTTCTTACACTTTTACAACAGAAAACACTGCAGTATCCTGACTTGCTCAGTGTGGGGCTAAATTCTCAAAAGTAGGATGCTTGTGGCCATATATGACAGAAGGTCTCATTTTAAAAAGTGAAATTTTTTAAAAAGTGATTACTTTTTAATCTTACCATTTCGTTCACTCTTATCCATAAGCCTAGATCCTGCTATGTGCTTGGCAAACCTTCTAATTTGTTAATTCAATTATTATACTTCTGCAGTGCTTCTCAGTAGTAAAAGATATGCACATATTTCACAAGCTACCACAATTCTATTCATCTCAGAGGAGCTATTGTATTGTATAATTAATACTGGCATAATCAAAGTAAGAGTTTCTTTTGTACGTCACTAAAGCCCATTTCTATTCTACATGCTATAAAGGGACATGACTGCTTACAGAAACCAGGTCTGCAAAATAGTTCTGTTAGATTGTACTCATCTATTTGCTTGGTCCTAGAGCCAGGCACCCATCATGTTTTTTATAGTTAAATACACACTTTCTTATAATAAATGAGAAAACCTGCAGGGATTCAAAATATATGAAATTGCAAAATCATTATATCATAAATGAAACTTCTGAAACAGTAAATTATACTGAGTGATAAAGTGCCATGAGTATATTGTGTCTGAAAAACATATTGCCTCAGACAAATTTTAACTGATCTTCTTTTTTTTCCTCCTCTGTCTGCAAAATACTTCCTACCAGTTTCTTTATTTCAGTTGCATAGTTTCCATTTTGTTTTGTAACTTTTTTCAGCAAAACCAAGCAGCCCTCAATACTTTCTCTTCTGAATGCCATAATTTTCTAGGCATTCATTCTCAAGGTTAGCATTTATTTATTAGTCCTAATGTTCCATATCTTACCTCCTACTCAATCGTACATACCTTTCTCAGTCTATCTGCAAAGCATTTTTGTTTTGTACTTTCAAATCCTTTCTGTAAATTTTCTGATGCATATAAATAATTTACTAAATTGTCACATGTGGGTATAAATTTTAGGTCCATTTGTGTGTCTGAATTGACATGCCTTTGTATTCTTTCCTTCACTATGAACACTGTCTGTTATTAGGCTGGCAGGTTTTAGGTGTTTTTCAGCCAGTAAAGTAGCAGGTGTACCAATGATATTTAAAGAAATAACTATTTCATAAGTCTTTGTGGTGAAGTGGTGAAAGTTTTTCTACGCCCACCATGATTTTTTAAAAAAGCAACAAGGGGACCACTTTTTCTTAATCTTCAGTCTTTGTTTAACAAGTACTTTTCATTCCTTCTAAGCAACAGCCAGGAAACACATTCAGATATGTGCCACTAGTTTGTCAAAATTTCCAAAACTAAGCTCTTCTTCAGAACTGTGCTCTCTTGTTTTGATCTTTTTTTCGTGTCACTAAGGCAGGATTTACAGAGTGTCATAGTGATTTTTATCAGTTCCAAAAAAAAAAAAAACCCACTTGTTTTTGGGAATGCAGGCCCCATAGAAGATCTTAACTTCAGGCAGTCCAGCTGTATGACTTAATTAAATAAAAGATAGTACTATTTCTTCCAAATATTGACTTATCTCCTTAAATCATCAGAGCCATAACAACACTATGGCTTTTGACTCTACTGGCATTAATCTGACCTACAGAGCAACTCCATATAGGCAGCAGCACATGTGAGGATATTTATCAAATTCTGTTTTCAGCTATGAAAAATGAAGATTCTGCATGAGAGTGCTAACAAAGAATATTTTAGCATTGAATAATACTGCTTATGTAAACCCATGATGAGATTAGTCCTTGTCCTGGGCACGGTTACATTTACATTTCAACAGTTTACAAAGCATTCTTAAAAATATTCACTCTCTCCTTAAATTCTGGAACTGTAGGGACATTCCAAATCTTCAGGTCTTCCCTTGAACTTTTTTCCCAGTTTTAAACATTCATGCTGTATCTTAGTATTGTAGGAATCAGTCTAAGCAGGAGAATTTTTTGCAGGTTTGAGTGGTGAGAAAGACTTCTCTTAACACCTATTCCAAGAAAAATCAAGCTGTTCTGTCATAATTAAGCTGTCAATATTATTTCTTATATTTACTGCTATAGTAGGTGGAAAAATATCAGAAAGAAAACATTAAATCCATTCCAAAGTGAACTGGAAAGGAGATGAGGAAATTTACCTGAAGGATATATGTTACTTTCATTTAGTATTTTTCCAGCTTTTCTGTAGAAAACCCTAGGAAAAACAAAAGATGTTAAAGGAGAAGGAAGGTTTCTCAAATGGAGTGTCTGACAGAAGGAAAGTAGTCAGTATGTATGTTCAAGCTTTATATTAATAGTGCAGTGTACTTCAGTTCTTTGCTAGGACTCATGTTATAATAGCACTTAATGTGCTATTATTAGCCAGAAAATGGAAGATGAACAGAGTAGCAGCAAATTTTGCAGAAGACACAACAGTATTTCAGCAACTTAAGTGGGGAAGACTGTGAAGTGCTCTAGCAGTCTGACTTAGTGAGTGGAGCTGCGTGGCATGATTGCAGTAGAATTTAATCCAGATAGCTGCAGGGCAAGACATCAGTGGCAATTATTAGCAATGTCTCTAAGTCCTAAAGTTACAACCACTCAAACAAAGTGTTTGAATCAGACCACACTAAGGAATGAGTACTAATACATGAAGCTGGCTAGCTATAATTACGCAATGTTGTATAGCTGAATTCATGTTGCAGTTTTTTTCCCTTCTGTGAGCCAATCTGTAGTTCTAAAACCAAACAAAAAACCTAAAGAAAATGTAAGGTATAACACTCACTGATATTGAACAATGAGAAACACTAGAGGAAATTGGAATCACCACACTGCCATTAAATTAAAAATTAACTTATCATAAGAAAGGCAGAGACTTTGGAAAGAGAGTGGCAGGAAATTACGGAAAGCTGATGAATTATTTGAAACATTGAGCAAGTTTACTTCATGTGGAGATCATTATCACTGGATGATATGACTTTATTTTCCAAAGATCATTAAATCTGTGATAATATGTAGCTGGAGGATTAGGTAATTTCTACTTCAGCATAGCAGGGTATTAATTTGTATAGTTGCCCTGGAGGGAAACTACTTTAGCCAAAGTGGCTTTGTGTAGTTCACCCCCGTGCTCTAAGCACCATTTTGAATCAAAGAATCCTTTTCCTGTGCAATGAAACTGTCCATTGGGTGCTCAGTGCAAGATTGCTGCCTGCAGAAGGGAGGACAAGCAATCTGCAGCTTTGTGTCCAGTGTGATGAGCAGAGGAATCAAAACTCCTTGTTCCCTGGGTGTTTCTGGACTTCTGCTAGTCATACACACCCACACGTGCACACACACACATTAATGCACGTGTCCTGTCTGCAGTGATAGCCTCTTGCCCATGTGTCCCTCAGACAATGAATGTTAATTATACTTTCTCCAAGTAAAATTAACACACTGTGAGGATTGGTTTAACCTATCCTTAAAAACTTACAGTGATAGAGACTCTGTAGGCTCCCAGAGCAGTGTGTTTTCTTTTTGATGACTGTAATACGATATGGTATTTGTAAAAGTAGATATATTTCAATAATTTTTTCTTGTAGCAGTGGAAGTACTGGAATGCTCTGATTTCATCCTGCCATCACAGTATTGGCCAACATAAATTAATTTTCATCTCAAATTTCTGAAACACCACCAAATGAAGTGCCTCTGATATGAGCAGTGGTTGTTCCTACTCTGAGATCTGATTACTGTTTTCCTTGTAACAGGAAACAACCTCCTGTCAATCAAAGCTGCAAGCTAGAAAGTGTGATAGTGTGATCTTTCCAAGATAGTAAAATCCTTTAGGGGTGATGTGTGTACTTAGTTTTATGGCCTTGGATTAATCTTGACATGCTGTCGTCCTATACAGATGCATCCTGAGAATGTAGGTCCTAAAATAGCCTAGGAACAAATGTAAAGGGTTAGAGATGTGGGAAAACTTACTCAAACAAAATGAAACTTCTGGGGTGGTGGTTTTTCAGTAACCAAGGACTTCTGAATTGATGGAGAGATATGAGATGTTATGAAAAAACATAAGTATCAAATTGGTCTGTGGAAGAAAGAAAGATGAGTCCTTATCCAGAAACTGACATTTTGGCAAAAGTGGGTGCTGTCTAAGATTAAAATGAGCTGAATATGGTTAAGAAAGAGACTCAAAATAACACTTTCATTATTTAAGGCACACATGAACAAATCTTCTAAAAGAATTATGTTAATATGATAGTTGTCTAAACAAACAGGCTAATTAAATTGACATTAGTGTTTGAAATAAAAGGAAGGTACTGTGATGTTTTTATTTTTTTTCTTTCCAGACCGCAGTTAAATATTGAGAAGCACAAAATAAACATTGAAATTAAAGAAGTTGACTTTTCTCACAAAAAAAAAATATTGTTTATGAAAGAAATATGGAAAAACAAGAGGTACATGCAAATACAAGCCTGTGTTTTAGTTTCTATCTATTATTGTATTGAAAGAATATCAAGCTACTATTTAGTAGTCGCAAGCTAGTGTTGGGCTACATAAGCAACAGTGTGGAAAGATGAGATATTAACTTTGGTAGTGGCTTTTGTTAGTAATTGCTGCCATAGGACTAGTTTTCATATTTGGGAAACCCAAGTTGTGTCCTGAAAAGGAGTATGTGGACTTGTGAAGACAATTTGCTGTGTTTCTCTGCGGTGTCCCCACCTTTGCCCCAGGTTATTATCTGGTCTACTTCTGTTTCCACCTCCCAGCAAGACCAGCTACTGCTACTTTCTCGGATTTTCCTAGGTGCCTTTGGTAGAGCAAGGGCAGGAGAGACATTCTCCTTGATTTTGGTTCTCATGGTGAACCTCTGCATCATCAAATGCCAGGCATGGGGAGCAACTGCACAAACAAGATTGGGTGCTTGATAGCCCTGAAGTGGATCATGATACTAATAACCTAGAATGATACACATAGACTTCAGTGTATTATTTATAGAAAATATTGAATCAAGAACTGGTTTCTGGCATGATTAGTTTAATTTGGAGAGTCAATAAAGCTGGTAAACATGCCCAGTTTTCCTTTGGGAGTAGGTGAACCATGCTGGCTCTACATGGGGATTGAATGCGTTCAATGTAAACAAGGTTGTCTTAGGGTAAAGTAGGTGACCTCAACAGAGTATAAGCAAGAAGCAGTCTGTAAAGGTCTGCTACTTTGCAGGATATAAATAGGGTCTTGTGAGCTCAGAAGACATTATAAATTTATAGGTATTTAATCTCTGGACATACTTGAAGATCTGGTTCAAAAGAAAGGGTCCTTTAAATTTCAGTGAAATCACTGTAAGAACATCATAGTATTGGCAGAATAATATATTCTACCTCTACCTGGTTTCCAATAATAGTTGAGCAATTTTAATTGGCAAGTTAAAGAAAAAAAATCAGCTTTTAATAGATGCTCAGCAGGAAAAATTCTAGCAGACACTGTAAAAGCTGACTCTTACAACGAAGGTGTCACTGTACATGCTGTCTGTAATGAGCCCAAGGAAAAAGTAATTTAGGTATCAAAACAGGGAAGAAATATCTTCAGATGACCTGTTTTTTTGTAGAGGCTAATCAAACAAATTAAAACAATTTACAAGCTAATTATAGTCCTTTCACAGCAGCAAATGTTACTGTGGTAGTGCTTCAGATATATCCTCTCATTAATTTGGAGCAGGATATTTAAAAGAGACAGTGACAATTCTAAGTTGAATTAACTGTGGTCAATCACATGCCTGCTGCCTGATGGGCTTGAAGAGTACAGCTATCAACCACACATACATTTGGACATAGTTTGGGACACAGTTCAAATAAATATTTGATTCACTGTAATCTGCTTTATAGAATCAGGGGTGAAATACCTCCACTGACAAGTGCTATGTTGCAACAATTTGAGCTCAGCATTTCAGGAAACTAGCACAGGATATTTAAAGGCCCTTTAATTGAGAGTGCTTCTTATCAATCTAAATACTTCCTTTGTTTCTGTTATTTTCTATATTTCATTTGCAAAGAATAATATCATTTGCATTGTAAGCTCTCTAGGCAGAGACAGATCTGCCATTGTTGAGAATTTT
This sequence comes from Pyrgilauda ruficollis, assembly GCF_017590135.1. NCBI lineage: Eukaryota > Metazoa > Chordata > Aves > Passeriformes > Passeridae > Pyrgilauda > Pyrgilauda ruficollis. The sequence continues at coordinate 1,717,919 of NW_024524044.1, read as the reverse complement.
GCACAGTAACCATTTGGGCCCTGGTCCTGCTCATTATCATTATCTTTCTATTCATTCAATTTGATATATTGAGAAAAGCCATCACAAATATATCAGGTCTATTTTACTCCCTTCTCTGGAAATGTAACATTATAAATTCTATGTAATACTAATTGGCACTTGACCTTTATTTTGTTAAATAGATTTCTTTCTAAAATGGTTTGGAGTGAGTACTATTTCTAAATGAAATATTTCAAGTCATCATCCTTCTGAATTGCATTTGAATTTGCTGGCCAAATGGATAAAGATAGATGATGTGGAAGATGATGTTTTACTGTGGCCTTGTCTATTGACCTATGTGACCTATTTGATGTCTCTGAAATAGGTATAGACCCAGTTTAGAAATATGTTATGCAACATTCATAAGTGTGGGTTAGAGAGTTTTGTTCAGGACAGTATCATGCCTTTAAACTTGCTTCAAATATGTCAGGGAGTGAGATCATAATTTTTGATATGGCTGTATGGCTATGCAATGAAATATAAGACTTTCTTTTATAAAAAATAAAATTTTTAGACTTGCTGATTGTAGTACAAACTAGTACTGCTATTTGAGAAGGAGAAATAGATGAATGTAAACGTGGTGTTTGTGATTCTCTTCATGTTGTCTTGTAATTAGAAAATTAAAGTGATACAAAGTTTGAGAATTCATCAGAATCAAATATCAGAATATGTATCAGTATCAATTTTAGTAAACACAGAAACTCATTTTTTGAACGAAAGTCAGAGTTACTGATATGTACTTGTGTTTGTGTGATCTCTAAATGTGACTTCGGTATTATATTGTCCTGCTTTCTGATCTGCACCTGCTTGTGTTCACCCACCTGCCTTGGTGCAAGGTGCTGAAATTTACGGCTGCCCCAAATAGCTGATGTTCAACACATGTTTGTGCCCTTCTGTGAGTCTCTGCTTAGTCATATTTTTCTACCATATGTCTTAGTCTTCAATGAAAAAGCACTTTATCAGTTTGTTGCCTTTTTTTTTTTTTAACAGCTAATAGATTAAAACTTTGATAACAGTTACATGAAGAATGAACCTTCTTTCCCTGAGCTTTTTGGTTCCTGCTTATCTTCTCTATATTAAATTTTCTTTGTCTCCTAACTTTATCATCTGTAGCCACAATTTTTATAACCTCTGAATTTATATAATTAGAAGTGAGTCAAGACTTTTGAGAGAAAGATATTTCAGTTTCGTAATCATTACTGAGTGCATTTTGGACAGGAGAGAGAGAGATAGGAAGGATAATTGAAGGGGGTTCAGGGTACAAGAGAGGCTGTAGATTCTAAAGGACTGGGAGTGGCCCTATTTTTTTCTGGCTTCCTGTCTTTCCTGCTGCTGAAATTAATTTGTCTTGCTCAGTCTTCATTCCTGGTCTGCATCAGAAGAAGCATGACCAGCAGGTTGAGAGAGGTGATTTTGTCCCTCCATTCTGCTCTGGTGAGACCTCACCTGAAGTGCCACATCCATGTCTGGTGCACCCAGTGTAAGATGGGCATGTAATTGTTGGAGTGAGTTCTGAGGAGGGCCACAAAGATGATCAGATGGCTGGAGCACCTCTCCTATGAAGACAGTCTGAAAGAGTTGCGGTCAGAACTTGGAGAAAGCTCCAGGGAGACCTTATTGCAGCCTTTCAATACCTAAAAGGGATCTTTCAAGATGAGAACAAACCTTTTAGCAGGGTGTGTTACAATAGGGTAAATATAACAGTGTTTAATTCAAGGAGAGTTGATTTAGATTAGATATAGGAAGGAAGTTTTTTACAATGAGGCTGATGAAACACTTGCACAGGTTGCCCAGAGAGGTGATACATGCTTCATCCCGGAAACATTCAAGGTCAGTTTGGGTGGGGCTCTGAGCAATCTGACCTGGCTGATGTCCCTACTCATTGCAGAGCAATGGTATTAGATGACATTTCTGTCCCTTCCAACTCAAACTACTCTAGGATTCTCCGCTCTTTTGGGTGTTGAGAATCTGTTACACCCCCTGTGTTATTTTCAGCAGTAAGTGATTCATTAAGTGATAGCATTTTATTGCTCTTTCCAAAAACATAGGTTGTTTTTCTAGTCTGCTGTAGCGGGTGATAAGGAGAAAGAAAGGGAGAGGCCAAGTCGTGTTCTTTCTCTGTAGAGTCACTTGGTCATAAAAGCTACAGAGCTAATATAGTAACCTGATTGTCTTGTCCACTTTGTCAAGTGGGTGTTTTCAAACTAAGAAAACCTCAATTATGGTAGTGCAAGCTTAAAGGTGACTGACTAAGGATGTACATAGAACTTCACTAATTCTACTGACCAAGTGGTCCTTTCTGCCTTTAATTACATATATTCTTTACCATAAATCTCATTATATTTGGCATGCTTTGAGTAGATTCATTTGAGAGATTAATGTGAACAGATGGTAAGGTGAGCATCACAGCAAGCACCTAAAATATGGACCACGGCTTCAAGGTCTCTTTTTTGCCTGTAAAGGACAATACTGGGGCTGTATAACTGTAATACAAAACACAATAGTATGCAGATTTCTTTAGAAAAGGAAAAACCCTGGTTTATGCAGCTGTTTGAAGTTGAATGGCTGTGGTGGAAATTAGTTCAATTTACATAATGATTTCATAGACTAAAATATTAGCAGTTTTATAAATGACTGAAATGTCTGTTAATTATTGCAGACCATTTATGCAATTGTTACAAATGTCTAACATAATCTTTAGTCAGAAATACAGCCAGAAGAAATTGTGTGTGAAAATAAAGCACTTTTTTGATATAACTGTGGTGTCTCTGTTACTCAAAGGAAAACATTCAATTGCCTCCATCCTTTTGTGTAATTGATCATTGCAAAACAAAAACTCTTCCTACTACCATCTGAGTGCATTTGAAGTAGTGATTTTTCCTTTTCATTATTGATTATTGACTGGATAATAGAATTAATGAACTAATGGGTAAATATAATATGCTTTTGGACAAGCAAACATGGCTGTTGTAAAAGGAAATTTTTCATTTTGGATACATGGTGCTGCTTAGAGACAATTGGTTGTTATGTGCATCCTGTTAACTAATACATTTGGTCAGAATTTATAAAATATGTTAACTGGTACTTTACCAGAGGTTATAAAAGAAAAATAGTTACTGTGTTTAAGTTTGCATGGATAAATACTTGATTAAAATGTATGCTGCTTTGATCAGTGAAGAATGGTTTCCTGTGAAGTTTGCAATATCTTTATTGAACACAGTCTTTTCAATATATTAATAAATAATATGGAAAAAACCCGTTAAGCAGTGATATGTTTCAATTTGGTGTTGACTTACTAACTTACTCTGGATAGGTAAGGTAGCACCAACACTGAAAATTTGCCAGGGGACTTGATTGAATTGAGTGTATGGCAAATAGAATGAAAATCAGTATAGTTAAATTTAAGGTGGTGCACATGGAAGAAAAAGGAACTCTGTATCTAAAATTATGGCTTTCAGTTGACAGTTATCACATGATAATGAAAGCATGACATTATGACATGCAATTCTTTGAAAACTAGATGTTAACTAGCAAAGAAAAAGAAAAGCAACTGAAGAAAATAAGTATAAATCTGAGTATATATTGTACATATCCATATTTATACACACATATATATATATCCATGTTCCTACACTTTGATAAATGCCTGTGGCTTTTGGTACTGTATTCAAAAGGATGTAGTAAAATATCTAAAATGCTCACATTGGGTTAGACTAGTGGCCAAAAGCAAATCAGCATGAATTATGTTTCCCTTTTTCTTACAGTTTTGCGTAAGCACCTAGGGAAACTAGATGCTCCAGATGCCTTTTTGCTGCTAGTCAAGCAATGTGAAGGGAGTGAGATCTGCCAAGGCCACTTTGGGCTTAGGCTGTTAGCAAATTCTACCAATCAGGCAGTTTAAAGGGAGTGAAAGTTTATTGTAAATGCCTGTCACAGGATTTTAGTAGAAATATATTGAAAATTATGGGAAAATTTTGGCAGTAAGACAGTCTTTTTTGACCACAAAAACTACAGGGACTGCATGTTTTACGAAGACTTTCACCTCTCTAGTGCCTAACACAGTTGTATGAAAGATCCAAATGTGCATAGACTCATAGAATAGTTTGGATTTTAAGGGACCTTAAGGAACCCCTAGTTCCAATCCACCTACAGTGTGTCGGAACACTTCAGCATAAAGTCATTAATCCTTGTCCTGTCACTAAATGCTGTCATAAAAAGTTTCTCTCCAGCTTTCTGTAGGCCTCTCCAGGTACTGGAAAGCATAAGGTCTTCCCCAAGTCTTCTATTCTCCAAGCTGAACAACCCCTCAGCCTGTCTTCATAGGAGAGCTGCTCCAGCCCTCTGGTCATCCTTGTAGCCCTTCTCTGGAATTGCTTCAACAGTGACAGTGGTACTTTGTGAGACTGGACAGTATTGGCAACACTACTGTAAGTGCAATAGTATGATTTAGATAACATAGCAAAGAATTTCTTGGCCACTTTTTATTGTAAACTTAGTTTCTGTCACATATAAAAGTTTTCCAAACTTCACAGTCTTGGGCCGTAAATCATATTGCTTCAAAACAAAGTTTACTAACAGACAAATGGCTTATTCATTAGAATTGCATCTTTTAAGGAAATGATACTATGTGTTTGGATGTTTCTGTAAGAGGTTCTGAAAAAATGAAACACTTGGAAAATAAAACATTTAGATTTTTGTATCCAAACAATTTAGCTAAAATTACTCTAAGTGTAAAAACAAGTCCAAATTAAACCCATCAGCCAATCTTCACTTTCCTGCACTCTACAAATTACTCAGCTCTGCTAGATGCCAGACATAAACATTCATGCTAATTCCTTCATTACTCTATTTGCTTTCCAAAGAAAAGAAATGATGGATAGAAATCCTATTTCTAATTGTGAATAGTCTGAGCTCAGCATTGCTGTAGATTTTTGTCTGTTGATCTTGATGGGAGGCAATAAAGAGATTCATTCTAACATTTTCCATCTTGCCAAACAATTTCAAATGAGACCAGAATCTCTGGGTCTCTGATGGCTGTGTTCCTGGAATATTCAGTTTGTCAAAAATACATAGTTAACAACACATGCCTAAAATATTTTGCTGTGTCATATTTGATTCTGAAGGATAGGGGATGTGTTCTGTCAGTGTGAGTAATGACTAATTAGACACTCTTATAAGTGAGCAGAGTACAATTATAGTTAAAGACTGACAAGGACTTTTTGTACTACATATGTTGGGTTTTGAGACAATTAAGTTTACACTTCTCATTAGACACATTGCACTGTAGCTTGGAAATACTCATAATGGTTTTTCCATCTTGTTGAATTTTCCATCGCATAAGAAGCAACTGAATTATGAAGAAATGTAAAGAAATTCTCTAGAAAACTAGAGAATAGAACATCATACTTTAACTCATGAAGTCTAAATTAAGTATTGAAGATGAACTTAAAATGCATGTCCAAATCATAACCAGCCATCATAACAAGTTATGAGCTATTTTTGAGATCAAGTGGCATCAGTTCATGTCGCACTGCTGGTTCTTCAGGTCTTTCAGTGTTAAATTAGAAGAGAGATTGTTTTCCAGCAAAAGTCTTTTACATCTTTTGCTCACAGGACAGTTGCATTACGTAGATAAATGTGAGCTTTACTGCTTGTTGAAAGTACTGCCTTCTCAGTGTTGGGACCATAAGTTCACTTTTTAGAAGGTACTTAGCAGGACTGTCTAGCCACATGCAAGTGTCTGTTCCTTGGAAAATAAAGAGATGATGTGATGCTCCTTGATACTTTTGTAACTACTGTGAGTTTTTGAAGGACCTGACAGTTTTGGAAGCAAAATGACCTTCATTACTTTCTCAAGAACAAATTGCAGAATGGGAAGTGCTGCATACATGCTTTTCTCATGACTGCCAGTGGGTAAGTGGGTGGTTACATCTTCCAATGCCTGCTTTATTTTTATGCCTGTAATTTACCAAGGGTTTGGCTAATGGATGGAGTAGGGCTCACATTCTCTTTTTCTGTCTCATCATTTCCATAGTCATCTGCCTGCAAACATGGTTGATTTTGGATGTGCCTCTTTCACCTTGCTTGCCATCTTAATGCGCATATAGCCAATGTTGTTAAAGTAAAATGTGTTCACTAAAATTTGTGAATGCTTTCTAAACAACTTTTTCAGGCAGGGAAGCACTGTGATATTGCACAAGTGGTACTGAGATATGGGAGTGGAAAAAAATTCCTAGGTTACAAAAGAGACAAGTTTGAGACAGCTCTCAAAGTCCAGCTGGAATCCCAGCATACCTAGCACCCTTACTTATGGACTTTAATTACCTTGATTCAAAATTGTTTATGACAGATGAACTATCATTGTATAAATAACCAATTTCTGTCTAACCTCACGTTGGAATATGCCTGAAAATATATATATATATATAAATCAAAGTGTTAGATATTGGTAATGATGGTAGTTAAAGCTGCTGACATTATACTGGCTTGAATAGGTTATCACAGTCATTCATATCAGGCTTACTTCTGCATGCAAGGATTATGTACCTTCTGGACCTGTACTGTTGAGTGCCTCTACAGGGTAGCTGAGCTTTCTTTCCAGGAAATCTGAGAGTTGTTTCTAATAAACTTCCTGATAGGAACTTACCCAGGAAGAAATTAATATAGTCTCTTCCTTCCAATTCTTGTCACTTCTAGTCAAGAAATGTAGCAGCAGAATTAGTGTAGATAAATTAGGCTTGAAATATAACACTGTAAGTATGGAAAAAAGCTATCAGATTATTTGCTCCATACAACATGGCTGAAATAAATGCAGTTTGCTTATTATATCTGTGCAGGTAATGTAATTGTAAACACTAAGTGTCTGATCTTCCAAAGGGGATTTATCAGAGCATGCAAATGAAAAATATCTTTGTTCATGAGCTTCCTTAAAAAGTTTTCATATGCAGTCAGCAATATTTTCTGACCTTGGATAGTGAATTTTGTTGCTAACAATTCATGTTGAGAGATAGTTTTGATTCTTGTGAGAATTATAGGGAGGCTAAAACTTCAGCATATTTTCCCTAGTGTGACCAGATTCAAATAAACTGGAAGAATGCCATGTTTATGTCTGATGTACCTCAAATTTAGAATATCAACACACAAGAAGAACAATTTTGTCCCTTGGTTTTTGTGTATGAAACTAAATGTCAAGCAAAGCTACAAATGATACAGTGCAAGTGGTTTACATATTGATGGAGTCTTTAATGTGTCTCTGAAGAATTATTACTTGAAACAATAAGTGGCTGTAGTGCTTCTCTTGGGAATCAAGAAAGAAAAACCTTTATGTTTTGTTCCTAGGCCTTGAATTAAATATTTGTTCATTTAAAAACTGTTTTTTGACGCTAGTATTGTTGAAGAGTTGTTGAGAAAATGAGAACTGTGGTGTACTTGAACAACCTCATCTTGGGTTACTGAGATTTAGCTAGATCAGTGACTTATTTCTGTTTGTTAATTGCAACATAACAGCAATTTTAATTTAAAATGCTTGTTAGTAACAGTCTGTCAGTCCTTTGAGGGACAGTAGATAATCTGTGTCCTGCAAAGGGATTAACCAATGCCATTCTGGGAATTAAATAATTACTTTATGGTAAATAAGTCCAAAATAAACCTGTCCAAAATCCAAAACAGATTAGAAATAGGGAAATAAATCCAAAGCTATTGCTTTTGGCTATTAGTTCTGCTCATCAATTCAATGTTTAAAACTCAGAAGCTCATATGTAAATGTTTTTAGCATTTTGTGGAAGCAGCATTATATGAAGGACTTTTCCAAATGAAGAACACCTATGTAAGAGAGAGTAACCTCACTAAGAACCAAACTGTTGACGCTTAACATCAAGAAGATTTCAAGAAAAATTTTAAATTGAGGTGCTGTTAGAAAGCTGTGAAGTATAGAAGACAATGTGGTTTAGGATGACATCCTTACAGTTGAAGACTAAAATGATCCTGAACACAGTATAGCTCAGAGAATGAAAGTAATTAAAAAGGAAATTGAACCTAATCGGTTGCCCTTTAAAAAGAGCATCAAAAAAACCCCAGACCAATGCATGGAATCAATGGTATACCAACTTCCATACAAATTTAGGAAACTGAAAAAATGAGGGAAAATGGCTAGATCTAGATCTGCCCGAATTTTAGTGGAAGCTAAGCTATATGATGCTGTAATAGCAGAATCAAAAAAGAAAAAAAATACGGACAAGAGAAAGCAAACCCGTTAGAATAATGCTATCTTTTGCAGAGTTTACAAACAAATTACTAGTGACTGGTTCAGGGAGTAGCACAGTGGAACTTTGTCAGGAAACAGGGTTTTATTATACAGGATTTAAAAGCAAAAGACCCATTGGGCATGTGAAATAGAGATTGTATCTGGAAGGTCTATAAGCCTGGGTTTCAGCTGGCCAAATGAAGGTGTCTAAATTTAAGTTCATTGTTTAGACTTCTCTCCCCTGTAGTCAGTGGAGATAAATGGGCATTCCCTGGCAAGTAAACCATCTCATTTTGCAAGAGACATCTAAAATAAGTTACATAAATTGGGTACTAAAAGTGACCAGTTGCTCTCTATTCACTATAGAACACGAGGGTACTAGCTGAGATACAGACACCTCCAAAGCAGATGACATGAATCCTTCCTGAAATGGCAGTGAAAGTAGGCCATGCACATCTCAAACTCTTCTTAACTGCCAGGAGAAAAACTAAGGAAAACAAGTCATGCAAATTGACAGGAAACATAAATGCGTTTATTTCACTTTCTGAGTCTAATTTTATTGTGTGTTGTTGGTTTTGTTTGGGTTGTTTTGTTGTTTTGTTTCTTTGTTAATTGTCTTTTAAGTTTAGAAAAAGCTTTGTGAGTAAATGAAGAATTTTTAAGAAATTGAAAACTGGGAAGTAGTTTCTGTTCCAGATTTTTAAAGGAATAGTCTGTTCAATCTTTTTTGGATTTGATGCATATCACAGATGAAGCAATCAATTTATTCACATTATTTAAAAAATGTGAACATTTTTAATATGTTAGAAAATTTAAGGGAAACTGCAGTTTCAATAACAGGAATACGGTCTTAAAAAACAAGTATTCATGTTTGGGTTTTCTTTTTCTCACTGTATTAATTCAGTGTTTTTTGGAAATATTTAATACAGACTGGCATAAAAAGACATAAAGAGGTTTTAATTTAGAATGAAGTTAATCACTGCGCTGAAAAAGAGATACAAATCTTGAAAGAATTTTCCTTATAGAAAAACTTGAGTATTGCTACAGTAAAATCCCCAAATGAACAAGCTTTTGTTGGACAAAAGATTGTGACTTTATTAAAATTGAGTATTTCTTCACTCTTTGAAATCCATGCTGCTTGAACTATTGTTCAGTAAGGCACTGGCTTATTTAAATTGGCATTATTACATGTAGTGAGACACTGTGAAAGAGGAATGTGTAATTTACACGTAACTTAAATCAGTCTATTTTACAAGATGACAAGTCTTTCATTTATTTATTTATTTACGTGATAAGAATTTACTGCTTTTATAGTGAGCAAATTCCTTTCACTTTATTTTGTTCAGTGAAAAAACTGCACATTTCAGTGGGTATTGGTTTGATTTATTAGGTCATGCTTGTGTAATCATGAGAAGAGTTTTTAAACCTTTCTGTAGTCTCTGGAAACTTTTCTGATTGCTTCATAGCAATAGAACTGCTTTGGTACTCACATCAGCCTTACCTTTCCTCCCTCATTGATGCCATCTTTGGGTGTGGGCTATAGTTTTGGCCATAATGAGGTAATTTTCTTACACTATAACTAGTTTTGACAGTTCTTGGAAATAAGATGAGCTGTCTAGAGAAGAATTCTTCAGGTAAGTGGTAGAAGGAAAGACAGACATATTGACTAATTTTGAACTTTCATATAAAATTGGAGCATATTTCTTTTACAAAACTGTTGAAAAATATGTCGCTTAGATTGTTTTTGCTTTTCATTGAATGGAAGATGTATCTTCTTATTTGAAGAATCCAAAACAAATTTAGAAAACACCAGCTGAGAACTCCTCATTGATACAGAACTAGCCAATTTCTAGATAAGCATAGTGAGTGATTTGCGTGGTTGCAACAAAGTGTCAATATGTGAGACTCATCCCTTATTTAGTCAGTAAGTTACTGTGTATTCTGACAGTCCTCCATAAAGACAGATTTGTTTTACTTTGCATACAATAAGTTGTTTCCATAACTGTTACTTCAAAGAATTTTGTCATGCAGTAATTTTTTCATGTAGTTTTTGCTGTATGTTTCCTGATTCAAACTGCATAGAAGAGACAATTAATAAGAGTATTAAAAGTGGAATATATATATGAAGAAGAAAATGAAAGTATTTTAAACTGTGGTTTCCAAAAAAGAATACTGTAGTTAAATGTTCTGAGCCCTTTAAATGTTTTAACCCAAAAACATGCTAAAAGCAGTCTGTCAGAAAGTTCAGTAAAACACTAATTCTACAATATCCTGTTCAATGCTTTCCTGCAGTACATTTCATCTGTGCATGCATTTGGTCTGCAGTAATGAATGCAAATATGAACTAAAGAGAAAATATTTAGACTAACCTTTAAATGCCCCCTTCTCCCTGCTTTGTTAAATATTATTTCAGGTTAAAGTATTTGTTGTTGATCTGAAATAAGTCCTACAAGAAAAGATAACCTTATGCTTAAAGGTAGCGGCAGGAGATAAAAACCTGGAAGCAAATGTATTTAGTCATATATGTGTAAATGATTCCAGATCTGTTAATTATTGCTAATTGTGGGATTTTTGTTAAAGCTATGTATTTTTATGTACATATTTTTTTTTTTTTAAGTTAAGGTTGCTGCAAGATGTTGCATACTGCAATTTTTTATTTCTGATATAATTTATATTCTTCTGTTGTATTATGTCAGCTGTATGAGTGCTACCAAAGCTAAAATAAATCCTGAGATTAGCAGTCCAGAGATTGATTTAAATCTGCACAGATTTAAATTATGGCTAGAAATGAACTTTCTTGGGAAATAGCTCAGAACCGACACATTTGATGCACCAAGGAAAAAAACAAGGACAAAGAATTAGGTGTGTCATAAATGCAGATGAAGAGCAGAGTCCTGCTGAAAAGTAAATGAAAAGTGGAGTAAAAGGCTTTTCTGGGTTAGAGGAACATGGATCAAGACCAGAATTATTTGATTGTAGCTTCATGCTATTTCCTTGGGTTCTGTCAGTGGTCAGGAAAAGTGACCAGTCAAAGGGAAAGAGAGTAAAATGATTGCTATCTGCCTCCCACCACTTACCTTTGAGGAAGTTGTAGCCTGCAGTGAATTTCCCCCTCAGTCTCCTCCAGGCTGAACAGACCGAGTGACCTCAGCCACTCCTCATACGGCTTCCCCTCAAAGCCCTTCACCATTTTGGTTGCCCTCGTTTGGACACTCTCGCATAGTTTTATACATTTCTTTTATTGCAGCATCCAAACCAGCCCCCAGCACTCGAGGTGAGGCTGCCCCAGTGCAGAGCAGAGCAGGACAATCCCCTCCCTTGCCTGGCTGCTGATGCTGTGCCTGATGCCCCCAGGACAGGGCTGGCCCTCCTGGCTGCCAGGGCACTGCTGACTCACATTCAACTGGCCATAGACCAGGACCCCCAGGTCCCTTTCCACAATGCTGCTCTTCAGCTTCTTGTTTCCCAGCCTGTCCATATACCCAGGGTTGCCCCATCCTAGGAGAAGAATCTGGCACTTCCCCCTGTTGAACTTCATATGGTTGGTGATTGCCCTGTTCTCTCATTTGTTGGGGTCTCTGCAGGGCCCCCCTGCCTTTCAGAGAGTCAACAGCTCCTCCCAGTTTTGTGTCATCTGCAAACTTGCTCAGTATCCCTTCCTGTCCTGTGTACAAATCTTTTATGAAGATGTTGAAGAGCACAGGGACAAGAATGGAGCCCTGTGGAACCCCACTAGTGACAGGTCACCAGTTTAATGTCACCCCATTCACTGTAACCCCTTGTACATGACCCACGAGCCAGTTGCCCATCATGTAACACAGTTATTCAGCTGAGTACTGAGCATTTCCTTCAGAAAGAAGCAAGTTCTTCCAAATCTTAATCAAGTAATCAATATGTATAGTAGGAAGATTCAAAACAATATACACTAAGTTTCTACACATTTTAAACCAAAATCTTTTGAAAGTGTCCTGTTATAGCTAAATTTAAACCCTAAACAGGGCTTCATTTCTTCAGTATTCATGTACATTATATACTCTAGTCTAGTATATGACAACTTAGGGTTTTATTCTTTGACTGAAACCCTCCAGTGAGTCTCACATAATTAATTAGACACATATCTACTTAAACCAAAGGCAAATATACACTTTTTTGGCAAATATATTCTTTGATTTAAACATCTATTGACATTTTCACTACAGCAATATATCTTGCTTATCAGTCTATAGTGTGTCTATGAAGTCCCATTTCATACATAATTTCTTACAATAATCATAGAGTCAAAAAATTTTGCATAATTGGTGAAATAAGAAATTCTTAACTTAAACCATCTTCTGTAGTGTTACTGAAATTTGTGGTCAGGTTCTTCTCCTTTGGCTTTTCTGACAATAGCTGTTCCATTTTACATGCTTGTGCACTTAGTTAAATTTAGGGGTGTTAGTACTACTGATTTTATTTGCATAGTGTACAAAGCAGATATTTTGCAAAGCATCAAAATGAGATATTAGGTAGCTACTTGCAAACATAGATATATGTTTCTCATACACAACTTATGTCAGTCTTAGGAGTTCCATCTCTCTACTTTGGCTTCATTTAACTGCTTTCTTTCAATGCAATTTTTCTGCTTTCAGTGTTGTTTCATTAGCACAGAAAATTTCCTCCCTTTTACAAAGTTCAGTTATCTTTCTAAGTTTTGAAGTTCTCAATTAAAAATACAATGCACCTCTTGGAATTCTCTTATAGAATATTTTTTAGTACTTGATGGAGGCTCTTTTTATCATCTTCAACTTTTGGACTAGCAGTTTGGTTACTCCCTTTTCATGTTTTGTTTATGGTGGGTTTGTTTTGTAAATAATTCTGCACTATCCTTCAGCAGGTGCTCATTTATCTTATTTCAAATACACATTCTCTAAATTGTTTTGTTCTCTAGTCTTGTCCTTTTGCCTTCCTTCTACTTGAATATTTGCAATAGGTGTTATTTCCTGCTCAGAAATATCTATTGAATTGTATTCTCAGTAGTTATTTTTATTTTTTTTTTATTTAAGAAGTGTTTTTTCAGTACCTGAAAAGCAAATGTCACTTTTCAAAAGCAGTGTTGCTTTGCCGTTTTTTGGTAGTATTTAAAAACTGGAATTCTTTAGTCAAAAGCAAAGGAACACCTTTGCTTTTAATTAGTGGACAATGGCTATTTTCTCTCCTCATTTTATTTGGACCTGTAGAGTTTTTCTGGAACTACTGGTTACTGTGTTTGAACAATTTAAGATTTTACCTACTTTAATTTCATGTCTGAAGCAATACCTCTCTTGTAATATTGTTCAGTCTGTCCCTGAATATTTTTGTTCACTATATGGTATGTGCTCATTTTTGTTGACTGGGTTCACGCTCATATCATCTTTGCATGGAGAAATGAAAAGTCTTGCTTTATATACGGACAAGACAAGGAGCAGAAATTGACCAAAAACTGTAATTAGTGACCAAAATTCCTTTCCAGTTTTTAATTTTCAGTGAAGGTACTTCATGTTAATTTTGAATAACATCAAGCCAAGTGATAAAATATTAATTGATATGTTAGCCATGTTACAGGATTTTAATGTTTTCACAGTAAATCCAATTTAAAATGTAAGCACTTTCAAATAGACTGCTTTAAAATAACACACATAATAAAAGTTAAATATGAATAATTAGAAAAGAACCTTTCCAGAGAGGTGCCTTGATGCAAGGGCTTCTTCAGCTTCCCCCTGGATGCTCCCTGGCCAGAGATAGTGGGAAAAACCCTGGCTACCAGGATGGATACCTGGCTTCCCTGTAGAAGCCCTCACTGCTTCTGGTATCCTTGCCCACAGGAACCTGCTAGGACATGCTGTGCTCTGGTGCTTTTAAAAATTTAAACTTAGAGTGTATTTTACTTTTGTATAAAAGAAGAATCATGCTAGTTCTCAGAGTTCAACAAAATTTGCAATTTAAGCGTCTGAGGTAAATTGGGAAACAGTAATATAATGAGACAAAGGGTGGATTCTAAGCCAAGGAGTATACATTTATAAATCTGAAATAAAAAGTGCTCACGTTACAGATGTGATTCGAAGGCCTCCTCTCTCAGAGAGTTCTCTGCTTTCAAAAATTGCTTTATCAATCATTTCTGTAAGTTAGCCTGTAAATCGGTGTAAATGAAGTGTGGTATCTGTTTCTCTCTTTTGTTTTCTTTTATACCCTGAGTGAATTCTCTACAAGGCAGATTCATTTGTTGTGTAGTTGCAATGGAATGACTACAATTCCACAAACAAATTGGGCCTTAGTTAGGCGCACTTTGTCATAAATAATCTCTGAGGAGATTGGATTTCTCTCTTGCCGAGGTACTTCAGCTGCATGTTAAGCTCATAGCTTCTTAAAGGGACTGAGTTATTGCTCAGCTGAACACCCACCGAGGAGCCCACACTTGTCCTTATTCTCCTGTGTTGTAGCTGTCTCTATTTCCCTAAAGCATATTCAGCAAGGTTTATGGTAAAAGAAACTACTAGTCCATTTTTTTTGTTCTTTGTCCCATTTATTTCTTATTCTACTCCATGATACACAGCTCTTTCAGTGTATATTTCTTCATGATCTGGAGAGAAAAGCCATTTCCTAGATTGGTTAAGGGCATTTTCCATGCTCTGGTCACCTAATACTCATATTTCACATTCACTAGGCCCTTTAAAATTTAATGTGATGTCTGTACCAGCTGCAGGAAATGTCCATTACATTTTCATTTATAAATTTTACAGTAATTTCTTTTGCTTTGTTATAGTAATTTGCTCTGCCTTCAGTATAGGCTTTTCACTATTTTTTAAAAAACAAATTGTAACTCTATGGTTCTGTGGTGGAGATTGCTGAGGTGCTGACGGCATGATAATGTAATTTCTGCCTTTTCCCAAGCTACCTTCTGCAGGTTGTGTGATGGGTTGAGCAACACCTGCAAAAGTATGGTAGTTCTGTTCCAGAGCTACCTACTTCTGATCTGTGTCATTTCTGTTCACAACAAATCATACTGAACAGTCAGAACAAGGCTTTGTTTAGATGGGATTATATAGCTATCCCAATGATAAAAATTGAACTGAATTATTCTCACAGTGTAGCAGGCTCTAAATATTTTTTCATGTAAATAGGGAATTGTGCATATTTGATAGATAGCATGTTCATATTTTGAGTTGCTTTGTATTTGATCTATTTTTCATCTGGAAAAAATTCCAAACAATATATAGAAGGATAGCAAACAATAGTATATAGTCTAATTCTTATATAAAACCCTAGAGTAATGGAATAACAGAACCCTCTATTGATGAATGAGCTAATGTTTGATGCATATAATGAGCATGGGGCTCATTTAGAAAACAATTGAGAGACAGTTCTTGTCTCAAATCTGATCAGGTGAACACATGCAAGTGTGGGGACAATATGAAATATCTCCAATGCAGAACCACATTTAGGAAAAAAATAAACAAGAAAGCCATTAATTTTGTTAAGCTGAGTATCAGATATAGCAGATAGAGTAGTATCTACTCAGACTAAATAGTCCTTTAACCACATTACCCAGTAATCATAGGCATTACTTATTAGCTGCACCTAGTTTATAATACAATGCTTCAAGAAGCAATGAAATTCTGCCATGCATCATATATGAACATGTTGAACATAGGTAGAAGACTGGACAAATACTAAAATCACTACAAACAGTATGAATGTACTGTAAATGAGCTGAAAAGAGCATTATATATAATACTTTTTCTTTCTTCTGCCATATTGCACTTCATATAGCTCAGGTTGCATTCCTGATATAAACTGCCTCAGCAGCCATGTCAGACTGCACATGGGTGTGAGTAAGTAGAGCTGGATGTGAGTGCATGTACTTGTCAGAATGAATCACCTGGCTGGTTTTATGTGGGCTGAAGGTAGGTGTTAACAAAAGAGGCCTTTGATGGAGGAGCTTAACAAAAGGGATTTGAAGAATATGTGGACAACCTATGGTGGATTGGATGGTGAGGAATTGAGCTCAGAAAAGCAGACTAAATACAATGTTTTCAAAAATTTTATGACAGTGTTCTTTATCTAAATTTTGGAATGGCAGCAGAGAGTCTTACCAAAAAGAGTCAAAGCCATGTGATTTGACAACAATGTCCTTGCATGAAGATTTTCACCAAGACAGAAAGGATTGGTGAGAGAATAGCTCAGGGCCAGAACAAGACCCTATTAATAGAAGGGATGAGTTAGTGAATGTCAGTGCTAGCTGAAATGTGTATGGAAATAAAATGATAGGTATTAGAGAGATATTTTGGGATAACTAATGAAGGGAGAGAAAATAAAAAAAATATAGTTTATAGTCTTGAAAGATTAAGATAATAATAGTCCTAATAGTGATGAGAAAAAGGGCAGAAGATTTGAAAGTGAAGATGGGAGGTTCATGTGTTTCAAGTGACTGTGGCATGCCTAAGGAGAGATATTTACCAGGTATAGATCATAGGTTTTTGAGTCATCAGTAGATAACTTTATAAGCTCTGTGTGGAGGAAAGTGTTTCAGTCACTGCAAAGTGACAATAGCAAGGTTTAGGGACCAGGCTCTAATTTATCATCATCCTATCAGAAGAAAAAATATTTTTTTTGTAACAGAGTACAACTATAACTTTTCTGTATTTATGGCTCCCTTACTAAAGCTTATGTCTGCTGGTTTGAAGCATGAGAGGGAACAGAAGGGGTTTTCTTTTATATAAGCCCACATATACTTTCTTCAGTATAAGAAATGTTATAAATTAAGTTTCTTTCTTCTTAATTGAAGGAAGAATGCCTTGTAAAGTTGTACCTTTTAGAGGTTTGAATTGATCCAGAGCTCTACAAAATACAAAATGATTGAATTATTTCTTCCTGAAAAATGGCCTTAGAGTAATGATGAGTTCCAGTCAGGGTACTTTAGAGAAATTAGCAAGCAGCCATAGCTTGTCTGGCAGTGGGATGTAAAATTTAAATAGAAAATGTACAATCCAGTGTAGAGGTTTTCATCAGAGGAATTGTGTAACAGATTTTTCATAGACTCACAGCATGCTCCTTTTTATTAATTAGGCAAATATGTTACATAGGGAAATATTAATTATTGTGAACAATGAAGCAGGATGGTTTAAAAAAACCTACTATGAACTTTTTGAATGAAATTGCTCTGTTATTCATGTGATAAAAAAGGAGTTTTTCCTATTTAAATTACATATTGCAGATATTAATTTTATTTGTTTTAATACCTTGCAAAATATTTATATGTGGTTATAAATAATCATTATGTATATTGAAAAACAGGAATTCGTTCTGAATATTACATACTCCTATTTTATCCATGCAGTCTGTGATTTGCATGGTGCTCATTGAAGTTAGCAATTATTTACTTTCTACTGAATATCATAGATACTAAATATGCATGATATTTAGGTATGCACTTCTTATGTGCATAATTTTAAAATTATGTCTCTTCTGTGGTAGATGAGATGGGCAGGATGATCTGGTGGAGCAGGGTTTGAGATGAGTTCTGAATGTCGATTTTCCTTTCTTCCTTAATGTCATTATGAAACTTCATACAAAACTCATATTTTATTTCAGTTTCTTCACTGTACAATATGGATAGTGGCAGGTGAGTAAGATCAACCTAATTTTAATAGGCCTTTGAATCTGTTGATGTGACAAGTTTACTATCTTTTCTCAGATAGGTTTATATTGTTATACTTCTTTCAAATTTTCTGATGTCAAAAAAAGGACAGGGGTGTACTCATTTCTGTTGGTGTTATATGGGACTTTGGTATGATTATTGCTCTCTTTCATCATACGTATCTCTTTTAGAAAGTACCTTGCAACAGGAAAAAAACAATTAGCTGGGATCACTTCTGTCAATTTCTCCTGTTTAATTAGTGAGAACATCGCAAAATTTAGTTCCGACATTTTTGACAGTAAATTCTTTAGAATTGTATTTTCTTGGTACTATGGAATATAAGTTACATATTGTTTGGCCACCCTAACTTTGTGCTCTATAGTTCTCTAGCAATTATAGGTAAGATAAATTCAAACATATAGGCAAAATTCTGAGTTCTTTTTCCATTATTTTAATTTTTCTGGTTTTTTGCTAGGCTCCTACAGGGAGTTAATATAAATTGACAGATCAAGAATTCACGTTTGTGTACATTTTTTTAAAAATGCATATTCAGTCTTCTAATAATTTTGTAAGAATGTGAACAGTGGAGACCCATGGTTATTTAAGCATTAATGCTATTTTAATGGCAGGATTTTTCTTCTCAGTACAGTTAAGTAAAGAAATATGGAAATAGTAGCAATAATTCTTTGACTATCTCACACGAAACTTGTGTTAGTGAGTCAGTTTATGGTGACACTAATAGCATTCTTATATTTATTTATTACCACAAATACATTCTTGAACTGTATTGTAATGTTACATATAATTCCATTATATTTGAGGCATGTTTATGTTCTTTACAGGGGGATCTGTATTCTTTGCTTTAGTACAAATTTAAACTCAGATTTTTGCAATTGTTTGATAACCACAGTGGGGCCACAATTATGGAAACGACATATCCATCTAATTTTCTAAGCCTGGTTACAAAACCCATCAGGCCTGGAAAGTTTCTACTGAGAAATCCCCATTATTAATGCTTGTCACTGGTCTAGTAACCTCTCATTACACTGACTGGTGTTCATCAGCTAAACTCAACATCCATGCTGAAAGTGTTTCATCTTTTTAGCTGTTTGGAGGCTTCCAAAGTATATAACACAGACCTGTCACAGTGGCATATTGAACTTTGGGTATGTCTTAGGCTCTCATTTAGCCATTTAAAGCTTTTCGTGCTTATATCTGAATTAGGTACATGGTTACATTATGCAAATGTGCTGAATGTTTTAAAGAGCCTTTTCCTTTATTCCCTTAGGTATTGTGAAAATTTATTCAGGGTCATAATTATTAGACTTCTATAATCACAGCAGAAACTTCTCCATGAGACCTCTTAATAGTGTGTTGACTATTTCTTGTCTCAGTTGATTCCCATGATACCTTATATTTCCTGGATAATATAAGTAACCTCCTGCATCCTATATTTATAATATTTAAATATTGCAGCAATAATACAGTGATATATGTTGGGAACCTCTCTGTGCAGCTTTGTCTGAGCACCCCCATATGGTTCCTCCTTGTGTGTATCTTCAATTAGTGCTGATTTCTGTCCTCCATGGGGGGACAGAAAAAAGTTAGACTTTATTTTTTTTTTCATCTAGAGCTCTTACAGTTGACCACATGTGGTTTCTGTTTATAATAGAAGGTATTATATGATGTCAATGTCAGACATGCACAATTAGTTGAATTCATCTCTTTGGATGATATTATTATCATTTATTAACAGAAGACAACAGAAGAGAATATATTTTGTTTGTGCCTGTAGTTGCATGGATTTCTGAATTTATTTTCATTGTTTTATTTTTGTAAACTTTAGCATTTAAACTAAAATAAATAATAATGTCATATGCTGGAACAGCCATTGCAAAAATAGTACATTCTCAGAGAGAAAGATAATGAAAGGTCTACATCTGGAAGCATTTTTCATCTATATTGTATTATTTTGGAAGAATAGTACTTTTACATAGTATAACCTTTAAGAGTTTCGATTTCAAAGTTTTATCTCAACTTTTCATACACCTTTTTCTTTTTAATAATTTAGTTTCCCTTTTTGCATTTTAAGAAACATAGCATGAATGTATTTCAAGATTAAAAAAAAAATCCAAGAAACTTCTTTCTTTTCTGTGTTATTATCACTTTTAGTTTTTATGAACAGGAGTGAACTACTTTCTAGGCTTTACAAGCAGGTTGAATCTTCTCTGCTGTGTGGGTGTTATTAGTATTTTTAACAGTCTCAACAGTTACTAGAATTGTTTTAATGCCACAGAACAGGGCTTGTTAGACTCCTACATTACTATGAAATAAGCTGTAAAAATGTCTGGATTACTTAGAAAAATTACAAGTGCATAGGCAGAGCTTAACATTTATTTGTCTGCAGTCATTCTGGTTTTGGTAGGATTAACAATATGATTTTTCATGTCTAAATTATGCAGGTTCAGACTCTGATATTACTGTAGTACCAGGCAACATCTTATTTGAGAACATTCTCTAGCATTTCAGTTTCTAAGAACTAATTTTTCTTGAGTATTTCTTTATCTTGCCATGCTGCTTGAAATTGTGTGAGGAGATGCTGCTGCAAGTTTGCTGCCTTCTGCTGTAACTTTAGTGTCTCCAAGGCAATACGATTTGCCCATTGTGTTCACTTTTAGAGTTCTTCCTGTTCTCCCACAATACCCATGTAAAGGCCAAATGCATTTGGCTTTCTAATAAATGTGATTATTGCTTAAAACAGAAGGAACTGTGCTTCAGTGGCCATATAACAATCCTGGAATACATATGCAAATGAAGCATATAAAGTAGGTGGTGTGAATGATCCCCAATTTGAAATACTCAGTTTCCAAAGGTCAAACCCTTAGTATGTATTCACCTTCAATTAAAATACATACTGATGTGTTGAAACAACAGTAACACAGAATGCTATTGTTTTCAAAGATAAATGTAGCAGTTTGTGGTTGCTTTAAGTTTTGAGTGAAACCACCATTCCTTCATGAGTATTTTCTTTTGCAGTGCACAGTAGGAGAATCTGTGCATCTACTTGTGCATCTGGAGAGACAAGTGAGATGTATGTCTCTGATTTTTCAAGATTCTGTTGGAAATCAATTGCTGCTGATTTTTATCTAGCATCTTGCCCTTGGCTCTCTCAAGGAGGTCCCAAATGATCCATCAGGACAATCCCAGATGATCCATCAGGACAATCCATCAGGAGAGTGTTTGTGGTGATTGTCAGTTTGCGCTGGTGACACAAATAGCCCACAGCTTCTAGATAACCTCAGTGAGGTAGATAAGGACAATCTCAATGAGATATAAAGTTTACAGAAGCACAAACAGCATGAAAAAAGCTGTCAATTAGTTGTGACTACTTTGACTTATAGGAGGGAGTGGGATAATTGGATTTTTCATGTGGATTTAATGAAAATAGAACAAATCACTGAATTACAATGGCAAGTTTTTATGAAAGCCTTTATACTGAAAGTGATAAGGGGAGAAAAATTGATGAAAATATTAAACAACTCTAACCATTTGTTTTGTGGTTTAATGAGTTGTAGGTTATACTGTGGCCTCAAACATTGCTTTAACTTGGCTGCGGGGTGCATATCCAGTATAACTCTAAATTGACACATAAATGTAAACATGTGATGCATCCCACTGAAAGCAAATATGTTCTTCTGGTTAATGGTCAAAGAAGGCCACCTTAGCTATCTAAAGAGAGCCCTGTGGGGCAGGCTGGTAGGCATGAATGAGCTGCAGCCAGCACAAGGGCAGACAGGGGAGGACCCCCCACTGCTGCAGGACCCATGGTGACACAAACTCCATCAGAGCTGGCTATGTCCGTGGACATGCTTCTGGAAGGTCCAACCTATACGAAGGAGACTGGGGTAGCAGAATGTGTGAGTCTGCTTGGGGGGCCTTGTTGCTTCTTTTGGCATTTTAACAAAAAGCTTGCTTTTATCAGTAGTCAAATAATTCTGTCATCTCTATTCCTTTTCCAGTCAAATATGTACTTTGGTAACCAAAGTAGTCTAGGAAAATCATCCTGGTTTGCTTTAAAAAGAGGAAGGACTCACTCAAAGGTCAATTTATCTCATCCTGGAATAGATAACATTGGTGGTTTTAAAGCCTCTGAGATGTACTGCTTTTCCCAGTTCAATTTGTCAAGAAAAAAACCACACATAGCTGTAGAAAGGGCTAGCTTTCAGTCACAAGATTCTCATCAGTTCAGGCAAACCCATGATTAGCTGTGGCATTTGTATTCTCTCCAGATGTTTCAGTTACCTGTAGTTTACCTATAGGAACAAAGTAATCGTTTAACTACACATTGCATAGACATCGTACAATGAGATTTAGAAAAATAATTCAGGAAATTTTATTTTTGTATTCATATTTCTTTTGAATACTTATTTAAAAGTATGAATTGAAAAAGACATCCCTTAATCTTCAATCTTCTGTGTCCCTCTATATGAACGCAACTTAGAAAAATTAAACTAAACACATCTAATCTTGCATTCACATCTCATACAGCTAAGAAAGGATTTTTGTTTTTTGTTCCATGCACCTTGGCCAGCAAAATTTGCAAGTTTTCAGGCATTTATGCATAGAACATTTTAACTCCAAATGAAATTATGTAATCACAGGTTTTTGTCCTCATTCATGGGTTGGAATGTGTAATGGAAGTCTAGCTGAATAGAGATATAGTGGTTTGTAAATTGTAATAAGATTTTGAGAAAAAGCTTTCCATTTTGTTTTCAAAAGGGAGTTGCTTTTCAAGTTCTGATAACTATTGATGTGTTGATGGAAGAATCACCTCTCATTGTTTCTCAAAAAATAGGAAGTTCCTTAGGAAATACAGTAGAGCTTATAAACCTTACAGACACAGCCTCAACAGACGTGTATTCCTCTCTCATGAGGAATACATTTATTTTCATGAAGCACATTGACAGGTAGATGGATTGAATGTAAATGGATGTGCATGTAAACTTTTCTGTCTCAGCTGGGCAATTAAAACATAAGACAGAATATTGGATTCTTTAAAACTCTTTATTAAAATAGAGAAGTTACAGAACATTGACAAATGTTTGCTTTTGATTGCTTTTGATTTCATTAAGAGATGAAACTGTGGAGACCAAAACTTTCAGAATACTTGGTTTGCTTTCTTATCTGGAGTAAATATCATGAAATATATATATATATATTTTTTTTTTTTTTTGCTAGCAATATTGCCTACAACCAGGGCTCTTCAGAAAATGTAGTTTATTAGTGATTTTATTTTGTTATTCTGTTTGAAAATCCAGAGACAGAATGTGTCAACAACTTGTTCCTGCTGCAGCCAAACAACCTCTTTTTGAAAATATTGTCAAATCCAGAAAAGACTTGGAGGTTCATGGAATAGGTCCAGATTAGATTTTTGGGTGTTATGGTAATTTGGCAAGGAAACGTTTTTATTGATTGCTCTAATACTTTGAAATGCTCTGCATATTTGCCCATCTTATTGCTTTAACGTAATATAAAAATTGCATAAGTAACATACAAGAATTAGATTTCATAAGTATCTTTTGTCATTTTGACTCGCTTTGCTTGGTTCTCAGTTACAATTTACCAAGATTACAAGAGCTTGATATAAAAAACAATGGCAGAAGATTGGACCCTATTAAGGTAAAAATACCTATAATTCTATTAAAATAACAAACCAGAAAATCGTATTACTTCATGGACTCCATACGTATTTTCAGATTTCCTTTCTAAGTATTTGGGTGTCAGATGTTTCAATTAAGCCTTTTGAAGTTGAGTTATCTTGTCTTCTGAGTAACTTTTTTCTGACAGGCCTTTTTGAAATGTCAGACATTCTTTGATTACAGTGAAATGTTTGCCTTCCTCTACGTAGAATATATGTAATGAGTAAAATTGAATTAGGTAGAAAAGGCATTTATAGTAAAGATGTATTTTAATGGAATTTTAAAATCAGCTACATTATAAGCTGTCTGTTCACAAGTCACAATTCTGTCTTTTCTAGAGCTGTTACACATCAGCTAATAAAACTTGGATTATTCTTCTGTCCTCAGAGTTAAATTTCAGAAGTATAGTAGATACGACATTATTAGGCATTAAGTTTTTGCTTATGGTCTTCCAAACCTGATAGTACTGAGATTTTTAGGATATACCTTTTGGACCGGATGTTTCCTGGGGAGGGCCTTCTACTAGAGCAGCTGGTAAAGAAAAAGTACTTGCCTAGTTTTGATTACCAGCGTGTTGGAGTTGTGAGGTTTATCTGGTACCCTGTATAGTTCTTAAAATAAGCTGTTAGCATCAAGGCACAAGAGTGGTGCAGATATAAAATATAAAATGCAAATAAGGCAGTTTTATTGAAAAATAATGTGGATTTCAGAATAAAGAATGAATTCTGACAAAATTCTAGGAATAGGGAAGTAATGGTCATTAGGAGGGTTTTGATGAAAACCAAAGAAATAACCAAAAAAGACAAATATTTTGTGAGCAAAGTTCAAGTCTGATATAATGAGAGTGATCTGAGAAGAAGAAAAAAGTCTGTCCTGAAATATCTGTTGCTTAAGAAGATTTATCTATCAGTTAAGAAGAAAGTACTTTTTAAACCAAAGCTAATTCTCATTTGGATGACATTTTAATAAAAAATAGCTATAGTGAATCTAATTATTAAACTTAAATCATAATATTTAAATTATTCTAGCCCCCATTGGTATCTCAGTTCCAGCAGTATTTAAAATTTATGAAAAAGACCCTCAGAAATAGATTTAATATAGAAAAATTATCATGCTGTGTAAAATTATAGGATCATAAATATATTATTTTAGGTACTTTTTAAAAAGAGAAACAGACTACTAAGCTACTTATTTGAATATATTTGTGTGTTTTCTTAGTTTGAAACATATGCCAGCTGCATGTTAATCCACTGAAAACTATGTATGTACCTAAAATGTTAAGTGTCCATCAAGCCAAATGAGGCTAATTAAAACTTGCCTTCCTAGGACATGAGGTCCTATGAAGATCTGATTGCTGCACTGATGAACAGATTTTGTTCAGGCTTTCCTGGATCTGCTGAAAGTAGCAATATTAATAAAAACATGCTGGCACATGTTTTGGTTTTGGCCAACATCCTTGCTGGGTGCTTAGTCTGAGCAGGCTTGCTGCTAATGTGTTCTGCATTTTCACTGCTGATACCCTTTGATGGCTGTGCTCTCTCGCACTGCAGCCCAGAATTCTTTTGCCTGGGGAGATATACCAACAATTCTTAAAAGCTGCTAAAAGTCTTTTAAAGAGGTGGTTTTGCTGAAGGACTGATTTATTAAATATAAGACAAATCTCAAAAGACAAATCCACTCATTAACAGTTTTATAGCTCATTTACTTGAGAGGTTGTGTTATGCTAGGCTTTAAGAGTCAGGTGTAGACAGTGTAAATTGCATAAACTGAAAAAAAGAGCTATTTTAAAAATATCTAATTTAAATGGACAAGCTGGTTTATTTCTTTAAGCTTTATAAAGTCTTGAAAGAAAAACATAGACTTAAAATTGTGGCAATTCAGTATTCTGACATTTTCTGTTCACACATGTTCTTCAGTGCATAATAGTAACTTTATTTTCTTGCAGAGTGTATAAACTGAGGCATATCCCCCGGTAGTAAGGCAATGAATGTTTACAGCATTTATGAATAAAGCTACATCAAAGGGTAATTAGGTGATTATAATGGTACTTTCTTTTAGAGAGCTAATTTAAAAAACTCTATTGCTCCCAAGCTTAATTATTTTAGTAATGCTAACATGTTAGCAACCTCAAATTTGTTGCAGCCAGCTACAGTTAAAAAAAAAAAAGTAAGTATGAAATTTGAGATTTCTATGTCACATCCAAAAGGAAGCTTTACTAAATTTTGATCTTAATAATTTCCTTTTTTATGTACTTTTTACCTCATAACCAGATATTTTTAAAATTTTTTAATGATAATCTGCTCTTGTGCCATATGTGAATGCCAGAGTATTTTGATGTGTTGTATGATAGTTGCACAAGCTGCTGCTCACTGTTATTTCAGAGGTGACAGGCAGTGATGCATCAGCTTCCATTGACAAACTCTGTTATAACTTGTGTAGTTGTGAAGGCAGGTCTTACTTTTGTCTTTAGCTAGCCAGTCTATTGCCACCTTAGTGCTGCAGAAATAGTGGCTTGCATGTAGTTGTTGCAAGTTGATGTTTCTTTGTGATATCACCCCTTCAGTTATAACTAAATGAATAAAATAAGGTTTTTGTTTATTTTTTTACAGCTAAAAGTAAAGCTCTTTATAAACATTTATTCTTATTATTATATAAACACTTTCCTGATATCATGTCATTCTGGTAAACAAAAAAGTGCAAGAGAAAAAAAAAATTTTCATGGTTTCTATACCAGGACAGTCATCTTTACCTCTTGTAAATAATAAGTAGAATTTTATGTTGCCAATCTACTTCAGTCAATTTTTGTTGGTGATGCCAGAATGTCATTACTTATTAAAGATTTCTCATGGTTCTGTAAACACTGATCTTTTCTCATTTTCCTAGTCACAGATAAAATCAGAGAAGAGCAAAGCACAGTTTTGTGATATCAGAGTATGTCTTTCCTGTCTGCTCTAAAACTGTAGGAAAAAAAAAATTAGACAGCATTTCAGGAATAATATTTTAAAATTTCTGACGCTTAACTATTTAAGCCATGGTGAAAGAAAAAAAAAAAAACCAAAAACAAACCATAGAACAAAAGATTAATTTTTTTCTTCCTCTTGAAATCAGTATCAGCCTCTTGGATCACCTTACAGAAAAATGTTGATGTCCCATCTTTCCATTCTCTGATCTGATGATAGCACTCTCACTGATGTCAGTTAGGGCCATGATATTAATATGTAGAGAACATATTTGAATTATTTTTCCATGCAAATTCTAGGAGTGAGAGAAGCACTGAAATCAATGTGTAACAGTATGTTTTACTTAGCTCAATGTCATCACTGATAACCATTTTATAATGCTTACATTTATCCATTCTCAAAAATGCTGTTAGCTGTATCAGCCTAGAAAAGCAATTCTTTTTTCTCTTTTCCTGTAATTTTCATAATCGTAGATTGTATATAACAGTGAAAAGGACTTGATATCTTTATTAAAACCTTAGTATCTGCATTATTTATAATGTTAGAAACATAACATTGAAACCTGCAAGTTGTGAAGGATAAAAAGTCATGTTTAAATAGAAAAACTAAATTACTCCTTCGAAGAGCCAATAAAATTGAGAGGCATTCACTGTAAAAGTAATAAAAACTTATGAGTCCCATTTTATTAAAACTACTATCCTCTTTCCTGATGGAGCTGGATTACTTAAAGGATAGACTAGTGACATTTTATGCCTTGCAAGGGGTTTATGTCTAAGGTGAGGTCTCCTGAAATTAATATAGTCATTAATACCACTAGCTGAATTAATCTATTGAATATTTTTAACTCTTTGAGTGCCTATGTACCTTGACTGAGCTATAATGAAGATGTGTTGACAGCTAAGGAAAGAAACAGGCCAGTGATGGGTAGGTGGACACTGATTCAGATGGAACAGATAATGGAAAAGTCAACCATTGTGTACAAACCGCCCACTATTTGTATGAAAGGAAGAAGAATGAGGTCCAGAGGACAAACATTTCTCTTGGTTTGAAAGAGAGAAAAGCACAGGAAGTTAAGAATAAAAGTCTGTGTCATCTAACACCAGTAAGAGTTCTTTCTGACACCAGTGATCAGACACCTACCACTGAATTGAGTTTGCATGACTAGGTTTTGGTAGCAGGGGGGCTACAGGGATAGCTTCTGAGAAAAGGTGCAAGAAGCTTTCCTCGTGTCCAACAGGGCCACTGCCAGCTGACTGCAAGATGGGCCTGCTGCTGGCTGAGACTGAGCCCATCCATGGTGGTGATAGTGCTTCTGGGATAACAGGTTTAAGGGAAAAAAGACTTCAGCTGGAGAAAGTTGCAAAATTGTGTGAGAGAAGCAACTCTGCATGCACCCAGAGTGCATGAAGGCAGGTTTAAGGGAAAAAAGACTTCAGCTGGAGAAAGTTGCAAAATTGTGTGAGAGAAGCAACTCTGCATGCACCCAGGTAAGTGAAGAAGGAGGAGGAAGTTCTCAGAGTGTCTGAGCAGAGATTCCCCTGCAGATCATGGTGCAGACTCTGGTGAGTCAGGCTGTCCCTCTGCAGCTCACGGGGGTCCATGGTGGAGCAGGGATCCACCTGCAGCCCATGGAGAACCTCCCACTGGAGCAGGTGGATGCCTGAAGTAGCCTTTGACCCCCTGGGAAGCCTGTGCTGGAGGAGGCTCCTGGTTAGATGCATGGAGAGAGCCCATGCTGGATCAGGTGTTCTGGGAGGCCTTGTGACCCAGTGAGGGACCCACAGTGGAGCAGTGTGTTCCTGAAGGACTGCACTCTACGGAAGGGACACACACTCTGGTGCAGGGGAAGAGTGTGAGGAGTCGTGTCCCTGAAGAGGAAGGAGTGGCAGAGATGATGTCTGATAAACTGACTGCAGCCTCCATTTGTGCTCCCCCTGCACCATTGGAGAGGAGTTGATAGACAGTATGGGCTGAGGAAGTTGATAGAGAAAGTCTAGGAAGATGGGAGAGGTAGGAGAAAGGTGGTTTAAGATTTGCTTTTACAGAAGTAAAAATTATTCTACTTTGTTTTGATTGGTATCAAATTAAACTAATTTCCCCATGTTGAGTCTGTTTTGCCTGTGAAGGTATTTGGTGTGTGATCTCTCCCTGTCCTTAACTCCTGAGACTTTCATTTTATTTTCTGTCCCCTGTTCAGCTGAGGAGGGGAGTGATAGGGTGGCTTTTGTGACCACCTGGCAATTCGGCCAGGGTCAGCCGAAGACAACTGCTTGATTAGTCAGAAGTCTTCTGTTTCAGGCATTTAAGTAATTGAAAACTGCACATTATAAAATATTCTGATTTCTATAAAATGACCAAAGGAGAACTGCAAAATTCTTTTTGATCTGCTTGTGTATCACATAACATGAAAAGCAGAAGGGGTCCATTCTTCCAATGAATAGAACTGTGTCACCAGTTTTTCTTCAATGGGACCTTATTCTTTGGCTTTGGTATTTATGACTGTAAAACATAGAAGCATCTTCTTTTAAAAACTCTTATTATCTGTAAATAGCAATATAAGAAGACAAAGAAAACTGTGTTCTGAATGTGAAGCAATTACACAGAAACTGGAAGTTTGGACTATTAGGCTATATTGAATTTCTTTGCTATTCATTATGAAATCTAGCTAATAACTGTCAATGATATACATATCGTTTTTTAATAAAACTGCTTTTCTTTTAGTACAATAAGAAAGCATACAAAGGAGAGCTATCATTTAAAACCAACTAAGTAATGGCTTGAGTTATGTAAAGGTGCTTTTTTATTTGGCTAAAGGTGAAGAAAAATCTCATCAAAAATATGGTAAATTGTTGTTGAGTCTCTTATCATTGATTAGGATTCATTTTGTATTATCAGAAGATCTTAGAAACTGTCTTCTGTGTCTTTTAACATGTAAAAACATGATGTCATTAAATTAATCTTTAGAATCAGTTGGTTTTCTGTCAGCCTAGTTTGTACAAGATGAGCAGTAAGAGCTGTCAGATAAAAGACAGAGTTCCAAAATGCAGCAGATATTCCATAGGTAATAATGAGATTTCAGTTCCTCCTGTCTGTATCACTTAAAATCACAGTAAATAAGCTCAAACAGACAGTTGTAAGAAAAGCACCTTTGATGTGCATGCCATAGCAAGTTTAAAATTTTCAAGTATTTACTCTGCGTGTTTAAAAATATTTTAACCCAAGAAAAATGCTAAATTCTATTTTGTTTTAAGAAGTACTGGTTATGAAAATAGCCTCTTTCTGATAAAAGAAAATTTATATTTAAATTATTTCATTACTCAAATACTCATGGTTCATTAAAGAGGAAGCAAAGATATCTAAAATTTATCATCTGTATCTATTGAACCTCAAAAAATTTGTGACTAAAGTGTTCTGTCAGATTTCTTTTCCTAATATGGATCATTAGATGTGTCATCATGAAATCTGTGATAATATTTCATGTTATTATGTAAAATTTGCAAACATTTTCATTAGCTGATGTTCCAAATTTGAGTTGCTTCTTATTGGAACACACAGCTTTGTGATTACCACTAAAGTCCTTTAGTAAACTAGGTATAACACCACGAATGGGTCAAAATATAACTTATGAGTAGTTAAAAGCAAAGTATCTCATTAGGTACAGAATGTTATTTATCAAGTGAGAAATTTGAGATAATGCTTTCATGATATGAAGGGCTATGGGCATGCTTCACTATAAAAGTAGCATTTTCTGAAAATTAAGCACCTTTAGGGGGATGAAAAAAAAACAGTATTAGAACAAAATTTACAGATAAATGCATGAGGCTGATGACAAAACTAGAAGGTCTGGTCATCTGACCAGAGCGTTCAAAACTATTTTGTTATTTCAGTCTGTTGAAAGCATCTTAATAACTATAAATGTATAGGCAGCTTTTTTTTTTTTTCATTTTTGAGCATTTTGTGAACAATAAATACAGTTCACAAAACTTCAGTGTGATAGGTGAATTGTTCCCTTTTTTATCACTTTCTACCATTAATGGAAATGATGGGGAAGAAAAAAAAGATTATTTGTCTTTCTAACTTATGGAGTATTCTATTACAGAAGTAATTTTTAGAGCTTTTTTGGTCATTCTAGTTCTGAGTCGTTTCACCTGACAAAAACCATTTATTCTATCTGTGTCTTCATTCACTTTATTTTATTTTTTGACACTGGTCTCTGTTGTGATTCACCTGTGTGCATATTCTTAGATTTCCTTTGTGCCTAAATATAGTAATACCGCCTGTTCTTAACCTATTTTCCCAGATTATGCCCTTGTAGATTCAGATTCACTTTGAAGAATCCTAGAGTAAACTCTTCCTTTAGAGCTAAGAAGTTGACCTGTCCTCCTACTTTGCTCTAGTTATGCAGTAATACCAGACAGGTGTACTTTACAGTAATTTTGAGGTGCTGTCATTTGCTATGTATTTTTCAGTGGTATGTGTAGGTGACTGTTGCCCCTCTCTTCAGCTTTCAAATGGCATTTGTATTATGTCTTCTCCGTCTGAATGCTATCTTGTCTGGGAAGAGTAATCATAATCTTACTCATAGTAATAACTTTTTTGTAATACTTCATTTGAATATAATAGAAATTTGGATGAATATGATACCTTTTCTTGTCATTCTGCAATGATCCAATCAATCTAATAGAGACATAATCCCTACTGAACAAATTCTGCACAAAGAGAAAATTTAATATAAACTGAAAATCATGCTCCCTGGTAAGTAGCTGGCACAAATATTAGGTATCAAATAAATTAAAGAAGTCTTTTCTCATCTATCTCAAAACTTTTACAGACCTATAAAATTATCTTTATATATTTTTCTGTATTCCTATATAAAGCACATCTCCATAAATTGTGTAAATCTAGTAACTGTAAATCTACAAAAGGTATAAAAATATAATATTGAAATATTAATAAAATGTGGCTTGATGCAAAATTCTAGTGAGCTCTTGTGCTTCCCTGAAGTGGCAAGAGCTTTGAAGAGAATCTGCCTTGACCTTCTCTTTATAAGGTGCTCCTGAAAAAGACCAAATGGTTTTGAAATTCAGAATCCAGCATATACTGGGCAATTATTTTATTGATAGAGAAAAAAATAACCCAAACACACCTCATAGCTAGCTTAGGCAAAACAATATAAACAAGGTTTCAATATTACTCTTTCCATGTACAGCAAGTAGGTTCTTCATTCATGGCTGGTTTCAATACTCATTGACTTTCTGGGATTAAGGAAACTTGGAATCAATGTTTCTGATCCTTACTAACTTTCTTGCTTCTCTGATGCCTGGTTGCATGTGCCCTGCTCCCTTGGCATACTCTGCTCTGCCTTGGGACCTTCTCTCCCTTAATGCTCACCTGGCCACTGTGATGGCACGCTATTCTCCTAACTCCATATAATTTTATCTGACATGCTCTTCTTAAAGAGACAAAGTAGACAATTAAGAACACAAAATATATTAGGTCGTGGCTGTCATAGAAGCCATAATTTAAACTAAAAGTAAGTTAAAAGTATAAAACTTATATTGTGTACCATGAGTAAAGTCCTGAGAAATTCATCCCAATATGTTTTCTTGGAACACAAGAAATATAATTCCACAGACATTAAATAGATATGTAGTTTAGCATAAAGTTGCTGATTCTAATGTAATTATTTATTTTGTCATATTAGCACTAAGTTCAAATAAATTCAGGGGTAATTACAAGGAAAAAAGTATCAGCGCACACATCACTGAAAACTGATATTTAGAAATGTCCATTATATGACCTAATGATTCATGTGTATAACTTGACATATTGAGATTAATCTACCACTGCAGTTTATATCTCTGCAAAATTTGAGTTGAGAGCAACAGCCTTTGATGTTTGAGTACAATTCTTTGAAGCAATGTTACAACAGATGAAGAGCACCAGTGCTTTTGGTGTCACAGTATGTGGAACATTATTTACTAAATCTGTTACAAGGGAAAAAAGTCTACTGCTAGCAGAATGCCCCATTTATTTGTACCATATCACTAACAGTCAATGAAAACCCAACATAAAATAACCAGAAAGCATTGGAGATGTTGCATTTTATGGGGTTTACTATTTTTTTTTCCTTCAAGTAAATGAATTTTAAGAAATAAGGAACTTTTAAAACAGAATAAAGATATGAGCAGTATTTAAGAACAAAACAAATTGACATGAATCTGCCCAAACTGCAACATATGGAAGAAGCACCATGTGTTTCTTCCCCTGGAGAATCTCACTTCCAAGAGACAGGCTTTCGGGGACTAAGTCACAAGTTACATTTGTATTGTTTTGTTTAACACCTCCAAATAATTCATTATCCACACTCCAACAGTTCTGGTGACCACTTTACTACCTCTTGAGACTTTTGGTCTATAAAACATCCTGAGGCAATGAGCTTCTCATGGTAATAACAGTTCTACTACTGATGTTGACAGTAGTTAAAAGTTGTTTTGAAGTGTAAGTTTGTAGCAGACATGTCTAAATTTAAATATTGTGAGATTTTTTTTCCCTTGACTTTGCTGGGTATTTGTGTATTCTGTTCTCTGTATCAGGTTGTTTTTAAATTTTATTTATTGGTTCAGTCTAATGTCTATGCAGCACAGTAGAAAAGCAATAGGCAAAACTCAGAAAATAGCTATGTTCTTTTTAGTAAGTGTTAGTGCAGTTTTCCTTATCCTTAGTGTTGAGCTAATTTCCTGTCTGGCAGGCACTAGCAGTATTTCACTTTTTCATTAAAACTAGAGAAGGAGAGAGAGATAAAAATAAAAGTAAGTGAGGAAGATGTAGTAGATGATATAGATTACAATACAATACTAATCGATGCAGTGTTGTAACATGCCACTGGGATAGTGTATAAAGCCTTCTGCCTTTGAAAACTGCAGTTCAGCTACTGCTGTTTGGGCACATGAACAGTGATAGAATTTACTTTTTTCATAAGTTATTTGATGGAATTAAGATGAGAGGAAATGATCTTTCAGTTATACGAACTGCTCACTGAAACTACCAGTTGTCAGTATGTGATTCCTTCTTAGTGATTTTCCACTCTAAAACTGGAAGCAAAATGAATTCTAGTCTTTGATGGAAATCCATGATGCTCCTCCCAGTCCCACTCCCTTCCAGCAAGTCACATTTATAAATCACTCATCTCATATAAATTGCCATTCTCAAGTTTTTCCATCATCATGTTTTGGTTTTAGGAAGAGCTATTAACGAGGTGCATTTCTTTTTTTTTTTTTTTTTTACATTATGTGTTTGCATAAGTGTTTCTGAAGTAATTTTATTTAAGGATGAAAATTTCATCTAAAGCCAGTGGTTTTTCACTTCTGTGAAAATGAATTGTGCTCAGGAAGCGCATTTCGTTGTGTAAATAATTGTCACAGCAGCCAAACCCCTGTAACTGCTGGCCACTGCCTTCCTTCACCCCATCCACGTACTACTCTCTTTCAAATGCTTCCGTTCACATCAGATGCTGAATGAGCTCCTGCAGCACACTAAGGCATCAGGAAGCTAACCTAGCCACCAAAATAAAAGTGCCTTTGATAATTTAGCATGCTGAAATTTCTCAGTAATGGGCCTGATGGGCATCAAAACCAGAAAAAGAGTAGGGAAGGGCCATACTTAACTTCCAAAAAAACTGGCTTTGAGGCATATCTTTGATATATATTTGCTATGTTCAGTTTAGATCTGCAGCGAAAATGCAGATCTTGGCCTCATCCAGGAGGTAGTACTATTCAAAAAATATTTTTACCTGGCACTGTTCAAAAAAAGAATTTCATTGATAAGGGATGACCTGCCTGAATCAGTTAATGGTAATGGGAAACCCAAGAGTTAGTTTGCCTCATTAGAAGAAGAAATGCGACTGAGAATGGATGACCCACAGCAAGCTTGTACCAAAAATCAGTGTTCATTTTGTGGAAGAATTTGGTCTTTTTTGAAGACATTAATCTCATTTTTGGGTATTTAAATTGCATAGAAACTTCCCAGTACCTGGAACAGAGAAATCACTTTGAACTGGGATCAGAGTGCAAGATAGCTATCAGGTATGCTATTGCATCGTGTTTCTGTCACTAAATTTAGAAAATAGTGCATTTGGCAGAATGAAGTAATATTCTTTCACTTGAAAATTTATCAAGAATTAAGGGTGCACAGATCCCACTCATGTCATTACTCATGGGTTGGCTATTCAGAAATGAAATAGAGATGAGGGACTTCCTATCAAAACTTGAAGACCTTCACCATTTGGTGAAGCTGTCCTTGGCTGAAGTCCAGCACCTGGCTTGGAAACTTACTTGTGTGAGATACTAGTTAGTGACAATGGCCTTATGCTGGCAACTGTTAACCAGAACTTTACAGGTATCCATGTTGAAAATTTGAATATTTCCACAATTTGATTTAAATAACTGTTATAAAAGACAAGTGGCAATAAACTGTATAAAATTTGTGTATTTCCTTCATGCCAGATTGCTTTCATTACAGACTTTGGTCAGATACCCATTCTGTTCTAAGTGCCTTAGTATCTTGAATCCCGCCAGTTTCAGCTAATTAATAATTCCTGTAAGTATGTTTTCTTCTATCAGGAAAACCATATGTTTAGGGACAGTTTTGTAGTCTTGAAAACTGTACGTGTTCTCCAAGTGCTTCTGGACCCTGGGCATGATTATCGAAGCATTTATGTCTGGTGATAAGTTTTCTGTTGTCAACACCTTTCTGGCTAATGGTTGTGTATCATTAAATGGGGATCTTATTTGCATTATTCTACCTCTTTTGCTTCTAGCTACTGAATTCATGAAGTATAGATTTGAAAAGGTGAATTATAGGTGATTGCTTTTATGTATTAATGCTGCCTATGAAGGGTCTCATTAACACTCACAGCATGGAAAATTCCTGCAGCTACCCTACAGAGCACTGGAAAACACGACTGCTGAGCAGGCTTTATTGTTTATGCTTCATTTCTAATTTATTCTCTTAAAGGGTATTTTTGCAACCTCCATATGACAAATAAGATACCATATGGGAAAAAAAGAACTGGACAAAGGCAGCAGGAATACTATTTTCTTTTATTTATCACAGGGGTGGTTTTTTATGATTTATTTTGGGAGTAAGGGTTTCATTTTAATTGTATTCTTGTGAATATTTAATTTCCAAGCTGGCATTTGGTATATTATTAGAGAAGCAATCAGTGATAAAGCATCTTGTTGCAATACTTGCACTTGGGAAACTGAATTATATATGTGCAATGAATATATATATATTTTATTGCAGAGTTGTTTTTTAAATTATAGCATGTTTTATACATATTCTTATGATATTATTAAACTAATTCTACTACTTCTTTTGAAGTATTTGAGGCAATTTTAAAATTTTCAACTATTTTACTTTAATTAAAAATTATTCCTTTTTAGAACAAGAAGGAAAAATATTTTTACACTAAAAAAAGGGCTTACTTCCTTCTCCTATCAGTAAGAAGCAGTTTATACCCTGCAATTCATTGGTTCAATGTGTGTACATTAAGTGGCAAGGAAACCATTTTCTTCCGTACATATCATAGTGCCTTGGATTGTTATCTGTGATAGAGTGTCTACCCCTTTCTGTCTTGCAATTGCACCCCTTGATGTTTAGCTGGAAGAGCTCAAAGGTTTTCTTGTGCTAGAAGTGGAACTTTTGTTACGCTGTGAAATAGCCAGCACAGTGGTACAGCAATGTTTGGGCACACATTGCCCTGAAGGCACCAGTGTTCTGTGACCGACTCCCAGCGCATCCCTTCGCGAGCTGGGGAGCTGTAGCTGGCAGCTGAGCCTGTGGCTGGCATGCCACTGCATCAGCCACAGCTCTTTGTGTAGTTTGCTGAAAAGCTCAATGGCATAACATACAGTGACTTCAGCTATAACCTTATTTATAAAGACTTACTACTAGAGTATATTGGGACTTCTTGAGTATGAGTTTCTTTGGTTTTTTTTAAGAGAAGGGGCAGAAGGAAGGGTGCAGACAGTTATGTCCTTGGAGATAGTCATATCCCCTCTCAAGAAAACTGGAAAGTCTTCTGTTGACTCTAACTTAAATCTTTCTTATTTTATTTTCATGTTGGAATTTTCTGTTTTAAATTTTAATATTTACGTTTATACTTCTGTCTCTCTCAAATATGTCCTCTTTCCAGCTTGTGAAATATACCAGTTGTTTAACTAATTACTTTTCCCTCCATGCATTTAATTAAACAATGTAACTAAATTGTTTGGGAATATTTCCTTGTGAAGGTTGTGTGTTCAGTGTTCAATATCATGATTTTGCTGATATATTGATATATTGTTACTGGATAAAGTCAAAGGACCTTTCCTGATTGAATGCATGTGTGCTTCTGTAAATAATGACGTATCTTCATACAGTTACAATTAATATCTTTACCTATGACTTTTTGCTTTGATTTTTAAATGTCATGTTATTTGGCTTAAAAAAAATTAAAATCACACCTCAAATTTCATATAATTGAGAATTTGGAAACTAGATGTTGCCATCTGTTGTTGATACCATGAAAATGTATGTGAGGAGCCTTTTGATTCCAGGTATTCCCTCTGTACTAGCTCTTAATGTTCCATCTTGTATGTCTTGAATATTTTAAGGGAGAGAGCATATCAGAGAAAGATCTGCCAGAATTTTTAAATTCTGTAACTTGTGACTGTGGTACAATGAAGATGAGTCCATGGACTTAACATCCTCTGGGAAATTAAAACATCTGTCTCTGTCTGTTCAAGAAAAGTACAAAACCAAAGGTTTTCTGTGCCCCAATCACAAAAAAAGAAAAACACCAACACAGACAGGTTTGCTAAGTCCTCCAGTCCTCTTTATTCTTACTGCTTTACAGCTAGCAGCACTCTGAATGGATCACTGTGCTTGTCATAAGGCCTTTTTTCAGCATAGAGCAATTAAAAGATAAAGTTCCATGGTCTCTAATGCAGAAGAGACTGGGAAAGATGTGACACTTGCAAATGATCCCTGTCATTGATCAGGACCTTCCAGGAGCATTTTAAATATTCATTGCTTTAGGAAACAGGCATTTTGGTGCTTCTTATTTAAAGAAGACTTTCTTAAAGTCAGTGTTTTTTGCTTAGAGAAATTTGTGAAGTGATTCTAAAGAAAAACTCTATCCCCTCCAAAAAGTGTATCATATATTGTATGGAGTTTTTGGTTTTTGCTGTTTTTATTTTCTAGCCTATATTGGTATCCATAGAGCAAGACTGTAGTTTCTCTCTTTATATCTTGCTATATCTGATGTAAAACTAGCAAGCTTATAAAGCCCAAGGCAATATACACTAAAATGAAGGTGGGTTGCTGCCCTAAATACCTAAAATATATTTGTTTCATATATTTTTAATTGATTCTGCCATCATTTTTCCCTTATTGGTCTGAGGCAATTAAACACCCTCTTACTTCGATTCTTGTGGAATTACTACTCTTTTGTAATCTAATTTACTGAATATATTTCTAATATTTGTGATAAATGCTGAGAACACCATGCATCAAAAAGCTTTATTTCACTCAGTTCAAAGAAATATTTGCTGGTGTGAATTTAATGAAGATTTTATAGGTCTGTAATTATGCAGTGATACAAAGTATCACTAACCAAGTGTAGATAATGTGTTTTTTAAAAAATGCAACAGTTTTCTTGACTTCATTAGTTCAGGTGTGCCACATCTTAGAGCTACTCAGCACTGTTGGAAGAATTGAATTTTTCCCCCTTGAGAGCAAAGATAAAATGCCTTTCTTTTTGCATTCATCTAATGAATTGTAAAATTTTGCTGAAGCAGAACAGCTGCTGTTCCCTGTCCTCCCTCCCCTACCCACTGGCACGATGGCCTCTTTTATATGAACTCACTGCCCAGCAACAAGCCAGCTGTGCTTGCCAGTATCCCAGCCTCTGCAAATGTCAGATGTTTGTACCCCACACCTTTGCACAATGTAAGGACATTGATAAGAAAAGAGCATAAGAGGTGCTTCACTTTGTGCCTCATCACCAGGCAACTCACTGACTGCTCAGCATCTCTCTCCATGGACTGTGGATAGACTAGAGGAAAACAACTACAAAAACCTGTGCCCAGTGATGTGCCAACCCATTTCATTACACAGCCCTGGGCTCTTGTTAGGGAGGGTGATGTTTCCATGCTCTCCTCCTCCACATTTTGTTGCCTTTACTAGCCTGACAGTCCAAGTAATGGCCTTCTTTGATGATAGCTAAAAATAACTCTGGGAAAATATACATCTCCACTCTGATTCCCTTAGAATTTATTGACAACATAACAACTGTGGATCCTTATTTGGAATGAATTAAATCCCTCAGTTTTACATTTGCCAGGACAATGTTTTTCATGGCTATGTGGCTAATTTACTGCTACCTTAAGTCAGACAAATTTCACTTCTAGTAGACATATTCCTATTTTACTTCTTTCATACTTAGATTTAGATCAGAATAAATTTTGTGGTCTCTAATGAAGAAATACTCAGTGTGTTTAATTTTTTTCTTTTTTAATGATCTAAGGTTTGTGTGAGATCAGTTTTAAAATACAAATCTAAACTTATTTGGTGTGGTGGCTCTTTTAGGAAGATGGTGCCAGTTAGGGCTTGGAGAAGTGAGGTTGGAGAGTGTGAAGAATTGGCTAGGTTTGGGAAAAGAGATACAGTTTGGTGGTTTTGGCAGAGTAAGTAAAGTATTTCAGACATTTTTACTGATGGCTTAGCTAGGAGGTATGTCTAACAGGGAATGGTGGCCAAAGGCGAATTGATCTCTGTATAGAACTTGGGCTACCTAACCAGTGAACTGTATATTCCTCAAATGTGAATTTTTCAGGATGAAATGCTGTCCCACTGAAGTCAGTGAAAAATATTGACCTAGTAGAATTTTTTTTTCTTACATATTGTAAAGATCTTTTATAGAAGACTATGATCTAACCTGAGTGTACCTTTGATATTTTACTGTTTCTGTCTACCTGCTTAGTTTCCAGCTGTGTGTCTTGGACTTCTTGAACCATGCAATGATTAAATATACTGCTTGAATAGTAAAAGTGCATAGAGAGGACCCTGAATAAAATTGCATGCTATCCTTCTCATCAATAGTGAAAGACATTTCATCTTCTTTGGCATTCATGATTCAGTCACATGTAAGTAACCCTGATTTTAGCGTAGTGAACCACACATTCACCCATGTAGCTTACGTCTACCTGGGAGAGTCATTACTTATTGATGTTTCCCAGCATTAGGTCTGAAAAATGAGTAGGAGAATATTTGGTATGCAGAGATAAAGGCATATATTCCAAACTGTTAATTAAATTTTGAACTTCATTAAATATTTTTAGCAGTTTACTTGTGGGCTATTTTTTTTTTTTTAATATGTGTTTTCATTCTTTATCCAGACAGTTTTAAAGGAACTATATAAATTCTTAGATTTATTAATAATTAGTTACTTGGTAATTTTTAAGCAGTGAGTAGGGTTTCTTGATTTTTTTTCATATTTGCTAAATAAAAAAAGACAAGAAAATATGGGTGAAATAGTTCTAGCATTTGTGTTTAACAGGACTTAGGAAATTAATTGATTCTTGGAACATTCTGATTTGCAACCATAGCTACTAGTTCCTGGTGTCTCTCCCAGTATTGGTGAACAAAAATAATACGATGCCATAAATACCAAAGGCTCTTGTTTCCTTCAACTAACTACATATATGTTAAAAATACAACTTAAAAAATGAAGTCTGAAGTTTGGATAAGAATAATGAATGCCTGAGAAAATTTTGGAGTACCTTCTTCCTGGAGCTTGAGATAAAAACCCAAGCCGTTCAGGTAGGCAAAATGTGTGAAACCCGGTGGATGTGTATATTAAAAATGTCTGTGCTACACAGGCAAGTTAAAAGAGCTTTTAATGACATAGAAGTTTTACTTACATCTTTAGAGACTAAAGTCTTCCAGATGCAGAGCTGCAAATGAAGTATCATGTGATGTTTAGGTCTTGAGCATAGAAACCCAGGGGCATCAGTCAGTATTTAATGGCTGTACATTCTCTCTGCTAGCCCTCTGCTTCCATTTGTTTACTAGAAAGATTAGATGCTTTTTAGAGATTCTTAACTAAGTTAGAAGCCTTTTAGGCTTTTATCTCCTCTGTCTCCTCAGTGATGGTGCCACTCAGTCTGCTTTCATATAGGCTGAAATCTACATGGTAGCAGCTTTCAGAACCACTCAATCCGAGCCAGCAGTGCTCTGTGAGGGTGGCAGCTCTTGTAAAATAGCCTAATGCTTTCAGGCCAAAAGAGTTCTTTAAGCTATGTGATATCATTATTCTTTCATCCCTCCACCCCTTTTTCTGCATTTTCACTAAATATAAATTATCCAACGTAGGCTGGCTCAGCTGTGAGAGGAAAAGTTTGCATTTTTAAATTTGAAAAAATATGAGCAATAAAATGGCATCCTCTTGTCAGATCTCACATCTGTGCCTATTGCACATTATAGTACTGTTTGTTATGATATTCAGTGGTCCTCTGATCAACAAATTTAGTAACAAATATTCTGTAAAGAGAGCTTGAAATACCACCATTATCTTTTAGAATCTGTGGCAGGCATTTTATACCTGCAGGCTGCTTGCTCATGTGAAAGCGAGCACATTTTACATTTAAAAGCACTTCAGCTTTTTGCCTGGAGTGAGTTTCTCTTGCAGCTGGCAAAGTCAAGAAGACCTCAAGGCTTTAGGAATATGTTTGCTATGTTTTCATTTTACTAAGTATGGAAATTGATAAACATAAAAATTGTTTTCTAAAAGCTAAAACACCAAATATGCCCTGAAATTAAAACAACCACAGATTAAAAATAACTTCTGTCTGATACACCATCTTTATAATAACATGTAGCATATATAGTTTTTTAAAAATCTAATTTTTGCTTATAAAACATGGTTGCAAGTCTCCAAGTCTTAGCTTAATTTCTCTGGTTTTTTAGAGCTGCATCTATAAGCAAAAGCACTCTGGGGTGGTTTTATCCTCTCGTGGATCCATGGCCAACATTTATTAGGTTAAGATTTTAATTTGGCCTGTTATGAAGAGGAGCAAGGTAAAATTTAATGTTCAGTCAGCAGTGAGTAGTGTTTATGTAGTGAAGTTTGCTACTTTGTTGGGCAGACAGTAATCGAGTAACTGTTTTTTCTTTATTTGATTGTGATTGATGGAGGAAATGTCAAAAAATGCAATTAAGGAAGAGAGGCTGTTATATTCTTTAGAACATGAAGAACAGTGTTAATGTAGTTCATATTTTCCAACAAAAAAGTGTGTAGTATAGATTCCTTGTCTTTAAATTTCTATTAAATTTTTTGTAGCATCTTTATGAAGATTTTTAAAGAGATAAGGCCATTGTTGTAATTGTGTTGCATGAAACTTGTATGTCCTTCAAATATTTTGAATGTGTCATTTTTGTTTGAATGCATTTTCAGTCTTCCCATCTATTTTTTTTTAATAATAAATTGTGGTTTGATTTAAAGCGTATAATGATTTTAAACTTTCACAAAGGCCATTTTAGAAATCTGAGCTACATAGTAATTCAATTACTTCTGATATTGATTAGGTGAGTGTGTTTGACTGTTAGAAGCTGTTTTTCTTCTAAATTCTACTGATTTAGGCAGCATACCCTAGACAGTAGCAGTGGACTCCAGTAAGTGCTGCAACATGTAAAGATTCTCATGTATTATGCTTTATTAAATTATATTTCACTTATTAACCTTTTTGTGTAGAAAAATTATTGTGGTTTTTTTGGTTTTTTGTTTTTTTGTTTTTTTTAAATATGAGTCCAAATCACATTCCTTCCTGTCTTCTTGGGTTCCGAAATGGGACTGCCTCTTTGAGGTAACCTATTTTCTTTAGGTTCATATAACTTTTCAAAAATAATTTCTAAATATACCACTGTCTTCAAAAATATGTTACAGTTAGTGGTCTGAAGTACATTATGCAGTGGCTGTGCTAACATGACTATGCTATCTCAGCAACTGAGCACATTTAGAACTATTTTAGGCACTGTCAGAAGAAAATTACTTGCAGAAAATTAATGTTACAGGTTTCGTTTATCCATATTAAATATGTACCAAAAAAAAGTAGACTGTGTATCTGTAGACAGGAGTTAATTACTTATTCATTGCTATTGTTTTCAACAATTCATAGGTTTCTCAGGCTATTCACGTTCTGATAATGGACTGCCTCAGTACAACTTCAAACTTCTGTTCATGAATTCGTGTTTATGAATTTTTGTTTTGTTTTTGTTTGTCTGGTTTTCTTAATTCAGGAAAAGTAGAGACAAGAATATTAATGAAACAAGAAAGTATCTCTGCGAATTTACAAAAATTGTCAAGAAAACAGCCAAACAGATTGTTTAATATTATTTAGTCAGTTAAAAAATATGAATTAACAAAACATTGATTGCCAGGTCTAAGAAGCCTAAATGCATGAATAGGAATGCAACATCTGGTTCAGTTCTAGACAGGCACCTGTTTGCTGTTTGCATATGAACTTGCTTTGGTTCCACTGTGCCCAGGGGTGACCTAGTCCATGTGTAGGCTTAAGAGCAAAGCCTTCATAATTCCTGTAAGACAATGAATTATCACAAGCATGTTCCTGTATCTGCTGTTAGGGAGGAGCAAGAACAGAGCAGATTTTTGAGGGGGACAAGCTAAGAGCTCCCTGTGTCCTCACTGAGAGGTGCAAACACGGGGCAGAGCCAAGATCCGGTATCATGGTCTATCTACAGCACCAGCACAGCAGGTGATGAGCCAGGGCCAGGGCCCATCACAGAGTCCTGCCAGCAGCAACAGCTGATGGGAGCAGAGACAGGCTACAGTGAGAATGTCCACAGTCTGTGATTTGAGAGGGCTTGGGACATGTGTCCCCAGCCTGGCTGGGGTAGGGACTGCAGTAAAATGAGTCTGGGACTGAGTAAGGGGAAAACTTGGGAAGTCAAGCAGAGAAACTGAGGCCGTTGTATGCCTTCAGGGCTCAGACATTTGTCTACAAAAAAAAGGCAATGCACCACTAACAGTCTGATGGTTGTATTTTTTAAGCATATATTTAGAGCCAAATGGCATCTTCTTTTTTATCTCACCATGTAAGTTAAGTTTCTTAACAAAATTCCCATAGCAAATGTGAGGTATCAGTTTTTGCCCTTCTGTTTAACAATTTGCTAGTCATTCTGAGGCATATATACAGAATTTAGTAGTATCTGGCACCTAATCTCTGTCTTTTGAACACAAATTATAATGCCAAGTTTTTTAAAAGCAGTTGAAAAACAGGTTGTTATTCCCAGCAGGCTTTTTTTAAGTACTCAGGGTTTTGTAAAAGGGGGATTCTTTAATGAGCCCTTCTGGCATCTTTGTTTATGTACATAGATTAGATGGATTTAAGAATTTGCTTGAGTAGAATCAGAGAGAGGTCATGAGCTATTCTGCTGATCTTGTTTCCAAAATAGCCCAAATAACACACAGAAGTTGTAAAACTAGAAGCGTAAGTTATCATCGGACTTGTTCAAGTCAAAACAGATATACACTAGAGATTTTAGAAAATGCTGATAGCTTTGTCTGATGACATTTTTGTTCAGGAGTTGACAAGATAAGTAGACAAATTCTAAACCTTCTTTCAAGATTATAGTAATGTTATAACAATCAATTTATTTGCTTCAAATTTTTGCACTTCTGGAGAAGTAAATATATATGGAGAATTGTGTTAAGATTGAAAAAATTGTACAAGGGCCATTAAATTAGGCAGTACAGAAGATTACCTAGTGCCTAATTGGAAAAATGTCACTATTTTCCTTTCACCTGAAAGTGTGAGAAATCTCTGGCATTACTGTCGCTACTTAGATCTCTGTACCTTTGGCAGTGGCGATCTTTCAGCTTGTGCATTGCCATGTCTTATATCTAAATCCATTTTTCATTTTCTCGTGCATGAAAGCATAAAGGTTGGGGATTGTTTGTGTAGTTCTA
The DNA here is from genome assembly GCF_017590135.1 of Pyrgilauda ruficollis. NCBI lineage: Eukaryota > Metazoa > Chordata > Aves > Passeriformes > Passeridae > Pyrgilauda > Pyrgilauda ruficollis. The sequence continues at coordinate 1,673,296 of NW_024524044.1, read as the reverse complement.
TTACCATAAAAGTTAAAATGTTACTGATAATGAACAGATAAGGACATAGAAGCTCAAGAACTGATTGATGTGACTGTTTTGCTTTCTCAATGACTTTTTATTATTATTACTCATTCCAATAATATATATTTTAAAACAATCCCTGTGTAAATAAAATTCACAGGAAATGTTTTTATTTTGCTTGGCTTCGCTTTCTTTCTTCAGCTCAGAAGTGCACCAATGTCAAACTACTAACTAAAGAAACCCAAACATGTTCATGCCCAAGCTGTGCATTTTTCTTGTGGATCTTCATTCATTTTGCAGTTCCGTGTGCTGATTTCAATGTTGTGTTTCCAGCCTGTAAAAACAATGATATGGAAATGTTCTTGTTTCTGGGGTCATATTTATTTCATAGAAGCATAGAGTCATAGAATGGTATGGGTTGGAAGGGTCGTTAGAGATCATCAAGTTTCAACTGCCCCACCATAGGCAGGGAACCTTTCACTTCCATTTATTTCTGAACTTATTAACTGGAGCAGCAGGTCTTCCACAGGGTAATGCAGTGTGGTCACATCAGCAGGACTGTGCAGTTTGCTATTCTCAGCTAGAGTTCTGTGACTGAATTAATGTAAAGATCACACTGAAGGACTTATATGCTCATTTTCAAGATAATGCTTCATTACAGCAAAGGTACAGTACTTTATTCAAAGAGAAGGAGCCTTCCAAATCAGATAATGTAGTAGTTTATAATGCTGGGTAGTTTTGTGTGAATAGTCTAGTTTTTCCTATAGTTGTTACAACAAAGAAAAGAAAAAAAAAATACTGCTTCCTTAAGGTTAAGCCCTCTTTTATGCATATGTCCTCTTTGAATTTGTAAGATAAAGGTTTGTCCCATGGTAATAGCACATCTCTAACATGGCTATGACTATTATTTCTAAACCCAGGATAAGATAGCATTAAAACATTAAATAAGTAGAGAATTTACCCTTCTAGTATATGGAACAATGCTATCCTCGTCAATGCCTTTGATTTGGAAATACTCATTATTGAAAAGGTGTAGTATGAATGACTGCCTTCTCTGAGAAAAGAAAGAATATCAGCAGTAATGGTTGCAGTTTGCAAGACTAGTTTCTACTCTAATGATGTGAAGGTTTACAGTGTAGTGACCTATAAAACTGGCTCCCATCCAAACCTCCTGTTTCGCAGTTGCTACTGGACTGTTTGCCTAGCAACATACTTAATGGACCCGTAGGGAATTAGACTTACAGCTAAATGAGTGTAGAATGCTGAAGAGAAAGACCAATAGTTTAGTTATAGGAAAAAGGAAGAGAAGAAAGCATTTTGTCTGATAGAATCCTAAAACGGAGTCATTTTGTACAGAAACAGCTCCTTTCATTTGCTTTCTAGATATATATTAAAAAGTTCTTACTATAAGGGTAGGAAGGCAAGCATCTCTTAATTTTATTACCCTAAAGTTTTATCTTATTTTTCGTATATTTTATTTTTTATCCCTCCTTATCTTCTCAAATTTAATGAAGTTGTAGATGAAAAGAACATTCAAAAGTAAAATGAGACAAAAAAGATTTAAAAAGCCTGGCAGAAATAAGCAAGGGTGTTTCTGTTGATAGTGTCCTTGATTCTGTTTGTCAGTGTTTCAAGAAAACTGCTATATAATAAAGGTTTTCTATGATCTTGACCACTAAATGAAAGAGGAAGAAAAATGTCTTTAAATGTTTTATGTGGTGTCTCAGGTACAAATCAAAATGGAAAGCAATTGTTTATTTGGGGAGGTAGTACTTTTAGACAGTTGAAATCTAAATTAAGTTTTAGTTAATCTTTTTTGTAAATCTCCTCCTAGATACAAATCTCAGTTTGTTTTTCAAAAGGCATGATCTCTAGGGTTTTTTTTTTTAACTTATTAAATGAGAGATTTTGCGGAGTTTCAAGTGACAGATAGGGGCAGATTTTTGGAGGTCATTTGCATTGTTGCTTTTTTTATAACTTATATTAATCAGTAAAACCAAAAATACAATACCTATTTTATTGTGACCTTTTGACACTGCATTAGAACATTGAAACAAAAGGTTCTCCATATTTTATTTTTTAATTAAAAAACACTGTACTGTTTGAACTATATGCTATAGTTCAACACTAATTTGGGCTCAGGAACTGAAGCTGTGTGATTTATAGGATGTGAGACTAGATTATGGCAGTAACTTAGCTCACTTTGAAAATCTATTAGTACTGTTGTAAGATAATCATCAAGCTCATTCCATGCAGAAACATTTATTTATATTTAGGTTAATTTACCCGTACATAATCCCGTAAGAAAAATAGGTCATTCATGAAAAGTTTGCAGGAAATTGGGCTATAAAATGTCTACAAGAGTTGAAATTTAGTAGCATACAGAAAGTTTTTTTTGCATATTTTGGTCTAATCAAAATGGGACAGCTGTAAACTGGGGTCACCTTTTGCTTCTGTAGTTGGTCAGTCTCTACTTAGTAATAAAATACTTCATGGAAACAGATTGTTTTCTCACAAGAATTTCCTATATGATGTATTTCCTTCATCAGATGACTTTTCTCATTTAGCTGTTCTATATAATACAAGAGATATATCAATAAAGTTCTAAAATATAGTCTTCTAATCATGACACTGGTGTATGACAATACTGGATCTTATTTTGTATTATAAACTGCTGTGCCCAGGAGTTACAGAATAGAACAATAGTGATGGCTTTAGTTTATGATCACAGCACTAATTTCATATTACGGTTGCCGAAAAGTTTTTTCATAATTTCTTGTTTCTTTTTCATAAACTTTTCTTCTTTTGATATTCCAAATCTACTTCCTTCCTTGTTAAAAGGACCAAACAGGTTTTTTGAGTCACTGCAGTTGTCATTGGAGCAGAAAAACAAGATTTGGCCTTTTGCTAGATGCAGCTAGGAGGCCAGCACAAATTGTATGAATACAAACATTTCAAATATATAAAATTATGAAATTTTGAAGATTATGAGAACAGTTCAAATGAAGAAAAAGTAAACAATGCAAGTAAAAGATTTTATTGTCTCAGAAGAGTCAGAGTAGATCTAAATTTTTACACTGTTTAAGAAAAAACCCAGACTCATTGTTACAGTAAGACTTTCTCAAGATCAAGTGACAACTTAATTATTCCCAAGGAAATGTGACAGGCTCCATTAAAATTGTCTTATTGCTATTGGTTTTGTACAGATGTTACTCATATACTGGGATAGTAATTCTAAGATTAGACTGGAGAGATCAGATAAATGAATGAATAAGGTTGAGAGATCTTTTGCTTAGTATAGAAATTCAGTATGTAAATTAATAACATTATAATGTTTGGGCTGTTTAGGAATGACACTATTGAAGAAGAAAAAAACATTTATATGTAATATAAAATTATTTTAATGAGGAAGTGTCATGGAAGATGGAAGAACTCCAGAAAAACAGCCAAGCTGAATAGGCAGACTAATGGAATGTAAAAATTCATTAGTAACAGATGAATAAAGAAGTAGTAAGCTGAGTTACTCGAAGACTTCCTAAGTGAATTCATTAAATTTATTATTGCCATGTAGTCAGGTAGAATGATGAATACAGAGAGAGATTATCTTGAGAAGAGAGATTAAAAAACTGCAACTATTCCATTTGGTCAGTAGATGAATAAAGATGTTCTCTGGAGAAGTGTTAAAAATAATGATTGTTACACAGAAGGTAATGGAATTGTGCTGGTTGCTGCTTCTGGAAACACTAGAGGAAAAATAACTTGAAAAATTCAAAAGCCACAACATTCTAAACTCCATAATTAATTAATTTTGTCTTTTCACATGTGTTCTTAACTTCTGGAATACAGGGCATCACTAATACTGAGGAGAATTACTCAGATATAAAATACTGTCTTTATTTGCTTATTCTACCTGCCTTCTGTTCCAGGACAAATTCTGTCGAGTGTAGGTATACTGGCAGCTGTAAATAAGTGGCCTTTAGCAGACATGTTTTGCCTGTGTGGCTCCCTGGTCAATTTGAAGCTGTATCTGTGTGCTTAACCATACATAGAAGGAATTGATAAATATGCATTTAATACAGCATAAATGCCATTCCTTAGAGGAAAACAAGAACAAATAAAATGTATACTAGGTGGTAAATATGGGGGTGTTTAGCATGTGATGTTTATTAATATAACTATTTAGCAAGAGCTTTTGTTTTAAAAAGTGATTTAAAATAAAAGATTTTGATCTGATTGGCTAGAAATTACATTAATTTTCCTTGCTATACAAAAGGTAGTAGTTTTATTTAATGGTAAGAGTAGTGTTTATGTAGTCATTCTGCACTAAAGTAGTCATTTTGTGCATATAAATAAACACACACTAGAGATGCAGAGGGATAATTAAAACCTATTCCCAAGATAAAAAACAAGTACTACCATCTTTTTAATGTTATTTTGATGATAGTAGACACCAGGGTTTTTGAAGTTTTCCTAAACCTCTGTTGTCTTATGTAGCCATTGCATGTCACTTTATCAGAATAAGAAAGAGAAGATTGAGGGAGATTTATAAAACACTGTTAAGATTGAGTCTCATTCTTTTTGAAGTAGTATCTTCCTCTGGATTAGTTAATTTTAATTCATAGTCTGAAAAAGTTTCCTGAAATTTCTTCTTCATTTTTTAATGTGCCTGTGTTGCTTAGCTTACATTGTGATAGCTAAACTGATACCACTGAATTCATACCTTTGTAGAATTAAATTTCAGTGAAATAGTTTTCAAAGGCTAATTCTATTTTAGTTGCATTCTTGTAGGTGGTACAGTGTGTAAGGTTTTTTGGAGCATCAATTTTAGGCTAGCAATTAAAGCAGTTATTACTGTAAGCCGTGTTACTAACCTTTTCAGACTCTGTAATCTAAAAAAAAAAAATCTCTATTCTTCAATGTAATTACAGTTATTTGATTTCTAATATGGCCATTTTTGCCTTTTCTGCTCTTTGTCTCTTGCTTGTAGAAAAATCTTCTGACATGCTATGATATTAATATCTTGGGAAAAAAAAAGGTATTGCATGGCAGCTTAACTGACTGTAAATCTAAAAGCTATTATTTTTTCAGTGTTAATATTGAATGTAGTGATCCATGTGAAATAAATACTTGCATATTGCCCAAAATGCTTTTCAAAGCTGCATATAGTTTATAAGACACTTTTAGCCAAAGTACATCAGTTTTTCTGGTCTGCGTGAAATTTACCATATCCTGATTTTTAGGAATAAGAAATTTATATAGTAAAATTTTCCATCGATAATGCTGCTTGTGCATTTATGTACTCAGAATCTCTGGAACACTTGACTATTTCATGTTGAATATAGTGGTGCTTGATTTCTACTCTGAATAGAAGTTGATGGAGCAAATGATGCAGCCACCACAGCACTCCTGAGCAGCACACACAGTTCTGAGTTTGTGTTGTTCTAAGTATGTGCTAAACTTTATTCTAGTATCTAGTCTTAAAGTCAGTGGTTGCTAGATTTAAAAAGTGTGAACATGTCCTTACATATATTAACCTTATAAGCATAATTTAAATGCTGATCATTGTTGATTTTGTTGTTTGAAATGAGGGTATCAAAGTTGTAACTTCTGTTGTTTGTAGTAGTTACTGGTTATTGTAAGTAACAATAATGTATGCTACAGGAAATATGCATCTGTAATTTTTCATATGTAATAAGCAGGGGAGAGTGCATGGGAATGACTCATTCTCCTATGAAATGATCAGGAATCAATCATTTGGCTTTAAATAAAAAGAAGAAAACAAGTATGAGCTAACTAGTAGCTCATAAAAATTGAGAGAACTGTTCAGTGTAACATCTTGAGGCAATTAAAAAATTGACATATCTAGTACACAAAATTTGAATAAGCAGTAGAAAATATGGATCTCTCTCTCCTGCTTTTAACTAGATACACTATATTGCATTGCACACAAGGGAAAAATATCCATCTACTTTATAATGCAGTAATTCATGCTGAGTGGATATGAGCAGTCATTCAGTGAACAATTGATTTTACAGAAACTGGGTTGGAAGTTTGGGCATTCATTTCACTATACACAATTAAGATTTGTATATAAAGTTTACATTAAAGTAGCTGTTTTATTAGGAAAATATTTTGAAAGTGACACTGGACCATCTTAACTGGGGAAGAAGTTCTTTTAACAGTATCTACAAATCAGTTGAAATGTGAAATCAATGTAAGAGTGAAGCATATAGAAAAAATATTTTTTAAAAATTACCAAATATTTTAACTTCCTGTGTTTAAATAATTTGTTAAGAACTATGAAAAATTTTTAAAAGCTTTGATATTTCCTAGAGTAATGTGAAACATTTGAGAAGTACTCTTTATAGTTATTATTTTGACCATAACATCAAAGTCTCAAGCTGTCATAGAATTAAGAAAAAAAAAGAATTTTGGAAGAGTTTTGGTTTGAAGGGAGATTTAAAGCATATTTAGTCTAACCCTTCTGCAATGAGCAGGGACATCTTCAATTAGATTAGGCTGCTCAGAGCTATGAAATGACATTAAATAAGTTGAATTTACTGGTCTAACTAGTGTAGACCAGGAAGAACCTGAATCTGCAAGAGAGTGGAGATTTCCTCGTCACCTATCTGATACTTTATTGTGGAATTAAAAAGTAGATTCTGTGGACGAGAATACACAAGTCAACCATTTTGAAAAAACATGGAGTTAAATATTACAAGTTCTTCCATCATTAGCAATGTGACAAAGGGAAGGAGTTATTGCGGCTGTAGCATTATTATGCGGATGTAGCATGTAGTTAGTTTGAGGAAGAAGGAATAATGGAGACCTATATGATTCAAGATTTTAAGAAACAGATGCTCTAAATATAATTAAGTCAATGCCTCTCACATTTTCCATTCAAAGGAAACTAAGAAAATACCAGGAGCAGAGGTGAAGGTAGAGTTTAGACTGTCTGTAACTGCTTAAAATTTGGCAAGTGCTTTAGGAGAGGATGTCAAGATCATGGGCATCAGCTGTATATGTAGGCTGCAAAAGTAGTCAAACAAACTTACTAACTGGCTTTTTGTGAGAGGAGGACACCAAACTGGAGTCGATGTGTTTAATTAGTTTCAAATGAAAGAACATATTAATATTAGAAGGTAAAATGAAAATAGCTGCTATTTTAAAAAGCTAATTAAGTTGTGGATCTCCTGAATTGGTTCCTTAGGACATTTTGACCCTGGGTGGTGCTGTCAATTTGAATGATTATTAGGATCTCAAAGGTAGAAGCATAGGTTGTTCACTTTAGTAATAGGCAGTTCTTTTACCTGTGGTCAAAAAGCAAATTATTTCAGTGGTATAGTGTGTTTGAAGTCCTAGAGAAAACTAGTCAAAGTGTTTGTCAGCATACATCAGATCCAATAAGCCTACCCCTGATCAATTCTTATTGCCTGTGGTGGTGATGTTGTGCTGAGAGTTTATTTTGTACTGTACAGGGGAAATAATATGAATAAGTTTGGGAAAGTTCTCTAATGAAATATTTTTATCTAGAAGCTATTTTTAAACTAGAAAAGCACTTATTTACATATATAGTGATTGTTGTATGAAACCAGTCATCACCTCAGATATTGCTACTTATAATGCTTTTATTGATAGCATAACCTTAGAAATTGTGTTAGAGATGGTGGATACTATGAACTTCATGTTGCTGGCAGGATTTTTTTTCTTTATTCTGCTCATACCAACTTTGGTGCATATTGGACTCAGGGAGGCTCCTGTCTTGATGCCATAATTGAGAAGTTACTGTGGTTCTGTCTGCCAGGGTCCAGCCAGTGGTTGAGGCTAAGCATACATACTGCATGGGCAGAAGCACCATGCAGTACGCACACTTAACTGACCACACAGATAACACAGAGAGAAAACAGTTTCTGTATCAGCACCAGCATAAGCACAGAAACATGAACAGCATGGATAGCCAGCTGATGAGGGCTAGAGTTTGTTACTGCTCATGTTCAGACTCATTCACAACATATGGGTTTTATACAAATTATTCTACCCAGAATTGTGGCTCAGTGTCTTACAGTTACTGGCAATAAGAGCTGTGGGTCCCCCAGACCTGCAGTCCTTCTGGAATGTCTCATCCAACACAGGCTTCAGTTCAGCCTGGTGTTCTGTAGTAGATTTTGCACACACACACACATTAGGCAGCAAATTTACACAGAAAATAGTTGAGACTGGAGTTTAGTAAAACAGACAGATTGTGGTGGTCAGGTACAACATTTTGCCAAGCAAATGTACTGAACAGCCACTGGCTTACATGTGAGTGGCCTCTCTTTTCCCTATGTTTTCCTTACTTAGAATCATAAAATGGTTCAAATCAGAAAGGATATTTAGGGGTCTCCTAGTTCAGTCCCTGTGGGTAGGATTTCACTAGATTAGGCTGCCCAAAGCACTATCCAACTTCACCTAATTTGCTTCCAAAGATGGACAATACTTGTCCAGGCAACATGTCCCACATAACTTTTTGAGCCAGGTAAGAGACAGCCCTGGCAGAGGGAATGTGTTCCTGGGTCTGATGGTCACCAACACAGACAAGCTAAGGGGGCATGAAGGTTGGAGGCAGCCTGAGTGGCAGTGATCATGCATTGATGTAGTAGTCAATTTGTAGGCCTAAGGGATATGGATCAGGTATACAGTACAGTTAGGCCCCTGAACTTTAGGAAAGCAAACTTCCAGCTCTTCAAGAAGATAGTCAATAGGATCCCCTGGGAGACTGACCTCTGGGACAAGGGGTAGATCAGAGCTGGCAGTCTTTAAGAAAGTCTTCCATAGATCACAAGAGGTAGAAATGCCCAGGAGCATGAAATAGGGCAAGGAAGGCAAAATCCTAGCATGGCTGAGTAGGGACCTGCTGGTCAAACTAAAGGCAAAGAAGCAAATCCACAGGCAGGGGAAACAAGGACAGGTAACCTGAGAAGAGCACAGAGGTGAAGGTCGCTCGTGCAAGGATGGAATGAGGAAGGCTAAGGAGAAGCTGGAACTGAACAAGGTACACAAAGAATAACAGGAAGGGTTCCTACAGGTATGTTAACCAGAAAAGGAAGGTCCAAGAAGTTATAAACCCCCTGATAAACAATGGTGATAAACTGGTAAAAACAGAGCAAGAGAAGGCTGAGGTACTCAACAACTTTTTTGCCTCAGTCTTTAATAACAGCTTCTCTTCCCATGCTTCTGGAGTGGGATGGGGATGGGGACTAGGTAAGCAAAGTCCCTCTCTGTAAGTAACGATCAGGTCCATGTCCATCTGCAGAACCTGAATGTACATAAGTCTATAGGACGTTATGAGATGCATCCCAGAGTCCTGAGGGAATTGGCTGATGTAGTTGCAAAGCCACAAAGGATATAATGGTATGCAACAAAACCATACCCCAAAGAAATGAAATTTCATAATAATTGACAGTACACAAGGAAAGATTTTCTGTTTCATAACTTTCATGCTTTTTTGGAAGAGAGATTAGGTTGGTTGGTTAGAGCATAGTACTAGGAATGGTAAGGTCATGGGTTCAATTCCTGCATGCAATATTCATTTGAGTTGGACTTGGTGATACTTGTGGGTCCCGTCCAACTCTGAATATATTTTGGCTTTGTGAATTTGAATCTTTTTCTCATGTTCATGGATTTATTCAAAATTGTTTTACATTTCAGGAAAATATGTGCTAGTTATAGCTGGTTACTCATGTCTGTGTTGGTAAAAAAAGAAGGAAAAACTTATATATTCAGTTTCACCGTCTGCTGCTCTCCATTTATGCAAAATCATGCCATTTAGATATGTCAAAGAGCATCATAATGAAAATGGTAGAGCATGAGAAAAGGCATGTAAGAAATTCCTAAGGATTTTGTTCAAAAAAGTAGAGTAAATGTATTTGAAATAAAGTATGGCCACATGTTAAAAAAGCATGGAAATAGCTGTCTGCATTAGGAATATATTTTAAAATCTCGACATTTAAGAGGCCTAAACACCTACTGAAATTGTAGCATCTCTTTAAGAACTCATGGAATAATTTAAAAAAAAACAGTGAGAGGATATTCCTGTGCAAACTTTGGAGTAATTTCAGCTAATTTTTTTTTGCTTCTCTGAAGAGGTTACATTGCATGTATAGTCTCTGGGGATAAAGTTCCTCTGCAGAATGATTCAGGTTGGAAGATAAGTCATCTATTCAACCTCATGCTCAAAACAGGGTCAATTATGAATCAGATAATTTTGCTTATATTTGTGTACCATCTCTGCAACCTATTCCCAAGAATTTTTTTCCTCACAATTAATTATTTTTCCCGTATCTAGTTAAATCCCTTTCCCCTCACTTCCATTTTAGGTGCTTGTCATTCATTTTTCTGCTGTGCACCTCATTAATGAGCCTGATTCTTTCTTCTCAGTAGCCACCTCTTAGATAAGGGAAGGTTGCTACTTATTCATCTCAAACCTTCTTTTTTTCCCAGGCTGAACAAGCCCAGCTGCCTCAGAATTTCTTCCTGGGAGTAGAGCTCTGGCTCTTGACATCTTGGGAACCTCCTGCTAAGCTTGCTACACTTGATCAATGTCTCATATGGAGATGGGCAATTAGGGATCCAAAATTAGACACAGTATTACAGGGGTAGTCTAACAAGTGCTGAATGAAGGGACATTCTTTTCCTCAGTCTTCTATTAGTGTCATGTTAATACAGCCCAGTATCCTGTTAGCCAGCTGTGCTTAAGAGCCCCAGATAATTTTCAGCGGAACTGCTATCCAGGGGGCAGTGACAGGTTGGTTACTCATTCAGGTCTAGGTGCAGGACTTTACATGTGTCCTTGCTGAATCTCACATCGGTCTGTTGGCCTAATTCGCCAGCATTTTTAGATTCCTCTGAACAGCAGCCCTCAGCTGCCACCAGCAGTGGTTAAATGTATTCACTGCATTCTCCAAATTAGTATTGTCAGATTGATATGGATTTTGTCTCCTCCTTCAGGTCATTAATAAGCAAGTTAAATCCCAGAGTAAAACCCCGAGGAACACCACTGGCAACTGGTCCCAAACCAGTAGAAATCATTGACCTCTACCCCTTGAGTGTGGAGTGGTGTTGTCCAGACTGCCATGGCTAGTACTGTGTGTTTTAGCACATTTGTGTATACAATCTACGTGGGAGTGATATTAGTGCGCCTTTCTGTCAAACTAATAATTCCTAATGCACTTGGAGCTGAGCTAGAAAACCCTTGAAGGGCTTCACTGTATGGACTTCATAATTCAGGTTTCTCCAAATTGCACTGGGGAGGCAACTTTACTTGTAAATATATTGTCAGAGATTCAGCAGATCAGCTCTGTTTTAGATACAGACACCTAGGTGGCTTATTCAGTCTCTTTTACTTCCACAATTTCACTGATTTTTCAATTAGTTTGCTAAGAGTTTTAAAAGGGGTCTTAAAAATTATTTTTAAAAATCTATGTTTCTGTTACTGTATTCTGACTGACTGTTTTGCATTGGTCATTCATTTAGCATGTAACTTTAATATATTAACTTGACTTTTATAACTTAATTTTAAACAGGATCATTCTTGTCTTCCCTCTTTTCTCCTCCTAATTTGATTTTGTTTTCTTTGTTTTCCCCCCTGCTCTTGGTCTTTCCTTTTATTTTTCTTCAAGCTTTTATACTATGTAACAATGATTGGCTTCTTTCTGCTGGAATACACTTGCTTTCAACATAATTTAAAACAATCTCAAATACCTTCTAGTCTTTCATTGTTGCCTTTAAATGGATTTTGTAGTTAATCCTTTAGAATTAATTATTTTTAAAGAACTTTGAGGCTTCTTAAAAAAGATATTTGATATTGCTTTGGCTCTGGTAATATTTAGAAAAATCACAAACCTTAATTGGTTATTAGTGGCATTACAACTGATACTGTTAAGCAGCTCCTGGACCTTGAGCACTCTCTTTAATTAGAGGCAGTAGTGTCTCCTTCCCTCTGAGATTTCCTTATGAAAGTATTTTGCTTAACAACACAGGCTTATCAGCTTTCAGTTGTCTTCTGAATGAAACCTCCCAAATGAGACTACCTGTCACTGCCTTCTGCATATTAGCCAGAATTCCCCAAAATGCTCTTTGTCATTGCTTAAGCACTTTTTTTCACTTTCTAATAAATATTTTTGCTCTTGTTTTACAATTAGTATTGTAAATTTTCCCTTGACACATGATCATAAGGTGTGGAAATTATAGTTTATCTCCTTAGCATTATTTCAGAATAATCTGAAATATATTTGTAAATAAAACAACAACAATAACAAAGGCATTTAAAAATCTTCTTTACAGCTTTTTTCTGTGCTAAATATTTTTTTGGCCAAATCAAACACACATAGGGCTGCTGTCTTCTTTTTCTTCCCCATTTTGTTAAGTCTCATCTTAATTTGAAACTTTTATATATATATATTTCATGGTGTCTTTGAGCTCACTTGTTTTCCCTGAGTCTTTATGTCTTTATTATTAATTTTTCTTAACTTCTGATAATACTGTCTGATAATTCTTCTTGTTTAAAATTTGCTTGACTACTGACTAGTCTAATGCTACATTTAATTATTGTGTTTCCAGGATGGGCTGTTAGACACAGTGCCTTCACTTTTTTATTTTCTTTCTTATACCTTTTGTCCATCCTATTTTTCTCCTTCACTGTCTTTAAACCTACTTGTAGTACTTCTTTGTTCATTCAACTTATTTTTTCTCTTATTTATTGATTTGATCATGTTGCAAACTTGTTCTTTTAGCAGTTTTGGCCCCTTTGGCCACATTTTTACAGCTCTTTTCTGGTTTATTCTAAATTATTTGTTCCATCTTATGTTATAATTGGTTTTAACTGTTCACTTATCTCCCTTTGAGTATCTAATGTTTCTGATTTTTTCCTCGCTTTTAACTGTAATACTTACATGGTCCGCACTTTATTTTTAGCAACATATGAAGGTTTCTAATTTACCATTTTTAAAGTTTTTTTTTCTTTCTTATAGTTTGTCAAATTTCTAAATATTTTTGAGAAAGTTTTCATGCACTTGTTTAAGGTAAACCCCTACGAACCATAAAGTCATCACATTATACATAAAGTTTGTCATTTTAATGTTAGTGTTCTAGCAAGAAGCATTTAGATTATTTATACACAACCAGGGTGGTGGAATATAAATTTTGGCAAGAGAAAAATAGAGTTCTTTGCTAGAATGATAAAAAAGAAATGCTGATAGTGGGATCACAATGTTGCATGACATACAAGAACATGTTGACAATTTTCATGTGTAAGATAATTGAAGAAAAAAATTTCAAATGAAGGAAGAAGACAAGTTGAAGCCTAAGAAATTCTGTAGGATGAAAATGTATAGTTAGAGATGAATAGCAGGAGCAGACTCTTGAAAACCTTTTAGGTCAGGAGAAGTAAGAATCCAAGGTAAACCTGTATATTTGTGATATCTGAAAATACAGTAATGTAGAAAATATTGTATGGCATATTATTTTGTGTGTAGCTAGATAATATCTGAACATAAAGATAATTTCTTTGCTGGTGTTTAATTTTCTTCACTCTCCAGAATTTCTTTGATGGATATTGAATTATTTAATCCTAAAACAGATGCTCTCCACAAAATATTCTATTCTAAGCATTTTAAATAAATAATATTGTTCTTTTCCCATTTTGTCTTAATTAAAAATATATGTAATGTTTTCAATTAAATGAATGATGTATATTGCATTTATACTGTTTTTAGTAGAGCTGTGCAGATGAAAATTCTTGATGGTTCTCAGTCAGGTGGACAGGTGGATATGGCCAGGCTTTTGGTCATCCAGGGGCATACTTTGTAATGTCCAAAGTACCTTAACAGGTTGGAGACTAGTATCCGTTAAATTTAGTGGAAATTACATACCTAAATGCTTTCAATATATGAGGAAATACTGGTGTGTAGTTCTCTACCTCTCAGTGTGGTAGAGAAAAGATTTACAACCCTTTGACAATATATTTCTATTTCTTTTGTTCTAAACCTTTTGTTAATTGCAGAGGTGTTTAATCCTTGGTGTATGTGCTTTGGTGTGATGTGTTTATTGGTATATACTTATAAATTTTTGTATGCTTTTGAAAGGCTGGATGAATAATAAGATTATTGTATTTCTGTTTTCTTAATACTCCAGATATGCCAAAAGCTACAAATAACTTCAAATTACTCTACCTGTAGTAGACATCCTCCATTTCAGTCAGCTTTCCTAAGATTAAGGGGAAGAAAGGGAGCTTTAGTTAACATAATACTATTAAAGCAGAGCTGGCTGCTGAAGTGGGTTGGGGAATTTCCTCTGGCTACACTTGCAATTTGCCTTCAAATCCATAAAGCAATTCAACTTTTTTGTTGTTGTTGTTTTTTGGGATTTTTTTTCCCATGTCATTGATAATTACAAAATTATAACAAATGTCATAGAGAAGAATACTCTAGAAGTAGTGTAGGCAGTAGGATACTCTGGAAGTCTATTTCATAGGAGGCTGAGAAAAAGATGAAGTGTTAATGAAGTAGAAAATAGTTAAAAAGGAGGGCTGCTGCTGATGTAATTTTGTGTAAGCAAACAGTAGATGATTGCTGAGTGAAGGAATGAAATGTGAAGGGTACAAGAGAGGTTGAATTTCTTGGAAGGTAGAAAAGGAAGTAATTTTAAATTGGACTTCAACAGCCTGAAAGGCTGAATTGGACATGATAGATTTATAAGTGTTGTGACATTGGTATGTACTATTGTGAACTTGTCAAATGAAATGTCTGGGAGTCCTGGGGATGCAGTTCAGGCTAGCTTGAGTAAAACAATCCTTTTACATTACTGTAGAATAAATGGAATTGGGATAGTGGTGTGCATGTGCAATATATTTTAGATATTGATAGTTTAAATTGTGCAAACAGGTATTTTAGGAGAAAACATTATTTCATATTTTGGCATACGTGGTATAACACATGAATATTCAGTAGAGCACTTAGTTTGCTAAAAATGGGCATGCACTTATCATGAATACCTTCAGAGCATTTATGAAATGAATTATGTAAGAATTTAACATCCCAATTTATATTAATTGTTAAGGTAAGATTAATCTAAGAGACTATAATTAATAGTAACAATTTAACTTAATCCTTTTATTACCTGGTACATAAAGAAAAACATAGCTGGTTACTTCTAATTTAATGATGTTTCTTTACTATTGTGAGACTAACTGTAAATGGTTGAGTTTTTTTATTTGGCATGGTTATTGGGCACTTTGCGTTTAATTAAGTGATAATCTGACATTATTTTTAGCTCCTTTATATTCCATTTAAATGTTGGATATTTAGGAATAGATGATTTTCATAATTTGTTTTTGTGTCCTATGAAATCATTCCACCATTATGTCAAAAGCATGTTTTAGCTGTCTTTAGTAGACTTCAGACAGTAACTCACTTTCTCTGGTGTTGTGAAGTATTCAGCTGTATGTTTTTACGTTACCTGACATTCACCAAGAACAAAAAGAAATTATAAACATTAACAGCACAGAGTAAAAATTTCATATGAAAAAAAAAGAATGTATGACAAATTCTGCCCTCAAAAGTTATTCCCAACAGCCATCTCATGGACTCTGACTTGTGCTCACATGCTAAATGACAAAACTCTAAACTCTTTGACCTGTAAAGTGTAGTATATGAATGCTGAAAACTTTCTTTATAGAATCTAGGTCTGGTCTGTGAAAAATCTGTATAGGTGAAGACACCAGCACTGAATTTGATATACTTTTGTGATTCACAAAAGCATTGTGGCTATTTGGAGCAGTGTGAAATTGTCATTAACGTGGATAACAAACAATAGCTACGTAAGGGTGAGGCAGATGGGGTTGTTTTCCACATATCTGAACTATAATGTTAAAAAGAACATCAGCTATTTTAGGATCAGGAACAGGCCATCTGCCCAAATTGTGTGCCCTTCCAGCTTTATCTAACTCCCATATTATTATTTTCATTGGAATGTTGTTACATAATTTCTGCTTTTTTTTTCCTTGAGAGATGCTTAATCTCGTTACCTGATCAACTTTCCAACTAGGATTTTCTCTAAAAATGCCAGGTCTTTCTTTAATAATTATATTTCTCTACTCAAATATTTTGCTTCCAAGTATTATGTTTCATTGATAATTTTTTTAGTAAGTCAGACAACATCTGTCCTTACTGGGAAGTGTTGGAAATGATGTGGCAGTCTGGCAACAATAGTAGCAGGAAATAAGCAAAGAACCCACAGGGAGCATGGAAGGGAACAGAGAATTTGCATCAAGGCAAAGAAAAGAGCTTTGGGAAAAAGGGTCTAAAAATAATTGAAGCTGAGAGACAGAAAGATAAGCGAGAGACATTTGTAAAAAGCATTTTTTTAGCTGAAAGAGGAATTTAATTTGTAATTTTTCAGCTTTTCTGAAGGAAGGAAGGAATGGCTTAATAAAAGATTCGGTTGCTTTGAACGTACTTCAATGTATCTGCAGCTTTATATCTCTCTGAGAATATTGTAGTTGAGTAGGTAGATGTACAACAAATATATTTAAAGATTTTCTTGATTGTTCAAAAGAACAAGTCTTTTAAACATGATTTCCAATTGGCTTAGTCTTCTATTTAGTTTTGGTCACCCCAGCTGTAGAAATGAAACACTACTTAATGTAGCCAGAAAAATAACAGCCATAGTCAGTTGCACACCATAGGGTCTGTTTTCAATACTCATTACTAGTTTTACTGTATGCCTACATTATTTACAAAGGTTGCTTGTACATTTTGTCTCAGAATACTGAAGTGCAGCTAAACATGGACAGAATATAGTCTGGTATTTCATTTTCATACTGCCCTATAATGGAAACATTGAAGAGGACGCAACTCCTTTAGACATTTTATTGAAGTTGAAGTGAATAGCTCAAGTCTCAGTTTCAAAGCACAGTTCTGACTAGACAGGTTATGATTGTATATTTTAACATTCCAATCATGCAAAGCTTGCCGAGTTTCAGTAATATATTGAATTTATCCATAAATTGAGTAATTGCAATTCTCTTATTAGATATCTAACCTATATAGTTGTCATATGCGGAAATGAAGTTTGGTGGATTTTGCTTTTAATTTTTGCAAACTTTGTCGTCTAGCTTAATTTTTGTTCTCTGTCTTGATTTAATGTTTACTGAATGTTTAGTTTATCTTTCTCTTGTTCTGATAATCCTTCTCTTTTTTGTTGTTGTTGTTTAGCATTTTCCCTGAGTGTCTATGTAGTCTTTTCCTGAGAAAATTTAGTCCCAATTACTTCCAATGGTATTAAAGGAAAAGCTATTCAAATTACACATTTGGAACATCAGCCAACTGACCTACCAAAACACTAGGTTTGGAAGGTCAACCTGTATTCCAGAAAGATGGGGTTTTTTTTCCCTACCTAGCAGGCAATTCTAGATTATTTTTTTACTCTGGATATATTTCTAGTCATCTGTTTTATGACTTCTACAAAAGCTGCATGCAACTGTTATTATTTTTTCAAGTATGTTTTCAAATCTTTAGCATGAGATGAACTTTCAGTCTCTTTTTGGCTCTTTTGGGTTGTGTTCAATGGCTGTCTCTTCTATTCCATTTAGCTATTTCCTTCAAAATGCCTTTTGAAGTTCTAATAATGAACTTGTCATACTTACTGTATACTTTCTTCCATGTAAAATTTCTTGTTTTGTCAGTGCCACACGTCCACCCTGTTCAGTTCAATAATAGGATTTTTTTTTCCTTATGTCTGACAGAATGTTGCCTTTCAATTTTTTTTTTCTCGCAGCTCTTCTAGAATTGTCTGCTATGTGAACTTATTTTCTGTACTATATAGCAACATTTTTCTGAAAAGTCTCTTCCGGCTTTTCAGATAAACAAGGATATCTTATAAGATTATTGTTGGTCATTGTGTCTTACTGACCAGCACAACATTATGGGAAGAATTCCAGTTTCTATTTTAAGTTATCTTGAGGTCATTACTTCAGGATACACAAGCAGAATAAGTTTTATTAGAATAGAGAATTTTGGAAATGGAGATTTCCTTTTAGGATATAAATCAACATATTTTTCTCCAATCTCTTATCTAGGTTTTATGGGTACTTTTTGGAGTTAAGATTTCACAGCATTTTAGCTAAACTAGAAACTAAAATGTTCCTATATAAGATAGCAGTTGACTGTGTTAGCTGATGAAATGATTTTTTTAAATGGCAGCACATTTTTTACCAAAAAGTAAATGCTTCATCTTTTTATGAATAAAACATTATCTTTCCAGTAACTGATAGAATCAAGTAATATAAACTGATTTTTTTTTTTTTTCAGCCACGTCCACCCTGTTCAGTTCAATAATAGGATTTTTTTTTCCTTATGTCTGACAGAATGTTGCCTTTCAATTTTTTTTTTCTCGCAGCTCTTCTAGAATTGTCTGCTATGTGAACTTATTTTCTGTACTATATAGCAACATTTTTCTGAAAAGTCTCTTCCGGCTTTTCAGATAAACAAGGATATCTTATAAGATTATTGTTGGTCATTGTGTCTTACTGACCAGCACAACATTATGGGAAGAATTCCAGTTTCTATTTTAAGTTATCTTGAGGTCATTACTTCAGGATACACAAGCAGAATAAGTTTTATTAGAATAGAGAATTTTGGAAATGGAGATTTCCTTTTAGGATATAAATCAACATATTTTTCTCCAATCTCTTATCTAGGTTTTATGGGTACTTTTTGGAGTTAAGATTTCACAGCATTTTAGCTAAACTAGAAACTAAAATGTTCCTATATAAGATAGCAGTTGACTGTGTTAGCTGATGAAATGATTTTTTTAAATGGCAGCACATTTTTTACCAAAAAGTAAATGCTTCATCTTTTTATGAATAAAACATTATCTTTCCAGTAACTGATAGAATCAAGTAATATAAACTGATTTTTTTTTCAGTATTGTATTGTAGGTATTCCTAGCCAGATATTTCAAATACTTATTTTTGCCTTCTCTCTTTTATTAGTGGTACATTTCAGAATGAGGTTTGCTATCAAATGCCAAAGAAAAATTAATCTATTTCTAGTCTTCTGGTTTGAATAACCAGTAAGTACTGCTTCTAATGAATTAATGCATTAAAGCATTTTAATGTATTCCTGAGAGAAAACGATGAAATAAATGGAAGACAAGTGTGTAATAATACTTTTCTGTTTCTGAGGAAATTAAATATAGTTCCTCATCAGTTTCTTCCTCCATTAAAGAGAGTAAACATCCCAATTAATGAAATCCATGAAAATTTTAGCCCTATGCCTTGTAGAAAAAAACAACCCTTGTATAAATGAGGAGATTACAAAAAACCATACTTCAGCACAACTAAGTTATTTCTGTTATTTTAAAGACATTTTACTTTGCTGAAAAAACTACTGTTACTTTTTTTTTTTTGCATGTTTGTGTGAAAATGCAAGTTAATATGCATTATGCTATTAAAGCTACAAGGTGGATTTATTACTTCCTAAGGACTTCAGGCTTATGTGGAATATCTGTAGAAGGAATAGCTGTCCATTTTCATATACAGCTACACAAGAATTCCACTGCTCACCTGTGGGGATTTTGACATAAAGAATGTCTTTGGTTATGGAAAATGGCTAATGCCATGGAAATGTTTCTGTGTAGAGATTAAAGATATTATGTTTATATGCATGGTGGTTCACAGTACTGCCACGGAAAGTGTTGCCATGTATTCTAGAAGAGACTATTTTTGTCTAGTAATAAAATGGTGCAATACAAATATATTGAAATAAAGATCTGCAGGCTCACATGTTGCTAAGAGAACTGAAGTATTTCACACAGTGTATAAAATAAAAGGATCAAAGAACTATTCATTAACCAATATCCATGCTGAAATCTATTTAAGTGGGTTTAAGTGGCCTCATCTCCAACATCCCTTTTGCATTTATAATGTTCTTAGGGTAAATAAAATTTGATAAAAAACTATCGCAAAACTTACGTTTCTGTTAGAAACATTATACAACCTAAAATCAGCAAAAATATCCTTTGTGCTCAGATTAGCATTTTCATAGGAGAATATGTAAAGAGATATTTTACCAGACTTTGGATTGTGTTTGTTTATTGTCAGACAAGAACTCCCAGAAAGGTGGGGTGTTTTCTTTAGAAACAAACAAGACAAAAAGTATTTTGATTTTAATCAAAAATGTATTTTCTCATTAAAAAAAATTCACATACTTACTGTGTCTACTCTACAGAATTTGTCCATTTCATTACACCATATGTCAATCCTAGTATATCTGTTCACTGCAAAAACTCGTGGCTATTTTGTGTAATACAGCACAGGAGGAGGTATTGCTCAGTTCCACTACTTTTATATAATAATTTAAAAAAAAATACAGAAAATGTTCTTGGCTACTTCCACTGTATTCCAGACTTAAAAGTCCCATGAAAGTTCTAGAATATAAAGTTAATTTTATTTGGTTGGTAGAATACCCTTAGAAGCCAGTTAATTAAAATTCTTCTCTCGTACTGAGTCATATATATTCCATTTGATGGCAGCAACAAAGTCCAGGCATCTAGTTCCTAAGAGAAATATGTTTTTCTTGTTGCCTTTTTATTCAGCACAAATAAGAGTCATGTGCTTTTTATTTCAGAAAGTGATATACTGACATATTTATGACATATTTGTTGGTACACCTATTACAGTTGCTTTTACTTCCATTGCTGTGCTTTTTTCTTTGCCCATGTCCCAAAGAGTGATTAGAGGAGGATAAAGCTCGTTGAGTGAAAAAGATTGTTTCTTCAGGTAATTCCTTAGATAGCTGTGTCCAATGCCATAGTTCATATCTTGAGAGATGCAGCTGTAGAGATATATCACAGATATGATTCCCAAAAGAGCACCAAGGCCAGCTAGGAATCCTATTATGTTGTTCTTTTCATAGCCTTTCACTTCCAAGTCCAGTCCTTTTGTGGTTACATTGATACATTGTTTCCTATTCTGAGAATACATAGTGGGAATGTCTATACAAATTTTGTATTCAGTTGATGGATTTAGATGTGTAAGATTATATACCTTTATATCAGATGGTATTCGAGCACTCTGTGCAGCTCGGGAGTCTTCAGCTTTCGGAAAGGCTGTCCATCTAACACTGGACTTCAGAATTTTAGA
The DNA here is from genome assembly GCF_017590135.1 of Pyrgilauda ruficollis. Taxonomy (NCBI): domain Eukaryota; kingdom Metazoa; phylum Chordata; class Aves; order Passeriformes; family Passeridae; genus Pyrgilauda; species Pyrgilauda ruficollis. The sequence goes on along the minus strand of NW_024524044.1, from coordinate 1,652,115 downwards.
ACTTGCTTTCCATGAAACCAAAACAGAATTAGATTTTATGTCTTTTATTTTAATATTTAAAGATCCATTGTGTTCCTGAGGGAAAGAGCCATCCACTTTAATCATGACTGACTTTAGGTCTGCCCCAACTAAATTTGTTGCTATACATGTGTATAAGCCACTTTCTCTTTGTGTTACATCACTTATGTCTAATGTTCCTTCGGAATGAATGTAGTACTTATCAGAGACAGTATTAGGCAAAAGTTTGTGTCCTGATGGTGTTATCCAGTAGATTTCAGGTTCTGGTTCTGCTGTTGCTCTGCAGTGCAAAGAAATATGGCTGCCAGCTTTTAAATCCAATGTAGATGGAAAACTTTCAGGAGCTATCAGAGGAAGACAGATTTCCATCATTTCCCGAAAGTGTACCTGTCTCACATTCTGACCTTGGAATTCAGGAGGGTCTACACAAAACAGGGACTCCGGCTCCATGAACCGAATGTTTGTTTTATTCATGTTAATCCAGCGGATGACACAGTCACACCTAATGGGATTGCTGTGTATGCTGACTTCTTTGAGGTTAGGCAGGGATTCCACCGTACTGCGGTACAGCGCACTCAGCGCATTGCTGTTGAGCATGAGCGATTCCAGCTTGGGAAGTCTGTAGAATGCATTGGGGTGAATGTATGATAATCTGGGGTTATTGGTTGCTTCTATTTTTCTTAAATCGGGCAAATTATCAACAGCAAGACTATCTATAGAAATCAGTTCAGGCATGTTATTAATTCCTAACTCTTTTAGGTGCAGCATATTGCTAAAATCTCCTCGTCGTATTCTGTTAATGGGATTCTTATTTAGATCCAGAAATTTAAGATTTGTAGCCTTTTGAAGAGCAATGTGGGGCACTCTAACAAATCTGTTGTCATAAAAGGAAATGCTTTCTAAGTTGTCAAGGCCAGCCAAAGCATTATCTGGTATTTCAGTGAGATTTATACCTGCTAAAACTAGGCTGCGCAGATTGCTAAGAGGCTTGAAGTTCATGTCTTCAATTCTGATTATTGGATTTTCTCCAATCATGAGAATTTCAAGATTAGGAGTAGCTTCAAACCACTTTCTGTTGATCACTTGCAGACCATTTGAATTGAGATGAAGTCTGAGAAGATTATTGAGGCCTATGAAAGCTCCTGGTGCAATCACAGAAAGCAGATTATGATTAATATAAAGCTCTTGTAAATTGTTGAGTCCAGAGAGACATTCTTCAGGGAGCTCAGTAAGTTTGTTTTCTTCAAGGTACACTGACAGTAACTGTGGCATCTTTCTGAGATTAATACTGGTCACTGAGGATAAATTGTTCTGAGATAAATCTAGACCAGTTAAATTCACTGGGAAGTCTACTGAGTGTTCAATTTTTGCAATATTATTAGTTTGTAGAAGTAGAACTTGTGTGTCTGCAGGCAGTGTGGCTGGAAAATGAAAAAGGCCTAAATCATTACAGTCCACTGTTGGAGCTTCCATGTAGACAGACCTGGGGGTGAACCATGGTCTGATTTCACATATACATGACTCCGGGCAGTCTGCTTTTCTTCCTACGGCTTGTAGTAGAGCAGTGGTAACTAGACCAAGCAGTAAATTAATTTTGAGTTGCAGGTCCTTCATCTTAGCCCAAATGTTCAGGAAAGCAACAGACCCTTTAGTATTCCACAACTGTAGTCTTGGAATTCAATATGACCTGGTCAATTAATACAGCACAATCTTGCATTTATCAAATGATGATTGTGAAGGACTTCCTTCCTGAGGGTAAGTGATAAATTTGTAACCAACTTGTCCAGTAGTAAGAAGCATTTTGTGGAAATGAAGGTCACTTTGTCCTTGATGACATAAAATTGATGAGCTTTGTGAAGATGAAGTAGGTATAGATGGCCATAGGAGATTAAACAATTCATTTATTTAGTAGTATTAACTTCAAATCCCATGATTGATTAGTGTTTGCAGGAACGACAAGATGACCTAAAGGACAAGAAGAGGAAATAATTAGTATAAGAACCTATAAAGTTATAAATTAAATTAGCCATCTTTTGCTCTTTACTGTTAATTATTGCAAGTAAGAAAGGAAAATGATTGTGGTGTCTGGAGTATTATAGTGGTATCCAGATAGCATAAATTAAGTTAATAGAGTAATATGTCTTTACATTTTTAGCTTGTCGTACATCCAGGGGAGCATTGTTCTATAGAAAGATGAAGATCCACAGAGTATAAAGTAAAATATATCAGTGAGATTTTTCTACATACTTTATCCTCCTTTAAAATATTTTCTTGTTCAGTTATCTCTAGAAGCAGACTAATTTCTGTTGGCTTTGAAAATGTAAACACTGAGAAAAATCCTACAGAGCACGAATATTTAACTTTTTTACATAAAGTTTGTAACTATAAAGAATGTAATTTATCTATAATGAAAGGGAAATGGAATGGCTGGATTAATACACATTCCTAATGACATTCTCAGGCAAGCCTGTAAGATATTTATACAGAAATATATGAAAGTGAAAATCCACAGATTTTATAATTTTTAATACTTTTGTAGCTGCTGTCTAGAAAGAAAACATTTTTTTCTTTAATATGTTATTTAGAAGGAAATACATACCTTATAATAAATAGCTTGTCATCTTGGCAAATTCAGGCTAATCACTGACTTTCTCATTCTGACTTCAATAACCTCAATTGCAAGGAATATTAGCAAAAAAGTGTCTTCAAAGTGATAAGGAAAAAAAAAATCTTACACTAGCAATTGCTTCTTTGCCCTGTAGCTCTGCAAGAATCTCAAGCCTGTAGACTGTCTTCAGGTCCCAAACTATAGTAAGGACTGAAACCTTGTGGCATCAAAGCCACCTGTGGAATCAAATGTATGCTCTCCAGATTTTTGCTATGTACTTTCTTTTCGTGGAGAAAAATCTGACTTTGAGTGTACAATTTTTTCCAACGCATGTAATACAAAAGCTTCTGTGTTTTCTTATATAAAGTAGTACACATTCACTGTTTAATTTACTTAAGAATATAGACTTTACACTTAAACCAGACTTTGTTTCTGAAGACTGTTGTGCAATACACATTTATGCCCTTTCTCCCCCTGCTTTTAGTGCTAAAATTCACATTGACATTGTTTACAAACCTTAAGATCAATGCTTAATTGACATTGATAAATAACTTCTAAGGGGTTGCTGGTATAGATAGAATTGCAAAAGTTAAGTGTCAAGCATTTGGATTTATGTGTCCTTTCCAGGCCCAGGAGGATTTAGCATAGTGACCACCCATGCATTCCATAACAGTGTAGAGGAAAGGTATTGGACTGTGTAAAGTAATATGAGCACTGGGACAATTTGAAGTACATTTGGCAAGTCTTTGAGACTGTTCTTTGTGTTATGTGCATTTAAGGACATTTAATATTTTATTTCAACATGTAAGTTTATTAATAGAGTGAACAGACAATGTGTGAGATAAACATACAAAAAAACATTCTGCTGTTTTGAGGATCAATAATATGCTTTTATGCACATGGCCCAGCTTATACTAAAATACTAAGACATACTGACTGAAATAGTAAAAATATAATCTGTTCTTTTGTTCTGGGAAATGAGATGAACTTGAGGCTTGTAGAAAAATAAAGGTTTGTGTTGAAATGTTAATGCCTGCAACTTAATTTTGCCACCAGGAGGCAAGGTGATATCCCGATGTGGAGTACTGTCACATTTACTAAACATCTTAGTAGAAATCCTTCTATGCCAAATGCACAGATGTAATTTCCCGTGTAAGTGCAAAAGAGGATGGCCATGTGATGGGAGAATTTTTTGGTCATGTTCTTCATACATACTCTTGAAGCACATTTCATGCTCACTATTGTATTTTCAATTGGATTGTATATTAAAAATGTGTTTTTAGCATGAAAAATACAAAATGTATGTTTCAAATAATTGAAAGATCATTGAAAATCTTACCTGCATTGCAAATTAATTGAGATTCAACAGGCTACTACTGCAGATGTCTTATCTCAGCCTTTTGATCTCACTGTGATGCCCATGGTCTTATGCTCAATAGAGGTACTTGTAAAAGCATTCTGGGGAAGCATAACAATACACCTGACCTGATTTTCTGTTCTTCCCTGGAAATTTGCTATTGGCCACTATGAAACATAAAATATGGACCCAGATGGAGTTTTCATGTCCCAGGCACCTGAGAGGCTGTACCATTTAAAGTATATAAACTACATTTTCATATACTTTTGAGCCAACATGCTCCTCTATTTGCATTTATACACCTGATTTTATATTCTAGTTTCTATGGGATTCTCAAACCAAAAGTAAGGGCACCAGTGGATATTTCCATGTCATATATATCAGATAGGGTTTCTGCAAAAAGCAGCAGAAAAAAGAAGAGCTGAGATCCAGGTTGAAATTCTCCTTCGTTATGATTTAATCTGATGTCCTTTCTCTTTCTGGTGAATGCTTTAGCTAATAAAAGTCACCAGCTCAAGCTCATATGGTGTTCTAGCATAAATCTTTCTTATTTCTTTGGTTAAAGTGCTTCTGTCTTGTGTAAAATATTCACTGAGGTTGAGTGTCTTGAGTAACAGATTGTAGAATAATTTTGACACTTCCAGACTGCAGTCATCATTACAATATACACTGTTTCAATTGAGAAATATTTTTTTGTTTAAATAGTGGCATATCTATGTATTGTTTTATACAAAAAAATATTTGGTTTTAGCTGTCATTTAAGATGTGGAATAAAATAATGTTTCTGGAATAGAATGGACATCCATGGTCGCTTGTGAGACCATACAATCGTAGAGTAGAATATGTCAAGTTGGAAGGGACCCATAAGGTTCACCTGCTTCTGGCAGGACAACCTAAAACGAAATCCTATGACAGTAGTACTCTTCACATGACAGAATACATAAAAAAGTGGCACATTACAACAGCAAAAATTGTATATAATGCTTTGAGTGGAAAAAAAAAAATGTTGGAGTCTTTTGTTTATAGCAGTATTATAATGTGATTCCAATATACATCTTGACTAAGGGTGTAAGAAAACATGGATTGCTGACGTAAATTTTCCAGTCCCACTTGAAGTGATCAAGTTAAACTGCCTAACTGGCTGCATGGATTGTGAGTGTGTCTATGTGTATGTAACTAATTTCCAACCTCAAGGTACCTTCAAATCATTTTGAAGTAAAAAGTGAGCTGTCATACACCGTAACAAAATAAACATAATGTAAATTTCACTCAGCAGCATAAACTGTATGTGGAGTTCAGTTTCCTTGAAGAATGTGGTGTCAGAGATAAGTGTTTGTATTGGAAAAAAAAAGCATTTAACTTCATGTTACTTTCAACTTCCTTTTCTTCATTGATGTACTAGTAATTGTAAATACTGAATAAAATTGAATGTAAGTGCTCTTATTAGCAGCAGAGTTTTTTTTTATTGTGTTCTGGTGCTTTAAAGCTGAATGATTTGTACCATCTAGAGTTTTATGTGAAAGTTTTGTCTTTTGAATGTCCAGTTTTAAAGGTACTAATATACTATAGTAAGGACACAGAGAACCTGAAAGTTATTTGTTCTGTTCGTCTGAGTAGTATTTAAAGTAACTGAGGTTTACATATATAAAAGTTTCTGTGCAAAGGAATCATTTACTTGCTTGTTTTAAAAAAGGTGGTTTTTCAAATAATGCCAAGTATGTCAACATTAACTCTTAGTTAGTGGATTTTGGTGAGCTCTCAAGATTATTGTTGTGATGTTCTAAGCAATTCTTAGAACTTGTACTATTTTTAGAACTTTCTCACAGTAGAGAAGCTTGCACAGGTAGGGCTCCACAGCAGATTACCACCAGTAAGCTGAGGTGCAGAATAGATGTTTCCACACAACCAGCAGGAAGAACTGTGCATCATAGTTTTGGAGTCTTTGATGTAATTCTTTACCCACATGCACTTACAAATCTTTGTGGGTACTCTGATTGCACTTGTATTTCCTCATGCAGATTAAATAGTATGGTCTGCTTCCTAATGTCTGCAAAGAAAAATGCTAAATATTTTATATCTAACAAATCAGTATTTCTTATTAGTGCTTCAGGATTTTTGTTATTGTTTCATGCACTAGAACTTATTTACTAAAACTGCTAAATCTCTCTGAACAGATTATCTGTTTTTTTCTGGAGGTCCATCCCTGTTGCCACCCATACTTGGTATCTTACTAAACGTGGTGTGTCTCTTCCTTTTAAAGTATTATCTCTTGTTTTTAGAAAAATGTACCCTGATGTATGTGACTTTTTGCTGCCTAATTATTTCTTGTGTAAACAATGATTGTTATGTCTTGATTAGGTTTCTTTGATTTACTGGTATTGACAGCTGGAAACTTGATTTACAAGATGGTATCACCATTATTTGAGCTGGAAAAGACATTCAGTGAATGAATAAACTGAGCAACATTTGTCATCACTGGAGCAACAGACAGCTAAGAACCAAGTCAGAGTGGGCAGAAAGGAAAAGAAACACGTCAGATTTTGGCAATCATTCTTTTCCACTTCAGCAGTTAGAGAGACAGCGATAAAACCTAAAAATGCAGCAGTTACAGTGCAATGTGCCCTGCTGGCAATAAGGCAAACCGTGCACTTCACAAGGACCAATTTAGAGGTGGCAAGCATTTTGAAAACACAGCTGTTCATACAAAGCTACCTTTCAAACGCATCAACTCAGAGAGCACTTCTCACTTCTTGTCATTATAACCACCCTGAGCAGTTCTATGGACAGAAATCTGGAAATGTCACTAACCAAAAATTGGGCGTGAGACATTCCATAAGTTGATTTTAGTCATGGCACACAGGGGTTTTTTGGGTTTTCTAGATGTTGGCTATGAAAATATACAGACTGAAGTTGGAATATTTAATATTTTTCTGATGATTTTATAAGGCTTTTTTTCGTTTGTTTCATGGTCAAAACAAACAAAAAATGCTTCCTTGGGGATTTTCTTATTACACTACAATTAATAAAAAGATGCAACATCTTGTATATTTGACATATTTCATTAAAGCACAAAAAGTCAGTATAGTAGGTATAATAGATTTTCATAACAGAATTGGTCTTGAAAGAATATTTATAGAAGCTATACTAGCTGATCTGAGAGGATTCCTGAAAATTATATAGGCAGTGTAAAAATGGAAAGTGTTTCTGCTAACCTATGCAGTCTTGCTTTCATTCCACTCTCTGGAGCCAAGTGTTTCATTCTGTTTCTCTTTACAGAAGAGAATATGCTCACTGTAATATGATCTTAATATTTTATATTCCTACATGTAGCTAAGATATAGCCTCACATTGAAAGACAAATGAGGATTTTCCAGAAATTTTGTGTTTCTGAGGTGTTCAACTTTGGCAGCTGAGAGTGTCAAATGTCTTAAGTTGAAAATCTGAAAAGTGAGTACCTGAAATTTCTGAACATTTGTGAAGAATTTGGGTAGGGCTCTGTTGGGACCTTGACTAATTTTGGAAATCCACTTTACTTTTTTTCTAATGTTTGATTTTTAGAACTTCAGACTGGCCCTGAATAGTGTTACATGCAAGATGCAAAAGAACTGGCAAAGCTGGTATTCAACCCTAGAAGCAATTGGAGCTATTTAAATAACTATTTCAGCATATGTGTTTATATTTATTTTGTGAACTTGTTACAACTCCTTTTATTTTTTCTCCTTAAGTGGAAATGAATTTGCCTGAGGGAAAGTCACAATCTTGGAATGTTTAATATGCCTGTAAAACAGGACATGTTCTCATACCTTAGACCATTGCAAGAATGACAAGGTTTGATAAATAATGAAAAATTTTTAATATCAATGGACATTTTGTGATTTGATGTTACTTTAATCAACAAATACAGATAGGGTCAGAAAAACATTATGATCAGCTACATTTACAAGAGATTTAACCTTTGTTTCTCATTAATTCAGTCTGGCTTACTATTCTTGTTTATGCTCTCTTAGTGGAGTTTAACAGATATAAGAGGAATTATCACCACATATAATTCATTAACATCTCACTATAATTCTTACTCCTGTATCAAATAAAAATTACATTCCAGTATTTTGAACAATATTGCAGTATATTGAATCTTACAGCTTAGAAAATACAGTATTCAAACTAGATGTGATGAAAGCAAAAGGTTAAATGAAATCCAAAGGAATATGTACATGTGTTAATTTATTGTATATGCCATTCTAGAATAACTTTTCAATGGATATAAATGAACATTTACTAAAACATTTTTTAAAAAATGGAGGATAGAAAAATATTAGGATGTTTACTAGCCTGTTTTACATGGGATTACCATCAGTGACCATGGGATGGCAGACAACTTTGGGAGTACCTGTATGTGCAGTAAGATGTTTGTCAATTAAAATCAAAAAGCTTAATAGAAATGGTATTTTTGTTATGATTATTAATATGGTGTCAGCACCATCATTGTGCATTGGAGCTAAAGCAGTGGATCACGACCATCACCTTGTGTGTCCACTTGCTGCTAAACAAAACTCTGATCTTTACTCCATGGAGCTTAAAAATTAAATGCAAGGTAAGGAACAACTGGTAATACAGATGGGTAAGAGAAAAAAGTCACTGTGGCAATTTCTGAATATCCTTGGGTTTATTCTTCTCCTTTAGCTGTAGTCTACTAGTTTACTATCATGTTCCTGCATTACTTTTCTAGTCTTTAATTTTAGATTTTCCTTCTATTGTTCTGTCTCTCATGTGCTTTTAACTTTTAATCATACACTACCTAGCCATTGAATACATCTCTCCTTTTCACAAATGTCACAGCAGAAGGTGATGAAAAGTTGCTTTGATCTCACAAAGGAATTAATCATTTCAGTAATTACAGTTACCACCTATTTTTTTACTTCTCTTAATTTAAAGTGCACAAAATAAATTTTTTTTGTAAGCAGAGTTTTTAGAAAATTATATTTATATGACAAGAGAATGAATTTCAATGGGAGCCAGCCACACATTCCTTTACCATTTGTATTTTAACTTCTCATTTATGTTCTAATTTGTAATATGGCTTTACAAATCCTCTTGCAATATATTCAATGCTTGTCCATTAAACTATGCATAATTTTATTTACTTGGATCAAGAAAAAGCAACTAAAAAAAACCTGAAGTGATTTTAGTTTTATTTCTTCTTCCTGAATCATGCAAGATATTGCATGTATAATTCTGATGTTTTTATATAGAGATATAACACATTGCGAGTATTACATATCTATTTTCTAGTTGTCAGAGAAAACAGACTAAAATGTTACCAATAACTCTTCAAAATACTTAGATCTTTGGTATCCTTGCTGTAGTTCTTAGCCTTAGACAGATTTCACTGTGACTTATTTATCATTGCCATTATTGAGCAATTATGTACAAAAATGATGGCTGTAACTTAGGAAAGTAATATGTTAGTTTAATTTAGATTTATTCGAACATGTTCAGCTTCCTTTTGACAGTTGTCATGTTAGCACTGGAGAAGCACATATTGGCAGTTACCTAGGCACATAGTTGGCAGGAGAGCAGTCACGTTCTGGATGTGGGTGCATGTACCCAGCTACCAGATGCTTCTAGCAGATGGCCAGAATTAAAGATTTCAGACCAGTTTTGGCTTGATTTTCTAGAAAGCCACCATACAGTTTCTGCAAGTCTGTAGTACATTTGACTAGTAAAAAAGCCTAGCCAAAATCCAGCAAAGCTACTGGCAAAATCTACATATGTTTTTCCTCTGAGTCTCTTAAAATGTAAATATTAAACATGCCTAAACCATAGAAATAGGTGTGTTCAGATATCTGTAATAAAGGCAGAAGCAGGTAGTGGCTATACTTAGCACATGATATTTTCCTTGGGATTTGAACTGTCTTTTTTTATTTTTTTTCTCCTTTTTTTTTTGTCATGGGGAAAAAGATCACTATAATACATTAGCATAATGGTAAACATGATAACTTTAAGAGTTACAATTTCTATTCTATAATTTGTCAATAACAGAAATTTAGGCTTAGAAGACCTAAATTATTTTAAATTGTCAGTCGTTAATGGCAGCCTCTGAATATTTAGTAAATTAATCTTTTAGTTCATTGGTATATTTATGGTTTGTTTGGGACAGTCACAGCAAGGTAAATGCTCTTATAATAATAATAAAAAAATCTCCACTGTGCGTTGTATTGCATATCAACTGTAATAATCCAAAAATTTAAATGGGTTTTATGAATGTACCTATATTAGCAACATTCTGCTCCAATCACAGACTGTAATTGATGTATATTTAGAACATATTACATGATTTTGGTTTGAGAATGTGAAGGAAAAGCATTTATTGCTTATCATTATAGTAAACAAAAATTAAAAACCAAAAAATGGTTTATTTTTGAGCAGCCAGTAGTAGATGAGATATTTATTATGTCATGAATATTTCTACCAAATTAGGCTGATTTGCTTTTTTTATAATTGAGACTACATTGGGTGATTACTTTCATTCAGAGCCACCTGGGGAACCAGGTTCACAATGCATTGTTCAATAAAAATTGATAATTCTTTTGTAATTTTTTGTAGTATTTTTGTAATTTTTTTGTAATTTTTTTTGCTTGAGGCAGTGTATGAAATGGATTGATAAGAAGTAATACTTCAGGATGCAAGAACTGACAATGCATAAACCAGAATATTATTGTAAAGATCAGGAAATAAAAGTTCTCTCTTCTGTTGTGTTTTATAACAGTTGGAGTAATTTAGGCATACTCAAACTCATAGAGATACTGTCATGTACTGTTTTGATTGCAGAAAGTATTTGGGTTTTTATTTAGTTTTAATTACAGTTTTTGCTCAACTGAGCATGTAATTAATATTATTACATGCTAAGGTTTTTTCATATGATTCTCAAAATTAATGTTATATTTAGACCTAAAATTATGGGGTTTTTTGGCTTTTATAACCTATTTGTTTACTCTAATCCACACTATATGTTTACCATGGTTCACTTTTTATTTCCCCACAAATACATACATTAAAATGATGATATAATCTTCTCAAGATTTTCTTTTTAAAACAAGACCAGAAGAGTATAAATACAATATAGATAAACAGCAATACATACAGTTAAGTACCATATTCTTTCTACAGGGTGTGTCACTACAGCAAAATAATCTTATAGTTCCTGGAACATTAACTGAATCCTCTTTCAACTGTTTTTGATTTCCTTTCATAATTGGAAGTTTATTTAAACTTTTTTATGTGTAGATACAATACTCACTGATCTCCATTATTTCCCAATATATAACTGTTATTTTAAAATATTCTTTTATATTTTTTCTGAAGAGAAAGATTGACTCAGTTCCTGAATGTTAGATGATTTGGCTCATTAGCATTGAACAGGATTACTTCAGTTATGAAATTTACATTACAGAGCCACATCTTGATTTTGTATTTCTTTCTTAGCTTTCCAGAATCTATCATCTTTGCATCTCCTTTCTGAATTTTGGATGCCAAATCTGACATCAGCACACAATCTGACATTCTGATCTTCCAAAGAATTTTGACCAGTATTTATTGATCAAGAATTCATACCAGTCAACCAGATTACATTTACTGTAATCAAAAGTTTGCATTAGATTTTCCTTGACGTGCATCTTTCTCTTGCATTGTGATTCCTACTTATGATTCCAAGACTTGGGATAGACATACCTGCTGTAAGCGCTTATTAAAGACATGTAGGAGCTCTACATATGTAGGAACATTACGATCAGAATGATGGACATGCACAGATATATTTGTGCAATGAAATGCCTCTTGCTATGGAAAATTTTCTCTTCAGGCTGAAGAAAAGGCAAGTTTGAATTAAGATACTGAAAAGATGCTATTAGTGGTGATTATGGAGCAGCTTTTTTTAAATCACAAATATTAAAGTGGGACATTTCAAACTGTTCTTCCAATTTTTCCTTCCAAAGATGGATTTGGCATAATTTTGTAATGATGTTATGACAAAACAACCTGCATCTTTATTCTAAGGCATTTTTTTAAGCCTGACTCCAGCCTTCATACTTTCAGATAATGGCATGGCTGTCTTTTTCAGCAGTAAAACAACTTGAATGAGTAAAGATGGATCTTGCAATAGTGTGATATTTCAACAATGTAAAATGACAAGTTATGCTTTCAGGGTCTAGTAGTAATTTCTGATTCAAAGCTGGAAATCATCAGAGTGATTATCAGAAGTAAAGAAAAAGACGTGGTGTGCTTCCTTACTCACAGGGGGCCACTGGCACCAGAATGCCTGTGAAACAAAAATTATTAACAAAGTAGATGCCAAAAATCATGTTAGCTTATTGGCTACAGGTAAGAACCCTCACGAAATGCTGTATATGGTGCTGGTCATTGAGGTTCACTACAACAAATTGGAATTAGGGCAGAATCATTTGGTATGAGGAAAATTGCAATAAATTTTCTGAAAGAGGATGAAGGTTGCTTACTCTGTAAAACAGTTTTAGATTTGTTGACAGCAGAGGAGAAAGAGTTAGTTCTTTGTACAAATATTTAGTACAGTGGCAAATCATTTACAGCTACATAAGGAGTAGTTATATTTATTGAATAAACGTGGAGTCATTTTTCTCCCTGTACGTGCATTATAATTCTAGCAAAATGTGTGAAATATGAGGGGCCATATGAAGATTAATTGCTGGTGGTCTTTGTTGAATTAATAAAAGGTTCTCCCCAGTTAACTAGGAGTATGTATGGAAACTAACTGGAACTAATTGAAAATACATACTGCCATGTATGGAAAATAATTAGGAGTATATATAGAGAAAACATCATGGGCAAGGATAATGGAAGAGTACTTAGTGTCCTAGGTAAATTGTTTGGAGGCATAGAAAATGTGTAGGAAATCTCTAGATGCATGCTGAAGGTGATGACCTAGGTATTTTTTTTTAATCCTACATGCAATCTGCAGTATTTAAAACTATATATGTTGCTATAGTTGAGAAAAAAAAATATGCATATACCATGGAAGATTTTAAAACAGTGGACACAGGTATTTGAAAGGGTGTATTGACTTCTTAACTCATCCTTCCTTAGCTAGTAGATTGACCATCTAAAAAAAGAGATTAAGATGCTAAGATGTTTCTCTAAAGATATTAATTGGTCTTCTGTGGTGCACCAGTGCATAACAGGTAGTGCAGATTCTTTGAAAATAATTCACTTGATGGAGTTAGCTGATGCAGTGCACAAGCCAATACCAATAAAAAGGAATTGAGGGTTAATATGGTTAATCATAATATAAAGAGGTAAATGAGGATAATTCAGCTTTGGTGTGTGGTTTTGTTCTGTCAGTTCTTATACATGTGAACTGAATATATAGTTTAAGTTCTCTTGTAGTGTAATTATCCTTCCTTCAGGCATTAGTTGTCACCTTGTTTGATATTATAATGAATGGAAGTTATAAACCACCTGTCTGTCTCCTTGAAAATGACTTTGTGTCCTCTGTTAATGAGCTAGGAAATGTCACCTCAAGTTGTTTTAACATTCCTAATACAAAGAAAATAAAACATGGAAAGGATTTGAAGATCAAAGTCCATTGTGGTCCTTAGGTTTGTTTAAGTAGGCTTTGAACTGTCCTTATCATCCTATCCTGTGGTATGTGGGAAATGCAAACTTGAAAGTAAATCCAGATTTGGAAAATGGAGTGCAGAACACTGACAGATTTCTAATTCCTGTATTTTCAAACCTAGACCAATCAGGTTCCCTTTCCATTGCTGGTTGTGGACAATGATCCTGATGTGTTTCTGAAGTTTCAGTTCTGAATCTCTGGGAATGCAGTAATCTGCAGATAGTTAAAGGTTGAGATTATTCTGTGATTAAATGAATAGGCAAAGCATCACATCTGAATGGCTGAGAACTTGAAAAGTCCTGCAAACATTCCCTTGAAGGTGAAGAATGTTTTTTTCTGTCTCTTGGTATTCATGAGCAATAATGTGAGCAACGTCCAGGGAAGATGAAATAGCATTTGAAAGTTATAGAAGTAATGAGTAGAAAGTCGAGTAGTTATGAGGTGGAATAGCTTTGTTTGGCAGTCCTTCAGGAGCAGGCTTTTAGGACTTGCATTTCAAGTAGTAAGGCAAATACACTAAAGGCCATAAAAATGTTTGGTTTGAAAATTGGGTTTTAGTTTCATTATAATTCCCAGGTTGCTGTTAAAAATTAGAACTGAACGTAAATTGATAAGATACAAAGAATTTTGCTGCTTAATTGCCTTTTTTCTACAACATTTTAAATATTTTTTGGTATTAATAGAAGCCTATCTCAGAACAAAAATACTGAATATTTATTGAGAGGTGTTCTCTCCAAAGTCAGGATGTCTCAATCCTTTTTAATGTCCTTGTAGTTTATAGTCAGTCATCTGGATGCAGAAAACTGATATCCACTAGCCTAATGTTTTAATGAAAGATGGCATTTCTACTGCAGGTGGAGACATAGGTGCTCAGTAACAAACGCCTATAATTAGCTTGAAAGAAATAAAAATGGAAGACTACAATTACATGTTGACAAAGATAAGGCAAGGCTTGGTATTCCTTTGAACACTGTCGTGTAGTGATCTGCACCAGTCCAAAAATTTAGACTTCCCCCTATGTCAGATAAATAAGAATTCTCTTCTGTTAAAGCAGAAATGCTGTTGTTAATGTCCCCAAATACTTTCCTATATATAAACTGAATTTCTAGAACTGTTAAGGGAAAGGAGGCAACATTTATCTCCACTGAATTTGTAATAGAATGTAAAAGAAACTTACAGCAAAGTATTTTTGATGAATGGAAGGGTTTGTTTTGATTTATTTTGTTTTACTCTATAAATAAAGTAGTAGATCATACACAAATGTGATCCTTGAAATCCAATGGAAAGATAAATCAGCACATTGTAGTGAAAAAAAAATCTTTCTGGTTCATTTGCTTAATTGTGAAATAGCATATTTTTCAAGCTGTTATTAAGGTTTGAAGTTATTAACCTTCATTAGTTTGGTAATTAGTTTAGGCAGATTGTTTTGGAACAGGCTCATTCCTATCTTACTGCTATTGAGTCTGTAATACTTTTGTTATGAAAGTTGCTCTCGATGAATTTTTCACCATGGTTTTAATTGCTTTCTCTTTTAAAAATAATAATAGCTAAGCAGCATGAAACAGAATTTGTTTCACTGGAAGAAAAATCCTTAGTTCCAGAGGCTACCCGTGCTAGTTTGATATTTTAATGTTTACAAGTGTTAGGCTTCCATTCTGTGTGTTAGAGAAAGAACTTTCCAGGGTTACAAAACGATACCATACAAATACAGGTAATTCTTTGGGTCTATCAGGCAACATACTTTTAATGCAACAGTTCCAACAGTCTTTATTGTATATCCTTTTTTTACTTAAATATTCAAAATAATTAGCATCAAATTTCAGTGACTTCTGTCTGATGTGACAATATTCATGGGGGCACTGACACTCGCTGCAAAACTGCATCTTCATAAAGTAGGCATTGTCAGAGTAAAAAATAAAATTTCTATGTCTGGCTGCAGGAAAGGAGGATACAGACAGAGCATTCTGCAGTATGGGCATGTGTCAGAATCCAGCTGAGGTTAATTGTGGTCTCATTTAATTTTGTGCCTGCAAAATATTCGGAATATTTATTGACTGGAAATCAACTTAAAGTAGCTCCATGCCTTTCACATCCTGATTTGTGGGATGCTGCTATGTATCATTCATTATATTCATAGTCTTCCTGCCAGCCAGGTTCAGAGTTTAAAAGAAATACATTTGATAAAAAAATTTGTCAAAGTATTCAGAATGACTATGATTTTCTTAAATCTACTATTTTTAATCTGATCATCTCAGTTGCACCTTATGTTTGTAAATTATTGCATTTAATTGTTGATTTATGCTAAAAGGATTAGGTACAAACAGGTTTTGTCTGCTAGAGGCAGACAGGAGAGTAAGATGTGGGCAATGAGAAGGGTTGGGGTTTTTTCCTGCTTTCCATTCTCTTGGTCACCATATTTGGAAGTTAACTGAGTTGGAAGTAAAACCAAATTGATGTTAATTCTAATTCTGTACCAAGCAGTGATTTCTAGCACTTCTCATAAAAAGAAACATTTGTTGCTTTGTCCTTTGAGGGCTTTTTTTCCACTCAGACTAAGGCTCTCTTCCTAATGGCTGTTTGGGGACCCATGTGGGAAGAAATAGACTTAGTCCTTTAGACCTAAAAGAGATTAATGAAACCAGCATTCACGATGCCATCAACCTGTTACAAGAGCTCAGTTTTTATCACACATAATCTTAAAGGTCTCAAATTCTAGGCCAAGCTCCATGTCTCTTTGGGTTATTGGTGTTTCCCACTTTCTGCAGTGTGCTGTCATGTGTACTAGATTTCATTTACCAGTTCTTGATTGCAATAGTTAACTGTATGTTTTTTTTCAACACTTTTTCTTTTTTCCATGTAACCAGTCCAAAAAAGACACGTTTATTTGTTATTTGATATTCTGAGTTAACTGTTACCTCTGTGTAATACTTTATGTTAGAGGTACTTTCAGAGCAAATGACTCACTTTTCTTAACTGTTGCTTATGAACTTTGTTGAATCCAAGCCAGAATATGTTTTACAGCTGAACAATTTCAAGTAATAGACTCAGAATTCATTTTGCACAGTTTTTTGTGTGAACACAGATTTATTCCTGCAAACAAATTTGAAAAGCAGAAAAATAAAAAAGCAAATATGATTCAGAATGTCTGGAATCTGAATGCAATGTAACTTGTCCAAAAATCCTTAGCAATTTTTTAGATGTTTATATTTCTATGTTACAGACATAAGTTCTAAATATACCAAGAATACTTCTAGAACTACTTGTAAACTATTTATTGCATTCTTAAATGCAAGGAATTTTAACAGAATGATCCAGTGCACAGTGTTTTCTTTCTGCTGAGGGATGCTTTTTATGCCACTTAGGAAAGGCCATTAATTCCTGAGGGCTCAATTGTGTCTGGTTAGGCATAGATTGTAGAATTGTGTGGTGATGAGCTTCATTTTCTAAGATAACCACATGGACATAGAGTGCCTCTGGGGCTTAGGCTTGTACAGTCACAAAACCCTTATCTTTCTGAGATAACCACATTGACCTACAATGCCTTTGGCTGTGAAAATGGTGGATTTGAGGACAGGAACTTCAAAAAGGAGGTCTCAAACCTCATTAATGGTATGAAAGGCAAAAATCATCACAAGCCACACTTTTCCATATATGCAATAAGATTTCTGACTGCTCTTTCCTCTCTGCCTTCTGTCAGAGATCTAGTCAACAACCAGGTCAAATTTACATCAGTTTGTTTCTAGTGTTAAAAATAAAAATGAATTTCTATTAAACCAAAGGATATCATAATAAAGAATCTACTCTGTCATTCATTGATAAGAAAAGTATTGCACAGACAAATCATCAGGAGGGTTCATTATAGACACAAAATTGTTGCTTTCTCATCTTGAAACAACAAGCTTGTGGCCCTGACATTTAATCAGAGCAAGAATGGCATTTATTGAATCTCACATTCACTGAGTCTCAAATTAAGGTGACTTATTAAGGCAAATAAACTGCAAAATACTAATTTTTTTACATATTTTTCTTTTATTAGTTTCTGTGCTTGTTTTTTCACTTGAAGGTGTGCTCAAGTCATCCATAGAGTGACTTGTAAAAAAATTTCTTTCTGTCCCTTTTATCACATATATTTAATATACTTATTTTACCTGTTTATCTATCTAGACCAATATAAGGCAAACCAAATGCAGGATTTTGTTTAAAAATAAAGATAATTATTTTTAGACTTATACCAATAATAGCTTAGTATTTGTTTCTCTTGAAAGTGTCCTTAAAGCAGGTATTGTTTATATAAGACCTAAAGTAAGTAACAGATGGAGAGCTAGCACTGACTCAAATGCTTCCATACAGATAGACTGTACAACATGAAACCTCTGTGATGGTGACTGGCATTGCATATCTGTACCCAGTGTGCCTAAATGTAATGAAATGGTCATAAATTCTCATAAGTTGATTTGGTGCACTAAAATAACTAATATAACTAACAATTAATCTGAATATTTCTTGGTAGAAATTAAATTTTATCTAGTATTTTACTTGTAATAGAGGTATAGATTTAGAAGTAGTAGATTTACTCTACTTTTATTTGAAATAGAGGTATAGATTACAGTTTATTGGTATTTACATCCTTGGTAATTATTTTGCATCTCACTATAAAAAACAAAGTTGAATATATGCATGACATATAAGAATTGCCATTAAGCAAATTATTCTGAATTAATGTTTTGCCACTCTATGCTATGCAAAACAAATTTTCCCCAATTAATTTACAATTGATTACTCTGTAGTATGTCCCAAGGGAATGCAGAAAAGGTCTGTTTATATGTTGCCTGCTATTGTATTTCTGTAGTTTGATTAAACCAAACATCACAAGAATCCAAAGGGAAGCATATGCTCATAGCAGTAATGTCTGAGGCACTTTGAGTTTGAATGCTTCCCAAAGCCTAAATACAGAATTAGCCTCTATTAGTTTACCCTTCCAATCCAAGATGATGCTGCCACCCCTGTTCAAAACTTCTAACCTGTTCAGGAGTTATACATGTGCTCTTGTTTTGCTTGTCAATCTAAGGCTATAATTTGCAGTTTTAGCTACATGCCAAAATCCTCACCCTGATAACCACAGGAAAAATGTATCTGGGCTTATTTTCTTCTGCTAAGATGTTCCTTAGTTTTTGTATTCTTTTCAGGTATGCGATGATATAGAAGTCAGCAGAGATAAGTAAAACAGGCAGAGCAGCATTTACTGGTTAGAGTTTGTGAAAATAGCTAGCAGGAAGAATACTCAAACATACAAATGCTTATGTAAATCCAAAGACGTTTTAATTTTTGATTATTCTGTTTCAAGTACAAATTTAGAAATACTTTTATTATCTTAATGGCCAAAGTTGTGTATTTGGAATGAGGAGTGAGGATGTAACCAAGTATTTTCCTCTATTCTATTAAAAATATTTTCATGTGGAAACCAGAAAAGAAATTACTGGAAGATTGGAAAAAAATGCTTAACATTGACCTATAAACTATAAATTATGAGTCGTGGCTTGGTTCCTGTGCAGACTGCTTGGATAAAGGCCTGTGTCTAGGACCAGCGGCTGTGGATCTCCCAGGGACACAGAGACTCCTTTCCAGGCTTCAAAAGTGAAAGAGTGACAGAGTTTTTCTTAAGATATGTTCATTAATGGCTAACTAAAGCTGACTCCCTTTTTATAATTCTGGTTATTTTGTACTACATTACAAGACATCTCCTCATAAATTATATAGGGCCTAGACACGTAACAAGGAGTTCTGCATTTTGGGGAGGCAGGGCATATAATTAATGAGCAACTGCAAAATCCTTTAACTCTTACTTTGAACTAAATCTTAACCTTTAACAGATTATGAGAATCTGATTTCTTCATAATGATTGTCATAGAATTATCACAGAATCATAGAATAATTTGGGTTTAAAGGGATGTTAAAGATCATCTTATTTCTAACCCCTCCCACCATGGGCAGAGACACCTTTCACTACACCAGGTTGCTCAGGTCCCTATTACGCTTTGGAAGATGATATCCTATAAATCATGTAAGTAGTTTTGAAGTCTTTACCATTTGCTATAGATTTCTACTAGAACTGTACTAAAAAAAGAATGCAGAAAACAACTATCAGGTTGGACAGAGTATACATTTTTCTGCATACAGCTCCAAATCTTTGTTTTCAATTTTCACATAAACCATAAACAAAATGAGTTTGCAAAATACGTACAATACTATTTCTTGAATATGCTTTCTTAAAACTTTCAGAAAATACATGGACATGCTGGCACATGAAGTTCTGAATTCTCTATGGTGCTGAGAGATCCTAATAGAAGTGCACAATATTATTCTTTTATAGGCTGCTCTGTACCTCAGAAATAAACTGAGTAACATGTGGCAGTTGCTAGGGTAACCAGTTTTTGCATTTTGCAGAAAAAGTCCAAGAATAAAACACATGTAAATTGGCAGTGTGGAAAGCAGTATCATATACAGTCTCATATTCTCAATTTGTTCTTTATGGTTTTCCTCTATATTATTTACATAACAATGAATTATATCTGCTTCATCTTTTACTTTGAGTCTCCCATACACTTGTATTTTGCATGGCTATGAAAGGCATTTAAGCTTTCAACTGCTAAGCTTAAACTGGTTTTTGCCCTGTCAAACTATCTAGATTTACTGTCAATAAGGTATAGCTGTGGTTGCAGTAAGTGCTGATCATGTTTGCTGTGTATGATTATCAGGGCATGTAAACAGAAATTAAATTGAATTTTAAAAGTTGTCCTTCGCACTTAAATATGATTTCCTGTAATTGTTCAAATTATTCAAATTCCTTTAAGCATCTATTTTGACTATGATAGTCTGAGTTAAAAGCCAACAGGCATTTAGAACAAGATTTTATTCTCACAAGAGTCCTATTTAGGACTAAACTGGAATTCCTTTTAAAGCAAACCTTTTTGTGCTTGTTTTCAAAAATGTTTGTTAGTAAATTCTGCAAATTGCTGCATAACAAGAAACGCATCCTTGTTACAAGAAGAAATAATTTTATAATGAATCATTAACGTTTTGAGTTACATTCAAATACTAAACCTAGTGAATGCCAACAAGCACACTTTGTCTGGCAGATGTAATGGTCATAGATAAACATAGACTATATAGCCTATTATTTTGTTGAAATTCTTCTTCTAAGACTTTTTTGTTTTTCATACCTTTGAGTTTAGAGTATTCCTGTGCTAGAATATTTACTTAGGGGGTTGCTACAATACCAGTGATAAATATAAGCAATATAATTTACTTTTATTCAGAAACATTTTTCTTTAAAAACATTATCAAATTATACCTTTTATCCATGCTAAAGAATAGAAATGCAATCTGTCTGCATGGGATGGTTCTAATATGAGAAAAATGCTTTAATGGCCTTCCTTTAGACTTAGTACTAAGTAAAACTCATGACAATGGTTTTATGCACATGCAGAACTAGGAACAGAAAGGGCTGTCTTATGTTGTCTACTGATAAGATTAGAGCAAAGTCTGGAATTTAGTGCTGCAGCTTATTTCTGTCCTGCTTTACACTCCATGGCTTCCGTGAGGTTACCGGTATTATTATTGTGTGGTTCTAGTTTGTTGTCCTTTGCACATTGCTCTTTTCAAAATTAGGACTTATAGGGCATCCACTTAATCATCTGTAAAAGAGTACTCTACATTTTAGGCAAATTTAATTGACAAATTAGTGTTTCTTAAATTACTCTGGTAGAGTATCTTGATAATCTTGATATTGGAGTAAGTAATCTTGATATTGACGATAACTATGGAAACTCAGCATAAACAACACCTTCACACTGGCAAAACCACTTCTCATGAAACTCATTGCATGTTTATAACATGTAAAGAGTGAAACAGTTTAAGTACATTCACAACATGAGGTAAAATACCACGCTAGGAAGTTAAAACCAAAGTTTAGCACTTAATATGAAGTGGTTATTATGCTAACTCTAATTCCTGATTGCTGAAGCTGTATTTTTGAAGCTGTGTATAAAACTGTAGTGTATTCAGTCCCAGATCTGTGGAAAACACTGAACACCTGGCTGAGCAGAAATAGAGAGATTACAAATTAAGATGGTAATGTTTCAGGGAATCATGCTTCTCTCTTCCTAGAAAATAGTTGCTTTCTGTTAACTGAATAAATATAGTGTGTTATATTAAAATTTTTAAACAAGCTGGTAAGACATTTGAACCATTTTTAGTGTCCTGTTGGGATTTCTTTGAATTACTCTTTGCTGCTACCTATTCTTGTAGGTAACAGCAAAGCAAATACTGCCTCATGACCAAATGGAGTTTTATTTCCTTCAGCAGTCCAGTAGACTGTCTGCCTTTTCAGAATTTTCAGCTCCATACAACTAGCTCAGAGACCGATTGAACAGTGCCCTTCACCTCTAGTAACATCTAAATTGCTCTCATGTGATGCAGTCACACCAAGACATCTGAGCAGGCTGCGATGGCAGTGGTGCTGTGTGTCGTTACCCAAGGCAGTGATGGCAGAGGAAGAAAGCCTTTCTATTGAGAGAATCATCATGGGAGAGTCAAGTGGAAGGGACCTCAGGAGCTCTTTAGTCCATCCTCCCACTCAAAGCAAAGTTTGCTCTTATGCCAGACGAGCTCATGGAAGGTAAAAATCAAACTGGAGTTTCTTACTACTTGCAAATCTTGTTCTTTGACCATTCCCTTGCAAGCAGATCATGGTGAATTCAATATTGTACTTTGACATGCCAAACAAAATTTATTTCAAAGCAATGCTAATGCAAATTTAATTTTCTGGAATTGAACATTTTCCTCAGCCCTGAGCATTGATTACTCTTTATTGAAAAAATAAATATCTACATTGTAATTAATGATGGAGTAGATGGCTTTAACAGAATTTGTTCAGACTTTCTGAAAGTTTGGCTAACCTCTAGGTGAGACATTAAATAGTAGTATAGTGGATTTATGCCACAACTTTTAATGTGCTTATAGTAACATTAAATCAATTTCCTACTGCTATAGTAGTTGTAAATGGGTAGACTACAATCTCAACATAACCATTATAGTTTTCCTGAAATATTTGTGCCAGGCACAGATATTGTGTGTTTATTTAAATATTTTATAATTTTTTCTTAATTTTTTATGTTTTCTATACCTGTTGCTAGGATTGACATAATGGCATACCAACACAAGATGCTTTTTGAAGAACTGATATATAAACCAAATTTAAAACAAAGTAGAGATTACAAATACTTAATCCACATTCACCTGAGATAAATGGAGATTTTTTGCTCCTTTTTGTGAAATTTTAGTAAACTTCAGAAGCTGTCTGAGCAGTAATGAGAATAACATTTGAAAATCAGCAAGTTTATGGATTTTTCAACCCTTAAAAGAGCAAAGGCTATTTCAGTATGGAGCAGAAGGCCAGGACCTCCAAGTATGCAAATTCCAGATATGTGGATCTATATACTTTGCTTGAACCGAAATCACCAAATAACTAAATTTACTTAATAATTTTGACAATATATAGGTATATATAGGTAATTTAAGATTTCACTATTTAAAATGGTATATAATTTTAGTTATCTATTCTAGTTACAGTTTACTGTTAAATGATACCTGCTGAAGGCAGTATTTAAATGCCTAATAAAGGCACTTGCATCTGCATTGCCTTGAGTAGCCTCATTAAAATTACTCTATGCACTAAATATCCAAGGTGATTGCTTCCTATCAGAGAGAGTGTGGGGCTTTATAATGTGTGTCCAAACATGAGTTTTATCCTTGGGAGGAAGTGAGAAATGCAGAAATATTTCTGGGCAGTTCCTCAGATTGACTGGCTCTTCTTTCTGCCCAGGAAAGAGCTCAGCAGTTTGGCTGCTGCTGGTGGAAGACAGAGTACTTTTCCTTATTTTCTGGAGCTTAGAGTTTGGAATCTAACCCTGAAATAGTATGCTGAATATCCTTTTTGTCTCTTATTTTACAATAAAAATAAAATGACTGAAAGTGTGTTTGTCTGACAAAATATTGATGACTGGATAATCTGTATCAAAGTAACATTCAGAAGAATATGTTATGTGAATTATACAAGCTGGGTGAAATTGCTATTCAGACAAACATTTCTAGCTTAACAGATCATTATATTTGCAATTTCTTCATTTTGTCTTCCCTCACCTCATAAGGATACCTCTATAAACTGGTATAATCATTATTAATCATTCCATTTCTCTCAAGTGCTGTTGAGTTTTAGCCTTGTATTGGGCTTACCAGCAAGTAACTGGCCAAAATGAAAGAGAAAAATTACTGCATTGTGAGAGTGTGATGAAATAGGGGCTCTACAGTCTCAGCTGTCATTTCAGAAAGTTAACATGGTGCATCTTGTGTAAAAAAGAAGTATATGTTCAAAATGATGTAATACACATCATATATCTAGGATAATCTTTTAGTGTTATACTTAGGAGGATAACCTAAGTACCTGTGTTTTGTTATAAAATGATATGGAGTTGTGCAGATAATGTCCCTCAAGCTACAGTGGTAATGAAGCACCACTTGGCTGTAATTATAGTTTTCATACTGAAAGGCTTTTTTTTTTTTTTTTTTTTTTTTGTTTAGAATTTGACAAGAGAAAATACTGTATTTCATAAATTGATTGAATTGTTTCAGAACATCCTTTTGCAGTGCAGAGGGAGGAAGAATTTTTACAGCACTGCCTGATTTCTGTATGGAACACACAAAAGAGAGCAGTTTAGTATTATGCAGTGGGTTTGGAGCTGTTGTTACACAGAAAAGTTTTTCTCTGGAAGACTCAGCTCCCTTGTGAACCTTGACCAGTGTGGGCTCTCCTGTCTCTCAGCTCCTTCCGTGGCATACAACATGGAGCCAGCTGGGGTGAGGAGCTCACTTCTGCACTTTGGTGGAAATCTGCACTGCACTGTACTGCGCTGGGGTGAATTAGTGCACTGTTAAGTGTCATCTGCAAAAATTGCTGATGTTTGACATGACCTCTAGAGAAAGCTGCTTTCCAGAGGGGAGAGGAAGTTCAGTGACTTGAGAGAACTTGGCAACAGGAATGAGCTTGGGGTGAAGAAACAAATGTGTCTCTCTAGTCTTTCTATTTATAGCTACTGTGACACTAGCTAAAATCTTTGAGAAAGTTTCTGTTTTCACATAAATTATTCCTGTCAAGATGAAAAATTTTATTAGGTCTTTAGGTACTGAATAAATCACATAAATATGATATAAATAATGGCACATATATATCTGTTTTCAGCAGAGATATGCTACTGTTGTAAAGTAGGAGACATTTGTATTTATCCTTATTCAGGGAACGAGTCCCATAATTGTGCTTATTTAAATGCCTCCCAAATCTGGTATATATTTCTCATTCTAGTTCAAATAAGAATGACTTTTTGTTTTAGCACCATGATAAAACTAACCAAGCCAGTTTCCTTTAACCTCTCAACACCACACCAGAAGAGCCCTAGCAATGTCTGACCATCATGCTGCCTTTTAGAGAGGCTGAGAGTAATCTTTTCTTATACAGGGTGATGGTATAATAGCATAGAGCACTATGGTGATTTAAAAAAATGTCTCAATGCACAACTTTGCTCTTCATTGTGTGTTCTATTACACCACATTTTTGTTTCATTATTCCATAATTTATTGAATAGGTAATTTCTGTAATTGTCTGATCCCTAGACATATAATTGTATAAAAAATATTTTTTCTTGTTTCTTTCATACTAGTAACTGGATGCTCAGGGATTTTTGGTACAGCTAAACTTATGACTTGTACCTTTTTTATGCCAAATGTTATGGAGAATTTAAAGTATTTCCTGGCAGACTGGTTGCTATTTGCATAACAAGTAATGTCTATTAAAATACTCTTGGGGTAACACTAATAATCAGTAGATATTAAAAAAAAAAATATTCCCTGCAGCATTTTATTCTGCTTTGCAGTGTTTACCTCTAAATACAGATTCTTATTCAGGAAAGAGAAAAGCTAAATGATTTCTTTTGTGCCAGTGTTGTCAAAAAGCATTTCCCAGTTTGACTGAGACTGTGGGAGCACTAAAGAGGCAGAAATTCTTTTCTACTCTAATACAGAGGTCAGTACAGTTAACCTACTATTACATTTAGGGCAGATATTTTAATGATTTCCATAAATACAACAACTGAATAGAAACAATGTGAATACAGAGATCTTATTTCTCATTTCCTTTCAATTAGACCATTGCTGCTTGTGGCCAAGCTGAAAGAGACTTGAGATAAATCTTTTGTGAAAAAGCAGTATTTCTAAATGAAGGATAATGGTTTCGAGGATATGCTATATAAATTTGTGTTTATAAAATGAAACTTCCCCTTTGTTTTAATGTCTGCATTTGTTTTTGCTTTGAAGAAAAGTAAGTAGTTTGGTAAATGCTAGGGGTCAGAGCATGCCTGTAACTTGTCTTATGGTTGATGTTCCATGTATAAAGAATATGAAATCCTGTTGGGACAGAATTGGATCAATCAAAATTGTAAAAGTAGTTTGTATTTGGCCCTCATGAAAATTCTCTTTTTCACAAGGTGTCACATTCAGCTACTCCATAAAGAACCCAATGTGAAATAATCTTATTGACATCCATACTGGATCTTTCTCTGGTGTAGATGAGTATAGCTCCATGGGCTGTGCTAATAAACATTTATCAGTTCAGTTCAGTTGAGGATATGACTTTATTGAGGAAAAATTGATGAAATAATTTATAGATTTTGTGTATAGCACTGAAGGTCATACTGTTTATTTAAATAAGTTCTTTATGAACTACACCATTTCACAATAATGGCTTTTAACAGTTTGTGGACTGGTCAGTTAAATAAGTAAAAGGCACAGTAATTCCTTTTTACAGTTACATTACAGTTTTAATGAGAAACATTGATTTTTCTCTTAATACTAATGTGTATAATGACCTTTCTAATGACATCTGTCACTACTGTTTCTTCTCAAATTCTACTGGCATTTTCTTTTAGTGAAGCAAAGGATTTTAATTGGTTGTTGTGTTGTTAGAATGAGAATTAGTATTCTTTTAAAGTAGTGTGAAGGCTTGTAGAAGTCATATTCTGTTAAAAAAAAAACAATTAGAAGCTGTCTGATTTTTGATCTTCAGAAAAATTTTAGAAACTTTCCATTCCTTTGTCTTCAGAAAATAGTTACTTGAGTGCTACATGTGAAATTGGTTTTTCATTGTCAGTTTTTGCTTCTTGATATTAAGTAGAGTTTGTGGAATTTGACATGGAAGAGTATGCTATGGTAGTTTCTGACAATGTCTCTCTCAAGAGTTTTGTTTTCCTTCAGCTTTTAATGGTACTATCTGAAGAAAGGACATATGAATGAACTAAAACCGTAATGTACCGTGAAACGCTAAAACTATCTATATGTAGTTCAAAAAAGGTGTAACTTCTCTGTGGTGACTTTTTTTCAATTGAAGATAGAGCTGTCTTGAAAAAGTCTTTTGTTTTCTACTGCTTATCTTATTCTATTGCTTTAATATTCTAAAACTTGGCTATTAAATACCAGTCTAATTAAGAGTGATTGTCAGCAAGCAGCAAAGCTTTTGGCTAGCTTGTAATTGTTAATACAATAAAGGTTGTGGGTGAGAGTCAAAGAAAGTGGCTCCAACACTCCTAAATGGTTTGCTCTCTCTTGCAAATACTTAGTTTTGTTTTCTAGTGACAAAGGACAAGTGATTACAAGTGAAAAGCAGGATGTGAGTATTTCCATAAGATGCTCAATCTTGATCATTTACCAAAGATTATACATTATATTTTTGATCTGCATTACGGGCAGCAATGTTGCTTAGTTGATCTGTTCTAATTCAGGTGCAAAAATGAAGTACTCACCCACTTCAGGGTACTCCAAGCAGGCATGTTCTGCTCAGAACTGCCACCCTAAAAGACGGGACTTCAGGGTTACCATAACAACATCAGCCAGTCGTTGGCTGACACTACAACATTTGAGGGAGTATTAACCAAAATACAGCCACCATACATTTTGCCTGCTTTGCTGGTTAAGAATGTCTATGCTGTGTAGAGAAGCTTCATCTACAGCATATGTTTTCTGTACATGTATGATTGAAATGGCCACATTTTTCTGAAGCTTTTTGGCATAGCTATATAATATTTTGAAGTAGCACATTAGAGTATATGTGGCAAAACCCAAGATGCATTTCTGTAAAGTTACTCATATTTACTTATTTTCTACATTAAAAATGAATGAGGATAAACATTCAGAAGAGCTGAGAAGCTACTGAGGCATGTAGAAAAAGTTTCCTCTGAGTAGTCCTTTACAGATAGCATGAAGAGATCAGAATCAGGTTTTGTCTACTTATTTTATAGCACATTTTGTAAAAATCCAAACGAGGAGCTGGAAATGCTTGTTGTGCACATGCAGCGTGAATGACAACAGGATATTTAATTAATTAGAGCAGAGATTGTGTTTCATATAACAAAATAAGTCAGCTTGCTTTAAACAGGTTTCACAGGCCACCTAAAATAGAGGAAGCAAGCTTGCCAATAGCAGGAGCTAATGCTTCAGTACCTTTCATTTTGTACTCTGAAAAGAAAGCCTCTTCTTAAGCTCATTCATTTTCCAGAGGGAATGTCGAATGCTGTGGCATATTGTCAGAGCTGCTTTATTGTCACCATTTACAAAGGTCACCTGAATTAATTGACTTCTTACCATTCGTATTGTTAAGCTACCCATTTCCTGACATTTTTGGAAAGGTGACAGACTTAAAGCCAGTGGCTATCTGTTGATGGTTCTTTCACAATTTATTTCTCAGAACACAGCAGCTCTAAAATTACAAGCAAATAATTACATTGGTACAAATGAACAGAATCTTTATGATGTTCTCCAGAGTTCACAGGAGTGAGGGGGCTGAAGGGAGAAAACGGGGTATGAGGAATAATCAAAATACTGAGTTGTTTTTAATACAGATGTAGTACTCTAAAAAGCAAACAAAAGCATACAGAAAGATGCAGATTGTATTTTTTTTTCACTTTGAAGCATGCATTAGAGGGCTAACCTGTCCTTTTTATGGTGTAAAGTAAAATCTATCTCTGTCTTTCACTGATGCATGAATCATAGATCCATGCTGATGCACTTTACCAAATGTGTTTTCATCTAAATGATACTGAGGTGCTCTGATACTGCATGGAAGAAATGACATACACATGCATAAGCACAAGCACATTAGACAGCTGTAGAGCTAGCCTGGAATTTTAAGTTGATTAAATTGGTTAAATAGAAAATCACTGATATTTTTCTAGCCCCCTGCATTTGCTGCCTTCTCCTTCCCCCTGTGTTGGGTTCTCTTTCTCACCAGCAGTGCTGGGCAAAAACTCCAGCTAGACATGTGGAAACAAAGACATGGAAAGCAGAGACAAACAGTTCTGAGCTTTGCTATACTAAAACAGGCAAACCTTTTATAGTGATGGATTAAAACACTCTCCTTCCATGTAAACAGAGGCACCCTGCTGAGATCCTGTTAATTACCAAAGAAGATTAGAACTCCTCTGCTTAATGTGATCGTTTTTACCTAACGCGTCAGTTCCAGCTGCATCAGTAATCAGACATTCACAGTGTCCCTTCTGACTGGAAAGGGGATGTTTTTAAGCGAAGTCATTTGCCACAATCCTTAAGATGTAGCCTGGCAGAAATTCAATAACTGTTTGTGATATGCTCATTCAGCCTCATTGCTCAGTGGTTTTTAGGTCTTGACATAAACAGCATTTCCCTTAATCCTAGCACTGGAGAGAAGAAAGGAGGCTGTCCTGTATTTTGTTTTATTGGTTTCAAAACACAGAGCAAGTGTTTAATTTGATATTGCCTCTGAAACATCAGTGGAAACATTCTTCTTTTATATTTTTTTCTCCTTTGATGTTCTTTCAAGCTAACAGATGCACAAGTCTAATACTATTGCAAGCATATTTAGATTATCTCTGGCATAAAGAGCATATTGCATTTGCATTTCTGTTCAGAAAGTAGTATGTGAAAATACACTAATAAAATAACTTCACAAAAAGAAGAAAGGGGAAAGAGTCTAGAAGTTAGATAAAAGTCAGGGTAAAATTGAAAATAAAGAGGAACTTACCCTATAATAAGAGTAGTTTCAGAGCTGGAGGAGTTCTTGCATCTCAGTAATTTTGAATCCTTAGTTCAGGTAGCGACATACTTGTATTAAAGCCAGAGTCTGTATAGATGAGCACACATGTACGTGTGGGTGTGAGTCGGTGTGCATGCGTGTGTCTAACAGTCTGTAATACAGAGATGTATCTACTGATATCCTACAACACGAGAGACTCTCCGTGCTGCCAGCTGAGATCCCTTGCGTTTGCCAGGCGCTGTTGCTGCCTGCCTGTCTGAGGCTCGCAATCCAGCGGAGAGAGAAAGGCGGGGGAGAGAGCAGCTCGCTAGCTGCTCTTATTTCTCCTTGTTTCCATGGTGGTTAGCGGAGCATGGCTCCGGCGCTCGGCTGTCACACTGACACGGCGCTGCTGTTCAGCGGTCATTAATAGCGGAGCCGCTGCGCTCCCCGGGGAGCGGCGCTGCCGCGGCGCGCCCAGATGCGCGCGGTACGCGCGGCTGCGCGGCCGCGGGAAGATGTCTGCTGCGTGACAGCGCTGCTGCTCGGGGACGGAGCGCCAGAGCAGCCCGGCAACGCGCCCAGACAGCTCTTCCGATCTCTGGGAGCTGCAGGGCATGCTTTCTGTCTGTGCAGAACAGATTGGGAGGTCCACATTTTCTAGCCCCACTCCTCTTTTTTATTTTTTTTTTTTTCCTTTAAGGGCTGTTATCTGTACTCAGAACAACTTATTAGAGATCACTGAAGTTGTGCAAAGGCTGCTGTAGTTCAGAGGATGCTGTATGATGAAACCATTCAGGAAGAATGTGTTGTGCCTTGCCCCCAGTTTTGGTGCCATTTTTTTTTTTTTTTTTTAAGCTTAAGACAGGAAAAGATTTTACATATTCTTCCTCTTCCAAATTTTGTCAAATATTACATTTTACTACCTGTGCTTATCAGTAGAAAGCAAGAGCAGTAATACATCTTCCTGAGAAATAAAATTTAAAAATTAACTCGGAAAGGGGTTGGTTAAATAAGAAGTCAGTTTCTCTCAATCTCTCTCTGCTTGAGTCTGTCTTTTATGGCTATCCAATTTTATAAACAATAGGATGCCCAGATTTTTCCTTCCCTTTCTTTCTTCTTTTTCCCTTTATGCCGTGCTATTTGGTGAATGATTTGTTTTTTCACCTGTTTATTCTGTGTGAATAAAAGGGCATGACCTTTTATTCATGACCAAAGGGCATACAAACTATGAAGGTTTTAAAAACTGTAGAATAATTTGTGATTATCATCACCCCTTCTTCTAGGTATACAGAACAATAAATTACATAGATGTCGTTAAGAAAAGGTTTTTTTATCATATATACTCTGTATATAAAATCAATAACTTTATAATAGGATATGATTAATAATAAAGCACAAAGAATTGGTTATCAACAGGTCAAAAAGAAGAAAATGTTGGATCTCTTGTGTGAATTCAATCCCACACCCCTGAGCAAGTCAGGCCACCCTCTAGTGGACTGAAGTGAGATGTAGTTCTCATTTCACACTCATCTGCTTTGAAGAAAGGCTCACAATCTTGTCTAATAACACTTTGAATATTTTCTGAAGATCAGTAAATGGTGTGAATTAATGTAGTTTTTGCTACAGCAATAGCAACAAAATTTTACAAAAAAAATGGTTGCTATTTTGTGAATACTGAGTCTTATCTCAGTTCACTTTGGATCAGATCTTGGATTGCATTATTGTTGTTTTTATTTGGTAAGAAAATAATTTTATCCTTCATAAAATCACTTATTATGAAAATTGAATTAAATGAAAGCTACCATTCTGAATAAATTTCAGGTTCTTATAATTGGTTAGGGCAAATTTTACAAAACTGCTCCTGTTAGGCTCACTGGTACTTACATTGTGGCTATATTAAAGCAGTCTTTTCCTTCTGCCTCAAATTTTTGAATACTGCACTTAAGCTAACTACAGTGAACAAAGAGTTAAATTTTTTTCAAAGATGTGTGCTGTTAATTTTTCACTCATCCACCTGAGTGGGACTGTTTCATAGATTAAATAATAGCCTTTATGTGACTGATTAGCTGCAAATAGGTGAGATACTCTAGGCCAGGGAAAGGCCAAGTGGACTTTTTATTTTCTCTCATTCTTTGTTATGGATATTCAGATTTTTTCTAATGTGAGTTAAAGAGGTATAATGAAAATTTGGGGCAAACCCATCTTTAGTTACCTTTCAGGTCTTCTTGCCTGAGGTTGGGACTGGGAAAACTCAGATCAGAAAGATGTCACATCATTTTTCTGTAGCCTCCGGGCTCACTGGTGAAACCTTGTTTCTCCTTTGCCCCCACGAGGTGGCTCTTGGAGCCTCTGATGTATGTAATGGTCACCACCAAGAGCTGCAAATGCAAACCATTTTAAACCTTCAAGTCAACCTATAAGCTTTCCCTGCTGCACAGCATAATATCCTGTGTTGGATGGGATGGAATCCTCTCAGGATGTTTTAAGTAAGCACAACCCAAAGATGGAAGAGTAAGACCTCTTGCCATTGTAGTTCCCCCAAGAAAAATGGAAATCCTTCCTGATCTCAGCCCTCTCCTACCTCGCCCCCACAAAAGATGCTAACTTGTGCTAGAGGGGTGGGATTGTGGGGGCAGTAAGAGGCAAGAATATTTCAAAAAGTTTGGACAAAGCTGGAAATATTCTTTTAAAGATAACTAAAAACTGCTGGATCTCATATCTCATCCAGTGGAGAAACAGATGATCTGGAGAAAGGTAAATAAAGACTAGCATTGCCCTGTGTGAAAACTTGGCTTTTGCCCCTAGCCTCTTCATGAACTCACTGTCATTCATTCAAAATCTGGCTTTCTAATTAACATGAGAATCATGCAGAAACATATTCAGTGGTTTGACATGTGAAATTAAGATTAGAGAAGTGCTTCATTTTGGTTGATTGGTATGGACTGTGTAATTAGAGGGCTAGATAATTAAATCAACTAAAGTATACTTGCATAAAGAAAGTGAGTTCTTATGATAGACTCAATTAAAGTACTTCCTTGATAGGCATACATTTACATATTAGTTAAAATGTTATTAAATCATACTAAAATTCTGTTTTGTAAAAAAAAAAAGTGAAGTAATTGAATTTTATGATTTAGGTAATGCTAAACAATTTATTTTAAAACTATCTGCAGGAGAAAATATTTGATATCTTTTATATCCAAAACAATTATGATTATTAAAGTACATTAAGTTATTTTTCTGCTGATTTCACTGTGATGCTTGGTGGTTTTAAAATAGCAATGTAATCAATTTTATGAAAATTATATATATAGCTTAATAGGTTACAGGATACAAAAAAAATCTGTCAGACTGATAGAGAGACAATGAAATTAATGCAGACCAACTCCAGCAATTTATTTAGCATACATTTTATCTGATTACTGAGTGCACGTTAAATAAAGTAAGTAATTATTTGTTTTTAATGGACAATAAACACAATCCATAAACCCCTTAGTTATTTAAATACAACGATTCTGTGTCCACATTTTTCTCAAAATTGGAAGATGGTTTAAAAACTTTTTCCCCTTTTTCATTATGTAGAGAGGCAGAGCATCCTTGGGCCTCCATATACTTTTTTGTGGTTCAGGATTACCTATGACCATTTCTAGTGTTTTCAGTCTGTAAGAACACAGCTCTGTTTAGAATGCAGCAAGTATAGTTAAAAACTGCAATAAATACTATGCAGTTACAGTAAAAATACCACAACTATTTGATTTAAATTCTAAGATGACACACTTTATATCAGAAATTGGATTTTTTTTTTAAGTGTGTATTCATAGAGATTATGTGCATGTGTAAAAGAGACAACACTTTTGGAACAGCTTTATTGCTTATGACTACATGTGCTCTTATCCTGGTTTCTGAGGCACCATGACTACAAGGAGGAGGCTCAGTTGTGGCTTTTCTTGCTTTCTTCTTGTAGCCCATTGATTAAAAAAAGAGGTGAGCTGGTGGGTTTTTTTTGGACAGATTAATTCCCATCAGTTCTGCAAAGCACACCTTTTTGTATCTTCCTTGTGGGTTGTGGGGAATTATTTCTTTCTGAGTGAAGGTCAGTTTCAAATAAATCTGTGTTGTGCTGTCATCGGTTAATTTAGTAATTGACTTACAAATTATACCTGGTTGTCATTGTATAATTTGCCTAGAAGAGAGAAAAAAGAGCCACCACTTCATGTAACCCTGTTCTGCCAGCATTTTCAGTCCAATGTTTTCAACCTGACATTGTCATGTGCATTTGACAACCTTGCATTGTCATGGCGAGACTATTGATGATTTCCTAAAAGGGCTATACTCCCATACAGAATAATTTTTATTAATATGTGTCTTTCCAAAATGGAATAATTTTTTTTCAGTGATAAACATTTCTGGCTCTTGTTCTTTGTCTTTTTTGAAGATGAAAGGCTTGTTGCCAACAATGAATTCAAATTTCTAGAGTTGCACTTCGTAATGGAAAATGCTGTATCAGATTACTTAACCTGCTATGAAATTTCTTTTGTCAGATCTGAGAGTTAGTGTTGATACAATAGAGCAAAAGCAGATGGAAACAAATCTGTAAAGAATTTCACATAAGGAAAAATTCACATATACACAAAGCCCCAGTTACTTCTTTAAATGCTATGTAGGTAGTAGGTGCTATATGACTTGGCAAAATCTGGAACTGCATAGAAAAGAGCCTTATAGTACAGGAAAATTCAGTCATGTGTGATGGGATTGATTGAAAGCAGGGGTGAGGAGCTGATCTTGGTGTTCAAGGAGATATTTCCTATTCCAGAAAACTTGCCTATCCATGTAGCAACTGTTTTCTGTGAAACAAAAAGTATGAGATCCCATGCAAAAGCTATAGTCTCTTTCCTCATTATAGGTCCCAGAATTATAGTCAGCCTTTTGCAGGAGTTGCTTGAGGTCTGAAAAATCTTAACAAGTTTTATCCCTACCGGGTCCAACACAGGGGGATATCGGAGTTCTAGTTTTCATCCTTGACCCTATTCTGATAGGCAAGAATCCCTGGCATACCAGTGTCTGCAGAAGGCTAGAAGTGAGTCACGCATAGCAACCACAACCTTGCTGCGTCACATGGAAGTCTTAATGAAGACTGAGTAGTGAAAAGCAGCTAGAGAATCTTTATATGCATCTGGATAAGGCAGATGAAGTATTTGTAAAGCAATTTTCAAGCTGGGTGTATATGTTTAAATATTGATTTCACCTCAGTAAGTTTATGCCTTACTTATGGTGACATCTCATTTTGTAGCCTTCGTTAATTGGATATATTGGATATTATTGGGATCTTCTCTATGGTGGATTTTTAAAACTGAGATACTCTTGTATATTTCTTAAGGATCTGCTTGTTTGTCATCCTTGTTTGTGGGACCAAGAATGGAATATAGCAGTTAGTGTCATAGCTCTTGGAGCTAATCTGTATCTAAGGCTGAGGAAGATAATAGTGGCAGTAATGATTTGAATGTAAAGCCTAGAATTTCCATCCTGGTGTCAATTTGTTGTAATTGGATGGTGATAGGTCTTGAAATTTCTGTCCTTATAGAGAAGCCACTTTCCTTTTCTTTGCTTATAAATTTTTTGCCTTTCTATGGAACATTAACTGATATTTTATCTGAAACAGGTTTGTACTTTTTCTGTGGACACTGTGTGGTGTGGCAAATAGTATGTGATCAGTGAAAGGGAACCTCATTCTCCCAGTAAAAATTTTATTTTAAATTTAGCCACCTTCCCTGATAATGCCACGTTTGTGGCAATAAATGTGATATATATAGTGTGTGTTTCTCAAGGGCAGATCTTTAGACTTGAATTTCTTAGCTTTTTTGATTAAACTAAACAAAGTATTCTTGTTTCACATTATTGTGGTTTATATAAAAATGGGTGGATAACAATAGAAATTCTAAATTATCTGCTTTTCATAACTATTTGCACAAGAGCTGTATTGGTGATTTAGAAAACTTTAGAGTCACTAAGCTAAATATGAGAACTAGAATGTCATTTTGCTTTTAGTTACTTTTACTCTGAGACTGAGAGAGGTATCAGTTATTTTCCCATGCCATCGACAGCATGAATTTGTCATGGTGGTGACAAGAAACAGCACGAATAAGCGCAGTATGTCCTCAGAATATGGTTACCAAATGTTAGTTTGAATAAAGTACACTAAACTGTGGGAGTGTAATGGGTACCTAAGTGGAGTCCTTAGGAGTTTAGTTATACAATTTCATTTTTTTCAACTTGAAGATCAATAAAATTAATTAAAAGGTCACTGGAACATGCAACATCCATACTGATTAAAACCCAAACAATATAACTAGGAATGCAGTAAATGTCTTCCCTCTCATCTCTAGTTTCAAAAACTGTGCACATTAAATATTTTTATTTAAATGTAAAACTATTTTCGAATCAATAAGCTGGGGGTAGAAAGGATCATGTACACCATGACTTACTGGAGGAGTTGTTTCAGAGGCTTTCACATAGTTTCCATTACTAAGGAAACCACTTATTTTGTCTGTGCATGTTTTGAATAGATCTCTCATTTGAAGTCTGGTGCTCAGACACAGGATTGCATTATAGCACTGAGAAAGAGGTAAAGGAAACAAAAGAGGCATAAAACCACTCCATCTTTAAGGAATATAGCATATTGTATTACATGCTTATGAAAGTGTACATATCTATATGTATTTGAGAGATCTGTCTATATATGTATGCATTTTCATTAATTTGCTCCTACAAAAAGCAATGTGAAAATATTAATAAATTAGGGAGGAAAAGCAGATCTTGTTACTTCCTGTACTTTGCATGCCTCTGTTGTAAGGACATTTGAAAAATCTGGTGTACCAGTTAGGTAGCAACAAATATGAGTCCCGATTTTCAATTCCTGAAACAAAACATAGTGTGAGATCAAAGTAGAAAGAAATCCCTATCCATGGTTTTGGATTAAAAAAAGGCTGCAAGGATGGCTCTGCATTCAACAGCTGATCAAACCTTTGCTTGGAAAGTGAGTCTGTTTTGGCAAAATTCTTGATGAAATGTAAGACCTGACTGCAAATACACACTGAACCATGATTAAACATATGTTATAGTTGGGTCAGCACATTTTCTCCACGTGAATAGCACATATATTCTGTGCTGACCAAGCACTTGTATTAACAAACAATTGAATTAATTACTCCTCTATTACCAGTTCTGTATGCTCAGCTGATATGTTCAGAAACAAACAGGTTGCCTTAGTACAGCCAGATGAATCTGATATGTTTAAGGTATAAGTATTTAAATAACTTGGAACTGATTTCAAAGTATCCTCAAAGTTGAGAATTGTTCACAAATAAGTTCAAAGTGTCAGAGAAATGTAAAAATCCAGAAGATTACTGGAGTTCTGCATGGAAATGTAGTTTCTAGCTAATAAATGTTCTTATTCAGCATGTTCTACTATGTAAATTAGTTTATCAGTTATTTTTTTTGCCAAACGGGATAGAAAATTGAAGAAAAATATGGAAATTCCCATTTTCAATGGCTACAAAGCCCTGGGCTCTGTAGGGTCATGTGACAACAAAATTTGTACTATAGAAAATTAATTTCCCCTATGTTTTGTGTGTGTGTTTATGCCATAATTTGAAATTAAGGAACTTAAGAAATCAGTTATTGCTATGTGATATGTCTGATGAATAATTATTTGTAATACATGTTGCATATTTCATGAGCCATTTTGGGTGACAAAAGTTTACTTTTAAAGCTAATATGCCTCAAAGGGATTTATGTGTGTGTTTGTGTGCACAATTAATAAGCAGCCTGTCCCTACAGATTTTTTGCTGTAACTCCTTGACTGTTAAAGCATGGGGAAATGACAGCTGTGGTAAAGCTGACATGTCCTTGTCTTGACTTAGTTGAATACTTTTGGGTGAAGCAAAATAAATTGGATGGCATAGAGATATCAGGACTCATTTGTTTTGGCTAAAAAATATCAATTTTTAATATTTCAGAATATTTGTGTTATTTCAGTACTGTAGAGGCTATGTTTACTTTCTACTCTTGAGTTGTAAGAATTCACAATACACCTCAAGGAGCACTAAAAGCACTGATATTCATTATCCTTTAGTTTGTGTCTGCAGCAAGAAATAAAATCTTCAGTTTTTGGTAATACTGACCATTTCCTTTACGGTGTAACAGTTGTGTTTCCAAGAGAGTGCATTCAGCCTCTAATTCCCTTCAGTATTATTATAAAGGAGATGAAATATATATTTTTTAATAAAATAACAGGGATAGGTACTTTCAGAGAAAGTTAACATCTGTTAACATCTGTTTTCTTACCTATTACCTGGTGAGGACCAGGGCCATTTGATAATGAGAAATAACTAAGTCAATAATTTAATTGGGAATTCTAATTACCAGAGAAGAGGAACTAACATTTTGTAGAAATTTAACTATTTGTTGATTGTGTAAAAGTATAATATCAAATACACTAGATAATATAACTTACTGTTTAGTGTCGAGTAAATCTTTTGATGACATCACTGTGATGAGAAGGCAAAGGACAGGTTGAATGGGAGAAGGAGGGTGGTTTTCCCACAATGAGCAGCTCAGAGGGACATAGGAGTATCATTCCGAAAGGCTGCCTGGACTTCAGTAATAGAAATGGGATTACACTCTAAGTAGTTGACGATGAAAGGTCATTTGGAGCCAATAAAATGTAATTCTGCTTTAAATTGTGAGCTTATTAGAAATAACTGAGAGGCAGAACATATCTCTGTATTACTGGTTGACCAAGAGGTAAGAGCTCACAGCTGTGAAAAAAAGCAAATATGTCTGAGGATGCACCAGGATTGTTGTTCAGAGTTGTTCCAGGAGCAGTAAGTAACTGGCCACTTCACGTAGGATAATTAATTCAGTTATGATTTTTTTGTGCTTGAAAATCATATGAGCTCAAAGTGGAACACATGCAATTAAATACCATTCAGGTGACAGCAGAGCCCACATTACAGAGGGGCTTATAAAACCTTGTCTTGTGCAGTGTAGGAGAGTCAGGGGGAAAATAAGATTCCTGCTGATAAATACATCCTGCTGGTACATAATGAGGAAAAGGGAGTAGAAGAACAAAATTTGTATGTGACTGTGATTAAATTTAAGTCTGTCTTTTTTTTTTTTTTTTTTTTTTTCCCTGTGAATCATCACATCCTGGGATAAATTTCCAGTGGACATAGTTTGGGTAGAAAATCAAAGCAAGAGCAATCCAAACCAACCAAACCTCAGGTGAAATAAATCACTAGCAAAAACCCCCTCTTCAGAGATACTGATTGGCATATTTATAAAAGAGATGTGTTTACAAATAGCTGACTTCATGCCTACAGAAGAAGTTAAGTTTAACATTTTTGGAAGATCTTTCCAGTCCTTTTTTGCCTATCAAAGATTAAACCTACTTATCTGATTTCTATATAAATCCAGTGCTTATCTGTGTGTTCTAAAATCTATTCAACTCTTTTTGATAATTTTGATTTTTGTGACAATGGGAATTTCTGACTCCTCAGCTGGTGGGAATACTCATTTTTCAATGTTAAAACAGCTTTTCTCAATATTTACCCAGGTACATTTTACTTTTACTTGCAATTATATAGTTGTGATTTACCTATCTCTGCATGAAAATAGTTCAGTGGCACTACAGAAAGTTCAGAAGAAAAAAGGGAAACTAATATCCATATTTAAGTCTTTTATTTCCACTTTTCTACATAGATCTGGAAACAATACTCCTCTTGATAGTAATCTCTAAGACAAATTGTCAGGCCTTAGATTTTATCCAAAATTTTGTTCCAATCAGCTACTTTGATTACTAACTAGAAGCCTTACTCAGCTGGTCAAGTACTCTCATCAGTTTCTTCCTCTGGTTGTTTTTTGTTTGTTTGGGGTTTGTTTGTTTATTTGGGTTTTTTATTGTGACAGATAATCTTAGTTCAGGTACAAAGAAGTAGCAAAAAAGCCTTAAATGCACAAAACAATTCATATAAGCTTGACTATTTTGTATGCAAAATCCTTCAGCCCCAAAATTGCCTAACTTTTTTTAGTGTGACCTTTTAGCACTCCTAATTTTGCTGACATACACTTTTTCTTTGAGTACTGTAAGAAATAGCTGCAATAAATCCACTTTTTAGATACAGCTGTATTTCTTCCTTGGGCCTTAGGTTGAATTTTTCTTTAGCTAATAGGCCATTCATACTTTCAGTCATCTCCTGAAGTGGCTTTAATAGGCAGGTACATTAACTCATTTCATATTTTTCTACAGAGACATATTCATCAAGGTAACAAACTTGATGATGGAAGAGCGTATTCCTCTCATTACTGCTAATTCGAATGTTATGCCAAATAGGCTTTCAGGAATCAGAACACAGATAGTTATGGCCTTAATGAAATAGTAATAATATTCAAACTGGAAACCCAAGAAGTTAAAATGCATGGGTCGAAGAGGGAGAAATCAAACTGCTGATACATATTTCCTAACTGTACTCTCAGGACACATATTTTTGTCATGGCTTCTGTTATGTTACATGGAGAATATTGAACTAAACATAAAGGAGACTCAATATTGCTATTTAAAAATGTGCCTCAGGAGTAACCTAAATGGGGAATAATTTGGTACATCAGGCAGGAGCACTAACTTTTGACCAGGAGAGGAAATTCTAGTAATTCCATTAATTTCATTAATCTCTCCTGAGACTGTCCTGGTTCTGGGTATGAGTGCAACTACTTCTGGAGAGAAGCCAAACTTCATTGCTGCCTACGCTGCATTTAAAAGCCTTTAATTGAATATTCCTAACTGAGCTAATTATAAACTACCTTAGGCTTTGAATCTCACTTTCCACAAATTCATCTTTCCCGTGCCCAGTTTTTTCCTCCTCTTTGTGATTGTGCAAAGAACATGCAATTGCTTTCTCACACCCTGCCCCTAATTTTTAGAAAAAGCAGTTCATCCTTCTTTTCTCTGAAGTCTTCCCTACTGACTCTTCTGGTCTTTGTCTTTGCTAGCTTCTGTCCAGAGGGATGCAGATTTCAGTCCTCTGCTTCCTCTTTCAAGGTGCCTTATGCATCACACACTTTCAAGGATGTCAGAGGCAGATCTGTGTGTAATCTATTCCTTCCTTTGGCTGTCACAGAAAGACTCCTGTAATCTTTGCTTAAAAACAGGTCTGAGGTGCTCTGCCTTAGAAGGGCTCAACAAATGGCCAGTCTGACTCTAGGACATTGCTGGCAGCCGAAGACCTGTGTAATAGGCTCTGTTTCTGTGGATTTCCCTTCTTTAAAATGGAGTATGTGCATGTGACAGGCATGAGAAGCACTTATGGATAAGTGCTGCCTATGCAACAGCTGCCCCTCACTCTCCTGGAGTCAGCTGCTACACCCCCATTTCTCAGTTTAAATCATGGAAAGGTAGAATCGTGGATGCACTCCATTCTTCTTTTTTGGTGGAAAATAGATGAAATAAGGTGTGTGAATTTTTAATGGGTAAATGTTTTGGAAGATTATAAGGCAAATAAATTGAAATGTCTGTATTCTGGCTTGGACGAGGAGAAGAATTTTTACTTGGCATATACCAGTATGGCTTTTTCTTTGCCCATGATAAGCACAACTGTACTCCAAGGATTCTAGGGTGCTGATGGCACCAAATATTCATTCCCACTGTAGGGAAGCCTTGACTAAGTCTCTGCCTTGACTAAATTTTTGTTCTACAGAGCTTGAAGGCCTATGTTCATAATTTACTAAAAACCATTTTAATATTTATTTAAAAGTGGTCTGACATCTTCAGTATATTTATGATCAACACCTATTTCTGTGCTTTAAAGAAATGTTCTGCAGCTTGCTTTTTTAAAAAAGTAAATCTAATGTTTGTAATCTTGACTAAGGAGGAATATGAATTATTATCTCTATTCTTTAGTTTTCATGGTTCTTCTGTGTCAACCTGAGTGGAAAAGGATTTTAAAAGCAAATCAAATAACAATAATTTTTATTTTACCCCTCTTCATATACAGGAGAGTTAAGATACACCAGTTAAGTGAGTTCAGTACCAGAAATGGGCAGGGTCCAAAAAAGTCCGGAATTTAAAACCAACTGTCCCAACACATAACCTGTCTCTTGCACAGGTTTGTTACTGTGAATTACTAGCTTTGCCTGCATTAGTTTGGGTATAACTGTGTCACAGTCTTTAAATAGTATGATTAATCAACCCTTTCAGAGGAGCTCTAGTATTCGAGAGCTCTACAATACATGGAAAATCTTTTTGTTCCGAGAACCATTCTATTATTTTACCTGTGTGTAATTCCTGTGAATATTAAAATTTTCATAGGCTTTTAAATGGGTTTAAAGAAAGAGAGAAACTGCTTTTAAACAATGAAATACTATAGGTCTTTATTTTTGAAAGCATTCAATAGGTTCTATTATCACATACCTCACCTTTAATACCATCTAATTATGTATTTCAGTAATTCAGTGGGATAATGCACTGGCTCTCTGAAGAGCTTGTGGAAATGAAACATTTAGCATCAGCATCATGGAACTTAATTGGAAGTTCATTTGCAGTTATTTGTTGATAACATCTCAAGGAATCATAGAATCATTCTCACTTTCATTGACAAATCATTGTCAAACCTACTTGTAGGGAATGAGACAGACATTGGAGTAAAATGTTTTATGCGATTGGGTTCAAAACTAAAATTATAGAAAGAGAAATTTACTACTGGTTTACTTGCAGCCATGAAGAATCTGAAATGGAGGCTTTCAGGGTACCAGTTACTGCATATGCTGTGGTCACTTTTCCAAGCCCTATTGTAAAATCTATTTATATGGTTGGAAACCAAATTACCCATAAGCTAAAAAAAAAAAAAAAAAAATAGTGCAGTACATATAAAACTGGGGGACCTATATACATAAAAAGCCAGGCAAACTGTTGGTTTTGTTGAAAAGAATTTGTGAATTACTGATTTTAGTGTGATCAGAAATTCACCTATATGTTTAAGAAATATTTATACAAAGGTGTTTTAGAAAGAGGAATTGGAGAAATAAGTTATTTTGAGTTCTACAACTCGTAAACACTTAATTTTCTGCATAGCATACTGAATGGAATTTACTGTAATCCTGTTTGTGTCCTGCTATTTTTTGTATGTGTGCATCCATGTGTGTATTTGTGTGTGATATGAATTTCTACTGAACTATGTTTTAGATAACATAAGTGTATCTGCAGATGACATGATCCCAGTACTTAGCTAGAGTGTTAAATCAGCAAAATCTCTGAAAATTATCTTTTAAATTGCAATGGAAGAACAGCAACATTTTGATCAGTAAAGCTGCCTTTGATTGGTATTTGTACAATTACCTGCAACAGCAATAGTATGGTGCATGCCATTAAAATAGAAATAAAAATATACATTTTCATAAGGAAATAAGGTGGCTCAGGAAGAGATAAATTTGTTAGAGTCTTAATCCTGGAATCCATTTCACGCATTCACAACAGTACTTTACTTCTAACAGGAGACTTGATTAAGAGCACAATACATTTATCTGCCAGGTACTGTTACCTTGTTATGCTTAGAAGTTTTGTCCTTTACCTTCCCC
This sequence comes from Pyrgilauda ruficollis, assembly GCF_017590135.1. Taxonomy (NCBI): domain Eukaryota; kingdom Metazoa; phylum Chordata; class Aves; order Passeriformes; family Passeridae; genus Pyrgilauda; species Pyrgilauda ruficollis. The sequence goes on along the minus strand of NW_024524044.1, from coordinate 1,608,707 downwards.
TTTATTACTGTTTCATTTGTTATCTGTTTCCTATGCTAGTATTTGGCACGTATTGCCTGTTTTTTTTCATTTATTGCAAACAAAGAAAATTGACATCCAGACTAAGAATATGTTCTGGTACCTCTAATACCTCTTTTTAAAACAGAAGTTAATTGTAACTGCTCCTTGTGTGTTTATCAGTTTTGAAGTAGTGCTGAGTTTGAGTGGGTTTGTGAGTTGCACAAATTTTGGCCTTCAAGAGAACACCACTTAGTCTTTTTAATAACTTTTCTGTATTGCCAAAAGGTTAATTGTGTCAGAACCTGTTTTCCATTCTCAAGTCATGTAATAATGGTGGGACGTTTTCTCAGCTGCTACCTTGGAGATGGAATTTGTTTCACAAGTCTCAGTCTACCGCCTTCTGTCCTCATTAAACATTCATAATTTTTTAAAGCAGAAGTTTTTCTTTGTACAAGTAAGTAATTAAGTCATAAATATTTGGACAAGAGACTTTATTGAATGATCTATTTCTATATCAGCAAGTATGCCTGCACTCTAATGTGACAAGATGGTCAATTTCAGTGCTGCAGAGTGGTGTTGCAGTATATTTCTTCTCTTCTTCTGAAGGACATATTTTTTTTCCCTGAACTTTCCTAAATGACCCACTGGGCAATCACAATTACCACAGGCTCATATTGTGGAGTCTGGCTGAGTGAATAATTTAGATCTTCCCAACTCCTAAATACCTTTTGAACAATTAAATTGCAATATTGTTTTTAACCCTGAGTAGCAGTGACTTGGTATATGAAAAGCAACTCAAATTTGTTGCTTAATTGTTCATTATTGATACTACTTATTCTTAGTTTGTATTGCGATCCATTGATAAAACAACTGAAAGGAGAAGAGATGGAAAGAGCTGCATGGTTCTGCCTCCGTGTCTCCCTCCCTGCTGAGTGTTGCTGTTGGACTGCATAAGTGCATGCTGTCATTCCCAGTGTCTCAGGCAGGCCTTGGCTCTGAGGTGGGTGCAGGTGGCAGCTCACAAAGGGACTGAGCAATGCCCAAGGCAGGAATGCATTGCTGAAAGCAGGGAAGAGGAACAGTAATAACACAGAAAGGAAAAAGGTGGAAATGATCCGGTCCTTTGAGAGCAGCAAGCTTTTACCAGTCTGGTACTGAGATGTAAAACAGCCTTTGCAGATTAGCTTCCTGGTTGCAGTTTTTCCAACCCTCTGGCATCAGCAGCTGCGTTCCCACCCCCTCCACAGGCTCTTCTGTCTGACCCTTTGCTTAGCCCTGTCAGGATCATGGCAACAGGTGAATGATGATCTACGTTCTTAGCATCCTGAAGCAGTGCAGTGAGCGATGGATCGAACAAGTGCTGCAGCCAGGAGAAGATAAAGGCTAATAGCAAAGAGAAGATTATGGCAGACAGGCTGAGGCTAGTGAAGGACTACTGGGTAATGCCTCTGGAGCAGGCTGATGTGTCTGTGTGTTGAAAGAAGCACATCCTCCCTTCTGGGCTTGTTTTCACCCTCATGTTCACTGCTGGCAGAACTTGTATGATAAACTGGATGGAGGAGCCAATGTAGAGCCACAATTTTTTCTACTCTTAGATTAGTTTAATTCAGATCAGTGCTACTGAAATTCATATTGAACTGTGGTCTGATTTGGAGGCAACAAGAAATATTTCTCTGAGTGCAAAAATCAAGGCTGGAAAACTGGCTGATAGAAAAATATGTGAAAGTCAGATTAAAAGTAAGAGCAGGAAGGGTGAGTGAAACAAAAAGTGTGTAGTACAAAGTCTAATTAGGAAGTAATATGATTTTCCTGTTGTAAGCTGGGAGTTATAATTGAAAGTGTCAGAGGAAGAGAGAAATCTGGCTTTATAAGTCTCAGGGTGACTAAAGCCATAAGTGTGACATGGCAATGAAAAAAGACAAGTGTAAAGACATATCAGGATGTATTACAGCATTTTTAGAAGTGGAAAGAAAATATTAAAGGCAATGTACATGGTACTGGTGGGATTTCATCTGAAATTCTGTTTGTAGTTTGGGTCACATATGGACGAAAGGAATTCTAAAAGGAAGAAGTGCAAGATGGGTAGCTAGGGTTGAGGAAACAGATTCTGTCAGGTATTATTAGGAATTATTATGTCTCCTTATAAAATAAAGAAATGCACTCTGTTTTTATTCTGCTCAGAAATAAATGCACTGGCTAAGTGAGAATGTGTTTAAGATGTAGAACAATGTTAGCAGAAGAGCAAATGTTTATTTTCTGGCAATGATGTCTTGTTTCATAGATATGAGGGACAATAACCATCTGGGAGTAAAATTCTAGATTGATCAGTAAGTGTGCAGGGTAGTTTCTTTCTCCTAGTACTGTGAAACAGCTTGATATTTTTGTCACATGGAATAAATAAAATACACAATTCTTAAAGCTGGAAATTAGACAGAAAATAAAGGCTCTTTCTGACTTAAAAAAATCTCCCCCCACCCTATACTAGAGATGTTAGAGGGTAGAGGTGAATTGGGAGGAACTAGGAACATGCCTCTTTCATGGAGGAAAGAAATTTGATATAATTACTAATATTTAGTGAGGCAGAGGTTTATTTCCTAAGACATAAAGGACAGATTTTCTGAGTGAAAGTTGTGTATTGCAGTAATTCCTCCCTGAAGCCTTCAAAGCCCCAAAAGTTAGGCTGAGAGGATATCAATAATAGAAAATGTAGTTCGCTTTAAGGGCTGTAAAATAAAAAGATTAAATTAGTTCAGTAGTTCGTAGCATTTATACAACTTATAACACAAACAATACATGTGTTTTCTTTAATAATTAATAACACTAAGTAATAAATTACACTAAAAATAGGTGGGAGAACATATTCCTTTGGATAGCTTCTGCTTTTTTGATTTGGTTACACCTCCATACACAAAAATAAGTATTTTCAGTAGATGGTTTCTATAAATATTTTTTACCATGAGTGATAGAGATATTGGCATTTTTCTTTTAGAAGAAATGTGGCATAGTAGCATTCACTAAATTATTTCCTCCCATAGGTATGTGGACTGTTGCTTTAATAGAAATTACCAGCTTAAATATATATATATATATATATCTGAAATACATAAACTCCTATAAAAATTTCCTTAGAAAAATAAAGATGCTTTGCATGCTTTTCTAAATTTCAAAGTTTCAGCCAAAGCATACATACTCTAATGTTTTCTTTATCATAAAAATATGCTTCTCACTCTCATTTTTGTAACTATACACTCATTCCAATAAACCTCATTGTGTCTTTATCACTCCAGCTTTGCAGAGAAAAGTGTATAAAATAGGTTTATAGTCAACTTCAGATATGACTGTCCATACACATGAAAATTGTATATTTCCAGAGTTGTTAATCACATCCTGTTTTGTTTCTGTCAAATAGCAAGGGAGTTGAATGCATCAGTTCTCTGAGCACCCTCTAATTGAATAGTTTTGTGCACAAGAAAGGAATAATGCATGTTTTTATCTGGCCCTAACTCCACAAGGCTCTTAGGCTCAGTTCAAGAAGGTATTCTAGCCAAGAGAGCCCTTTAGCACCATCCTTAAATGCTTTGCTGAAGCATGGCCAGTTAGAGCAGCTTGCTAACATTTCCTGTCATGGGCAATAGCCGACTCTCGCACTCATCTGCTTTCTCTGCAGCTGATGGGTTTGCTTAATGCAGTTACTGCTACAAATCTAGATGCATTTAGGAGTCTTTTGCAAAGCACATCCTTTATCTCATAGCCTTTCATGCTTGAAAGGTTCTTGATTCAGGGGCCCCAGTTTTCATTCTGGACCTAGTGGTTACAGAGTAATAACCATCCATTATTAGGTAGTAATTCAAAGTAACAGTGTGTAGGTGTAATGGGGCTGGGTGACCAAGGCTGTTTTAATTTTTTTCCTCTTGCTAATTTAGTGCATTTAAATTTGTAAAACTAGTATTTCAGTAAAGCTGTCTTTCTGTATTCAAAATATATCTTGGCAGCACAATGAAGTTAGTTTATGATGAGCATTAGTTTATGTTAAGCATTCAAAACCTTTGAGCTAATAGTTTAATTAAATACCAATGCTGGCCAATATTGAGTCTCTGGAGGTTAGATAGAGAGGTGGGTCCATTCCAGAGTGAGGTCTTAACTCACAATTCCATAGTGAGGATAAAAAATAATATTGATTATAATGTTTGTGTATAGTATAATAAACCCTTTATATGCATTTTAAGGTTTTTTTTTTTTTTGTTTTTTTTTTTTATAAAAGTAAAGAAGTGATAATATAACTCTGTGTGGACAGAGACTTGAGGTCTGGTCTTGGGAAAAATTTAACCTGAATAATATTTGTGTAGTGTTGAGCCTTTGTTTCGTAAGTGTTGTCAGTATTGTGCCTATCACTATTGATTGTTAAAGAAATTTTGGTTCATTAGATCAAAAAGGTGAAACTGTGTTGTGCTGCAAATGCAATTAAAAGTTTGATAATAACACTTTGTTTTAATCCCGTTCTTCACTTGTGAACATTCTCTTGCTTGTTTCTCTTATAAAGAGTATTTTGCTGACATAGGTGAGAAAGTGAATGTTCACAGTGGTTTTCTTACCTTTTAAACTTTCTGTCTGCGATCACAAATGTTGAATGATGCGTAAGTGGCATTTAATTGTAACTGTAGTATTTTCATTAATGTTAAGTAAGGAATAAAGATAGTTATATGGATTTCAATACAGTAGAAGAGATGTGGGCTTTATTAGAAAAAGTGGGTTCAGTCTCTTGATGATGGACTTTCTTGCCATGTTCTTTGTCCTTTTCCTTTTTGTCCTCATCTGTTGCAACACTGTAGACATAGGTGTATCGACTGTGGCTGTAGCAATAAAATAATTAAATTTTGTCATTATTTTCTAACATAAGATCTTGTCTTTTTACTGATTTTTCCTCTTCTAGGATTTATATTTCTCTTCAGATCTAGAAATTTTCATTCTCAGTCTCTGAAAGATCCTTTTGGCCACCACATCAACCCATTTACTTTATTCCACAAATTCGTGTGATGCTTTGAATATGATCCACTTCCATGAAGTGTTCTGCTAGTACTGATCATCCCTATGAGAAAAAGTAAAGCCCCTATGATTTGGCTCAACCTTAAGTGTTACACTGTAAATTAATTTTGTTATGTGTTTCTGTCATTATAACACAGAGGCCAGCTCAGCCCCACACAACTGCTTGCTCACTTGCCTTGCAGTGGGGTGAGGGAGAGAATCAGAGGGGTAAAGGTGAGAAAACGCATGAGGTGAGATAAAGGCAGTTTTACAAGTAAAGGGAAAACCATGCACACAAGCAAAAAACCCCAAGGGATCACATCACCACTGCTCATTGGTGGGCAGGTGTTCAGGCATCCTCAGGAAAGCAGAGCTCCAACATGCATGACAGTGACTGGGGAAGACAAATTCCATCACTCTGAATGTTCCCACCTTCCTTTCCTTCCTCCAGCTCTACATGCCGAGCACAGCACCACATGGTCTGGGATATCCCTGTGGTCAGCAGGGGTCAGCTGTCCTGGCTGTGTCCCCTCCATGTGCACCCCCAGCTCCTCACTGGTGGGCTGGGGTGAGAGGCAGAAAAAGCCTTGACTGGGTAAACTCTGCTCAGCAATAGCTGGAACATCCCTGTGTTATCAGCACTGTTTCCAGCATAAACCCAGAACATAGCTCTATACCAGCTACTATGGAGAAAATTGACTCTATCCCAGGCAAAACCAGCAGAGTATTTGAGAAAGCAATATTCTAATAGAAGGACAAGCTCTCAGCTTGTGTTATAATAACTGCTTATTTTATTGGAAGTGAAGTTTGATTTAGCTTCAGGAATGTTGGCCTGTATATCTTTGCCCATTGCTATGGGGAAGAGGTCTCAAATGAATACTAAATTTTTTGTAGAATGTCTGCACAACCTCCCCATGTAAAATTTTTTAGTGGTGTTTTCATTAGTTGTGTTTCCTTTGAAAGTAAAACTACTGAAAATTGCTTGTGACTGGGGTGACATCATGAATTAGAAAGGACATGAATTTAATCTTTTGTAGAGACAGCTGTGTCTGGTATTTTAATATGGTTTTGAAGAGAAACAAAGGAAGGCTAATTAATGTGTTTATGTAAATTCTACAGATGACAGTGTTTAGCCACAGTCAGTTCTTTACCATGGAAGCAAAGGATGGTTGTCCTGTCCATGTCTGTTGTAATGATTTAGGGCCTACCCAAACATATAATTAAAAAAACCAAGCTGTGGTTGTTAAAGACAAAAACAATTAAACAAGAGATGGATGAGAAGAAGCTTCAGACAAAATAATTTTATACTAAACAAAGAAAGAGAGATTTCCGTTCAGATGGTACTGAGTAATTGAAATGCAAAACAGTGCCACATTATTTTGACCATAAAACAATAAATTTTGTTCTATGGCAACTGAACAAAATTCTTAAGTTAGATAACGCTGATAAATACATATGTGCCACTGAGAAGCATACTTTATGGAAGGGGTGAAAAGCCCGGTCTGCTTTTTCAAAGGTCTTACCATACTATTTTGATTTCATATTTGTTGCAGGGGTAGTAACAGAAGCTGAGCCAGGGCGAATAAGAACTCAGTTACTATCTGCATTATTGGTACCTTGCTTAGCAGACTTAGAGCATTAGTCAAAGTTCTTTATACTCACTGTGTGATGTGCCAGCTATTGTTCCTATCTTAATTAATTTGTACCTTTAAATTTTGAATCTGTAACACAGAAATAATTATTTCTTCCAGTTTGCTCTGCAAATTGGTTCTAAGATGTCTGTAATTTTAAGCATTCCTAATTATATTATTACTGGTCTAGCTTTTATAAAAATCAATGCCAAATTCTTTGTCATGAAAAGTTATACAGTGGAAGAAAAAGATGAAATCTGATGTGAAATCTAATATGAAACCTAAAATATGAAATATAGGTAGGTTCACCTTTCACTAGTAATCAAATGGGAAAAAGGATTTTTTTCCACAGAAACTCAGTAAAGGCAAGCAAATGCTCAAAAAATGGAGTTTCGCAAAGATAGTAAGAGAAATGATATTATGGATTTCTTGACAGAATATTTATACCAAAAAATAATTATATAAATGATTAAGAAAGAGGCAACAATTTTAATACACATAGTTTGGGGCAAGCATGATAAAATTCAAATCAATTAAATAGTTTTTGTTTTTCTAATGGCTAAATTTCATTGCAAAGCAGGTTGTCTTTGAAAATACCTAAGTGAGATCAGTGACTCTCCATGTCTCTTACAATAGAGGTAGAGATCACTAGGTTTTTTGTTCCTAGACGTCCCCTCCACTTAAGAAATGTTTCTGAGAATGATCTCAACTACTTATATTTAGTTTAGGGATGTCTTTCATTTCAAAGCATCATGTGTGAATTTATTGCAGTTATTTGGTTTCTTTGCTGATACTCCAGACTTAATATCCTATTTTTGCGTTCTTATCCTATTTTACATTCCAAAATTCTTCAAAACAGATAGAACAATTTAGTATTGTTTAAGACAAGAACCAGCTTTTCCATCTGGGTGAGTTATGATTTTTTCCTTGAAAATTGAAAAACATTGCTGTTAAACTGGTGTGGGGAACCCCTGACTTAAAGATGTTTTACTGGAGGCCAGTAAAGCTATCCACTGTATCTAGTGAAATGTACATTTAGACTGACTTTGTGTTGCTACAAGTAGGAGTTTTGCTGTTGGATTTTTCTTGTGACAGTGAAGTGGCAGCTGCAATGCATTATTTTTTCTGGACAGAGGGATCAGTGACATTGGGACAGCCTTGGGTGTGAAGCACTTTGGTTGCCAGTTGAAATTAGGCCAAAGAAAGAAACAAATACGAAAACTTGCAAAGAGATGAAATTTTCTTTTGCAGAGTGTTACATTTTTATGAAGTGAAAAATCAATATGTAGAGGAACATTAATTTTATTGCATGCTAAAACTTTAACTGAGTGAGAGAGCTTGGCTTAATGCAGCCTTTGTTGGAATAAAGACGGTTGGGATGAGTTTGCTCTAGTCCTCAGAGCTGCTCCTTTCCCAGGTGTGCCATATTTAGGTTTTGCCTATTACTGCAAATTACCACTTCATTGATTCTTGCTGATACTAAAGATCTATAGATGACATCTCGTTTCACTCTAAAATTGAAATGCCTTTAGATCACTTTACATCAGAAGCTGTAAAGATAAGTTTTGGATACTAAATGTGACATTATAAAGTAGAATTTAAGGGTTTTAAACATCTTTAAATTTTTATAATGTAATTATTCACTTTCCTTATTGCTTGAAATCCAAAATTCTTTAACTAGGGATAAGATCTGTCATATAGTGAATCAATGCATGGTAATTGTCATATTTGAGTAAACCATGTGTTTTCTGTCTGCTAGACTGTGTTGCTTAGACCTGGCTTTGTAATGATAATTTGCAACTTATCTGCTGTACATGGTGTGTTTCATAGGTAATTGCTGTTGTGCATTTTTCATTCCTATGTGCTATGAGAGACCTGTAGAATTCTGCATAAGATTAGAAATGTTTCTGATACTTTTAGCAGCTTGAGCTATTAAACAGAACAGTGAAATGTCAATTTTAGGACTTTAGTTGACAAAGAAGATTGATAAAATATTTAAACAAAAACGATCAGGCTAATTTGGCCTTATGTGTACAACAGTATATTCTTCTTTAAGAGGAAAAAAATAGTAGTTAAATTATTAATAGTGTCTAAGAATTCTCACCTCCTTATTTTGTATGAATTCACTTAATTTGAGTTTCCTTAGATAAGTAGTAAAAGTATATAGAAACTGCATAAAAGGTTTGTCCTTGTGTTATTTCCAAAGCAAATATTCCTGTGTAATATCAGGTGTCTCTATGTATGTATAGATGATAAATGTAGATCTTGATTTCTGCAGTTGTATGTTCTAGTAAGTCTGTATTTATTCTTTAAATTAACATGTATATACTTGCTAATACATAACAAAACGAAGTCATCAGCTTTTTAATGATTCAGGATTAATTACTACAGTTGTTATAATTTCATTAAATGAACCATAAAAAACAAGACTGCCTGACGCCTGAGTTGCTTCTAATATAGCTACCTCTCATCAATGAAGAATCAGCTTTATCTAAATTATATCTGACAGTTTTCTGCCTAACCCAGACTTAATAGCATTCAGTTACTGAGTGGTTTAAGCTAGAACATATTTCCTGAATTAACTTCTATGATAGCACAGGAGTCAGTAGCAAAAGTCTAATGTCATTAAGTTGTGGAGATTTTTTTTACTATTTTTTTTAACCATGCTATCTCTTTTCAAACTATGCTACTGACATTTAGGAGTAAGATTGCACTTTTTTGGTAATAAGACTTAAAGAAAAAAAGAAAAAATTTTCTTACAAAATCTGTTATGATTACAGACTACTATATAAAGGAGATAGTTCATAACTTAGTATTTTTAGATGCTTAATTGTTATATAGATCTATTAGACACAAATTTTCACTGTTGTGTGGTAGAAACAAAGACATTCCTTACCAGACTGTAGATGCAATGCCATCCAAACGTACATAAATCAATATCCCAAAATGTTGCTGAAGATGATTCTGTGATGAGCAAAATTGAGGATAATGGAATGTTTGCTCTAAGAGGGAAACCTTAAATGCACTTTTATATTATACATATATATGCTTCTCTATGTATTTCAAATTTCGTGTTCAAATATACCTATGGCCAAGTTATAGTTCATCGGGTTTTTAAAAAATAAATGTTTACATATAAACTAGCAGATTAGAAGAGGATTAATGAAATGTCTGTGTAGTATTTTGTAGGTATTAAGACCAAAGACAGGAAAGAATACGTAGGGTGGACCCACACAGGATATTGTATGGTAAAAGAGAAAATATGGGTAGAATCTTGAAGAAAACATCTTTAGAAATATATATTAAGTGGAAATTATCTCCAAGATGAATGATAAAAGTCATGTTGTTTAGCACATTAAAAATTTCACCAGTGGAATACTAGAAAATGCACGATGAAGAGCAATCTTGCTCTATGCATAGAGAGCATAGGTGGCCTACTAGGCAATTTTATCTGTAATACATATGATTCTATTTTTTCTGTTCACATTTTAAGCACCTCTTTTCCAAAGTGCCTGTTCTGTAGGCACTATTCTGAAAGGGAATACTGGGGAAAGCAATAGGTGTAGAAAAAAGACAGCACTCATTTCCTGTGCATTAATCAAACGTGCACCCAGTATGCTAATACTTTCCCAACAATGAAAAACACTGTTGCCTCCCTACACAAAGGCAGAGGTTATAAAATTGGGAATACAAAAGAAACCTTTTTATCTACAGAATACATTGCTTTGCTTTAAATGGAGTGAGATCCTTAGGATGAATTTTCATGTAGGTTTTACACAGCTGTTTTAATATGAGCTAATGGAAGCCACCAGGACTGCACATAAAAATAAAAGAGACTAAAGGGGTTGTATAAAAATGTCATGTTTGAAATTTTGATTTGTTAAGAGATTAAACCAATTTATCTACCCTTAAGCACATGACCATTTAAATTGACTTCAGTAGGTCAATAAATTGTTGATGTAAGGCAAGTAATTGGGTATGTTGTGGCCCACTGGCTTTTGTTAAGGTGCAGTAAGATGTTTGCCTAACAGCATAACACACTGCTGGTACCTTCTTTATATTTGGGAAAGATGTAAAAATGTGTTTGCAGCAGGCATCTCATCTTTGTCAGAAGACTGTCTTCATAGTTCTTTGTAAGAGGAGTAGTATTCCTCTTTGTTGAATTTACCCTGTCAAATCAATTCAACCTTTGTCTTTCAGTTTTCTTTTTAGGTCTTAAGAACAGCTGTACTATCTGGTACATTATCAGTGTGAGATAAAAATAAAGCTTGAAGTCAGAATCCAGGTGGTTTGAAAAAAAAGCATAGTCCACTTATGCTTGCCACATAATTTGATTGAGCCATTTGATCAAATAATTCAATCTCAGTAGAAAATGATTTCATGATGTATTTTAGAATGTCTGATCAGTGAGAAGTGCCTTGAAAAATGGAATAAGAATCACATTGGGAAATTTTAGCTGTCTGTTTCTCCTAATAGAATTCCATGAGAGTAACTCTATTAGGTTCACCTTCTGTACCTCAGAGGGTGTTTCTTTAGGCTGGTCAACAGAGTTGATTCTGTGTCTACTACAGAGTTTCAAGTAGAATAACACTTATAAAAATTGTGTTTGTTTGGCTGGTGGTCCACCTTAATTCAACAATAATATTTAATCAAATCTTCATTGAGAAATCACAAGGGTACTGTTAAAAGTGGATCTCTAAGTTTAAGAATTGATCTGTTTTTTAAAATTGTTTTATGTTACCCAACAAACAACTACAGCTGAATTAACATAATTAGTAATCAACTGTAGACTAGGAACTCAAAACAAAGGTTACCACCTTTCTTCTACATAAATAGAAAGACAGAGGAGATTAGCATATTATTTTCTGTTTAGTGTCTGTTCTGTCACTGATGAGTTGCTTTTCTTTTTACATTGGGCTTATGTTATTCTTAAGCATAAGTGGTTTAACAAGTGAATAGCACATCTGAGCCCTTGAATGCAGCTGATTCAAAAATTTATTTGATTAGCATCAATTCCACATTAGCACACATGACTATTCATGCCAATGCTGCCTTTGGATTGTTCCCTAGGCTTACAGTGAAAACTTGTAGGAAAAACTTTACTGGAAATTGCATGTGTTTTTCTATAGCCAAGTGAAATGACTTGAAGAATTCCAGAGCATAAATCAAGATTAATTTCTAGGCATGCATAGCAAGGTGATCTTGAGATCAAAACATTAAAAAATAAGATTGTGGTACTGCTGATAACAGGAATTTTTTGTAAAGATAATGGATGAATTCTATTAAAAATATAATTTAAACTATGAAAAGGTCTTTCTATTATTTGGGTATTTATGAAAGAGTGGTTATTTCTACATACAAATTAAAACTGGATTAGAGTAGAAATTTCATTTAAAGATCTACATGAAAACATTGGAAAAAAAATTACAAGGCAGTGATATAATCACCACAAAGAGAACGAAAAAGATTGGAGTCTCTAGGGTGGCATTAAAATATATGTGGGCTATTTTAAAGGAAGACATAAGCATCTCTATGGACACATGCAGAAAAGCAGGAAACAGGAATTATTATTTCAAAGTTTGGTATTATGTTTGAAGATAGTAAAGGTTTCAGACCAAGAGTATGCGAATAATGTGATCCAGATTAGCCACAATACTCTTGAAGTGTAGGTGGTGATTATATGGGGAATATAATCAGAGTTGTTTATAATAATTCTTTCCTTGGGTGAAAAAAATGATTATGTATAGTTCTTTATATCTTAAAGAACAATGTGAAGTTGTATAAATATTATGTGACTGAAGAAATTTAAATACCATTAGTCACAGATACTTAAGTCTGTGGGAAATTTCATTAAAATAGAGGCATATTTACCATTATTGCTAGTGTTGTGGTTGAAACACAATAGCTGATCTACATACTGCAATGTTATGCCTACACTGAAAGTTTTGAGCTGCCTCTTTGTTCTTCTTTACCATACTAATAGTAATATATCAGCTAAGTCTTGTGTTCTCAGTATTTTATTTTTACTTTTCTCACTTGACAGTAACCGTCTCTCAACTGTAAAATAAAGGTATTCCTTGTTCCATTAGTTGTAAGTACTTATGGTAAGATTAAAATGTATTTAACCTCATTCCTACAATCTGCTATTCTTACAGTAGACAAATCTGTTCCTTAGTCAGTGGAGGTTTGGCACTGAGGGTGAGGTGTGAACGAATCTATGAGTAAAGATGAGGTTACTTGGATTCAGAATATTCAGTTCAGCCAACTCACGTTACTCAAAGTTGCAATGGGTAAGTTTGAACTGACAGCTGCAACTTTACATTTCATTTCATGTTTATGTATTTTCCTGAGGGTATTTTTGGTAGCATGTAAATAAAAGTGTTAGGTTGTTTCTTGCTAAGCACATTCAGAACTGTGAAGCTGCCGGTGTAAAGTGTTGTGTCCCAGCACATATTCATGCATTAATAGATAATCTTTTGAGAGAGGTGTTGCACATACTTGGCTAAGACCTTAAAATAAAAACAATAGAGTATGTTTTATGCATTGAGGTTTTCATCAAAGTTTCCATAAAGTGTAATATCTGTCTGAAATACCTGGGATCAATATCCCAGGTCAGACTAATGGGGTTGTAGCTGGAGGGGGATGGAGCCTCACTGAATCTAAACCATTACAGTACACACTGATTTCTGTCATTATCATAATATGACAAAATTGGGAGATTTTCCAAAAACCTTTGTATTGTCTTCAGGTGAATTGTGAATTTACCGGCAGGAACTTAAGAGTCTTAGGATAAAAGTGACAGTTTCATTTTCCTTTAGTGTCAGTAAATATCATATCAACTCAATTTGCTAAAACGCTCTGAGTGTAATGCACAATCTAGTCAGAATGAGAGTAACATCAACACACACTTATGACTTTTTCTGAATGAATGCTTGTTTAGTTGAACTTAGTATCTTTGAGTTCTACAGGATCATTGCATGTTTTAAACACTAAAGCATCTGTGCTTACCAAAACCCTCTTTGTGAATTACTTAGTACTAGTTACATGTTAAGTTGAAGCTACTTGCCTGCTTTTTGGAGACACTATTCTTCTGCAGGTACCAGGCTGTTTTTCTGTTGACAATAGATCCTCTGAAGGCTAAATGAAGTATAAATTCCTTTTTGAGTTATTTGCACTGTAGTAGAAATACCCACCATTGTCCGCTTTCTTGCTTTGAATTCCAACAATATTTTGCTCTAGGAAAAGGCTTCCAAAAGTAAGAAAAAATGTAATGGGTTTATAGAAAACAATTTCACTTTTGGTCAAGAGCTTTGAACCCCTGAAACTATTACATCATCACAGCCATTTAAAAAATTCATTTCATAATTAGAAAAAAAATTAGCAGTGGCAGCATGGCAGCAGATTTACCTACAGTACAGTCTTCATATAAATATTTTGTAGCTGAGAAAAAGGAATTGAAGATTCATCATAATTCCTGCAAAAAACCCCAACTCTGTAATTTCTAAATGCATTAAAGAGAGGACATCAGAATATATTTATGCTGTTAATGCTATTTCACAGTTCAATCAGTTATCTTGCTGTGTAATAAAAGACCCTGAAATTAAAATGACCCCTCTTTTCAGAGTGTAACTGTAGGATTTTACTATAAGGCTGCCTTGATTTGATCTTACTCTTACTGAAACGGAAAATGATATCCAGCTAATGCATCTGAAGTGGGTTGTTATACCATCCAAAGCTCTCTTGTGAAATTAATGGCTTCTGCTTCTTGCCTCGATTTCATCTTATAATTCTCCAATTTCTTATGGGTCTTTTCTCCTTTTCTTTTCTTTTCTTTTCTTTTCTTTTCCTTTCCTTTCCTTTCCTTTCCTTCCCTTTCCCTTTCCCTTTCCCTTTCCCTTTCCCTTTCCCTTTCCCTTTCCCTTTCCCTTTCCCTTTCCCTTTCCCTTTCCCTTTCCCTTTCCCTTTCCCTTTCCCTTTCCCTTTCCCTTTCCCTTTCCCTTTCCCTTTCCTTTCCCTTTCCCTTCCTTTCCTTTTTTTCCTTTCCTTTCCTTTTTTTCCTTTTTTTTTCCTCTTCTCTTCTCTTCTCTTCTCTTCTCTACTCTTCTCTTCTCTTCTCTTCTCTTCTCTTCTCTTCTCGTTATCTTTTTGGTGGTATTCTAAGTCAGTCTGAATCACATGATTCAGATACAGCACAGATTTACAAAACAAAACAGACACACCCAGAATTTAAAATGTCAGGAATATGATTAATGTTCTGTGAGGATCTTGGTCTTTTAAATCAACTAACAGCTTGATCAAGAGAACCAACAGCAGAACAGCATAATGATTGTAAAATATTAATTAATTTTTCCACTGTTAACTCCCTGCATTTTGAGTCTGATCAACCTGACAGCAGTGTTCATATATGGAAGCTAAATATCTTCTTCCTACCTGTCCGTAGTCATTAATTGTACCTCTTAGTAGTCTCTGTGTGTACTTTTTCCTCTGCAAAACAGTGTCATACAAATAAAATTTAAAAATAGGTATTTCTTTCTAGCTGCAAAACCCACACTTGTATTTCTTATTAAAATGTAACTAATGTATAATGCAGACTGTTTGTTTATACGTATTTTAAATTAATAATGAGTTTCTTTTTGACCTTTATTCTTTATAAAATTTATGAAAATATGTTCTATTTCTCCTAATGTAAAACTTGCTGCTTTTAATAATTTAAAAAAATGGGGGCAATATTTGTAGTGTAATTTCATTCACTAAACAAACATAAAGTCTGCGCTTGCCAACATGATAGATTTCTGATTATGATCTTGTAACAGAAAATCTTTTTATATTTAAGAATTCCCTGCAAATTTTGTGTGTGCAATGTTCATATTCACAGCTCCTTCCTGAGGAGACTGGGCTCTTGTCTTGAAGTTAGAGTATTTAGGTTTTATCGTTCAGTCAGATTTCAGTCAGGTCTAAACTCTTTTGTTTACTTGGGTGTATTTACCTCTAAAGTCTTTTCCCTCATGTCTTCTTGCAGTGAAGAGTAAAAAGAGTGGGGATTTAGACCACTGCTAGAAGTACTGTTTATTCATTGGATCCCATGATCCCAGGTATTTTAAGATTGATTTCATTTTGTCTAGACTATGTCAGTTGTATTAAAATGTATGTATGGACATCCTGCCATAAAGAACCAGGAAGAAACAAGGAAAAGAAATCATGGTAAAAATTGAATAGTGAAACTAAATAATTGTTCCATACAGATTTTTTCTGCTGACGCTATTTGATTTGAGGAAGATAAATAATATTTTTGTCTTTAATTATAGCATCTTCTGGCTTTTAGTGAGAAGAAACATAATAATTTCATTTCAGTTATGAGTTAGATGAATCCACTTTAGCTCAATTGGCAGTATATGTAATGGCAAAAATGTTTCTTGTGAACTGCTGCTAGTCATTGAAGTTTTAGAATATTCAACTCTGCTTCAATGCCCTGTGTTTGGTTTGGACAGTGGTCTGTTATTAATTACTACATAAACCAAAAAATACTTCTCCCCTTGAATCCCAACTGCACTGCCCATTCAATGCTTTCTTTTAAATTTGATAATGGCTTTTATGTCCCTAACCTTCCTTTTTTAGGCAGGTGATTGTGCAAAGTTTGGCATGGCAGTCATAATTCTAGCCCATATCTTCAGATCAACTTAACCAGAGCTAAGACTTGAGCTCTCTGGTAGAAGCCAGGTTGGCCATTTGCTTGCAAATAAGTGGTTTAGTGACAACTGGTGAAAAAGATTATGAAATCCTTTGGCCCCTTCTCTACACTCTGTCAGTATCCTTGACTCTCTTTTGAATGGCAGGTAAATATTTTAATTTTTGTTCTTTCACTGTCACTGGATTTATATGGGTTTGTGTTCATATTAATCTTGTTCCTTTCTTATTTGTTTTCCATAATGTGTGTTGAATTTTCTCATTTTTCACTGTGTGTTTTTGTGCTTATAATACTTTATACTTGTTGAAGATCTGTGAAATATATGATTTTGTGCAATTCTTGTCTTTGTCCCCATTGGAAAAAATTACTCTTTTAACTTATTTTTGCTGTCTTTTCACTGATTCATCTGAATTTGTTTGCCTTCTTGAAGTTAGTTGTTTTATTTTGCTGTTTATTTCTTCCCTTTTAAAGGAATATGAGCTCTCTAAATTATTCACCAGTGTCACCCAAGTTGCCTTCCACCCACTGTGATGTTCTCTAACAACTAGTTCCTTGAGGTTAATATCCACCTCTAGAGCAGCCATTCCTCCATTTTTTCTTTCTAGCTCTTGTTCAACTGTAAATATAAAATATATGTGAAACTGTATAACCTTTAAACAAATTGCAGTATTTTTTAAAACTGATCAGTGTTTTTGAAGACTGCTGGCCATTATAGCTTTTCCTGTATTTATTTACCAATGTCTTTCCTTTTAGTTAGGATGCAATTTTCCCACCAAAACTTGTGCTTTTCTTGGTTTGGCTAGCTGCTGTCTGGAAAAAATATTCATAAACTTCATCCCACCATTGCTAAGATTAATTTATTTTTTAAAATGTTTATTATCATGACCTGTCAAAATTGTTCTGCTGTATGCTGAGAGCAGGGCCATGCATTTGCCTGTTAAGGATTCTCCTAATGAGGGATATAGTGCCGTTGAACATTACAGCAGTTAACAGCTTAGTAGCAATGGTGGTAGCAACAGCTGTCAGGTGGTGCTGGATCATGAATCCTGTTTTATGAGACCGGCCATTATAACTTGTTTAGAAACCACCAGAAATGCTCTTTCAAGAACTTGGATAGTAGTGGAAAAGTTATTTTCTGTGGTATATATAACATACTTTATAGAGGTGTTTCTAGTACCTCTCAGGGACATATCTTAGTGTCAAGATCAGTAGACAATTTTGTGAAAATTCTCATGTATGAAAATGAGTTGCTTTCTCCTGTAATTTGAATGTGAAGGTTGTTGTCTGTCATCGCATCCAGTGACTGGCATTGACACAGAGATATCACAATAGTGTTGTCTTTGGTGACAGTTCATGTGTCTATTCTGTATTCCAGTAACCTCTCTCAACTCTTTGGTGCTGTGAGAAAGACAGAGTATTTCACTCTTTTTGGCTCTACTGCCAAGGTCACTGATTTCCTTGGGTATTGCTTCTTATCAGTCCACTGGGAACAGGGCAAAGTGAGTCAAGCGCTCATTTCACATGAGGCACCAGACAGCCATCAGATGGCCTGGGAGAATCTCCATTACTCATTTCAGCAGCTGTTTCATACGTGCTCAAACATTTATAGATGGTCCCTGTACCGTTAGCTAGTGGTTGGTTTTCGAACATGATGGAAACCATTTGGCCTGCACTGTGATTTCCTGGCAATGCTGTGAGAAATGAAAGTGGTGACTTTTATCACCAACGTCCCTCATGAGCCTTTAACCAACAACTCTGACGTCTGAGTATGCAAGCAGTGGATCATTGCATAAAAGAGGAATGATCTGAGCCTGGTGCCAGGCTCTGACCTAAAGCCAAAGAGCACAGTATGCTATTATCTTCCCCTGGAGCTATGTAGTCCTGCTCAAGAATTTACTCTGACATTGTCCCGTCTCTATAGATTAAGCAGTTTGCAGTTTGCTGCAGTCTCACTATCAGAGAGTAATGTGCTTTGTTTTTTGGTTTTTTTCTTCTTTGCTTTCAACATTTATTGCTATATAGTAATGTAACAATAATTTTTTTACAATATATTTCCTCATGTGCTTTATACATCTCGTAATATAAACACAATTGAAAATATACTTTAAATGATTGATGTTGCAGTACAAATAGAAAAATGAAATGGCTTTGGTCTCAAAAAGTAGTGAAGTAGCTGATTTAATACAGTGTAAGTCTTCAGTGGGATTATATGATATGGTAAGCCTTGTAGTATTAAAGAAAACAATAAAAAACATTATAAATATATAAACTCCACAACTATTGTAGGTGTTGAAGTGTTAAAAATAAAGACACTGCAATTTGGTTTATTTCCTTGATAAATAATATTTATGTCTGTGCAAAATCATAGCTTCAAAACAGTAGTCTCACCTGTGAATTAAGGTGTTTTCATAGTATGGTTAACACTTTTATTTTAGAATTGTAGTGTCCAATTAGCTGGAGGCATTATAGTTTGAATATTGACATTTACTATATCAGTGCCTTCTAAAACCATATATTCATTGCACATGGACTCTATCTCATATCTTATTGAATTAAAAAAAAAAATTGACTAGGGCGTGGAATTCTCAGTTGTGATATGGTATCTCTATAACATCATACCCTACTTTCTGTTTTTAGCTGTTTAATTATCACCTGTTGAATATATTTACATATAATTCTTTCATGGTAAAACACCTGAATCAGTCTTTAGATCCATAGAGTATGTATAGAATTGGGAAAAAATGGAGACAAGTGTTTCTTTCTTTAGGGCAGGTTGCTATTTCAGTAGAATCTGAGAGTCTTCATGAAGGTCTTCATTATCTATCATAAGATTTTTTTAAGTGTCCCACATGTTCTTTCTCAGGTCAAGAGAAAAATACATGAAAAGCTTTGATTTTTCTCCCTCCTTCCCCACCTCAACCCAAAATTAGTTTTCACCGAGTCAGGCTATTGTCACTGACATCCCATTTTAGACCATTCTTTGTCTTTCATGTTGGACATTCCTTTTACAACCTTTGTATGAACAGCTTTTGCCACAGCAGTGTGTCCTATAACAGATGCAGTTCAAAACTAAAGAAAAAGAAATATTTCTAAATTGAGTAAAGGAAAGAATTATATTACTGATATATATAATTTTGCAATCTTTCCCTTAAAAGAGAAAAAAACCTGAGGAAAATTTTCTAAGAGAATAAGATGCATGTGGGAAATTTGAGATAATTATTTAATGCTATTTTTCTTTTGGAGGCACCTCTGTTCAGTCAGTAGTTACAGCCATGCTTGCAGAACATGCTAGCTTCGTATTGCAATGCTCCCGTTCTATGTGGATTTTACGGTTATTTTCTTATGTTGGTTTGTGTACTCTTTAGAGGATAATTATTAAGCAGAATCAAAGGTGGTGACAGCTGCATTGCCTCTCTTGATTGCAACAGCTAGTTTGTGAAATTTGCAGACCAAATATGTCCTGAAAGTATTGTTTGCTTGCTGCAATACAACTTGCTGCTAGTATTTCTTATTTGGAACTGTATGCAAAGTAGGGAGTGACTAGAAAGCAACTATTACAATAGTAGAAATACCACATTTATTATAGCTGGCAAAGCATTTTTTAATGAGCATAAGATGTACTTCAAGAGTCATATTCAGGAATTTATTATCCAACTATATTCAACATTGTTTTATTTCCCCTTTGTATTTGTCCAGTCTTGAATGAAAGAAGATTATAGGAGATTAGAGAGAGGCTGAACAGAATACTTTGTCAGGTATTTGCTATTTCACACTAGTAGTTATTTGTTATTTGTCATACGATTTGTCAAAGTTTTCAAATTCCTGATCTTTCAAATTTTTCTCAATTTAAATTTTATTTGCTATTAAAGAAGATGTCTTTAAGCATTCCATTGACTGAAGAGCTCTGTATTTTCCTTTTTGTTACAGGTCTGCTATGTGAACTGACAGTTAATGTAATCTAAGTAAGCATTCTCAATGCTTTCAAAAAAGATGATCCATTTAATTCATTTCATATTGGGACAAAAAGAAGGCTGATAAAATCAGAAGCTGCATTTGAAAATCTTTTTGCAATTTTAGTCTCTGAAATTACTCTCTTGTATTTGGGGTTTTGTCATAATGCAAGCACTTACCAATCCTTTTATCTGACTAGGTATTTGAAGTTAGGGGAAGGAAAAAGAGCATAGATGTTCTGTTCTTTGCTGTTTCTTTTGAATTTGCTTCTTGTACTTGGTCACTGGAAGAATGCCTATGACCTTAGTCTTGCTGTAGTAATATAGCTCTGTAAAAGAAGTGCAAAATTGCCCTCTTTGTCTGGGAGTCCCTGTTGGACACTACCTTTTTCTGATTGAAAGTTTTTTATCTGTGGGACAACCTGGATGAAATTTTCCCTAAAAAGTCTGAGACTCAAGTGGTCTAATTAAAACCAGGATTTATTAAAAGCACAGAAGCTGCTCAAGATTAGAAGGAAAAAAATGTTTTGCATAGCATATGTAGCCTGACACTGCGAAGTTCATCTTGATAGGTCTCCCTAGAGTTTAGTTACAATGAATAAAAATGCTTTACATTTATAGAAAAACCTTTTTTCTTTTACTTCTTGGGCTTTTTTTTTAAGGCAGCTTAGTTGCAGTAATCTTTCCTGTCAAGGGACTCAGCCTTTCTTTTTCTTCCTTATATTCTGCTCATTTGCATATGTGACCTTTTCTGTTATTATTTTTCAAATTGTTGTATCAACTCACTGTGAATGTATTTATGCCTTCCAAAGAGAAGTCACTCTCTTCCTAATGACAGAATTCAGCATCCTTTAAAGACTCTTGTTCAAAGTAGTTGAACAACAGCTGTGAGCTGGCATCTGGTCATGTCTGAAGTTAGGGTTGTCTCTGACAACTCAGTGGTCTTGATCAGTGAATGAAAGAGTCATGAAGCAGAGTCAGCTGTGGATCAAACCCTTGTTGCCAAATGACAGCATTTTTAATCCCATTATTTACTATTGCCAGTAGGGCTATTTTTCTTTGGCAGCAGGACGTCACTGAAAAAATCATGTCCATAAGAATTATTGCTATTTTTTGCATTCCAAAATTGGTTAAAGGAATCCAGATGTGGCAGGATGTTACAAGACCCTTTTTTTTCCCTATTTCAACCACAATGGCTTCAGAAAAACTGTGAAGTGATGCTGTTTGACTAAAAGCTGTGGTATAATTACCATCTGTATGAAACTGGAGAACAAGATATGGAATTTTTTTTTTAATCTAAATTCACTCACTTTGAAAACATTTTTCTTCCTGGCTTTGTAGGGAAATGTTCAATCTGATTGTTCATAAAACATATGCCCAAAATGCTTTTTCCTTGTCTCAGGACTACTTTTTATAGGAAACAAGTATTATTTCTTAAACCACAAATCTCAGAACTCAGTAGACAAAGCAAAAACCACAATTTGTATCTTGAAAAATTAGTTTTAATAAAATAGAAGAAAATAAGCAAACAGCAATACCATAATAGCAGCATTAGTATTTTATTTCTGATTGAGATGAGTATCCTTCAGTCATTTTTCATATGTAAAGCAAGGTATCATATCTCAGCTCTTTCTCACATAGCACTGTTAAATATATTTAGCATTTGCATACAGTTCATGTGAGCTCAGTAGTTCATAATTGGTGGTGGGTCCATCTTTATGGCATGGAATAAATCCATAGAACAGTGTGGATTTCAGATATATAAATACTCCTGTGCACTGCACTCCTTGTGCTGGGATCAACAGGAGCAAAGACAGCAGCAGGAACTGTCAAGAAAAGGAAATAAGCGAATCCCAGTGAGGTTCAGATTATTGCCATCTTTCTCAAGAGAATATACAAAAAGTTAGGGACCACTGACTTAACTCATAGGTATCCAACTGACTGAGCCCTGGGCTATAATTAAAGTACTCCTAGGCAGGAGAGATGCAGTGTGTTCAACCTATGTTCTCAGTATTGTTCTCTATATAAGAATGATTGTCTGACATTAGAACTGAACTTTAAAAAAAAAAAACCCAGTTGAATCGGAAGACAGGTGTTCATGGTAGTGGAGCTCTGATTGTTGTAGGAGTTATTTTAAAAAAAAAATCCATGGTTCTTTATCTTCACTTTATAATGACTTTCTATCTATCTTTTGTTTCTTACATGTATGGCTGTGGTAATCACTTTTCTAAGCACTGAGCTGCCCCTAAGCCTCATTTTACTGAACTTCTAATTTTATGTCTTAAGATAGATCTTATTTTGAAATTTCTTGGCTATTTTTAAACAAGTAGGTAACTTTTCTGTAATTGTCACTACAATAGTCTGCTTTCAGCCCTGTAATCTGAAATAGAGTTTGAAATCTAGGTTGCAACTTCCTTTTTTTTTTTTTTTACATGACCCACTCATAAATGGCATTTGGGGGTAAACAGTTTTGATACACCTGCCAGTGTTACTTTCCTATATAATTATAGATTAGAAAATAAGCTTTTTTTTTTGAGGACTAGACACAGCTATTTTTAAAAAACTTACAGTGTTAGACATGGCACAGCAACTGAACCAGGAGCAGAAAACAATAAGTGCAAAGGTAAAAGGGAGGCTTTAAATAGTTTTCTTCAAATAGGTATGGGAAGAGGAAAGAAAGATAAGTGGAATTTATTTGAGCTGAAAGACCAAGAACAGAGGAGTGTACGTAAGCCAGATTAACTTCAGAATGTAATATTTTTTTATTTAATTCTTAAAAGCATATCTTCCACAACAGAACCAATTCAGAACTGTTCGGAGTCAGTGGACAGTTTCAATCACTTTGAATGAGTTAAAGAAAACCTAAGATTATCTGTGCTGCTACCAGCAGGAAAGTCATGTGTTCCATCCAAAGAATTCCTATATTGAATGGAAAGAAATGCCTGTTTAAGACTCTTCCTTAAAAAGAAGTGATGCTGATCTAAATTACATTGATATTTAAATCAATTTAGATATATTGGACAAGTTTCTTAATGTATACATTTGAATCTATTGCAACTGATCTAGAGGATATAAGTTTATAATGTGGTCACTTGCCTATTTCATGTCATTTATTTATAGACACCACAATGTGATTTTGTATGTACAGTGAGGAAGTGATGGACAAGTCTATTATATTCCTCTAGGAAGAGGGTGTAGGAGGCATGAAAAATAATTTTCAGAGGGTAGTTCAAGTTGTCTTATTGGTCACATCTAACAACTCTCACTTAGAAGTGTTACTGGATTTGGTGCTTTTCAGTGCCCTAAGAGGAGGGACTGCTGGACTGAGGGAGCAGCCCCAAGAGCAGTGTGCAAAAATCAGCAGCAAGGAAGAGGCTGAGGTGGAGGGAGCACAAGTCTTATGAAGACGGAGGGAATTGGGATTATTTAGCCTGGGGTAAAGAAGGAAACCTGATTGCTCTCTACAACTGCCTGAAAGGAGGCTGTAGTGAGGTGGGGGTCAGTCTCTTCCCCCAGGTAGCAAGTGACAGGACAGGAGGAAATGGCCTCAAGTTGCATCAGGGAGGTTTAGATTAGATATTGGGAAAAATTTCTTTATTGAAAAGATTTTCAAGCACTGGAACAGGCTGTTTAGAGACGTGGTAGAGCCACCATCCCTGGAAATGTTCAAAACTCATGTGGATAGGGCAGTTGAGGACATGGGTTAGTGTTGAATGTGTTGGTGATACTACATTGATGGCTTGGACTTGATTTTAGAGGTCTTTTCCAACCTTAACTATTCTGTGATTCTATGTATATGCTATAACAGGGTGGGACTAGCATGTAATTCCTAATAGTGGAGCCCCTTAGTTACTTTTTGAAATGTGGGAATGTTGAATTTTTCACAGAATATTGAAAGTGTTCTTTGACAAAAAAGCATGGGAGAGAATGGGAAAGTTTTTGAAGAATGATTGCTTGAAGGTTAAGTGGAAGGATGAGACCAACAGCCAGTGCATGTAGATTAATGTGTGTTGAGGTTAACCTGTTATGAACTTGTAACTTTGATATTGCATGTTGACTTTACATCCTGTTAAGACACAATACAGTTTCCTGCAGAGGGTAATTCAGAACTTTGAAGCTAGATATTTAAGAATCTGACAGCAAGACAGTATCTCTGAAGGTCTAGATGTCACATATCAAAAAGTGATACACAATGTCTCATTTGATGTCCATTGTCATTCATGCAATTTTGATGAACTCTTACATATTTTCATGAATGTTCATGTAGTGTGGTCAGTGGAGAAGTGTGAAGTATTCATGAATATACATGCATATTTAATAACTACTCCCAAACATTATATTCCTCTTCTGGCAATTTGTACATTCTAGCTCCCATACTTGTGAAACAAATTGTGTAAGATTTGGCAGTCAGAGAGACTTGCCAGAACAGAAGACAGTTCTGGAAGCTGGATAGGATACTTTATGTTTGCAATGCACAAATGTGCACACTCCACTCTGAAAAATGCACAGCCAAAATTTCTTTAGACTCATCCATGGGAAATTTTTCTTTTTTGTCATCAATCTGGTAATTATCTTCTGTTCTTTTTTATACAGAAATCTTCTTAGCTAGATCCTGTGAAGTAACTGTTTTGTGCCAAACACCTGTACAGAGGGGCCCTAAAGCTAGTTAATCAGTCCAAAAACATCTCTTTTAGGTCAAGAAGTGATTTTCCCAAGGTATAAAGTCAAATCTGTTGCCCTAAAATTGTCACTATTTTTTTGTTTAAAAAGAAAGTAATGCCAATTAGAAGAGTAGAAAATGCTCTTTGACATTATTTTTCAATTTCAGATACTTTTGTTATATAAAATAAATTAAAGCTGCATGGGCTGATGAAGAGAATGCAAAGCTAATTTTGTGCATTTCAGTTTTCTCACATTTCAGTTTACCCTTTCCATAAGAAATTAAATAAAAACTGAGTTTATATGCAGGTTATTTTGGTATTATTATTATAAGGATCTATCAAAATCACTTGTCTCAAAGATGTGTCATTATAGCAGCAGTTCACATGCAACTATTTGCCAAAACACACTTGAGAACATTATTCTGACTAGGAAAATTTGGTTCATTATAGCAGCAGTTTGAGGCATTTTCTGTAATTACTTCTCCTCCAATGATGTTTAGGTTCCAAAGGGAGACTTGCAATGCTTGATAAACCTTAAAGAGAAATGACAACATGGTTTCAAATGGTACCTTGAAGAAAAAGCTGCTAGAATATGTCTTAGGAACATGGATCAGAAATCTTTTGTTTTCCTTCACTGTGTTGCTTAAGATGGCTAGAAAGTGGACAAACAAATCTTACAGAATTCTATTGATTGTGTTAAATGTTTGAGATGTTTAAGCATAAATATTTTAAAATATCAGAAGCACGATTCTGCATTAAACACTTGATATGAAATTATTTTGTTTTTTTCTGTTAAGTCTGTGCATGACAGAGACAGAGAGAAATGGAACCAATATTTTTCATTTTGTATGATGTGCTCATTTACTAGGACAAATCCTCTTTTCTCTATAGATGCACATATGGCAGAAGGAAGCAAAATAAATCTGGTTCCTCTTTGTAGAACGGAACAGGATGTGGAAAGCTTATGGTACAGTGTAAGAGGACTGAGCCTTTCACATTAGGGACATATGCTTGAAGGGGATCCATCTGTACTCCGTGCAGACGTGTTATCAGGGCTCTGTGACTGCACTGGGCAGGAGCCAAGGCTGCTGCTGCTGCTGCTGTCAGGGGCTCCAGCCTCCTCCCAGCGGGGGCTTGGAGTGAGTGAGGCTTCTGCACCCCCTTGAGGGCTTCTTTTTCAGACTGACCTTCTTCAAATCAATGTTTAGTTCACTCTGTATTTTCAGAAAATGATTTTTTTTTAAATTTGTCATCAGATACTTCCTGTAAAAAAAATCAAAATATCCATTCTTGACACGAGATCAAATGCCTCCTAGGAATATATTTTCATGGGTGAATTTTGAACCTCTTCATAGTAGAGAATTTTAATGGAAACTAGAAACAGAGCTGTTAGTTTAGTGTGCAGTTGTAATGTGTTTTCTGAGCTGAATAGCATGCACAGTGCAGAGCTTTAAACTTAAGTGACAGGTAAATTGGAAAACAGGAACATTTCTTACTCTTGAACTTCTCTGTCCTTAAGCCTTTACTTAGCATGATGTTATTAACACTTTTTTTAAATGGAGAATTGTTGGACTCTGGGAAAATAGAAAAGTTATTCAAATTCAAAAATATGAAATTTTGTAAAATAGCTTCCATTGACTGACTGTAAATGTCTTTGGCCAAGGGTCCTTTGAGGTAGTTTGAATCAAATTCAAAGCACACAGTTGCTGATTAAATATAATCTTTTCATTACGGGGAAAAGGAGGTTTATGTTTCTTGTTACTAGGTCATCTTGCCTTTATTTCATTTCCTTTCGTTTTGCTTGCCCATGTTGTCATTGTCAGACCCAAGCAATTGCTGTAGCAGAGCAGTTATAATAGCACAGGAAAAGAAATTCAATCATATTTGTATGTAAACTGCAGAACTGACATGGTTTATTTTGACTAGCTGCTTCCCTGCTGCTTTCCAGGCATTGATAATACACTTCCATGTATTATCAGAGCTGCCACAGCTGAGGTCAGTATGGATTAAACTTCACTACAGTATAGTAATAGTATGAGATTGCACTTTCAGTGCACTGAAATAAATGTTTTCATTACTTCCTTAAAATAAATGCATTTGGTGCCTTGAAGGTAAGCAAACCCATAAAACTATCGTTAGAAGTCTTCACCACAAGTAAATATTTTCTTCTTCCTAGTGAAATATTTTTACCTTTTTATTCGCCACAGTTTCTGTCCTATACTACTCTTAATGCCAATAAGCACAATTTTTTTCAGGGACAAAATCATATTTCAAAATCAATTTCTTTCTGTAGACTCAACAGCTCACTCTTTGTGTAGGCACAAACTGTCCTACTTTCCATGTGCTGTGCTCCTAGTCCAGCTTTGTTCTTCGACTGGAGTTATGGGGACTGTCTCCCACTGTGGAGCATAGACAGACACACTCCAGCCACATTCCCATTCTATTCTAGTCCTAATTGCCCCAGAAAGGAAACCTGGGTGCCTGTGCCAGAGAAGACATCTGCATGTCACCTACTGTAGATGGTCAGGAGAGCAGAACTTCAGGACCATTGCAGAGGTCACCTCTTCTGTTCTAGGTGTGGTGGTCAGGTTGTGTCAGTCTTAATCAGAATGTGAGAAGGCATAATGAGCACACCAAATATGTCTCTGTGTCTGATAATAAACCAGTTAATAATAAACTCTTCAAATACTGACTAGAAACAGGATACATATGGATCTGTATCTGTAATGTAGGCTGAGAAGATTGTTTCCCTACCTGATCTTAGGAAAAAAAAAAAAAAAGCAGTTGATTATACTCAAAGATGCTCTCAATTTCTTCTTCCAGCATTGTCTGGAATTCCGTATTGTAGTAGGCATAGCCACACTACTTGAGACAGAAAGCATTTTTCCCAGTGTTTTTTTAAAGTAAAAATCATCCTGTCCTTTTTCTCTGTTTCTGGCACAAAAAATTTTGGTTTTGCAGTATTCACAAGAAATGTGTGTGTTTGCTGGTGTGGTGGTGGTGGTGTTAATCGTTGTTCAATTTTCTTTTCGTGTCTTGCACAGTCAAGTCACTCTAGTCAGAGACTATAAGCCCTTCAAGCAAGTAAAAGCCTATGTTTTCTGTGTTGAATGGATTACACAGTGCTGGCAAATATTGCAAATAAGGAATAACTAAGTACATTATAAAAAACAAATGGATTTTTGCAGTAATTTAATTTTACATGGCAATACAGAAGTGGCTAACTGGGTGTTAGTCAGTCCAATAGAGAAAATGTATAAAAGGTATGTTGGAATAAAAATAGTGAAGTAATTTTCTCTTTAGAATAATACTAAAGAAGATAAAATATATATGTGTTTTAAAGATAACAAAGTGATAAACCACAGAAGTGATAGAAACTAAATCTTAATAATTTATTTTCAAGTTCTTTGGTGAATAATATTTTGTCTATTTTAGTCCTATGAAGTCTTTAATATATCTTGGGAACCCTGCAATTATAGTTGAACAAAACATTCAGTCACTATCTGACTCTTATTATATATCATTACTAGGAGTTTAATACCTAACTCTTATTCATAGCGATGATGAGAGGAAAAATGCCCACCAGTTTTGGTCTTGTGATTTGAAAGGAATTGTAATTTGTTTGTCTGAACACTTCCATGAGCTGGCCTTCATGAGTCATCAGCTTTTTAGTCTATTTGCATGGCTGCAGCAAATTCCTGATTTTTCTTTTTTACCTTTTTTTTCCTTGTTTCCTTTTTCTCTTCCTTGCCCTTGTCCTTATCTTTTCCTTGTCACATGAGACGACAAAGCACCTTGAAGCTTATTTTCTTTTACATGCAAACTATTCAGTTTACCCTTAAATTTAATAGGAGCTTTATACGATCCTGAGAAAGTTCCACTTTCCTATACAAGTTTGCCATCTCAAAAGGAATTCAAACAGAAACTGAAATACAATTGTCTTTATATCTCTATATATTTATTAAACTAATGTAATGTCTACATATATATGTATATGTAATGTGATATGGCATTCACACATTTACTGAACATTTCTAGGAATAATGGGGTACATCTCTCAGGTCACCCTGTGGTTTTGCACAGTGCAATCTAAAGCTGCCCAAACAGAACAGCTCAGATTTTGCTTGGGTCAGGGATCTTTTCCAGAGAGACGAGGCCAGTATCATTATTCCCTTTCCCTTAGCAAAGGATGTCTGTTAAGAGCTGACTAGAGAGTACTGACATGCTGGGATTTTTTTTTTCTAATCTAAAGGCCCACTTAAAAATCTCTGTGGGTTATAAAAGCAGATTGGTTGATCTCTTGGTGAGGTAGTTGAATCCATGACTTCCTGAATGTTTAGAGAAAAGAAGAATGTGACAGAGAGCCATTGATTTAGGTATAGATAGGTATTGAGTCTATCGTGTCAAATAAAATATCCTGCA
Organism: Pyrgilauda ruficollis; assembly: GCF_017590135.1. Lineage (NCBI taxonomy): Eukaryota > Metazoa > Chordata > Aves > Passeriformes > Passeridae > Pyrgilauda > Pyrgilauda ruficollis. The sequence continues at coordinate 1,579,336 of NW_024524044.1, read as the reverse complement.
AGTCATCTACAGGATCAGTTTATAAATAGAGGAATGATTCTGGAAACCACTCAAATGCTGTCACTACTGGAATATGTTACATTTACCTCAGTACTTCAAGCTACTAAAATTGTTGTGGTGCTAGAATGATGCATAGTAATATGCTATATCCTTATTTTCCAAAGCTTTGGGAAGAGTAGTTAACATGCAGATAGACGAGTCAAGTTCTTTATTGCCCTTTATTTAAAATCTAGCAAAAATTAAATAAATTTCAGTGAGGTTTTTTTATCTTACACAGACATTCACATAGAAATACATAACAAGTTATCTCAAGAAAAGCACTTAGTATTCCTTACTGGTATATGAATATAATTAATAGAACTAAGCAAGTGAAAAAAAAAAGACATTTCAGTAACTGTCCAATGCACCATGGATTTACTACTCTTTTATTTGCAGCTATTTTGATCAAACTTGGATCTGACAAAGTGTAAAAATAAATTAAGTCGATAAGTAAGAATGGTTATTATTTTATATTTGGATGCCAAGTAGTCTTGTAATAATTGCAGTCACTTAGAAATATAGAATATCCTGAGCTGGAAGGGACCCACAAGTGTCATCAAATCCAGGTCCTGGTTCTGCACAAGACACCTCAAGAGTCATCCCGTGTGCCTGAGAGCCTTGCCCAAATGCTTCTTGAACTCTGTCAGGCTGGTGCTGTGACCACTTCCCTGGGGAGCCTGTTCCAGTGCCCAAACACCCCCTGGGTGAAAATCATTTTCTTAATATCCAACTTGAGCCGACCCTGACACAACTGCAGGTCATTCCCTCAGGTCGTGTCTCTGGTCACCACAGAGCAGAGATCAGTGCCTGCCCCTCCTCTTCCCCTCACAAGGAAGTTGTAACTGCATTGAGGTCTCCTCTCAGTCTTCACTTTTCTGGACTGAACTGACCAAGTGACCTCAGCTTCTCCTCCTACAGCTTACCTCAGGACTCTTCACTGTCTTTGTAGCCCTTTGTAGCTCCTTTGGGCTCTCCAATAGGTTAATATCTTATATTGTGGCTCCCAAAACTGCAAACACCATTCAAGGTAGGGCCCACAGCAGAGTATAGTGGGACAACGAAAACCACTTTTGTACGTTGAGGTTGGCTATGCTTTCAATTTATTTTATTAATCTAGTTGAAAGGTGCAACTCATATTTTACCCTTTTACTATTTATACATGCTTTTTTTCATCATTTCTGTGTGTATGTAAATGTAATATTTGTAAAGGAATACTGATGTCACTGGAGGCTGTATTTATTTATTCACAGCATCACCAGTGTTAGATCATGTGGATGTTTGCCTTGATCTGTTGGGTACATCCTTGAGTGTGGCTTAATTTTTGCAAGTGCTTTATTAGTAGCCTCTCTGATAGAGCAAAGGACCTAAATATTGCTTGATCTTGATGAGGAACCATATGCATTAATAACAACTTTATTCCCTTATGCAATCAGTGGGCGTCTTTCAGTTAGTAACAGCTTGCCAAAGAGAACATAATGACAGAGGTTGTGTTCATGTGTCCATGTATCATCCCACTGTAATTGTGAGATTTAAGCTTTTGTAACCCTTGTGTGGTGCAGGCCAAGGAATAAAATTGTTGTCAGTCTTGCATGTCACATTAATTTGTGACACACTGAATTAAAATAGCTGACCCATGGTAGCACATGTGTGACTCCATACAATACATGCTACATTTTCCTAATCCTGGAAAAAAATTTATGTTAATTGGGGTATACACTGTAGAAAAAGAGCAGGGATGTAATAAAGAGGTAGCAGGAGTAGGGTTAAAGACGGTAAAATATCCACACTGACAAGTGTGAGCCTATCAATGATGTTGATTAGAATAAACAATGTGCACTGTGAGATTGATGTCTGCATATATTGCATTTGTATAATTCATGTCCATTTCCTTCAGACTGAAAACTGAAATGGCACATGGTGAAATATGGACATTTCAACATTAATATTGAACACCAGCATCTTCAATAGCCAATGAAATCACATTGAAGATAGTATAAAAAAGAGAACTGTTTAAATCAATGTCATTCTAGAAATTATCTCTGCTAGGTCCCTAAAAATATTATTTTAAATAATGTTACTTGTTTCCTTTAGAAGAGTCATAATCATAAATGCTTACTTGTCAAGAAATAAGCAGAAATTGTGACTTTCCTTGACAAACTCCAAAGGGATGTCCTCAGTGATTTGAAAATTACTGATTGCAAGAGGAAATGGTCACTAATGAAAGTAGTGGGTTAACAATCTGTTTTTGCAGTATATATATATGACTATATACTATTTTTTTTTCCTACACGTCTAAGTTCAAAGTCAGGACCAGAACAGCACCCCTGTTGTCACACACCATATTATTTTTTCTTCAATTGATGTTAGTTAAAATAAAAAGGCAAAAACATTAGTGGTCCAGTGAAAGTTCATATTATATTGCTGTTTATTTGTTTGCTTGAAAGGACAGGACAGGTTAGTACTGCTTTTGCAGGACCATGTTCAGATGTATGGAGTTTATATTATTGGTGAGTGCTCATTCTCAGTAGAGATTGATTTCACTGGGCAGAGAAGTATAACATCTCATCAGTGATGATAAAGGTTTTGCAGTTTGCCAATATGATTAGATTACAGGAAGATACTACAGTACCTCTGACTTGCAGTATGTAAGTGTCTAAAAATACATGGGAAGTGTACAGTGGTGACTCAGGAGTGACAGTTGTATCTAGTTCATTATTTGTGTGTTTGCTACATGAGATGCCAGCTGTATGAAACTCACTTCCATTTCTCAAAATGGAGAATATTTCAGCTGATTTTCTCTTATCTGAGAATCTAGCAGATGAACTACTATTTGATGAAATAACCAGATATTCTTCCTTAGGTTCCTGTCTGAATAGAGCATTTAGAGAAGCTGAAACTGTGCTCATCAAATAACACTATCTGCATTTCTGAGGAAGTGATGAGAATGAATACAATTTGATACTGTCACAAAGTGTGTTGATCAGTAATGTTCTGGCATTTCTAGGGCAATAGTATGAAGTTTGCTCCCCACAAATGTAGGAAAAGGAAGCTAAATAAACCCTTTGCTTCACAAAAATCTGTCTCTGGCTATGTCTAGGATCAACATCATATACTTCAAGAAATTCTCAAGTTTTCTTCTGTAATAGGTTAGGTTTTTGGGGGGTTTTTGTCATGTTGTATATGAGGACTCTTCTTTGAAAATTAATACAATGTTTGTCTAATCCCAGAGTATATCTCTTTTCTGTAATTTCTAACATTTTCTAAGCTCACAATGCTAAAATAAAGCAACACTTTCCACTTTTTGCTTCAATTTCTGCCCCCTAGTGTATATAATATCATATAGTTTTCTGGTTTTGCTTTGTCAGGCAAACCTAATTCCATTAGTTGTTTTTTTTTGTGAAATTAGTGTAACTTTCAGTCTCACTATTACCTTTCCTTTTCATGTGTTCTAAATTGCCTCAGAATGGATGGCTGGATGTGTATGTGGTAACAAAGTGGTTTCTGTTCTTTACTGCAAATAGGTTACCCAGGTGTATTTCACAGCTGCAGCATGGTGATGACTTGTAGTCACCTTGACAGACAATTATGCTACATTTTATTCTGCTGCTTTTTTGTTCTATTGGGATTTATGTTCTTCTTACATAGGTGTGAAAGGAAGAATTTAATTTTTTGCTCTGATTTTAGGGCAAGACTGCAAACGTGTAGTTTATAGAATGTAATAAAAAAAGGCTGGTACATCTTTAAGAGCAAACAAGCTGGTAATTATTGATGAGGTTTTAAACCCAACTATTTTAATAATTTGTATAATATTTTTAAGGACATATATTTTAGCAATGTGAACTTTTAACATTCGCAATTTTTCTATTGAAAAATTCTTAAGGGCACATGTGCACCTTTTTTTTTCCTCTATTGAAAGAAACACTTGTGATCCGCTCTTGTTTTTATATGAATTATTTTATATTGTACTGGATCTAGCCTTCCTCAAAAAGTACATATAGTTTTTCTCTTTGCCACTCACATCTGTGAAAAATGTCTTGAATACTCATCTACAGAAGCTAGAGCCATGAAAATATAGTTAAATCTATAATTGACCAATTAGACGTAAATTGCCAGTCAGTCTATGACTAGGTTGGCTTAATAAAGGGCATAATGATACAGAGATTTTTTTTCTTAATTTTCTACACAAGTAAAATAATATTTTTTAAAAGTAGGTATTGTCTTAAAGCAGTGACACAGTACACAAATGTAGTCCAGAACTTATTTTTAATATCTCTTCTGTGCCCATTGACTTGCACAAAAACGACATAATTTTCAGTTTGCACTGAGAATGCTATATGTATGTAGAACAGATTTTCCTTAAGTTATTTTTGAAGTTTGCCTGACTTTGACTGAACAATGCTGTTTTCCTTCACATGTTCAGTTGTACCCTGTCAACTGCAACCAGAACATTTAGATGTCGCACATGGACTGAAACCCATGACTCATCTTAGAAGTGGTTAGCTCAGTAACTTCCTGCTTTTTAAAAGTTTCCCTTTAAAACTTTCCTGCCTTTTACAGTTTTCTGATGACATGCAGGTGCTGGAATAGTGTTCCCAGTCTATTGAAAATAGTCTTGCATTTCACTGTCACCTTGTGCAGGCTCCTTAAAGTAACCTGCAGCCCTAACTCCTCTCCTCAGTTCCTACACCCCTGTTGCTGCCCCAGCTGAGCTGAGGTTTCATAAGTGACTTGCATGTGTCTTCTGTATCTTTAAAAGTTTTCATTTCCTGTTGTTTGTATCTGAGGTCTGTGTGTTAGAGTGGCTGTAGGAAGGATCCCATCCAGGATTCCAGAAGTTTCTCTTCCTGGCATATCAGTTGTTTTTAGTTAGGGAGGGAAAATCTTTGAGTTTTAGAGAATTCAAACTGAGTCAGCACGCAGCCACCCAGGTCACAAAACTCAGAATGGTTTTGTCCAGCCCATACACCTTTAATACTATGTGCGTGCTAACCTGATGGTTCTTGTGTCTGTTTAGAGGACCTATAAAATGTAGAGCAGTAGTCTGCTTGCTGCAATATAGCAGGGACAGCACTGACATGATCTAAGTGACAAAGTAGGACAACCATTTTTGGAGCAACATTCTGAGTGGGTATGAGAGGAACAAGATTGCATTTGCTAAGGGCAGAGAAACTGATGCTGCAGCAAATGAGACATGCGATGCTGAGTGTGCAGTTGGGAGTTTTAAATGTGTGAATTTCCAGAGATAACAGAAGTAGAGAATAGAATATCTCAAAAGGAGAAGTTTCTTTGAGGAAAATACCCAAACTTTATCCCACTTGAGGGTGAAGGAGGTAATAGGCAAAGGCTGTATGATCTTGTGTTGAAACAAGCAAACAGGGCACAGCAGCAGAACTGGAGAAGCAAGGGTGTCTTGAGTAGATCAAGTGTGTTGAACATTTTTGGGTAAGTGGTGGATTTGGAGAGGAGCTGCAGTGTGGGTCAGCCAGGAAATGATAAATATGTGAGGAGGTTAGGAAGAAGATTATTCAATTAACATAGAAATTAAAGCTAAGGCAATAGAACAAGAGTATATAGAAACAAGAACTGAAAAGAGAGCTGACAGTGAGCAGTTGAACATAAGTACATGGGCCTAAGTACATGGAAGAGACAGAAAAAAGAAAGTAAGTTACTGCTCTGCCATTCTAGAAAAAGAGATAATGGGTACAAGAAGTGATTTAGAGAAGATCAACATATCTTCCTCACCATCTGTTCTGACAGTGGTAAGGCAAGTAAAGTTATATCTCACTCTAAGGTCCATATCTTTATAATTGATAAGGATTTAGAAAAAATAAAAGATGTACATGCTCTGGATAGCTGTCAGGTAGCACAACTGCAGCAGAGGTGTTATTCAGAGGTATTATGGTATCAGGAATAAGTTGGGTGAAGAAAGGCATGTTTAGAGGAGGTATTACTGGAGCTTGAAGGAGAATGAGAGATCTAGATGTATTCTGAAGGAGAATTAAGAGAATGGATCACAGTGTCATGGTGGAAAAGTAGTGGAAATCATGGAAATGTGAGGGTACTTTAGGGAGATAGAGGGTCAGTGGGTAGAAAAGAGAATATAAAGGACTAGAAAGGAGAATATAGAGTGAGTCTCAGTAAAGGCATGTGATTTGTGCTTTTTGCTGAGTGGGTATATGTTCTGTTTAGCAAGGAACTTGTAGATACTTTGAAGTTTCCAGAAAGCAGTGACATTCCATCATATTTGCATACATGATTTAACATACTAATGTAAGGTATAAAACAATATGTAAAATGAGCACTATGCATTGATTGGTTTTAATAATGTCAGCCTTGTCTACTGCGAAGGCTACACCTGAAATAGCACTACTAGGATCACTTTGTAAGCGGTATGATCTCCACTTCTGAATGCCCACTAATTTGACGTTTGCATGCTATGAAATATGTAGTATTAGGTGTTATCTGTCAGAATTGGAACAGGTAAATGCTGCTTGTGAACTGATGTACTTACTAAATGTGATGAGCAGTTCAGGTAATAAATGACATTGTAATAGCTAATATGGTATTAATGGTGAATATTCCTAAAGAATCACAAGTGGAAGAAAAAGTAATAAATGAAGCAAATTAGATAAAAAAACAATAATACTCCCTTTACAAACCTATAATAATGATAAATGCTGAGTCTCAAGCCAAGTAGATTTTTGTTAGAAATGTTTATGACAGACTAATTTTTTTATGGCATCTTAGAATATCCTGAGTCAGAAGGGACGCACAAGAATCATCAAAGGCCAACTCATTTGTTCCCTTGAATATCACAGTATCACAAGTGTGGGTTTCTGATTAAAATGTTAGTGTTTTGGTATTTAGGACTTAATCCTTTTCTCTTCTTTTACAAGGCAAAGAGATCAAGATGCTTAGAAAGGGAAAAATAGTACTTAGATGTAATTACTCAAGAAAATTAATTTAAATTGTGTAGGAGGTAATCCTTGAGTCATCACTGTCTTGTTTTGGTAAAGATGTTGGTTCTGTGCATAGACACTGCTTTCAGTTTTTTCACTTATTTTTACTATATTAAATACAAACCTTTGAAAACATCCAGAAATATTATACACTGTGGTAAAAGATTTAGAATTATTTTTCTTTATTTTTAACCTTTAAGTGTTTATTCCCCAATCACCAGTATGATTAATAGAGACTTACATTAAATTCATTATCAGAAATTAGATGAGTAAACTGAACAAGCCATATGTTTTCCTCAATCCTCCAGAAGTATACACCGTTATTAAAGTAATAAAAAAATAAACCAACACAATGAACAATGCACAAATACTAACTATAAACAAGAAAGGAATATGTGTAGAGTTTTAATCTGCTAAAGGTGATGTTTTAAAGTTGGTGAAATGGTGAAAATAGCAGGGGTGTTTCTTAGTTGTAGCAGTCCTTACATTTCTTTCACCAGAATAGTACTGCATATAAAAGTAACCAGAGATGCTCAGGATAAAAATTGCTTTTGAACCGTTTGTTTAAGAAGCTTAAATATAGGAAAAATTAATAGCATTATCTTTCTTTGGGTTGTGTCTTGTAGGAGATGGCCTTAGGCCTGGATGCAAATCAGCTCACATTTAATATGTTGCAAGAATCAAATATCTTACCAGTAGTGGTGATGGTATTCCATCAGACCCTTTAATGAGATTTTATCTGAAACAGACACTGTATTTGGCATTCTTGTATTCAATATTCTAGCCTCTGCAATGTACCCAATCTCAAGGGTATGCAAAGAACAAATAAGAATTTACATTTCCTTTACTTCTCTGTCTGAATGTCACTAATATTTGTTCTTTTTAGTAAATTCACACATTAATACATTTCAAGGATTTAAATTAAGTACAGAGTGGGCTAACAGAGCTTATTGTTCTCCTTCATCACTATTATATATATTATGAATTTAACTGACAAAGTACTTACTGAAAGCCTTTTTGGTTTTCCTCAGAGTTTATGAGAGAGTATTTCTTTGTTCTCACTTTCTTTTTCCTAGTCACAGTATTTTCACCTTGTTTTTGATTGTTTTAAAAATTGGTTCAATGATTTTTCATTGATTTAATCTTAAAAATTCACTTACAGCTTTTAGTGAGCATGGCCCAGAATCTGTGATTCAGTAGTCATTTGATTTCCATAGAACATTTATTTAGGTATTAATTGCTATTAGTGCAGTGATTATCACCCATGAATAGAAAAAAGCAGCAGTTCTTGGAAAACACCAAGGTTAGGTTAAAGCTCAAGTAGCAACAAGTTTCTTAAAATTATCTTTCATTTTTTATTTCCTTTCTGATCTGTTGAATATTCACCAAGAGACTGATAATTTGAACTATGTGATATGTAGCTGGATAAGCTGGATATGTCAGCCAAATTAATTTCATTCTGGGCATTGTATGCAAGTGACATAGAAGGACAATACCAATATATTCACTGCGAAACTGGTAATCTGAATAAATATAAGAAATAGTAGTAAGCCTGAATGTATGACTTAATCATAAGTGTCTTGATATTGTCTTAGAATTTTGATGCTTTTGGATGAACTTTTAATATAAACAAATGCATGACTGATCTTATTAGAGCTGCCTAATGAATCTGCTGTATACTATGAAATTCTTGCTAAGACATTTAGAAATTCAATTAACTAATACAAAGGTGTAATGACAGAAGGTATTTTGCAGAAGAATATATTTGTTTTATTAAAATTTATTCTTAAAGGCATTGGTGAAAACATGTTTTCTTTAAGATGTTTTACTTGATATGTTGTTGGACGACAATAAAACATCCGTACCACACTTACTGTAATAGTGAAGAAATAATTCCTCTACTTATGATTAACATGCAAGTCTGTGGTTTCAAATGCTGTAACACATTGCTGTATTTTAATTAGGTTTCAAAAATTAATCAGTTGTCATTTACTTGTCCATAAATTTTTCAGGTAGATCCCCATGAGGTCTAAAACTCTCTTCTTTGTAACAGACAGCATTTAAAAGTATCTCTATATCCTTTCATGGAAGTCTGCATCAGGACTGATAAGATTTATTTTTCTCAAAATTTGTCTTGAAAGATGCCTTTCAGTTTCTGAACACAACGGTAAACATCCTAGGAAAAAAAAAATCCCTATACCATAGTCATCAAAATTCATGAGCTGGTTGGTTAAACTTCAAATCTTGAGCCGCATTTGAAGACCAGACTATAGGTTATAGTTCAATAGTTATTTACAGTTTCTCTTGTTAGAGTCATTAGGATTTTAAATGAGAGCTACAGGTTTGGTTTTGGCTTGGCTTAATGAGTGGAAGTTTTTGCAACATTTATTTCCATGGGAGCTAAACCAAGTACTCTAAGTTATTTTATATTAGCTTGCTCTGTCCTAGAAAAGAATACCTTCTTAGTTTGATTTTTTGTGGAAACAAGAAAATTGTCCTTGATACATAGCATTAACAGTAAAAACCTGCTTATTTGGAATTGCGTAGCCAAAGCTCACAATACATAAGGAGTCTGTAATTTCATGCTGTTTGACTTTTGTTTTTTTTTAAGAGTAGCTAATTTCTCAGGAATAGAAGTAAAATTCCCATTGTCATTCCTCTTGATCCCTTTATAATTAACAAAACAGAAGATATTTTTTCTTTTTATTATTGCTAATTATGTTTTTCTGTGCATTCTGGTAATTTTATATGCTGTTGAAAATATTTTCAAGTTGAAAATTCAGTTTTGAATATTTTCAGTATTATAAAATATTTTTTGGGTGTCTGTTAATTTCTAGTGTTTAATTTCCTGTTAATTTCCTTTTGTTTCCCATTCTACCTAGCAGAATCTCATTGTACCTCAAAATTCAAAAAAAGCTAAATTGAATGTAGGTTCTCAGTAAATAGCATCTTTGTGAAGAGGAAAAATACAAGCAGTCGCCATATGTGGAAAAGAAAAAGAAATAGACTTAATGCAGTGAAACTAGAGAAACAAATAATTACACTGAAAAAGAAAAATATTTTGTCAGAAGCATTGTAATAAGCCTCAGTGAGAAAGGAGAGGTGTTATGACTTCTTTTGACATATCACTTGACCCTTTTCCTTTAAAGAGTTACTTGGTTAGAATTCAATATTTTCCTCACTCCAGAGTAGGAATGGGTTGGTGTGCTGGTACTCCTGGCTTCATGCTTGCTTTGGGGATCACATAGGTAATTCCCAGAAAGACAATTGGCAGGACAGGATATAATCTGTTCTTGAATAGGGAGATCATTCCTCAGCCTTAGATATCAGTGGGCCTATTTACATGATTGTACCTTTTCTGGAAGAGAGACAGAATTATTAGCACTTGCACAGTTGAACACCTTGTGAAAAGTGTCTATTATACCTTGGTCTATAATACCTGGCAAGTCACTTTGACAAGTGAGCTCCTGTATAAACAGTGATTAATTGCAGACATCTCTGACATTTCCATTTCAATGATACATAATTTTTTTCTAAATGAGGTGATTACTTTCTTTAAGTATTTAAATATAGCTTGATAACCTGTATTTTACAAGAACTTGAAAACAGTAAATATCTTCATGTGATTTTTCAACTTTCAAAAAATCCATTGTGAAGTTACTTGTGTAAACAACAGGTTTGAGCAGTAGGGTACTGTATATATGTTATCTGTCAAAATTGCTTGCTCCTGAAGGACTTTATTTCAGCAACTATAATTCAAACTGAGAAAAAGTATTTAGAAGTGTCTTATTGCCTTCTGTAATCTGCTAAATCACCTGTGGCCACACTAGCCATTTAGTGGTACAATAAATACTGTAAAAATATTCCCACTCCCGCTTATAAGGGCAGATGGAACCCAATCTGAATGTCTGCTCAAGTTAAAGAAGACATGAATTGCTCTTCCTCTTAGGGAAAAAAAAAAAAAAAAAAAAAAAAAATAGTAAACCGAAATGGGACTACTTTGGAAATGTGAGTATAAGATTCTGCAGACTTGTATTAATTACAGAGGGGAAAAAAAGTGTAACCACTTCCCAAATGTGGCCTGCAATCAGAGTCCTTTTTAGGTTTAATGAAGCAGAGTACTTGACAATAGCAGGTATGTAGCTGAGGGAGTGAGTGGGTGGGTGATCTGAGACAATGTTGCTAAGCTCTACCCATATGATGATGAACTCATAGGCATTGGTGCAGGAGGCTATCAGGACCCATTCCTTCCCCTGCTGTTACCAAAATTATCATGCCTTGTGATGACCATGTAGGAAATTACACTTGGTGTGTATTTTCAGGCTTGTGGTTCTAGTAAAGTTGTTCACTTTTAACTGCTCACCAACTAAAGTAAACCAACCCTCAGAATTGCTTAAACTGATTTAACCAAAGACTGTGTTTGTCTCAGTGTACTCAGAAAGATACGAGGATTTGAGTTCTAGCAATTAAATAAAAGACTATTGCTCTACAGTAGTTGCTGCTCTCAGCATTAATTAAAGACAAAACAAAACACTAATGCTCAAAACAAAACACAACCCACCCCTACCCCTGCAAAATCTTTGTTACTAGTTTTGTGAATGCTGTTAGTTACTGATTTCCAGCCTAAGCTTGTAAATTCTCCCAGAAGTTTGGTGACTTCACAAGCCACCCCTGTTGTAATTGTCTAGTCATGCCATTGCCAGTTTCTGCAAGATAAAACTGTTTCTGCCCTTCAGTCCTGCTCATCATCCATCCATTCCATCCCACAGTTTTGTGAAGCTTAGTCTCCTGCTCACTGACAGTCTAGATTTCAGCATGTGGTTGCTCATTGCCCTGAAGAGATGTCAAAACCTGTGAAACTTCCTCTTTTCTGCTCAAAGTAGCAATTTTCTTTCTTGCCCTGAGCTGCTCATCTAGTTATTGGAATGATATTATGCAAGCAATTGTTTTACTCAATGCATGGAAGCTTTCATTTTTTTTGCCATCCTCAAAGGATGGCAAAGAGGAAGAAGAATCGAGAACATGCATGGAAATGAACTAGATCTTTGTTAAACTGGTTTAAACTCATTTGCATTGGGGAATTTGCATTTGTTTAATTAAAGTAATTAAAAATTTATTTCAGTTATGTTGCAGCCACTTTGTCATTGCTAATCAGGTCCTTGTAGTGCTTTAGAGATATATGGATTAAGACAAAGGCATTCTGGCTTAGTGGGTGGCCTGACAGCATAGAGCTGGAACTGCAAACCCTCAGGGAAACGGGAACAGGCAAGAACAGAAGGGGCACAGGGAGCAGTGGACAGCTGGGTGGCTGTGCAGTCCCTCAGACCTTGGGGACAGGCCTGCAGCCCCCTGCAAAAAATATTTTATATTACAGCTGCTCCTTTTAAAAGAGTATGTAAGGCCCTGCTCTGTCCCCTCAAACAAATGTATAAATTTCTTGTACAGGAATATGTAGCACTGCAACCTGGAGGAGCTGTGGACTCTCTCTGGAGTAGAGAGGCCTTACAGAGACATTTGGATAGCCAAGGAGCAAGGCGGTAGCTCACTGCCAGATTTGCCACCCGGGACAGGGTAATCCTGGTTTTTGTGCAAAGAAGAAGCTGGAGAGAAGCACTCACAAAGACATCTGTGGGTTCTGGGGAGTGGCAAGTTGGATATGAGTCAGCAGTGCCCTGGCAGCCGGAAGAGCCATCCCTGTCCTGGGGTGCATCAGGCACAGCATCACCAGCTGGGCAAGGGAGGGGATTGTCCTGCTCTGCTCTGAGCTGGGGCAGCCTCACCTCCAGTGCTGGGGGCAGTGTTGGGTACCACAATTTAAGAGAGATATAAAGCTATGAGAGAGTGTCCAAAGAAGGGCAACCAAGATGGCTTTGAGGGGAAGCCGTGTGAGGAGTGGCTGAGGTCACTTGGTCTGTTCAGCCTGGAGAAGGGAACAGGGAAGGCTGAGGGGAGTCATTGCAGTCTACAACTTCCTCAAGGTGGGCAGCAGAAGGGTGATCTCTCTGGTGACCTGTGACAGGACCCAAGGACATGGAATGAAGCTGTATCAAGGGAAGTTCAGACTGAACATTAGGAAAAGGTTCTTCACTCAGAGGGTGCTTGGGCACTGGAACAGGCTCCCTAAGGAAGTGGTCATAGCACCAAGCCTGAGAGAGTTCAAGGAGCATCAGGGCAGGACTCTTAGTCATATAACTTAGGTACTCCTGCAAGGAACAGGGATTTGCACTACATGATCCTTATGGGTCCCTTCCAACTTGAGATTCTAAAAATCAGTGTGGTACAAGGCTAGAAATGTGGTTGGGGCAGCTGAGTGTCCAGCCTGCCAGACAAGTCTTCAGGCATGAAACCTGAAGTTCCTATAAGGTCAAGTCAGGGAGGCAAATTTGTGGATCAGGACAAGCAACATCCTATAAGAAAATAATGTTTATGTCTGTTAAGTGTTACAAGAAGGTTCTACCTTTTATAGAGAGTGAAAGTGATGATATCTCTGGGTAATTGGAGGTTTAATAATTATCTCATCCTTGTTTTGATGTTGAATGCACAAATTCACAGATCATGCCAATTCACCACTGCAAGACTGAGTGATACAGGCTCCTACAAGTTATGTATAACTCACCGTTAGTGATCCTTCAGATAGGGACCTGTTGACAAAATCATTTTTTTCTATATATCTTATGATTTTTGGACCCACTGTAAACTAAGTAAAAGGAGCTCTTAACCAAAAAAAAAAAAAACAAAAACAAGGCCCTCAGGCATCTTAAGTTGCTCATCTAGTACCACTGCTCATTTTATAACATTTCACTTGAACTATGCTAGTACTTTCTAATTTTTGTATGATTATAAACTGATCGATTGAGTAGAGCACTGCATTTCCACACATGATAAAAACCATTAAATACACAGTGCACATTAGTGTTTATATGGCTAATTTTCTTTCCAAAATTTATTATGCATTTAAGGGCTTGTTATATTCAAATGGGGAAGGTTTTTCTAACTTGATTCGTACATTTTCTGCTCCACTAGATGAGTGATGAAATTGTTATTCAGCAGTTGGGGAGAAGACTGCATCTGTTTCATTAAGATACTTACAGTCTAAAATTTTTCTGGAATGTATGCAATCTCATTGAACTGCTGCAAGCAATATACAACACGTTCACAAATGAACTTAGTGTTAAAAATTCTAGTTTACACAAGTTTTTATTCCCTCTTTTTGCCTTACCTCCAAAACCAACGTCTTGATGCCATTAATTTTTTTAAGCAAAGAAATAATACATTTTTGTTCAGAATATGTTGAGGAGCTGTTACTGTAGCTTACAAAATTGTTCTTGAGGGAATTGTTAAATATCTTTTTGTAATCTATAAACTTTCTATTTCTTTATATTTAGAGTTTTTTGAAGGTAGGTTGTGACTTTCTATAAGATCTGAAATATTTTTTTACCTTTTTGAGTGTAATTACAATTCTCTTGACTTTTGCAAGCACTGGACTGGAGATCATCTAGTCAAAGTTGAGAATGTGTTTAAAAGACTCAATGTGATCTGAGATCAGGCAAACAAGAATGTTACAGAAATTTATTTACTCAACCGTCTGCTGGATGGACCAGAACTCAGCTGTTAGGGGTCTGAAAACTATATTTAAGCATCTCCTTTCACGTGACTGTTCAAATGAGACAAGTCATACTTTATGCTTGTTAACTTTATTGTTTATTTGGGTCATATGTTGTTAGTCAGGCTTCCTATTAGTCTATCTGACCTTTTAAAATTTTTATACTTAGATGTCTATGTTCTTAATTCAAACAAGTTAACCATTTCAATGCACCAAGACATGAAAGTCAAGAAGAGAGAAATCTGTTACTTATTCTTCAATTTCCCACTCTCACTAAGACAAATAGAAGCTACACCATTCTTTTAGGTTACACTGTGGTTTGTTTTTTACACCTTTTAAAAATTTTATTTTTTAAACGAGGTTTTCCTTTGGCTCCATTCTTTCTAGTTCATCCAAAGTTTGCACCAGCTGATGTAAGCCAGTGGAGCAGAAGTGGGGACAATGTTTAAAGAAATGAGGATGAATGACTGCGGGAAATAATGTGAGGGGACTGCAAGGCTTATTTTCCCCTGTTTAATTGTTTTCAAACAGGCAGCATTAAATTATTCATAAAGAAGTAATGGTGAAAGCAGAGTAAGTTTATAAAAGAAAAAAGATCTTGCATGTGTCTTTGAATTGGCTAATGACTCTCAGGATGTAAAATAGTTTTAAATGTTTCTCATCTGTGAGAGAGAGAAGCTCTTCTAAAATTGTACAGAGTTTGTCATTCATAAAGATGGGCATTGGAAATTTTTCTGTTTGACCCTATTCTGTACATCAAACTTAATTTTGAGAAAAAAATTAAAGGATGTTGGACAACTTCAAATGTGAAAACAGTATTAACACTCAGAAGATAATTATGATTAAGCAGAGGAACAAAAATGCAATAGAAAGTGACCATTTATTAGAATCTTCAAATGCAAGTAGGATGCCAAATTGTGTTTTAATCAATCTCAAGTTATTAGGCTCAGTATCAAGTTACATGAGTGAAATCTCATGACCTGAAATCTCAGGCCTACATATACATTATCAACATAACTGTTTCATGTCAGCTGTCTATGTTTTCCTTTTTAGCTCCTAACAGAGAAAAAATAATTTGATCCTTCTTTTACTGGAAGTTAGAGTGAGTTTGTCTTATAGTTGGTGCTGACTAGTACCAATTCTAAAGATAATATCCATCAACCAGATAACAGACTTTTGTACGTATCTCATTTTTGTAGGGATGTAAGAAGGAGCTTTGCAAGCGTGTACATACTAACCCTGCACATGTAAGAAGTCAGGCTCAAGGTATTTTCCCTTCCTTATTGACCCTAAAGTATATTGAACAAAGAAAGAACAAACTCTGGTGAATAAGCTATTAAGTCACCCATTTGAGCCAAGGTGATGCCATATGTATTATCATAATACTGAAGTTTAGCCACTAACAGCTTGCTTGCATTACAGAAGTTCAGCCCAGGCTATGTCAGGTTTCTTTGAGATGCCTATCCTTAAATCTACTTTAGATCTTGTCTTCAGATTCAGGACAGGTATTCATGCTGTATTTTATATCATTGTGGATACCACATGAAAATCCTGAAATGATACAGAGTTTTCTTTCTAAAGCATAGGAACTGAAAAAGAGCACAATTAGCCAGTGACTTTGTTGCAGTCACCGTTAATCTGTTATCTAATTATCAATAGGTTAAAGAGGTCTGTATACAGTGTTGTGTAATGTAGATTCCTCTCTCAATTAAAGGCAACATATAATGATGATGGGGAGGTATTTTAACTATTTCTTTTATGTATAATTCCCCATACTTTCTTTATGAGACAGAAGTGTAATAAAGTTAGTTCAAACATATATTTTATTATTTCAGTGATTGCATTGACTGGAGTGACCCCTGTGTGAGTGCTGCCCTTTGTGGAAACACGTGTGCAAGTGTACCAGCAGTACAGAATCCCCCACCCCCGTGAATGAATTGCCTTGTCTTTGTGGGAGATCAAGCGCATTTGCTCGTCTCTACATCAGAGAGTTAATGCTGCCTAATCCTAGCACAGACACGCTTGTGAACATCTAATGGAATAACAGATTTCATTTTTTTTTCCTCTTCCAAGCTGATAAACAGGCAGGAATTTGAGGGATTCCCATTATGTTTCATATGACAGATTTGTACCACAAACATCCTTGCCTGCTGAGAACTCCTTGCCTGTCACTAGTTGTTTTGCTACTGGTGACTCATTGTGACAACTTGAACTGATCACAAAGCATAGAAACATCTAGTGTTTCAAATGTGACAACTATTTTTAATAACATTTTGATTATGTTCAAATTAATCATTTGTAAAGCTTAGTTCCACTGCATACTGTGTGCACAGCAAACTTGAATAGCATAGATGAGTACTCTGGTAACTTTTCATCAAGCACCATGAATCAGGGATGTCAGTCACTTAGTGATTTGAATGTACAGAGAGTTACATAAGTAGTAAGTCTTAGTATTTCTATTCAGTTAAAAAGAAACTTCACCTAATCGAACTGTTTTTGAATTATATAAATCTTCCAAAAAAATCTCATAGATGCTTTTTTATACTCTTGTACTGCTTCTTTCAGAGAGGTAAGTTTATATTTCTAACATTATGGCTTTGACAGCCTTACCATTATCCTACTTTCTAAACATATTGCCAGCTTGAATTTTAAGCAACTGTGTTAGTAACCATTTCTGTAGTGATGCGTCATTTGAAGCACATATGCAAAAGCTATCTTTAGATTTTGAGCCAGAAGTATACAGCTAGTGTCTCAAAACACTACATCGTACAGCTTAAATGCATTCCAGTATATATTTTATGCTTTTTGACACACACTGATAAGGAATGTGTAGTAGAATAACCTTTGGAGAATCAAAATTATAAGGTTAGGTTGTTCTAAATAATTAATTTTGTGATGCAGTAGTCAGCAGTGTTGAAAAGAATTATGATTTCCCAATTTTTACTCTTACTTTTTGGCTGTTTATAACCCAAATAATTTGTATTGTTGTTCTTGCTTTCTTACAATAAGCAGCTCCTCTCAACCCCAGATGCATGAAAGTCTGTGTTTCAAACTTGTTATGGATATACATCTTTAATGAAAATGTAAAGGCTTAAAATTAGAAGGGCAAAGACAACAGTGCCAAGTTTGAATTGGCTGAATTATTCTTTTTGTGTTTCTAATTGATATTCTCTATCAACAGAGACAGTTAACACATTTAAGAATTTGTCAATACTGTCTGAAATATACAGAATGATATGTAAGCTACATATTCAAAATATTCTGCAGTAGAGCCAGTAGAATTTCTGAGAAATTTTGGTAATCCCAGGCCATATCTTGCATTTTTCTTCATAAGTTTTCATGCTGCTAATACTGCCAATACTTCCAGTCACCAAAAAGTAAATAATTATTCTTCCACACTAATTTCTCATACAAGCTTGTGTCATTAGTCCTTCTGGTTTGCATTTTACTTTGCTATCTTTCCGACTGTTTTCTGTGAGAAGACTTTCTCCTTTATTTTATTCTATAAAATTTTCAGAAATAAGAAATATTCTTTAAAAAACCCAAACCAATGGATCAATGGGTTAAAAGAAATGTAAGACTGATACAAAAATTTTGAATTTTAGTAAAACTGGAAATCACCTTGTTCTTCATGGATCCAGTTAAAAAAGGTGAAGATAAAAAAAAAAAAATAAATTATTTGTTTGAAATTTAGTCCCAAGGATAGAGGGTGAAGAGAAATTAGTCCTCAGAATGTGAAAAAAATTTTATGCAAAATTTAGTCTATTCTTTCCCCCTCCCTTATCTCTTCTGGCAGTTTCTCCCTTATCTAGCAATATTCTGAGCATCATGTCACTTCCTTAGAGAAAACGGTGACAGGGAACTTCTGTGGGAAACTGTCAGATAGGTTTGGGTTTGACAGGCTGGATGGGGCTGGGATGGGCTTTGCTGCTGCCCGAGACTGAAGAATTCATGTTGGGTGGAATAATCAGAGCGAACTGAAGCATGGGAAGAGCTGGGAAACAAGTGTGCAGACCAAACCCTGGGGCTGTGTGCACAGTTGGGGCAGAGAGAGCAGATTGGCCTTCATGGCAAAGGGGAGCACTGTCTAAAAAGCTTGTAAACTGCTGTGGATGAAGGGAATAAATAGATATAAATATTTTACTCATTTATGCTGTTCATTGTTGATGATAGTTTTTATTTATTTAATCTTCCTTTCTGAATATTTTAAATAAATATATTTGCCATCATACAAGAGAAGAAATGTCTTAGAGCTCAGAAACCTAAAAATCTCATGGCAAAAACCAACATGGGGCACTGTTTTATTCTTGACAAACTCCTCAAAGTTCTTTATGCATGCTCAAGTGATCAAAGTATCTTAAAACAATATCCTTAGTTATTGTGAAGGGTCCCTTCTTTCTGTGGAAGCACGTAAGGAGAGGATTGTGCAATTAGTACCAAATGGAGCAAAATGCTTGATGGCTTGCTGACACAGAAGATCATGTTTTGGGACTGAATATAATGTGGAAAAACATTCCCTATTCAATTTGCCATTGCCTCTTTTTGCTAAATCCTCATAAGCAGGTCATAAATTCTATTACTACAAGGATTTCTGTCACAGCAGCCAATCTAAGGTTAATTCAGCTTGATGTCATCTGCAGCATGGACACCTGCAGTTACTGCTGTATCTAACATAGAAGTGGAAACTGGGAAGCAAAAAAATCCAACTTTGGGTTGGTTTCTTTTTATTGTGAGAGGCTTTACCTGTGTCCAGTTATCTTATGACTGTTCTTTTTTTAAAACATGTCTTGTAACTTCTGCAAATGAGATTTTGTAACTGTGGTTGTGTTTTGCTAATGCTGGTTCTCACATTTTTTTCTGTATTTTATTACCAAATAATACTAATTTTTCAGCTATATAAATCAGTTATCCTTAGCAGCATTCTCTATTTCTGATATGTTATTTTATTATATAAGTGTATACAAGTTTCAGTGACGTTAACTTTGCACAGTCTGAAAATAATTTCTATATTTGTGTGCTTAGTGAGAACACAGAGATATTTAGTATTCTATCTTATGGACTGGTTTTTTAATGACCATTAATAGAGATACAAAATTTCTTCTTAGTTAAACCTCTGCCTTTACATTTTACTAGTTGGAAGATAATAGATTTTCATTTTGTTTGTCATAAATATGGAAAAAAAGTATTTGCATTGCATGCAGCACTATTTAAAAAAAGAAAAAAAGATAAATAATCCTGAAGTCAGGATTTCTATTGACCTCTGTAGGGAACTTGAAATTGGTGGTTTTTTTGGTTTTCTGTGAATTGACCTTGACATGTCTCTACTCTTAAACTATTTTTTACTAAGAAGTTATATTACAACTATATAAAAAGTATACATTGTATTGTTATTAGTCTTTCCTTTACCTCGCTGTTAATATTGATTTCCTGTGTTATTTAAAAAACAAAATCTGCTACAGATACTTATAAGGTAGATGAAACAATATTTTTATGCAGCTTATCTTTAATCATTTATTGTCAAGATGGCTAGACTGAGCTGATGTCTGTCTTCTTTTGTAGTCTTTGAGGAGAGAGATACTCCTCCGAAGACTGATTCATCCCACTTTAATTGTTACACTGTGCACTGACTATGACAGACTTAACTCATCTGAAAGGCTTAGTTTCTTGACTGTAGCTGAGATTACATTTGAGAAAATACATCCAGCTACTTAGAATTATCAAGAAAGAGATTTTCACAACAGGTGCTTGAAACAGCATTAGAAAAATTTAGGAAGCAGTGTGTTGGTGGAGTTAAGATGATCTCAAAAGAGATAAAAACTTCAGCTTCTTTAGAGTCATAATTTTTTTAAACTAAATATAATGTTAATCCTATCTGACATGCTAAAATTAGTCTCCAGGAGACACAATATGAGAACCAGACTTCTTAATGTTTATTATCTCAAAATAAATAATGTTTTGGTTCCTAGGTTACTGATGTTTGTAACACCTAAATGTGTATCTAGTACTTTTTTTAATACTTGAGGTGTTGTTCTATAACTGGAAAAGTTTTCTGGCACCCCATCAGAAAGGAACAATGATTGAAAATTGCTGCATAATGTGTGGTGTGCAGATACAATTGCCATTTTAGGGTGAGCAACGGATTACTTAATTTTATATGCATGGAAGATGTCTAAACCCAGAATGGAATAAGGTATAGAAGTTCATATTACAGCATATTTTTTAATCATTTTAATAGGTAATGTGTAGATTATTTAGGTTATTTTTCTCTAATATCCCATATGGCAAGGTAAGAAGTATTTACAAGCAATTGATTACATTTTGCAGGTTTTTTTGTGCATTTTCCTCTGTTGTCTGTTGCAATGGAAGTAAGTAATATTTTATTTCCATTACAGAGTAGAGTGTTTGGGCAGCTGTGGTAAAGATGAAATGTGGCTCCTGCGTTACAGTGTAGTGGTTAATGAAACAGTGCATATATTACTGTTTTTTCTTAAGCATAGAAACACAGGTATTCTCCTTCCTAGATCAAGCTAACTTCCTATTTGGTAGATAAATATTTCTATGTATGCTTCCAAAGTCAAAGGTTAAGTTAGAGTTACTCAACTCTTTTGAAAAAGGTGAAGATAAGGTGAAATGGCCAGTTAAAACAGCAAGTAATTAATTGAGTCTCTCTGTTAACAGGAAGAAGGTCAAGTGCACATAACTATTGTGATTACACAGCCTGCATTACAAGCAGCTGAGTCATTTAACCTGAAAGTTGTTAGATTGGAAGGCTGAGAAACAATTAAATGTGATTTAACTTCAAATTAGTAGCTATACTTCCAAGTTACTGTAGTATTTTAAGATTTTTTTCAGAGTCCCTTGTCATGTTGTTTTGCAGTACCAGTTAGTTTTATTGCTGTGAAGCATTTAATTTAGTTTTCAATTGTCCTTTTTCTTTTCCTTGCCTTATTGTAGCTAGCTAGATGTAATTTAAAAAATGGTCATTTCTAGTGGAGATGTATTTTATTTTTTATTATTATTTTTTTACTTTATCTTTTAAATAATTCTGAAAGTTTTTCAGATACAAAATTTTAATTGCCTGATCCAAAGTGTAGAAAAGATTGCTTAATTTTGTCATGTAGGAATCATACATCTAGTTAATACAGAATCCATAGTTATCTGCTGATGAAGATTAAATTATTTGCGATATCCTTCCAACACCTATGAGAAACACTGAAAAGCTGATGCTGCTGGTGTCTCATCATACAGTGGGGCTGCAATTCTATAACATGCTGCAGAAATACCAGGGAAAACTCAGTTGTTTTGATATTATGCAGACCTTTATTAATTTCCCTCCAAGTCCAAGTCTCCTTGGTGTAGGAGATCTCTGCTAAATAATGTCTGGGAGATGACGTTATGGATGTTTATTTCCATGGAAGCTACTTTTTCACTTTAGAGAGTTACTTCCTGCCCTGCTTGAAAGCTCAAGAGTAAATCAGAGTGCAGGGAGAAGGAATGGAAGCCCATTAGAAAGGGGAAGGACTAACAAGCATGCAAGAATCATAGAAACATCAAGATTGGAAAAGACCTCCAAGGTCATTGAGTCCAACGCTTGACTGAACACCACTTTACTGACTAGGCCATAGCACTAAGTGCCACATCCACTTGTTTCTTGAACCCTTCTAAGTGCAGAGCTTGAGAGAATTGTTTACTTGCTCTAACTATGGCAACAAAGCGCATGACTCCTTTTCTGAGGCTTCATGCGGGTGTTCTATTCAGATTGTTATTTTTGTTTAGAGGTTGCTCAGAATTCACCAAGAAATTTCAAGTAAGCATTGTTCTAGGTTATACACAAATAGTTTGAAATGTAAGAAAAATAAAACACTACCCTTCCACCAGTGCATGCTTGGAATCTATAATTATTATAAGGAACTACTCTCAGTAAAAACAAAATGTTTTTTTGGCAGTGAATGATTTTGCTTTTTAACAAAGGTTTGACTAAGAAGTGTTAATGTAGTATACAGTTAGGAATTACAGGATGTTCCTAGAAGCAGTTTTTCTCATATTTTTAATTATATTTTTATACATGTTTTGCACTGGAGACGCTGAGCAAATCAAGCATTACCAGAACTTATGCCTAACCAGTTGGTGCAACTGCTGTCTTTAAGTACTTTTTAAATTATGACTGAAAAATTGTGACTATTCAAAATGTTCCACTAAACTAGTATTTATTAAGTCTGGGCCCGCTTCCTCAAATTTAGCCCAAATGAAATCCAGAAGCATTTGAGAAACTGTTTTTGATGCTTCCATTATCTGCTAACATTCTCAAAATTGCATATAAGTTCTGCATAATATTTTTGCTTGAAAAAATTGCTAATCTAATCTATTTCACTTCCTCTAAAAGTATAACACAGTTTTAGATCAGAAAGGGGTTCAAACATTGATACTGACCGGCACGAATGGTCTCAAACTGCTTTTGTAGTATGGAATACCATTTGGAAAATGCCTCTTTTGATGAGGCTGAAAGACAAAGGAGAAAATGCAAATGACTTCATGACCTGCAATAAATTTCCGGTGTTCAAACAAAGAGAAGGGCCTTAGAAATGTCTTATCTGAGCAAAATAATCATGTGGTTTATTTTTCATTCTATTAGTAGAAGCTAAAATACACTTTAAGGTCTTAATTCAGGAACAGGTTTTGTCAAGCAAACCTGGTATGTTTTATCAGTAAATTTACAAAACAGATAGATAAATATTATTTTGATACAAGCTATAATATAGGTATTTGGTTTCTTCAATCATTCTCTTTACTGCCACATTATATCTTAATCAAGAAATTTTCCTTTTGTGGAGTTAATGGGGTACATTAGACAGATTACAAACAGGCTCCATTCAGCTGAGAAGGTGTAGATATGGTTGGAGGCACATTTGTGGACAGTAATATTTCCAGCAGATTGCTGTGTCATCCAAAGACAGGTGCTGGTTTTGTCAATTGTCTTCATAATCGTTGGCCAAGTGTGCAAGCAGTGCAGGGAAAGACAGGGTAGCATGGTGTGAATCACATGATTGGTGTTCACAAACATGCTCTACAGAATGTGAAGTGCAAGTAGTCGTCTAAAATTTATTGTTTAATTGTTTTAGCAAGCAGTTTACTCAGAGAAGGTTTAATTGTCCCTTTTGGTGTCTTTTCAACACTAGCTCCTAGGATGAAAAGGATGAGCTTTTTGCCTGACTATACAAAAATAAATGGAATGTTAAGAAACGGGAAAGAAATGTTTTGATTCAGCCAGCAAATAAGGACGTGTTGCTCTACTTAATTGATTACTAAGCATAATAATAATCCAAGATGAATAACGCTAGATTCCCATATGTGCTAAGAAGAAAATGAAAATGTTGGAAGAGTCTGAAAAATAGTAACGAAAAGGGGTCCCAGAATTGAAAAACTGTGTGCTAAGAAGTTTAGGCAATTCTAGCTGATGAATCCAAGAGAAATTTAAGAACTGATGTACCCAAATCTTTCTTCATGAAGAAGAAATAAGGTGTTGAGGGGTTTTCTGCCTTGGAGGAGAAGGCATGAAATTGAAATCGAACTATGATAAATTTGATTTTGAATGCAGATGCAATTTCCTAATAGCAAGGATAATTAAACTGTGGAGTAATTTCTCTGGATGTTAGTCTCATTGCAACTCAGAATGTTGAGACATGATATCATAACGTTTTTTAAAAATGCTTTCTAATAGAATTAGGTACTGTAGAAGAAAAAATGATCTGTGGGCTACAGCAGCTAAATGAAGTGATCAGTGTGGTCTCTTCTAGCATCAGAGCTTGCATCCGTGACAAAATATTTTGTATTTTAAGATATTACAACCTAATTCTTCATAAACTTGCATAAGACTAAAGGCTGTAGAAGTGAAAAGTAATTTATGTCTTAAGGCATCTCTAGTGACTGTCTAATCTTACCACCACTCAAGGCAGGTTAGACTCTGAATTTGGGTCAGACTGTCCAGACCTGTGTCCCATTGAGCTCTGAGTATGTCTGTGGTTCTCAGCCTCTCAGGTCAAACTGCACCACTAGAATTTCCCTTTCAGCAACTCATGTTGTTTGCTAACCTCTTTTGCTGTGTACCTTTCCAAAAATTCTGAATTCTTAATCAACAATTAGAGAGATGACAATAGCAATTAAACCCTTTGCCTAATCTCTGATCTGCACAAACCTGATTTCCTTAGTCACTGCTGTTGCATTGCTCTTCTGTTACTATTATTTTGGTGTCACTTTTTCCAATTGTGAATACCTTTCTTGTACTTGTGGGTCCAAACTGAACACTATAATAATACTAATGATACTAAGCCTGGTACTGGATACATTTATTGCAGTAATTCTGTACAAGAGAAATTGATAACAAGAATGAAAGAAAAAGCAAGAATAAAATGTGTGAACATTTTTATCTTTCAGTGTTACATTCCATGCTATTTGCCATAGTATAGAAATTGTGTTATAACCTATGATGTAATTAGATATTGCATTTATGATGAAATTCTCTATCTGCGTGAAGAAGCATGGAATTTAGATTAAAGTTATGGACTGGGAAAAAAGTTAAACAAGCAGATTAAAAATATTTTTGTTTGGAGAGTATGTGCATATATTAAGTAAATTTCCATTCTTGTGCAGTATTTAGAATTGTCTGTGTTGGATCTGTTCTGTCATAGCGATGGGGCTAGGAGGAATGAAAGAGTGGATACGTATTTACTTCTGTACAGAGTTTGAGCATCAGCTACTATGCTGGCAACAGGAAGCAAGGATGAGCAACAGAAAATAAGAATGAGGTGGCTCCACTGCTTCCTTCAAGCATGCTTTTAAGTAAAGCCACCAAAAGCATACTGTGAGATTCTCGGTTCTTTAGATATATTAATGCCACTTATTCTGGACTCCGTCAACATTTTAGATACTCCTCTGGCTATTTATTGGATCCCCAAATGGGTTGAGAAGGAGACAAACAGCATATTTTTCCTCCTGCATCAATCCTGGAAATTCCCAGAAGCACAGACTCCAGCTATGCTAGAATTTTTGATGAGAGAGGAATTAGTTTTGAGAAATGAAGAGCTCACTGAGTGAATGGTTTTGGATCACAATGTTAGGCTGAGAGCTCAAAAATTCTCTCTTATCCTGTTTTACGGAGTTAAATCCATTTATGTATCTGTCCTTAACAGCATAAATAGAAGCAGAAATTTTAATTTTGAAGAAGATTGTCTTCAATGTTTGAGTCTGTTTATACTACAACAACACAGTCTAATTTCTTCTGTTGCCACCATGTAAATGATGATCAAATCACATAAAACTCAATCTGAAGTAAACCAAGAATAATCTGAAGACAAACTTTGAGGCTGCAGCCTAAACATCTTGCTTCTATCTCATAAAAAGTTAAGCAGTTTTCTAACAGTAATATACATACTTATGCATGTACATAGATAAATAGATATAGACATATAAAAATTGAAAACTTTGGGCACTTTTCTCTACAACTTTTTAATAAATGCCTGCTATTTGTTCTGTTCTAGAAGTTGCTGAGTTGGTATAAAAATTCCAACAATTTTCAAAGAGTGAGCACAGAATTTTTCCAGGTTGTCTGTGATAATGGATGGGTAACATTAAACACATGTAGATAATTAAAGTATGTAATTGAAGCTATCCCTTTGAAATATATTGTCTGTTTTTTCAATGAGCTCACAGACTCAGGTCTCTTTCTAATGCAGGTACCAAAAATACCTGAGTATTTATTCAAGAAAAAAAGTATTATTGTATGTTGTAGTATTTATTTAGTTGAACAGTGCTTCAGTTATTTTGCTGGGATTTTAGGACATTTTATAAAAAAAATTCTCTCTAGAAAAGCCAGTAGAAATGGAAGTTGAGGATGATTTGTTGAGCAGGCTCTTGAGAAAAATGTAGTTAGAAAATTCAAAGAATGAAAGAAGACTCAAATGACACATACAAAACCAAGAAATGTTATGAAAATTTTTTGTTT
Organism: Pyrgilauda ruficollis; assembly: GCF_017590135.1. NCBI lineage: Eukaryota > Metazoa > Chordata > Aves > Passeriformes > Passeridae > Pyrgilauda > Pyrgilauda ruficollis. The sequence goes on along the minus strand of NW_024524044.1, from coordinate 1,552,737 downwards.
GATCAAATGTTAATTATGTCATGGAGTGATTATTTAAAATTGGGCAGTATCCACTGCCCAATACATAAATAATCCAAGTGGTTGAAAGGGAGACGTTTAGGAGTAATATTGACTGAAATACTCAGTTGCTACATATGTAAAGAGAAAGCTTTCAGGGAATTGTCACCATTTCTATCTGACAATTACTTGCTAAAAAGTGGATTTTTTCTGCCGGCTATATAATTTTTCCTATTTTTCCTGGTAAATGTGCTTTGTGTTAGTGTGATTCCACACTGTTCTCTGCAGGATTGAATGTAGAATACAGAAATGGCCTGTATGTTTTTTGTGTTTTCACACAAAAAGAATCAGTGAAATCCTAGTGTTATGCTCTACACCATTCAGGAAGGCATCGACATCCATCACTTCAGAACCAGTCTCTCTTACCTCCTGGCTGTACACTGGCTCTTGAAAAAAAACCAGTTGGCTCAGCTCTTGAAAATTCTTGGTCTAAAACTTTATTATTGGCCACTTTGAGCCTGCTAATCTGTCTTTTACCAGTCCTTTACCATTTTAATGAATTATGATCAGAATGTTAGTATGAAGTTTATTTAAAAAATATTCTGGCTTCCAATATTAAAAATATTACTCTTTCATAATAATATCTGCAAGAAATTCCTTGAAGTTTTTCTGAAAATTTATGTGTTTGGTTTAAACATATTATTGCTAGCAAAAAAGTAACTACTCTTAGAATAACTACCATACCTCAAATTTAGAGAGATGTTTTTCCAAGGTCAGTGGAAAGTTTTGCACAAGAAAAGAAAATTAAGTGAGAAGTCAATAAATGCATTCCTATATATATATTCTAATGAAGTGGAAATGCTTGCTGGGAAATTGCTGAGAACCTTACTTTGAAAGTTAGCTGTAAACCAAAAGAGAATTTTGAAAGAGCAAACATACAATTTGTTTTGATTCAGTCTTTAAGAAATGCACATTTCATCACATACATTATGTATTATCATTTCCATTGCTTAAATTTTACATGAAAATATTACAGCCTGGGCTTAAATGGATTAAAATTTAAATCAATTAACAGTAAAGTAACTTTTAAAAATATTTGAAATTTATAACAGCTTATAATAAGGGTGTGTTGTCTTTTCATAGACTGTGCTTTGGTTGAGAATAGGACATGGTCAATGCTCAAATAAGTGCTCAACAAAGCAAGTGTTGCTTGCAAGGAGCAGCATCCGAAAGTGCTGTGGATATTCCATATATTTAAATCATATGAGCATCTAAAACTTGATTAATTCCTCCTAAGATTGACATATAAAATATGATGAAACTGTGTGCTTCTACCTTAAGAAGGAATGTGAAATGTAAGGCTGAAAACTGGAATATACAACTATTCATGCAAAATTAATGCTAAATAAAATATTACTGTAAATTACATAATGATTTGAAAATTTGAGTGATGGCTAGGGAATAAATATATGGTCTTTATTCATGTTCAGTGTTCTTCATTTCTTGTTGAAAATAGATTTCCAGGCTTGGTTTCCAGGCTTTGTAAAGGGAAGCTATTTGATATTTTGAAATTCAAAATTAGGCTTCTTGAATTTTATTGCATTACTTTGAAAGAGAAATTTATTTCTAATGTATTGACATGCACACACAATAAAAATATTAAAACCTCAAACTAATTTTAAAATATTTGGATTTTTTTTTGGCACAATAATAAAAAAAATTGAAACAAATAATTCTGAACCCATTTTTCTTTGGAACAGAAAGTGAACCTCAAATGCCTTTAGTCATGCAGCAGTGTGGGCAAGCTTTTCATCCAGACTTAGCTCAGCATTGCTTTTTAAAGAAGTGTAATCTTACCATTTGACCAGAGATGAGCTCAAAGATGGTTTTAGCCATGAAAACTGTAATATACACCTCTGATGTGTCTAGCAGACTGTACTTGAAACCTTAATAGGGAGAATCCAAACATCAGTAGGAAATAGTTTGTTGCATCCCTGACTTTTCTGTGTACAAGAAGCAAATAAAAAGAATTGGTTTTTTAATAACATGGAGATTTTCTTCTAAGTTTGCATAGTTAGATAATTAAAAGTGAAGAGTAAAAAACAGAGGTAAATGATAAAGAAAAAGAAAATTTATGGTGAATATATATCTACATTAACCTGTCAAAACTACAGTAGAATAACACTTTTAATAGTCTATCTAATTATATATATCCAGGAAGTTGGAATAATCAGGCTGTACGTGCAAGTTCATCTTTGCTTTCTCATATTATTATGTGATGCATGATCAGAATCTACTCAATTAAGGATGCTATGGGAAAATAACTTTAAGTGAAAAACAGTGCATTCAGAAGCTGGATCTTTCAGAAAATTTTTCAACTTCTATTTTTAAACTTCCACAATTCCCTAGGCAAGGCTTACCTAAATTAATGATAGATATTAATATAATATAGGAAGATTTTTTTTCCTCTCAAATTAATTGAATGACATAAATGTTTAACACATTTTCCTAAAAAATGATGGGGGATTCAGGTTTTAATACATTAATGTGTTTGCAAAGGTACCTGCCTCATTGGTTCGTGGGATGCTTTGCTTTTAATGTTGTGGAGTGTATTTTTCATGACAAAAAGTATGTGGATTATGTGCTGTTTGTAAGCAGATGATCAACTGCTTTCAGTGATGGTTTGCAGTGACAAGGATTGCAGAAGCTTCACTTCCCCGTGGAACATTGTGACTGATGCTAACTCAAGGAGAACATGGAATTTTCTAATGGCTTCCATAGTGTCTATTTCTTTCTTCTCTTAAAACAATGGGAATGGTACTGATTGTGTAACCTTATCTCCTGTCTCAGGTCTCCTAGAAATCCTGAACAGAAGATCATTAAACGAGTGATTGCTCTTGAAGGAGACGTTATTAAGTAAGTATTTTAAGCCTTAGTCTCAGAGTCTTTATAGGAATAGTGCAGCTTTTTAATGTATTTTAAATCAGTATCCTAGACAACGAGTAATTTCTAGCATTTTCTGTCTGTTATAAACAAGGATGTCAGCATTGTACCTGTCTGTTTTTTAATGAGAGGAGAAATGTTACACAAAACTACTCACTCTCTCGTGAGATGTACATGGGTACAAATAATGCTTGTTTCTGAGAATATCTCTGCCACAAATCAAGGCAGGTAATTGTACCAGCAGTTTTCAGTGAGATTATAGGGCTGTGAGTTTTCATTTAGAAACTCCAGCTGCTGTTTTGCACTGGGGTGGGCAAGTAGGTTGTTTTTAGGCTTTTGTTTATTTGTTTGTTTGTTCCAGGATCTCATCTTTGATATTTTATTTTATTTTATTTTATTTTAATTATAGAAAAAAGTACCCTCATAGATTATTGTATTCACTGAAGTTTGTAGGCGTCTTTAGGGAATATGGTGTAAATGATTTTGAGTAAATTAATCAGAAAAAAAAAAAACAAACCATTGTAGCAAGAGTAGACTCCAGAGTACTTCAAGACTTGGTTTACTCTGAGAGATAGGGCTTTCTACTGGGGCTGGGTGGAAATAAATTACCACTAGATGTAAATAAAAAGTTTTTGTGGGAACAGTATTACTTTGAAGAAAACGCTTGCTTGAAAAGATTTCTATTTCCCAGGTACAGAGTGGAATAGGCATAGAGGTGGGAGGGTAAATCCCTGGTTTCCCATACTAAGATGTGAATGACCCTGGGAGATCTCAGATAATATGGCAGACTGTGCCTCAATTCATTTAGATAACGATCCTTGCTCTGGTGTAGTGACTGCTTGAGAAGTACTGGACAGCTGCAATTCAAATCAAGGATTTGAATTTGATCTCAGTGGGCCCTAGTTAATAGCATGGGCACGGTGAAATATGTCTATGTATTTATTTTTCCTCTTGCAGTCAATACAGTTCCTTTTTTATTGAAAAATTCTGAATTATCTCAGTTTGAGAAACCAAAATAAATTGTTGTGTGTCTGTTGAAGCAAAATATCTAGAACAAAGCAGACAATTTGATGTCCAAAACCTGCAGACTTCTACAGCTAAAACTTGCTATCACTTTCAAGAGCTAAAGACTGTGTATTGTCTTTTATTGACCTGTGTCCTTAAGAAGGTACTTCTATTGCTGATATTAGTGCTGTAATCCATATAAGTGATAAGAATGTTATTCATGTTTCAGTATTCCTCATTCATTTCTGTGGCAATATCAGAAAGGGATTGCAAGATGAGGTAACTTCAAGGGTTACTTTACATTGTTCTATATAATTAACATATTTGCCCTAATTTTTGAAACTGAGTGTAGATTTTGATAAAAAAGGACATTTAATAGCATCAATTCTAGCTTTAGGAAATTAACTCTGCTGTACATTCAAACTCTTTAAGACTTGGAACTTTTCATTAACATTTGTGGGTGTTCCTGGCAAAATGGACAAAGATGAGTGGCTCAAGTGTGTTCAGAATATTGATGAGCCTGCAGGTTAGTGATTCACTCATGGACACAGAAGACTGTACAATGATCCTCAGCTGTCTGTGGTAAACCTGGTTAGATTAATTTATTGATAGAAATACTGATAGAAATCTCAGTAATTCAGATGTGCATTTTTTTTTTTTTTTTAAGATGTGACAATCATCCCAGAGCTTTTTGCTGTGTGTCTTGTTCTTGGCTGGGATAAAGTTAATCTCCTTCCTGTAGCTGGTACAGTTTTTTGGCTTTAGAATGAGAATTATATTGATAACAAAGTGATGCTTCAATTTTTGCTGAATAGTGCTTACCCTAAGTCAAGGACTTTCCCATTTCCCATGCATTGCCAGTGAGAAGGAGCAAAACAATCCAGGAAGGAGCATGGCCAGGACAGACGATCCAACTGGCCAAAGGGATATTCCATACCACAGAATGTCATACTCTGTGTGTAAACTGCAGGGACCTGCTGGAGGGCACTGATCACTGATTGAGGACAAGTGGTTAGCAATTTTATTGTGCATCACTTGCTGTTCTGGAGTTTTATTCCTCTCTTTCTCTTTTCAGTAACAACAATAACAATAACAAAGACAGTAGAGTGAATATTATTGTATTAATTTCTGTTATTGTTATCAGCATTATATTTTATTCCCTTTCCATTATTAAACTGCTCTTTCTCAACCTATGAAATTTACCTTTTCTTTACAATTCCCCTCCCTGCCCCTGGCAGGGAAGGTTGGAGTGAGCCAGTGGCTGTGTGGTATTTCCTTTCCAGCTGCATTTAAATCAGACAAGCAGTATTGCCCTGGGTTGAGATAAGAAGAGTGATAGGCAATATGTTCTGTGATTCTGTAGTTGTGCTTTCATAGCTGAATGAATTATCTTTATTTGATCAATTTGGAGCATGATTAGGGATAATACTGGAAAGTTGTGTTTTCTCATGTTATCAATTAAAGTAAGTTAATTAGCATTTTACTGTTTGTTAATTACTGAAAGTGATGAAAGACCAAGTAGGCAGAGCCATTAGTCCCATAGGAAAAGTCCCTTATATTTTGACTTGAGTTCAGGAGTTGACTCCATGGCAGAAAAATCCTGTTTTTCAAATCCTAAATCTAAAAGTATTTAATGAAATGAAAATTGTGACATTTTAAAAGTAACAATGACTGACTTAGAGTTTTGGAAAATGTGTGTAGGTGAAAAATCTATAATAGGTCCATTTTCACCTTTTATTTTCTATTTTTCAGGTAGTCAGACATTACACTACATAATAATTTACCTTTTGAAATATGATTTGAGGCATTGCAAAATACTACAAATGCACTGAAATAAAAACACTGTCATTACAGTTTTCTATTCTTGTTTCCAGTCTAGTTGCTAGTGCAGGTGAAGTGAGTTTGGTAGTATCTTGTAAATCACCAGAAGCATATGGTACATGCCACAAACCTGTAAAAGATAATTTAATGTAGATAAGCTGGTACAACTTCCTCTTCAAAAGAATTCAAAGAATGGACAAAAATCCCCCAGTTAGTCCTTGTGAATGAGTCTATAGGTCAACTTGTATACAGACAATATTGCAAAGTGTAGCTCCTATAGATCAGAATTTGTTTTGTTTTCCATGGATTCACAGGAGAATTAACTTTAAGTAGAAAATCGTTTCCTGAAGATTGTTTAAATTATAAGTCTTCCAAAAGAAGCCTTATTTTAAAAGTCAATATAATCTAATTTGTTAAAAATTAATGTTGGTATTATAAAACACTTGGAATAACTTGAAATTAAACTTATTTATCTTAAATGCATTACTGGTAATTCAAAAATCTATAGTAATCTTTCACAGATGAGTTATGGTATGTTTTCAGTAACAAAAATAAATGGTGGTTTATGCGAAGGAAATCAAAATTGGTATTAAGCTAGTAACATTTGAAATTAAGTCTATTCAGTACCTTGCTGAACTAATTTGTTTTCTTCCTGTCTGTCACAGTTCCACAGGTCTGGAGGAGCTTGGTGTGCCTGTTACGTTTTTTCATCTATTTGTTTGCTTCTTAATACTGTACCTAAGTTAAGAATGATTAGTGATCCTATAGGAAGAGTAATTTTTTAAAAAAAGGTTATGTGGCAGTATTGTTAGGCTCTTCAGGAGTTAGTGTTCTGAGCTGAATGCTTCAGGAAAAAGTTGTGTGTGTTTACACGTTACATCTTGCAAAATTGCTCTGAAGATGTGAAAAAGGAAATACTCCGTGTTTCTCAAAGCATGACAATGCAGATATAGATCATTGCATTATTAAACTGTAGGTCTAAACCAACTTTTCAACAATATCTTTTCAACTTTTATTGCAAGGTTTATCGTTAAGTTGTAGAAACTATTGCCACAGAAAGTTAGGAAGGAAAGAGGTATAATTGGATTTGAAAAAGGGTAGAAATTTAATAGAAATAAAGCCCATCCATCAGTAGCTATTAAATGCAGCAATCACTTTTATTAACTTTATGTACTCCTGTTGTCAAGTTCACACAGGCTGTTATATTTTTCCAGTCAAAGATCCCATACTTCCTTAAATTATAAGCAAAATTTGGTCATTCTGTCCACTTACCGGAGAAAGCTTTCAGCTTCAAACTGTCAGATTTTTTTTTTTTTTTTTTTTTTTTTTTTTTTTTCACTGAGGTCCAGTAATGTTTTTCCCACAAAACAGCTGTCTTCACACAAAGACCATACTTCTGGAAAACAACTTATATTAGATTATACAAAAAAATCTGTGCTTGCCTCTAGAAAGCAGAGCGGCCTTCAGAAAAACTCAGACTTTGCCAGTGTTGGAGCCCAAGAATATCTCTGTACATAACATCTTCAGGGCAATCACCTGGTAGGAATTACATACAAACCTTTGTTATTTAATCATACAGAAGCAATTTGTGTTCGCTAGTGCTGTAGCAAGACTCTATTTGTTCCCTCTTTGCTTACTGCCCCCAGAACATAGGTCTCTGGTGACTATTCTGAGGTACTGCTTATGTGGTAAGGTACTGCTTGCAATGGCTGATAGTTAGAATAGGAAAATGGATTATCAGTAAAACACATTAAAATCTATAAATCACAGTAGATGATGATGGTGATGGCTGTGTTCTATTCTCTTTGTCAAAGTCTGTGTGTCTGTCTTTGGGTTGTGAATATAAATCTGTGAGTGGTCAGATCCACATTGAACAGGAGTGGTAGATCTGCAGAAGTGAGAACAGGTTGTACTCTACAGAGACACAGCAACATCCTCATAGATTACAAATTTTGCAATATCTTTTATATTGACTGTCTTCTTCATATTGTTCTGTCTTGGTTCTTTATGTATCAAAAGGATATAGTAGCAGTCAAATTACCTTAGATGAAATCTCTTCATCCCCTAAAATATTCTTGTTTTGTGTCTATGTGCACAGAATATATATCTCACCATTTATATATCTCTACAGTTTATTTGGTAGTACTTACTGTTAGGTACTGATGTGATTTTTTTTTTTATCCAATGAAAGTTTTCTTTTAGGTTCAGCTGTACTGCTCTGTTATGACTCTTTATCATTGATTGTATTCTGCAAGTCTCCTAAATAGAGTTTCCATTGATTTTTATTCTATTTCTATACACAGAGTCCTTGCATGACTGGACTCCATTTCTGTAAATGCAAATGATGGGAATGTATATTGGTGCAGCATCTTTAACCCAGAAAAACAAATTGAGAAAAGAACGATGAAGATTTTCTTTATCCATAATGAATTTTTAAGTTTCTGTCAATCTTTAGGTCCAGTAGTAAAGGTAAAAAAAGCTGAATTACTGAAATTTGGCATTATGACCAGGGCTGTGATACACACAAGTGTTTTAGGAAAAGAAAAATACCATTGTGTCCTAGACCACACATAGATTTCAGTGGGCGTTTTGGGGCAGAAAGATGAAAGTAATGCATAACAAATTCAGCAGAAAGCCCCATGCCCTCAAACTCAGCATGGGCAGCAGCAGTTGCCATGCCAAGAGATGTTGGCCCAATGGGGCTTGTTCAGCCTGGAGATGAGAAAGCTTTGGGGTGACCTAACAGAAAGCCCCCAGTATCCATGGGGAGGTTAGCAAGAAGGTAGGGCTAGGCCTAGTGGTGCACTGGCCATAGATGTCCAGACCAGATTAGAAAACCCTTCCCTTTGAGGATTGTCAGGCAATGGGGCTATTGCCACAGGAGCTGTGGCCTCCATCCTTGGAGGTGTGCAAGGCCTGACTGAATAAAGCCCTCAATAATGGACCTCGTAGCTCACCCTGGTTTTGGCAGGAGTTTGGACTGAAGACCTCCTGATGAACCCTGCAGCCTGAACTATCCCATGTTCTACGATAGCAAACACTAATTTTCAAATGCATGACTTCACATTTAGATGAATGTTTTCTCTGTTGGAAGCTTAAAAAAATATGCAGTGTAGTCATCTCATTTAAGACAGCATGTCTTTCATAGATATTTTTCTTTAAAGAAACACATTTGATTTCTGTTTCACTGAAAGTCGATTTGCTGCCAAGGCATCAGATGGTTAGAAAAAACATTCATACGACTAGAATCATCCCAATGGGAAGCTCAATAGGTTGTCTTTATAAAGGTTTTTAAAAAGTGAGCAGTGAGAGACTAAAATGCATTAACATTTTAAAAATCCAGTAGTTAATAAAATGCCATCATGTATTTCAACTTAAAAAAAATTACTTTCTTTTTGCAGCCTATGGATACAAATGTCATTGGTCATCTGAAATTTGGCCTTGAAATCCATACTTAGGCATCAGAATAAAGGGTGTGTTTAGTAAAAATGTTCTTTGCTCTGAACAGCTTAGAAGTGCATATTCTCAGTGTTTAGATGTCTGGTTATGCAGTTTGTGGATATAAGCTCAGCTTCATTTCAACTCTGGTGCTCATCTACGTGTATTGCATTAAAAGCTCACTGTGACAAGAACAAAGATGAGGGTAGGAGGAAGGAAAGAGTATTAAACCCATTTTATAGATGAGAAAGTCAGGATGAAAGATGTTGTTGTAGGCTTATGCTTATATAAGAAGCTTGTGGAACAGATATTAACTGAGCTCCCTGGGCTCCTCATCTCAGAAAATGAACAATAAGTTCATGTATTTATCAGCACAGATTTTTCTAGGTGTACTGGAAGGCAAACAGGTTCAAAACCTGGAAAATCATGCACTTTCCTCCTGTAAATTGAAGCTACAATTTTTATTAACTCAAGCAGTATTAGGACCAGACATATTCTTATGTTTGCAATTTGAGGAAAAACATACTGAAACAAAATACTCTGCTCTGAAAAACGTAAATAAATCTTCCTGGTTATTTCATTTTAAAGCAGTGCAAAAGTCCTCTTCCCGTCTTACTTGAATATATTTTGTGTGCTGTACTCAGCCAGTGACACTGTGAAAGAGCTGTATCCACATAATCTAAGGAGTAGAAAACTGTCTCGTAAGATAGTCTCAGTATGAGGTTGTTTTATTATCTGCATCCTTATTCTGGCTTTAGAGTCCAAATGATGACTTTTTTGGGGTGGGGGGAGGCGAGTTTCCATCTGGATTTCTTTGTCTCCTTTGAAGAACGATTTAAGCAGACTTTCTGTTAATTTCAAACTGAGTAATGGTCAGGTAACTGCAAATGACCGAGCTGGTGTTTTCTAAAAGGTTTTCTTGATCCCCTTATGTTTCTACACACAAACACACAAGCCTACTCTTTCCTCCTGCCTTCCATTTCCCAGAACTAGAGATACTACTTGCTCATGTGATTGATTTAAGCTGATCATATGCATGATACTACTCCAGTCTAATGATAAAATTTATTTCCCTCTCCACACATGTGCAGGAAAACAACAGCAGCTGCATCACTTGTGATGCCGTATATAAAAAAAGAGCAAAGTTGCCTCCAGTGTTCTTCCTAAATGTTCATATTTCCAGTGCTTCACCTGGGCTCCCTTTTGGAACTGCTGAAAGCAGCTTAAGTGAACACCATGTACTTGTCATTGCAATGAGCTGACAGGGACCACATGTCTGCTTACCAACTCCAGCTGAAGCACAGTAACTTCTTAAAATGCACCGACAGAGCCGTTTGGGTTCATCTGAGCAGGCTCAGAGGATCAGAGCCTCAGCTGGTATGATGACTCTCAGCTCTGCTAATGTTAAGAGAAATAGGCCAATTTAGTCTAAATGAAAATCTGGTTAAAACATTTTTTTAAGGATAAGAGTATATGTAAAGAAAATTTTTTTTGGGATTAGACTATATGTGAAGAATACAAAAAAATGCCATCTCTTCAAAGTTGATTTTATGCATTTCGTGTTTTTCCATTAAGTGGAGTAATGAATACACAATTCTACACAGAATGAACTGATGATGATTTAGCTGTTATTTTTTTAACTTAGAAAAATAGTGTGGATTTTCCCCTTTGTTTGTTTCATTTCTTCATGAGATTTATAGCCTGACAGTTTTTTAGTACTCTTGCCTATTTTACTGCACTGTTTGTCAGCCATATGAAATAATTTGCCATATTTTAGTTTGAAAGTTTTGACATAATGGTTTTTATTATGGAAAATTTACAAATATATGCTGGCAGAAATATTAATTATAAATTGTTAATTAAAAAAGATTGCCTCCATAGTTTTGTACTGCAAACCGATCTGATGTCCTGAATAGTTCACATCAGCAGAACTAATAAGATTTTGAAACTGATCACCACAATGTTTATGAGATTCAAATGAGAGCAGGAGGGAAAATGACAGTTATATTTTTAAATTATTGTAGAACTGGCTGTTGTTGACATTCTGCTTTTGTGGAGTAAATTGTGTGATGAAACTGGAGTGTATTTTGGGTATAATGGGTGACAAGTCATTAACTAGAGTCTCCAGCACCCGTGCAGAGGGAGACAAGAAATATTTTTTGCTTTGCTGTAGTCTGTAGGCAGTGATTGCACAAATAATTGTTCTCTGACCATTATGCCACGAGGTTTTTAATATGCAGGCAAAAAAAGGTTACAATCAACTGTATGTCATGCATTTTTAGAACTTCAGATAAATCCCAGCTAGCATGTAATGACTATGTTTCAATTTAGTGTGTATAGCAAAATTTAATTAATATTTAATAATTTATAATAGCATCAATGGGAGGAAGTGATAAATGCTGAAAAAGACTGTGATAGGATTTGCTGTAGTTGAAAACCAAAATAGAGTCACGTGCTAGTAGAAGTGGGAGTCTAATAAGTGATGGATCTATAAAAGAGATAAAATAGAATAATGGATGAAGAAATCACTGAACAGATTAGAAATAAGTGTATGCCAAAAAAAGAAAGGTGAATTTTAATGGATTTAGGAGAAATTACTTGTTGATTGGCTAAATTAATCACAATCCAACTACTTGTGCAAAACCCCCAGAATTGCCTAGGTGCAGCATCATGGAAATAGAGGGCACATATAATGGAAAGGACCAGTATTGTGTGTATACACAGGAGTATTATGGAGCATGTCTTATGCTATTTTGATATAATATATGTAGATATGATCATATCTAAAAGAAGGATTTAGGCTTATAGTAATAAAAGTCATTGTACTGTTTCTAAAACTTATGCAGTAGTTAAAACTTTAATTAAACAGGTTTTCAAGAATGGGGAGTAGAGACTGAGTTCATAAACCAGACAGATATGATTTGTAAATGAAGAAGAGAGCTAATTAAGCCAAGCATAACAGCATAATATTAATTTTTAAAAACACTTCAAGTATATTTGTAGTAAATCTTTCCACAGCTACTGCATATTTCCTAATGAATTATTCTACAGTTTAGATTCATTGTCTATGCTGCCAATACTCCATGGCCAGGTAAAAAATTGTATCCTTAGGCATTACACTAATGTTTATTTCAGCACAATTAACTCTGTGAGCTGAATTTATGGAAAGGTCAAAATGACATTAGGAATCTTTAAGCACAGGAATATTTTTAATCTGTGTAAGTTTTATTCAATTGATGTTAATTGTAGTTTCTTTGCTAGGAGACAGAGGTGAATATAGAGTTCTTGCTGATCTCTATCAAGAGATCTCTGTCACATGGGATAGAAGAGGCTTCAGTTTGTTATAAGTATGGCAGGCAATTAAAGGAGTTAGTGAACTGCTACATTTCCTTGCATATGTAAAAAGTATTCAGCTCTGTGTTTAGACATTGTCAGTAAAGTTGAAAGCACTTACTGATGTTTGGCTGCAGTTTTTCTTTGTGTTTCTGTGTTTCCTCAAACTATTTGTCTAAAAACCTTGAACATTTTGAATTATTTGAAAGATGTATTAAACTCGTTATGATGTTAATTCTTTTGTTGAGTTTCAGTATTTCTTTAAAGGAAGCTTTAGTTTCCTGGTAGATTGCAGAGAGATCCTTAATTTTGTCTTCTTCTGCTGGGAAATATTGATGTTTGAAGAGGTGCAGTTAGATCAGCTTTAGATATGTTCTTTTGAGATCTCTATTATATAGAATATGAACATTTGGGTTAGTTTCTGAAGCAGTAACAAATGCCTGAGGACTTTGTAACCAAATTATTTCTCTCTGTCAATTCAAATACTCTAAATTCTCTCTCTCTCTTTTTTTTTTTTTTTTTTTTTTTTTCTAGAGAGTATTAGAGGTATAGTTCGTATTGAATCTTTCATGATTAATTTCCATCTTTCTAGGCCACATGGACATAAATGGTTTCACCATTTTAATTAGTAATATCCTTATCCCTTTTACCGCTATTCATGCTTGAGAATACCCAAACAGGGGCAAAAATAGCAGACATACCAGGAATGCTACATATATGTCTGCTGAGTTTTGTAGAAAGTTTCTTGAATTCTGGAGTATTCTCTGTGTTTCTGAGTATTCACTGTCTGCTGAGCAGACAGGTTTTCCTGGGAGCTCCCTAAGTGATGGTTATGTACAGTCTTAGCAAAGAAAACCCAAACTTTTATTGAAAATAAAATTTTAAAATATTTTTTAAAAGAACATGTGACAGAAAGAGGAAAGCTATACCCACAGCTGACTGGAAAGGAAGAGACTGGAATATCACCAGGCAAGATTCTCATTGCTGTCATTTTCTCCAGCACCACAGATATTCCATTGAACACTTCCCACCATGATTATTCAGTTAAAGCGGGATCAGCTTCGTGTCCCAGCTGGCTTCCTTTACATCCTAGGGTTGAAATTTCTGGCTGCAGCAGCTGGTCAGGTACAGATGTTGCATTCATTTACCTGTTTGTGAAGCTCTGTGAGTGTATGTTTCTGGAAGTTTTTTTATGGGTTTACTGTAATAAATAACCCATTAAAACCCCCCAAAACCATAATTGCCTACTAATGTTGTCTACTGAGCTCTACATATTCCTGGCCATAAAGTTATAAACCTCAAGCTAGAAAAAAAAAAGGTGAAAGAAGGGTGGGATGAGAAAGGATGAGTTAAAAATCAGCCATAATCCATATTCCTTGGAGAAACCCCACATCAGACACCTATCAAAGTCTTGCAGTTCAGTGGCATGACACCATGAGGACAAGAGCATTTGGGAGTAAGAGGTAAAAGTTTTGCCACAGCAGGATAACAAAGTCAAAAGCAGGCTTCAGTTCTACAAGTGAAATGTTACAGATCTGTAAAAGGAAAGCCCCTAGTGTTACAAATCTTAAAGCAGAGGGCAACTTTCTCACCTTTCATTTCTCTGTGGATAATGTGATTTTTTTATGATTCTGAAGAACAAGAGAAGTCAGACCATTTTGTAGCTAATTTGACAATTGTTATTTAATGTAGAGACTTAAAAATTCTGCCTGGACAGAAATAACCATTTACTGTAGAAATATTTGCATCAACAGTTAATCAGTGGATGCAGTGCAGTGTAGTTTAACTCATCCTATAACTCCACTCCTTTTTTTTAATTGTTAAGGAATGTGTAGGAAATTTTGTGTGTGTTCTTACTGCCCTGTTCTCAACATCATGCTCATGTATTCCCCATGTATCTCTGTGCCAGTGCTTCAGTCAGTCTGTAAAACCCTTTACAGAGGTAATTGAGTTCTGTTCCTTTATATCTTTTGATGTACATAACAGAGTTTAGAAGTGTTAGAAATATGTTACATGATACGCAGGCATGTAAAAATAATTTTGAACACCCCAAGGTATGTTGGAGATCTACTTTTTGACCCAGAGTTGTCTTTTACAAGAGCTTAGGATTTTTATGGCAAGTTTCACCTTTTACCTGCTCAGTTTTTTCTGCTGTACTTAACTGTTAGATCTGACTTGCTGCCAGAAGAAGGGCAAGAGATTAGCATATGTTGATGAAGAATGTTTTTTCCTTAGTCTTTTAATGATCACCTCCTCAGGTGTCTTTTCTGCTGTGAGTACTTTCCGTGTTGTATATTCAGTGCTGAAAGATCATCCAATTCATATTTGAAATTGTTGCAACAAAGGTCTTCTGTGATTAACTGTTGAAAATTGAGTGATGAATTTAAAAAGTCTTTTGGTAGAACTGTTAATTTCCAAAGGAAAACTCTTGAGTTTCGCAGGCTTAATGGGTAGGATTCAGTTGCTTTAAACATACCTGTCCAGTGCCATTTTAGATGTCCTAGTTATCCTGTCTGGTTTTATAAGCTACAGTTTCAGAAAGGCACAATTCTCTTGAACATTGTGTTATCGCTGCCCTTGTCATGAGGATGTCTCAGCAGACTACCTAAAATAGCACCAGTCATTTATGTGTAGGCATACAAGTCACTCTTCATAACAAATTAGATGGCTCATGAAAAGCAATTAAAAATATCATGCTGAAGTTTTGGCAAACACAAAGCAACCTTTTGGGCTTAAATCTTTGACTCATTTCCTGTATGAAAATTGTTCTTTGAATTTTCTTACATGTACATAAAGTTAGCTTTGGGATTGTGAGCCCCTTTGTGGTGTAAGTAGACACCTTTTACAGCAATGAAAGAAAACTATTCAACTTTGGCCCATTGTTTGTCTCCTAAGTATACACACAGGTTGATATTTGAAGGATGATCAATAATAGAAGAGTATCCCTGATGTTAAGGTGTGTACAAGCTTCCAGTGTGATTGTTTTGTAGCCATTATTGAGTGTGTGATTACTGGGACAGCTGCTTTATTCTGTTTGTATTTCTGTTATATTTCAACCTGACTATGTATAAATACATTTTATGTATATGTATTTGTGATGTATACATGAATGAGAAACTGGGCTGCAGAATTTTTTAGGAATTAAAAGGTATATGATAGGTCTGCTGAAAAGAGAACTGAAAAATAGATTGAAATGAATCATGATTCAGCTTTTCAAACCTTGTTTCTGTGTTGTCTGACTGAAACTTTCAGTCTAAATAGACCTTAAATGTATAATGTATGCTTAAACACCCTGTCTTTAATTATGAGAAATTCAAAACATCTTTACTCACTGGAGACAAATTCTGCTTAGAATAAATAGAAGCAGATTGGAGGAATAAACCTCATGCCTCTTATAGCAAGGAAAGATTGCTAAGCTGGTGTTCTCAAGTACCTGAAATGCTCTGACAGTGGCTAGCAATAAACATAAATTTGAAAACAAATGAAATTGCTTTCCCTCTTGTTGTGCTTTTCTTGCTCAAGTATGCCTTGAACAGGAAATCTCTGAAATCAGGGTTTGCATCCCTGTAGATCTGCAGAGAGAATGAAATGTTTCATTTATTCTGAAAATGAAAAATTTACCAAAAATTGTCCCTTAAATTCAGATTAAGTTGAACATAGTTGTTTTATTTTTAACTTTTACTTCAGTTTTAAAGTACTGCAGAGATACAAGTGTGATTTGCTGCAATAGTTATTTCTAATGTCAGACATGTAAACATCATCAATTGTGATCACCCTGCAAGGTTCTGTGCAGAGAGATTGCTGGATAGGTGAGCAGTTGAGAGAAAATCAGAATCATTAGTCATGTTTATTCCCTGTCAGCTTTTCAGATACTGTAATTAAGTTAGGGCTAAAGATCTTATTACTGAATGGAGTTTGTAGTCCCCAGTGGAAGATGCATTACAGGGTGAATCTCAAATTCCTAACTAAAACCTGTGATTCAAATTAGAGCTTCGCAAAAGAAATCTTGCTTACAAAAGAACGGAGTTCCAGTTTCATACAGATGTGTCACTGCTCCATCTCAGCCATATTCTGATTATACCTGTCTGGTGACATTTAAAATAAAATGAGTCTCAATTTCTGACCAAATCACCATCAGATACTTTTAATGTTGTTTTAAAAGTTTCTGTAGATCTTGACTACGTAAGTCTCCAAGCCATATTCACATCAGCATAATATCAAAATCCCATTAGTTTCGCATTATTTGCTAGAGCAGATCAAGTCCCTGGGTAAATTTAAAACCAGATGATTTCAGACACACAAAATCCAGTTACGAACTGCTTTATCATGAAACTGGGTCTGGCTGTGCTGCAGCACAGACCTTCAGACTGTCAAAAGGAAGAAGACAAGCCATTAACAAAAATTAAAGAAAGACAAATGTATATAGCAGGAAAATATTTTTAAGTTGCAGTATTTAATGAGCATTAAAGCTAATGAGAATTCCTGAGAACAGTGGGTGATAGAAAATTAATAACCTTGTGTTTTGTAATTTTCTCCAAGCTTGTTTAGTAGTTACCTGTTGTCATGGTGATTTTTAATGAAAACATAATGTTGATTATTTATTTATTTATTTAAAAACCTTTAGTGGATTTCTGATCATCTGATCATAACATAATGATCGTAACTGGTACTCTGACCTAGAAAGTTATGAAAGCAAATAAGCTGTCTAGTTTTGCAAGAGATAGTTTCTCCTCATTTCAGTGGTGAAATAATTAATTCCTTCTTTACTACATCCAGTCACTACGGCCTAAGTGAAAAAACTGTGTGGTTGTTGTCTGAGTCCCGTGGCAATCACAGATTCATCTCTGCTCCCAGGAACAGTGCTTGTCATTTTGTCCTTGTGAAAATGGAAAAGCTCAACAAGGATGACAGTATGAGGAACTGAAAACCTGACACATTTCCACAACTCGCTAAAAATGATAGGAGCAGATGTCATTTTTTCTTTGCACATCTCTGGAAGTGACTCTGGAGGTCTGTCACAATGTGGAACATCTCCACAACCACTGTGTTACTACTTTTGGCCCATGTCTGTAGCAGAAGCAATAGCAAATTTTCTCATGAGTGTTGGCAACATGCTTTGGCTTATATGGACATTATGAAACAGTAGTTTCAGGATTTTGATATGTTATTGGATACATGACTGTATAATATACAGCTAATATGGCTGTAAGTCAGTCTGATAAATACAAGTGTAACCCTAATCCTAATCCTTCTATTTTTTTGTGGCCATTGTTTCAAAAAAAAAGGTGGAGCATTAATCTTGAAAAAATAAAATCTGTAAAAATTGCAAATCTTCAAATATATCATAGATTTTTTTTCCTAGTATAATATTCAAGTTATTTTTACGTGACTTGTCTATGTTATTACAGTGAAACTTCACAAAAATAAATTAAAGCAGAGAGTTCTAGAATTTCTAGCCCAGGAAAAGTCTATATCAAGTATCTAATTTGTGTTTGCTTTTGTTCATTTAGAGCTATTGTCTAAAAGAAATATCCAAATGCAAGATTTTTCTCTGGTAGATTTGATTCCCAAACTAAGGGACTTCTTGTCGGTTAGATGATGAATATATGGCACTTTATCAGTATAAGGTAGAACTTCCTTTCCCTTTCAATGCATATCTGTTTTCAGTAATCCTCTTGGAATTGGAGGTGCTAAATTCAATGTAATACCTATGTGTTGGTATTCAAAGCACATCAAAATGTAATAGTTTCTACAGATACAAAAAGTAGGAATATAATTTTTTCCCCCCCATTCTGTAGCATGCAATACAGCAAACTTTTTGTCCATGGAACTTTGATTACAAAAAAAAAAAAAATCAGTCAAAGAATTCATCTTCTCTTAAAGCAAATAAATAAATTAATTAAAATTCATACTAGACCATGTCTTTCCTGTACTGGTGCATCAGTATAGGCAGCCTGATGGAAGTGACAAAATAGTTTGTCATGTGCTTTTTACTTAAAAAGCAGCATCATACTTGTCATCCCATTTGTCATAAAAATTGCAAGGTGTGAGATATTTGCTGGGAGATGTTATAAATGAGATTAGAGTGGGGGGATTTCTGCACCATAAAGTGAATGAAAAGCAAGAATATGCTAGTTCTACAGAAGCTAAACTTAATTACTTAACAGAAACATCGTTTTAGGACATAGTAGATAATTATTCTATTCAGTATGGAAATGGAGAAGCTTTAACAGCAACTGCAGGTTGATTTTTGAGTGCACCGAAAAGTTGCACACAGCGTGGGTAGATGAGGGAATGCTGAAGGAATAGGAAGATTCAGAAATATAAGATTGATAGAAGAGATCTAATAAAAAAGTTCAATATGTGAAAGTTTCCTACATGATTGATATGATTAACTACTCCCTATAGCTTTAGAAAACATAGAAAATTAGAATTACTCTTTGGCTTAAAGTGTTAAGAGCTATACCTTAAATATTATGAATAATTTTATAATGAAAGGAGTTTTATGTATTAGATATTATTTTGTGTAGAAATTTGTAGCATTTCTGTCACTAGAAAGTTTTAATTCCAGGTTAAACTAACATTTGAATTCCAGGTTAAACTAACATTTGAAGGCTTAGACCTTTGTTTGTTAAATTAAGTATGAATGTCCATAGCATGGTTACTCAGTGTGAAGGGATTGGTCCCATCCTATCATTTTGGGGTGAGAAAGCAAAGGTGAATGTGTTGCTCGTGACAGTCTTTTCAAGATTACATAAACAAAATTTTTTTCACTAGAAGGAAACCCATTAGAATCATCAGAGATCTAGAAATTATATGAATAAAATTAGAAAAGCAGTGGTGTCTAATCAACATAGCATTTATTTACCATAATGCACCCATTGTCTTTGCTTCTGTGTAGCTCATGCTGTGTCCCTCTTCTGGCCTCTACACTTGTTTTTCCTTTCCAAGGGAAGAAGGGAAGGAGAAAATAGGATGTGCTTGTGGGCCTCATACAAAATAGGACCAGGGATGATCTGGAAATCCAGGAAGTATCCCTGAGCCCTACAGTTTGGTGGTAGGCTGTGTCTTAATTTTAATAGACTAAAGGGCTGCTTAGAAGTTAAGAAATTAAAATACTGTGCACCACAGGGGAAACAGAGCTGAATCAGTTATAGGCTCTCCTAGTAAGGCAATAAAATGAAAACAGAATGTATAAGGTAATTTCCTTCCACAATCACAGCTTTTCAAAGTGGCATGGTTGTGAAGAAATTTTCATCCATTTTCAGTGATTGTAGCTGGCAATGCAGGGAGAACCAGTTGAAGAGGGTCTGGATCTAAACTTGGGAAGCATGCTACTAACTTAAACTCCAGTTTCCCCTATTTGTTTTGTCCTCAAAACATGTGGAGATTTTGTTGTATAAAAGAGTATATATGTACCCAGAAATATATATTCAGAGTGCAAAGATAAAATTATAATATGCAATATTATTAGATGCGCTTATATATAACATTTTATATTGTGTTCCCAGTTTCCTGGTGGCTAGAGGAGCAGGGTTCTCTACTGTCATCACTGCCATTTTAAACAGTTCAAAAGGAGTCCAGTCTCACTGCAGACAAAGATGCAGCAACTACTGCAGTCAAAATTATGAGACAGAATGGAATTAAAGTCTGTTGCAGACATTAAGTTTTATCTTACTACCTGGGAGGAGGAGGGAGTACAGCTATTTAGAAAACTTTTGGTGGTTTTTGCATGCATATATGAGAGGCATTTCTCCAGGGAAGATAGAGAAGAGAAAAAATTGAGCTATTTGGATATTTTCTGAACATGCTTCTCTCTTACCTTCCCTATTTCCCTAGAGATTTTGTGTACCAGTTGTTTCTTTTGGCACTGCCCTTCTTCTTCCTTAGTCCTGGGTGCTATTGGAGGAGGTCTAATTCCTTTTGGAGAAAAATTATTGCAATAAGTAGTAGTGTTAATGGGAAAGGGCACATTGTGCATTGAAAGGAAGGTCTGGTTAAGTATGCTTTTGCATCATGTCTCTTTATGTAATAGCATCCTTTTTTTATTGTGTTGCTAGTAACTTCTAGCACTCTACTCCCCCCCCTCCCTTTTATTTACACCACTTTTAAAAGAGATGATGATACACCATTGGAAAACAACTGTTTTTCAAGTTTTTGCCATCATTAAAGCTTTCACCAAACAAAACAGAAACATTTCCAAAATTCTATAGGTATGCATGAATCTTCTCTCTAGTCTGTAAGTTTTTGTGCAAATACAGTGATTTCCATTGGATAAAGGTAACTCCTGGTTACTTCCTTCTCCCTCTGATTACACCTCACTCTTTTTCTAGAACTTTGTCTCCTTTCTTCTATCATAGATGCAATGGATTTTATCAACTTTATTTTTCTGGCCTAGGTGATCTTTAATGAATTTTTGTACTTCATCCTCTTTTACTTAGTCTTTTGAATTTTTAATAGTTCCTTTATCTGTTACCTACATCTGATATTTTCACTTGCATTCAAAGCTTATATCTGGTATGAAATCCAAAATTGTTTGTTTGTTTGTTCATTTTTTCTCCATCACTGAATCAGATTTATGTTGTGACCCTATACTTGGCATAAATTATTTTCTTGAATTTATGTCCAGGGTTTTGACTATATACTGTGCTATCATCAAATCTGCTTCCAACTGTCCAAAGTTAAATCTTGTACTGCCACCCTGACTGTTTCTTGTAGATCTGCAATCAACAACTCCTGTTTGTCTATTCCAGGACTATTTTCTCTACATCCAGGCTGGTTTTGCTGATTTTTTTTTCAGTGTGTGTTACGCTGTCTTTGCTTGTGTTTCAGCTCACTTGAGGAACTGTGCCAAAATCCACTGTATGATTTTGTCAGTCCTAGCATCAGGCTCCAATTGCACCTCCTATCTTGTCATCATAAAGAATATTTCATAGTTCTAAAATGTGTGTGGGTTCCTGTTTCTCTTCAGAAGTAAGTGCAAAAGGCTGAGTATGTTTAGACTTGAGTATTGTAGCTGACTTCTCTGATCTAGTGAATATTGGGGGACTTTGGGACTCTTCTTCCTCATAGCTTTATCTTTATCTTATCCCCTGGATTTTTGGGTCCATCCATAAATCATTGTGTAAATTATCATTCTTGACACTCAGCTTCTCATTTGTTTTCCACCCTTCGTCATTTGAACTTGTCTCAGCCTGAGGAAGGCATTTGCAAACACCACCAAACACCACCTAGTTTCTTTGGTGATTCTGACAAAAAAAAAAAAAAGGTTCTTTCATTTAACTGTTTATAAAAAACTGTTTATTATAAATCCCTTTAATATTTGTGACTTTACAGAAAATAGTTTCGTATTTCTTTTTATGATGATCTCATTGTTTCCTTATATGTCTATATATATACCCTGATATGGATCCAGTGCAACTTCTATACATCTTGGGACACAATGATAAAAAGCTGGCATATTAATTCCTAATCAGTATGGCACAAATTAGAAATACCAATAAATAAAGGCTTTATTAGGTCATAATTCCCTGTTTGCTTGGGGTTTACAATGTGAATCTGACCTGTGTAATTGATATTCTGTTCATATAAAAAGCTTAAAGAGTCTTTTAGCACATAGCTGTTAGGATGTAGATATATTGAAGATGTTATTGAAAAAGTTAAAATAGCTCCAGGCCAAGAGAAAGAAGTGTGTCTCTGAAATTCTAGATAGCACTAGTGGTGTAGTGCTTTCTTTTATTAATACCCTTCTTAATTTTATGTGTTTGTCTTTTTTTGTTTTTGAAAATCAAATCTATGCTGTGGTAATGTGATGAAGGAAGGAAATGAAGAATAAAGTACTACGAATGAAGTGCTTTTAAACAAACTAATTAATTACATGTACAAATGCATTGACTAAGTTTGAGTTTTCAATTAGGTAACTAATTATGTTGAAAATGGCATAGCATATTTAAATAGATGCCAGTGCCTCTGGCTCATCCAGTTCTCTCTAGGCTGTTATTGAAGTACAACAGCTAATTCGCTTGCTTTTTGGTATCACCTGTTATAATTTAAAAGCATTGTTGCATGCCTAATTAGATGGATAATCTTGATGTTTACATAAGCAAAATATAATTTCTTTGTATTCATTCAAGGTGCATTTTTCTACTTCACAGAAAAGCTGTCCATCAAATGCTGTGCAAAATACCTGTTTATTACTGCAGCATTCTTTAAAAAAAACCCAAAATTTTTTGCTATAAAGTACAGAATTCAAACTGGGTTTGTTTGTATAATGTCTTGCAGCTATCTAGTAATTACTTTGTAATTAGTCTTTTGGTTAGCTGCTTAAATCTGGTTCCAGCCTCATGTGATATTTCAATGTATTTGTTTATACAAAAAATTTTGACCTTCCCATATTAAGAAAACTTATAGGTTTTTAAGAAAGAGCATAGGCAGCTATCTCTGAGAAATTGTGTAAATCCAACCTAGTTGCCAAAGGTAAAATGAGATGATTCATGTCACCAGCATATGTTTATGAATCATGCCACCAGTTTCTTAGACCTATTTCAAATGACTAGATACATTTGCATGGAATCATAACATTACTGTTTTTTTAAAAAATTTGATTGTTGACTTCTAAGACATGAAGACCATATTTCTGGTAAAGATTGTCAGAGTTGTTAGATCAGAATCAAAGGTACATTCAGGGATTTTTTTTTAAGTAGAATTTTTGTATATTAGTGGCCAGATAAAGTGGATTCTAAATAGTAAATATCCCTTTTCATAGCCATTTATTTGAGGAGTCTTCCAAAAGAAATTCAGCTTGCTTACATTCACAGTAGCAGGAGATACTTGCAGTACTCAGTTAAAGTAACCCATTTATGATACTGCATGCACATGGACATGTGGGAATTATTTTATCAAAATACACAGTATTGATTAGTTGTAGAGTAGATGGTATTTTTATTGTTTTAAAATACAAGAAGACAAGTACTCATTTAACATTGGGGTTTTTTTAGCATTATATTTAGGAGAGAAGCTGAGGACAATATTTGGATTTTAAAGTTGTTCTGTAATTACATAGGAACACCTTCTATATGAATTGCATAAGAATGTTTAAAAAACTATCACTACCTTTATCAGTTCACAAATGGTGCTGAAAGAGTAGGCATCTGTTGCAGATTCCTGTCTGTAAAACCCAGACAGGAATCTGCAACAGATTTTTTTTTTTGTGAAATCTCTTTGCTTTCACATTTACCAATCTGGGGAATATCAAAAATTATTGAAGATAATGTTGGGCAGAGCACACACCCTTCAGTAAAAATGAATTGCATCATAGTATTTAAAAAAAGATGCAGTTAAAATTTACTAATATTTAAGATATTTTTGGTAAATGTAGCCTTGGAGTTTTAATGGAGTGCTCATTCTGTTTACAATTTTACCCCTAGAGAATACTTCCAGAGCAGCTCTTTTGTTTGTTGGTGAGCAGCACAAAGCAAACAAAGTTCATAAATCATACTGACTGAAAACATCAGTCCTGTTTGCTGCTTAATGAGGCTTTAATCCATTTTGAACAGTTGAGTTTTTGTTGCTTTTCGGATTTCTTTTGTTTAATGTAATTTCCTTTTTCCAAAATTCCTAGGGGAGGGAAAGAGGGAATATGGTTAGAACTCTAGCACATCTTCTATCTAGTTTTTAGGGGAAGTAGAGATTAGGGAAGTTTTTTCCAAAAGATTTTTCAAATATTGATTTATTTTTAATAAACCTTTTCTGAGCTCATTCATGATCTCATAGAGCTGGACAATCACAGAATCACAATTATGGTTGAGGTCAGAAGTGACCTCTAGAAATCATCTAGTCCAGCTTCCCTGCCCAAACAGTGCCAGCTACAGCAGGCTGCCCATCCCCATAAGCAAAGGAATATTTGTGGAGCAGCCACAGTATCATGCAAGAATGAACAATTCTATGAAGTCTCTGTAAAAGTTAAGAGGTGCAGGAATTGGCACAGCCCAATTCCACAGGGTTATGAAATAAGAAGTAGAAATCCTATGGTGGGTTGTGTTGGGAGGGATAGTAGCCCTGGAAAATGCTCAGGTATCTGGCTTTAAGTAATTGCTGTCCAGAAAAATGCTAATCGTTTATCAGGTATTACATTTGTTGAATATTTACTATGTTACACAAGGTGCTAGCACAGAAAAGACAAGTCATCATCCTATGTCCTTTTCAGACAAATTTCTTGAGGTGGTTATGACTGAACTGTGTAAACCAGAGATTATAAGGATAGTTCTCCTCCCACAACAAGTTCAGTGTTTAGTACTAGATTTCGCTTTATTATTTTGTGGGATTTACACATACATACATACATGCATGCATATGTATTCCCCAGAAAATATTATCTTCATAGGATACAACCACCATGATGATGATGCATTGAATTAAAAACATGGTTAACCAAAACTTTTTTTAAAAATTTTCATTATTGTTTTCTACAGGAAATTTTGCTCAGCAGGATTTTCAGAAAAAAAAACTCTCTCAATTTATTAGAAGTTTTCTCTTAGCTCCTCTTTCGAGCAAAAGCAATTACTTTCCTTCCTCCTTTCCTCATCTTTTGGTAACAGTCTGCACAGAAAATAATACCTAACTTAGGCCTTCTTGGTAGATTATTTCAGTATGTAAAAATGTTGTTGCTCGAGGTCCACTGTCAATTATCTGTGATGAGTTTTCTAGAAATGGTACAATTGGTGCAATTACATTTGTACAGGGAAAAAAATCAGATAAACATCAGTATTTTATAACGAATTTTCCTCTAAAAAACCTAGATTGGTCTGGCTCCATGAATGCATCTCTCATGGTTGACTTGCTTAATATTCATTGTGTCAGCTGCAATTGGAAGGTTATTAAGCCTGACCGAGATTTCTTTGCTGTATAGGTTAATCTGCTCCGTTATCTTTTTGTGTATTTATGTGCTTTAACTCACACCAATTTCTACTTTCAAGTTAGTGATTTGGAAACTCTAAGACCAGCACAGTCATGATAAGGAAGACAATTACTCTTTGTAAAATCTAATTTCATACTTTTTTGTCCTTTGTGTTGTATCCTACTTGAAAACAGTTATCCAAGGATAAACAGGGTAAAAATAGTGATGTAACATATCCTGGCATCATGCTTCACACGTTTGCTACAGAAGCAGTCACCAGAGGAAGTCAGATCTTTATCTCTCATCCCACCCCATGCAGAGAAGACAAACTGAGATGAAGAGGGTAAATAAACAGAGTTAATAGACAAAAAATTAAGATAACAGTCAGATGACAGGAGAATGTTGTTGAAAATGCATCTATTCCCACTCTGAAAAGTAAACAATCCTTTTTCTGGAGGGACCTCACCTTGCTTTCTGATTTGAAGCTTTATTCTAAATAAAATGGAAGATTTTAATCTTAACATCTTTATGAACAAAACTGGTATTTGTTTTCTCTCATTGTAAGTTTAGATTTGTTTAATTTAAAAAAAAAAAAAAAGTACTTTCACGTTTAATTTTTTGGTGTTTTGAGTTATTTTCAACTGAAAAGCACTGCCCTGGGTAGCCCTAGAGTCTGAACTATGCTATATATTTATCCACAAAACTGACTTTGTACATGATTATACTGGAATTTATGTATGGGCTAATTCTCTCTTTATTCAAGAGATGACCCTTCTACTAAAATCCATCCACTGAGGCTCAGTTCCATGCTCACATCTAATTTTCTTTCTTTAGCTTTCTTCCTCTTTGTATCTAGTAGATTTTAAATGATAAAAAAGTGCCAGAACATTTTTATTCTGAAACATTCAGTTCTGTTCACCACATTCTTTGAAAGAATGAACTAACAGATGTGTTGTCTCAAACCTTTATTTAATTAATTTATTTATAATTTGTAATTTTGTAAGGGTGCACTTTTTATTGAAGTACATTGTCATTTTTCATCTCTTCTTTTGGAAATTGTAGCCATAAAATACAAATGAAGCTGGAAGAATGGGCTAGTCAGTTCTCTGGCAAAGAAGAAAGATCAAGTATATTTTAACAAATGTTTGTCTGTCTTATTCTTTTAAACCTTGCAGGAAGTTATTCAACAACCTCCACAGAAATACAATTCTAGTGCTTTGCTATCTATGTAGGCAGAATATTTTTCATAGTAATTCATAATAGTAAATTATGTTAGTGAAAATTAAGCAATTATTTTCTTTTGTGTCCAAAGTTATTGAAAAAATTTATCATTGTTCCTTCTAAAGAATTTCATACAGCACTGTAGTTTATATGAGCTTCTTGCACTTAGTCTAATTTTTCCAGCAGTAAGAAACTATAAAGGTTTTCCATTTTTCCTGACAGATCTTATTTTTCCCAGAATAACCCTGCTTCTTCAGAGGGGAATTTGAAGAGAAGGCAGGTGCATAGGGACACTTTTCCATTATATCATCCTGGCTTTGAGCAGCATCCTAATCAGGGCTGATGATGTCCTTGAATAAACTTTTCACTAGACTCTTCCTCCATAGGTTCGATCATTTTTCAACCCTTTCGAAATCTGTGTCACCTAAAACATTGGGTGTGCTGTGTCACATCAGTGACACGGACAGTGGCATCCAGTGCAGCTCAGCAGGTTTGCTGGTGACACCAAGCTGTGTGCTGTGGTCAGCATGCTGGAGGGAAGGGCTGACACCCAGAGGGACATTCACAGGCTTCAGGGGGGCGTCCAGGCAAACCTCATGAAGCTCCACAAGGCCAAGTGCAAGGTCCTGCAGCTCAGTCATAGTAATCCAAAGCTGCAGACAATATTCAAGATGAGACACATTACAGTTTTTAAGAATAACAGAAGGGCGGTTTCTGGGATTTTTTTTTCTGCCATTCTATACTATAATTGACAATAGATTTGACTAATAGACATTAAGCTAACCTTTGTTCAAACTGACAATAATTAATCAAACTGACAATTATACCTTTACTGTATGATAACAATTAGATCAGAGCCCATCCCTGTGTGCATAAAATTAGGACATGGCTTTATTTAACTTTTCCCAGAAGCAATGTTTTACCTGCATTGAGATCTACATCTTTTTTAGGATATCCCTTCTTTGGTCTATCCTGGATTGTCTCCATTAGATTTCACTTTTTCTTAAGTTTTGATACTCTAGCTGGGCCTCAGCAACTGATAGAAGATCAAATAAATTGTCCACTTTCTTCACGTTTTATGTAAAACACATCTCTTAATACATCTCTAAATTACATCTGTCAAGTGTACTTGTCTTTCTTTTTCATCAACATTCACTTATATTTTGTTTTTGATTAGGTGTAATGCTGAAATCTTTACTGCAAAATGATTGCAGAAATGTTGTTCATTTCCTTACTATTTAACATTCTTGCAAACAATCAGAGTCTATCATATATAGCACATTCCCTCTTTATTCTGGTTTCTGATCCTAGCCCATCATTAAAATTCTTTTACTTAAGTGTTTGATCATGATTTTTTTTTTGTGTGAATGCTGAGGCTAATAAATTATTGAGCCCATCAACCTTCTCTCTGCCCTGTGAACAAAAAATCATAGCTTACTGTGCAGTGTAAATACAATGACTATTGAGTAACTGAAGTACACTTTTTACTGTGTTACTGTCACAGCCATGGATTGAGAACTTCGAATTTCTTCTTCCAATTACCTTTCCCACTGAGTGTTTCTACTGAAAATCACTAGTCTACCTTTTTGATATGTAAAATTATATTGCATAAAATAGATTGCTAAGATAGAGGCAATGAATGATAATTCATCTGAATGTGTTTCCTTTGATAGTAATGAATTTAAAATAGATTTGTAACTTTTAAATTTAGC
The DNA here is from genome assembly GCF_017590135.1 of Pyrgilauda ruficollis. Lineage (NCBI taxonomy): Eukaryota > Metazoa > Chordata > Aves > Passeriformes > Passeridae > Pyrgilauda > Pyrgilauda ruficollis. The sequence continues at coordinate 1,524,372 of NW_024524044.1, read as the reverse complement.
TAAGTGGAATCCCAATTAATGGGTTTTATACAGCATCTAACAATGGGACTCAAATCTTGATTGCTGCTTTTAACATCTTGGAGAACAAGAACCACAGTGGAATCAAATTATTTTGAGTGTGATGACCCTTCTCCTAAGACATTACCTAAAATTATATTTGCAATAATTAAAGGGATTTTTTTGAGAATATTTACATGAACAGTTTAAAAAAAATATGAGGCTATGATCTTTATCAAACACACAGCAATGAAAAAAGATTCTGTTGGTGTTTGATCTACTGGTTAGCAACTGATGCTGCTACTAACACAATGAACAAAATGAAGGAAATAGCGCTGACAAAATACTGAACAATTTAAAAAATTGATTAGAGATTTTGATTAAATAAAACACATGTCAAGCACCATGGTGCGATGAAAATAAATATGTTAATATATATCTTGTATGTGCCTAATATGTACTATTCACATTTTAGTCAGTTGTACCCAGAATATGAATTGTGGTAATGTTTAAGGAAGAGTCAGGCATGTGCTGAAAATACATGTATATGTAGGTGCAATGTGACAAGATGCGTTGGGCTGTAATAGATTAAATTGTATCAGCAGAGGCATACATCTGCAGCCAGACTTCACCACTTATCTACCAGTTTCCAAGACTATATATAAACTCTGAGGAGGTCATTATTTTGAAAAAAATCTTGAATGCAGACAGATATCACCAGTGCACTTTCTTGCACCAAACTTCAGAAAACGGTAGTCTGAATACATGCAGAATTTCTAATGGTTGTGTAACAATATTACACAATTAAACATTGTCTTTATAATTGTGAAAAAATTTCCTTATTCAAAACAAATTATGCAAACATCTATTTTTATTAAAGGCTATAGTATGGCCTTCAACCCAGTGGTTCATATACTGGTTTAGGAATCCAGATCTTCCTGCTGTAGAACCCAGCCTCCGTTCCAAAAGAGGCAACAGAAGATGAGATCTAACATAATATTCAACTGGAACTGTGCTAAATCTGTGTGTGACCTCTTTATTGAGTGTACAATAAAAAACTACAGACACTGAAATTTTAAAATACCAGTATGACATATGTTAAATAATGTAGTCTAGTCTAGTCTTGATTTTTTTGAACCATTGATGTGTTTCCCTGCTCTCTTCAAGCAGCTTTAATGGTAGTGAGTTATGTATAAAAGGAGTGGGTATTTGAAGCTGGAGAGATTTTTATTGTCAGGAGCAACAAAGTATAAAAAGAGTTGGATTTCATTATAGATCGTATAGCTGGGTTCATTTTTTAGCATTTCAGTATTTCTAATCTATGTTTTGTTTTTTAAAGACTTTATGCATTATAAACATTGTGGAAGAATAAAATAATTTCATACATAAAGTTATTTCTTTGACACCACTTTAGTTTACTTGTATTTCTGTACTGTGTGCATTTCATTCATTGTTCCAAACCCATAAAAATATATCACTTTTGCAAGATGCTACTCAATTGTTTGTTGAAGATTTCACCTAACAGCATACCACCTAAGGAAAACTGAGGTGGTTTACTATGTGTTTTGCAGGCACACTGGTATTCTAGTAGGGTGGTATTTTATATTACTGAAATACTATTTCTTATGAATGTCAGATAAGTCTGAGGGAGTAGGAGTTTTATCGTTCACAGTTATCCATTTATTTAACCCCATCACTCATCTTCCTCCTCTTAAAAGATATATAAATACCAAATAAGTGGAAAATAAACCTGACATTTGGAGATTGACATGGTCTTCATCTTTCAAAGATGATGAATATCTGGAGTTTCTGCTGACTGTGAAGTGAGCAGAGTTCAGTTTTCTAAGAGTTGCTCAAAGGAATTTACAAAATAAATACTCTTATTAATTAATAGTAAAAGTCACAGTTTTTTAAAAATGTATTACAAAATCTGAAACCACTTACTATGTAAGGAACTTCCTGTTTGCTGGGGACCAGGATAGCCAAGGAAGAAGTGGATCCTGTGTGTCACACAGGAGTGCGTGTAGAGAAGTACACACACACACACACGCATTTGTAGAGCTCGATAATTTCTGTCAGAGCCGAGTGGGCCTTCAGGAAGCTACAGTTTGCATCTCCATTTGTAGAGCTCTAACTGGTAGCTGGAAGATGAATAAGCCCCTTAAAATGCTCAACTCAAGTACAGAAATGCCATGTCAGAGTTTGTAAATGGCAGAGTAAAGCAGAGAGGCCCATAAATTTTGATGTCAAAATATTGTCACAAATGCTTCCTCTTTGGACACTATTTCCTCTAGATAGGCCCAGCTGTCCCAGCATATCTGAATTTACGATTAGAGTTGTAATAAATGTCTGACTTCATTTTTAAAAAGAGCAGACAAGAGGTCATTGACAGAAACCACACCGGTTAGTTCTTGAGACATAAGAACTGTTCTGATTATATTACATTTGGATTTATACTGTTAAGCTGAATGATGAGAAAATTGCCAAAGAAATCATATAAAGCATATAAATCTGACATGGAACAGAAGACTTGCTTGGTTTCTTGATTTCTTGCTTTGTGACTTTGTCTTCCTTTCTTGTTTTGTCTTGCTTTCTTGATTTGTCTTGCTTTCCTGATTTGTCTTGCTTTCTTGCATTCATGCTTTTTCTGTTTCTCTCTCTCTCTCTCTCTCTCCTGTTCTGCATAAGTGAAACCAGAATCATATCTTCAGGGCATATTCCTAAGCAAATGCATTTGGAGCAGAGGCCTGGGGTGAAATGATGCCCCCCTACTGAAGCTGACAGTAGAACTTCTACTTACTTTAAAAAGGGCAAAAATTCAACTGGGCGGGCAGTCTACATCTTGTAAGAATGTAGTGCATTGAAGACTGGTGGGGAAAGAGAAAATTTATTTCTAAACAGTACATGAGAACATGTGTGCAAAACTCACAAAATTTAATATTATTGTTCCCATAGCAACAATAACTGTGCCAGATTGCATACTTCGAAGAAGGTGTAATTTCTACAAAAGCATGTAGTATAATAAAAAAGTATTTGATATGCAATGTATGAGAAGAAAAAACTATATGGTCTATAAAATTGAGTTTCTTTATGTTAGTGTATTTAAATCCTTAGGTATTTTTTCAATAGATTGAGTAATTGCTATCTAGTTTAATTTTTATATCCCATATATGACTATTAGTGCCCTGAAGATAAGACAATAGTTTGAACAATGTTTTAGACTTCGTGCTTGTTCTGATTTTGGTAGCTGATAAGACATTTGATTGAGTATATACCAGTAGATTTTTTGGGGAGAAAAAAATATTCAAAAATGTTTTCTGATCTATAGGTGAGATTTAAATATTAAAACTCAGGAGAAATTTGAACCAGTGACTCCATAGCAGGGGGCTTGGAGCTAGATGATCTTTAAAGTTCCTTCCAACTCAATCCATGATATGATTTTAAATGAGAAAGTTCTCTATTCTGAGCTATCTAGCTTTTCAAGGAAGGTATGTTATTGTACAAGATCATTTGTACAAGATTACCTTTGAGGTAATAGCACCATGGTTCACAGGAATGCTCCTGTTTGGACTCCTACCTGTAAAAGCAGTATATCAGAAAAGAGCTTGCTTGTTTGCTTGCTGTCTTATAAGGAGTGGGGGTAAGTCCAAGTGCTTCCTGGTTGTTATGAAACAAGTTATTTTCCTGTCCTTTAATTCCACATTTCCACAGTTTTTGGAAAGATAAATTAATGTTTAGTATTCATTCCATATGTTGTATTTTCTGAATAGGGACTGAAGACTTTTATGTGATTCATCTTTCAAACATGCAGCAATCAAACTCTCAGACTCTCTCAGACTGAGCACTGAGTTTCATAATTGCCATAAATGCTTTAAATTGAAATATGAGACTGAAGTGATTCATTACATTAAGAAAACTTGGTGTCATGGAAATCTACAGAAAACTAAGAATTGTAATTGTACCTCTTGTGTCAGCTGCGTATCAACTGAATACAAATGGTCTGCACATCAGAACATTATGTACTTGTCCATTCCTATTACTGACCCGTCTGTAAAATATCCTGTCTCTCAGAATTAAGCTGGAGATAGGTTTCACTCTAAAGTATGTAGTTTTCTTTCCTGCTCTCTATCTTCCTTAGCTTTTGTATGTTCTTTTTTTTCTGTGATATAGTAGTGGTAATAAATGCTAATGTTATGGATGCAGGAAATTAGCAGGTTGCTATTGCTTTAATTTGCTTATTCCAGATGTTTAATGGTGTTTTCATTATGTTTTTTCAGTGTGTTCAAAAGTTGCTATCCATGTTTTTGTACTTGAAGTCTATTTATGTTATATGTATTATTCACACATACATATTGTTTCCTAATTTTCTCTAACCACATGATTATTAAGCAAGTCTGGAGTTGACCTTTGCTGCATGGAAAAAAAAAAAAAAAGTATTAATTTCCTAATATCTTCAGCCTGAAAAATCTGATACTTTCACCAATTTAGTGCCTTATCACCTACCTTTTACTGGGTTGGTGCTTGTATTAATGTGCTCTCAGAGGACATTTTTTATCAGAAACATTGTCATTCTTGAGAAGCAGGTATGGACCACAGCAGAGCTGTGTTGACAGAGGAATTTGCAGATAAAGGATATGCTTTAATTTGCTTTTCACAAAGCTAAGCTCTGCAACTCAATTTATTAAATGGCTGCATCTCAGAGGTGTGAAGGAATCTTGCTGGCTGTTGTGACTAAATGAGATCCTATGAAGAGAGTAGAGATCACAGAATCACAGAATTAACTAGGCTGGAAAGACATTTGAGATCATCAAGTCCAACCTATGAATTTACACCACTTTATCAACTAAACCGTGGCATTAAGCATCACATCCAATCTTTCTTTATACACCTGAAGGGACAGTGACTCCACCACCTCCCTGGGAAGCTTAAGAGTCCAGGTCTACAGAAGGGCTGTATCACAGTGAAACAGTGCTCAAGGTTTTGTGGTGTGTTCAGTCGTAAACGACACTAGGAATTTATTGGACAGACCAATCAACCCTTGCTAGGTGCATCTGTCAGTTGTTGCTTGGGTTCTTAGGGTTGTTGCTTGTTCTTAGGGTTGTTGAAAAAAATTTGTGGAAGCGGTCTAACATACATCAGCCTTTCCCTTGAGGAAGCATGAGGGAAGGGGGAAGTGTATAAAAGACAGTATAAAGGCCAGTAGAAATATAACAAGAAAAACAAAAACAAAAACAAAACAACAACAACAAAAAAAAAACCAACAAAAAAAACCCCTACACAAGTGTGAAGTTACTGTGCTTAGCACTGGCAGTGTGAAAGACTGGGTTAGAAATCCTGCTTTCTACTTCCTTCTCAGTGTCTCTGCTGGTAGGTACTTTTGATGCTGCTAATACTTTTTCTTAGTGCAGCAAGTGCTGTAGTATTTCCACAGCAATGTAGCGGGCAGATTTTTAGATATGAGGATTATTTCAGATCTACCAGCTGTTTTGCTGGTTATTGCTTTCTACTGACTTTCCATACTGAGGTACTTCTTGTAACTCATCAGCTCAGAAGCTGAAAAATGAACTGGTTGTGCACTGGAGAAAAGCACATATTGTGCTTTTATGTCTTAGGAATTTTGCCAATAGGACATAACAAAGTATGATTGTCCCTCTTCTAAACTAGATGTTAACGAATTCATTTAATAGGAAGAGCTGGGAATTGCCTGGCAATGACTCTTGCTTTCCTATGCAACATTTCCCTACTTGCTCTATCAAGGCCTGGTGAAATATAATAGAGCTCTAAAGGCATCATCTCAAGAAATTCATATGTGCGTTTTTTTGCTTTGAATCAAATGGTTGAGGCATTTTTTGAGCTGTCACATGTCTGTCAGATTATTCCTCTTTCTGTTGTAAAGATTCTCTGCTATGACAGAGAGAACGACTTGCTGAGGATTATACAGTACTGCTTCCTTGCATAACTGGGCATGAGGAATTAATTACAATCTTAATGCTCAGCAGAAGTGACAGATTATGACTGATGGGGAATGGTGCTGGAGCAGCTCATCTGAAAGAAAGGCAGGAAAAGTTGGTTCCCTTGGCTCCCCTTGCACAGTTGGGAAGTATGTGTGTTTTAAAGCATGGCAACTGTGATAGGAGTCTCTTCAGCCCAGCTCTACACTCCAGCGAAAGATGCAGACCTTTGATTGCTTCTCTGCTTCATGCCAGTATGTTATCCTTCACACAGACACACTCCCAGTGGCCATGATGCATCTCTGTCTGGCCACTGAAGAGGTGAGCAAGGTCCAACATCTGAGCTAGCAGCTCTTTCTGCTGGCAGTTGTGACTGACTTGGCGTGTATGGCACCAAAACTATGTTATTTTATTCCTACCTCCTTTTTTGTTGTGATGTACCTTCATTCCTGTGGAGAAAACCCCTGCAAATCATCTATGGAATTGAAGGAAGAAGCCGGCAGAAACATGCTAATATCAGTATTTTTGCTTTTCTCTTTGTGGCCCATTGCCCGTTGTTCTGATAAAAAAATGTTTTTTCTAGTGTTGAAGAACAAATGTGAGGAGATGGGACTGGGTATTGTACACCTAACTTATTAGAACAATGCACACAAATTATTTTCTCTTAATGTACTAGAGTAGCCATGATTGCTGGGAAAAAATCAAGACAATAATTGCAGTTAAAACCAATCCTTACAAATAAAGCCACGCACGTGGTCAAATAACGAAGATAGGAAATCTAAGTTTTGATTTGAACAGCCTCACACAAACCTATTAATCATCATTACAAATTATTCTAACAAATGTGGATAGTTGTGCTAAATCCTCCCTACCTTTTGCTGGCTTCTCTATATGTATAGTAAAGTCTTGTATGCAGAAGTTACATATAGCTATATTAAGTTCTTTCAAGAACAAAATGACAAGCATGTGAGGAGCTTTGTTTTTGTCAGGACAACATTGCAAATTTCTGTGAAAACGTGCAAACAGTTTCTGCTGGTTTGAGTCACCAGACTATGAGAACTGATTTAGTAGTCTGGAATTGAAATTTTTAATCTTTAAGTAGTTTAATTCTATAAGACATTAGACTGAAGTCTTATTCTTGATCCTTTTGCTTTTCAACTTTAAAATGTATACTGAAAAAAGGCAATGAAAATTTTCAGAGTAATATTCAAGTAGTGATACATTTCATGTTTGTCATTTTTTCTTCTTTCTCACACCTCAGATTCAGCTTTTGGCTGAGTTACTGAGCCTTACACTTTGCTAAAGCAGGTGGAGCCTGATATTCATTATTTGAAAATATATTTAGCAACATATTCTTTGTTGTGTTTTGATCCTAAATTTATAAATTTTTTTCTGGCCTTCATTAGTAGTATTTTTGACTTTTATTGATATTTTTCTTCTTTTCTGTTGTTTATAAATAAGAATTTGGAGTTTGTGTCTGTCTCAGACTATTTTGACTAAGAGTCTTCCTATCACTGTACTCTCACTTATTTAGCACCATCTGATCATGCTGATAACACTTTTCTTTCTAGAAATACCAGCATGCTGGGATTTTCTGTTGCTATACAAAAATATCTATTTTTTCCCAGTCTCATGATGTAAGATTGTACAGCAAAGCAGAAATGCTTCCTCTGTAGCACTTTGTGTCTTAAAAGAAGAAATACAAAAATTCCCTTCTTGACAAGTACTTCTTAACACTACAAGACTCAGTGGACTCTTCAGCATAGTTGTGTTCCTGCTAACACAAGGGAATGACAAGGAAGTTACTGTTATGGCCAGATGCAGAATTAGATTTCCAGTTGATATTTAAAATGATCAAAGAATAATTCTGAGGGCTTTTTCAAGAATTACTATTGAATGAACATTTTCTTGGTTCAGTAACATTAAATGGGAAAACATATTTGAGAAGGAGAATGTGAGAAATACAGCAATTTAATGAAATATCAATTGACTCAGTGATATGAGGTTATTGAATGCAGTGGAAGTATTAATGAGGGCAGTGCCCTTTTCTTTTGCAAGTAATTCAGATTATCTTTATGATGATCTTTGGTTTGAAAAGTTTACTGCTTTGCAGGCTTTTCTTTTTAACAAAGCAATATGAAATTTCATTGGTTTGAGAAAAAAAGAAAACTGGTATTAACATCTGCTCATAAGAGCAAAGATCACCTATATAAATCTTTTTAGGCTCCATGAAGCATTTATTTACTATTTCCCAGCACTGGGCTGCATGTAACTGAGCTCTTCCAGAAAAAAATGTTTATACATGAGATCATGTGGCAAAGAGAAGGCTGCTCTAAAAAGTATTAGACTTTTCCTAAATTAAGGGTTTCTCTTTATTAGATTTCCACTGACCTAAATGTGTATTTCAAAAGATGAAAAAATAAGAAAATATTCAAAATATAGAGTTGCATTAACAGTGTAGGAGTATCATACCCCTAAATGATGCAGCCAGTTCTTGCTTCTTGAGACATTATTTTAAAGATGGACATAGAAAGAGGTTAAAAACAATAAAAACAATGCTGATGGACCACCAGCTGAACTATTCGTCAAATCCCACGTACAGAAGCAGAGGAATTTTACGTGGGAGATTGGTCTGTAAAAGACAGAAGAACGTCTTTGTGCAACAGATAGTTAACTTCTGGAATTTGTTGTCCCAGGATGCTTTGAAGGCAGACAATATAACAGATCAGTAAGCAGATACCGAAACAGATAGACAACCATGTACAGTCAAACATCTCTGATAGATGAAATCTCGATCCTTAGGGAGTCAAGCTAATGTGTTTTACCTGGGCACTGTCTGCTTTTCCAGTTGTCTGGAGACAGACTCTTGGCCTATATGGACTGCTGCTCAGACACAGAAATAAGGCATTTCTTATACTCTTCATAAAAGATTAGTGTTGAGTAATGATTTTTGGATATACCATAACATTATCTTATACACCAAGAAAAAATGGCATCTATCTTTAGATATGCATCTAATAACACAAAAAAGATTGTTTTTTCTGCTTACTTAAAATTGCAATTGTTTATTTCTGTAATTTGAAAGTTCAGTCTGAAAGACTACCACCAGTTCAAAAGTAGGTATCTGCAGTCTTCTACATATATATCTTGTAACAGAAGACATATGAAACCTATTACTTTTAAAGATTTTTTACTGAATTGAAATATTTTTGAGTTTTTAAACTCATAATCATAACTTGTATTGTAAAAATAGTAATTCACTTATCCATGCATGGTTAATATTTTTTATTACTTGTAAGCTTCTCAATTATCTTTTTGATAGTAGTGTTCTTTAAAAAAAGGTACACTTCTAAATGAAAAGTAATAAAAGGTATTTTTAAATATTATTCTCTAACAAACATAAATAGAATGAGATGTGAAGTTTCAGGCTTCCATTGTAAAAAGAATAACAACTCTCCCCCTTCCATAAATTAAAAAAAAAAAAAAAATCAAAACAAAACAAACAAAACACCTTGAAAACACTTATTACACTGAGGGTTCCTCATTTTGCATATGCTGCCTAAAGCAGATTAGAAAATTTTAATACCTTTGTTTTTGTGGCTGGGGAATTATTTCTTACCATTGAACCTAGGCAGAGGTGTTGCCAGACTCTTTTAGCAGTCACATGTCTTCAAGAATGTAGCCCAGTAATCTGTAACAGTGATGAGGAGGCAATGCTGCTGTGACCATCTCTGTCACCACTTTTTGAAAATAAGAGCATTGTTCTTCATTCAGAATTTCCTTAGGAGAGGAACAGGCCAACAGAGTTGTCCAAGGTGGTAGATGCTGTGATTTTCCCCTCTGGGATACGAAGAATTTTAAAACCTTTTGTTTTCTCCTCTGCTCCTGTGCACCTCTTCCTCCTCTCACAGAGCCTGTTTTTTGGAAGGCTGGCCTGGCTGAGCTGAGCTGAGCTGAGGCTGAGTAAATACACAGAGTAGGTAACCAAAGGTCAGCGTGCAGCCTCTCCTGTGACGGTTTCTGTCACAAAAGTAATGGCAGAAAAACTGCTAAGGGAGAGGATTTGGGTGAGTAGAAAAAGTGAGTTCAAAGAGGAAGAATTTTATGGAGAGCTATGTTTAATAATTGCAGATTCTGCAGGCTAGAGTTTTGCTGCTGGGTCAAATTTTAAAATCCACAACTTAAAATCTGGGAAAAAGTTTGATCATCTCTTTTCTTAAGCTGGCAAAGGCATTACTGAGAGGAACATTTCTACATGTATTGCAGAAAGAGAGAACATAGAAACAATTATATATCAGGTGAAATTTTAATCTTAGTAGCACCATAAATCTTAACATTTGAAATTCACTTCAAAACCATTGTCTTTGACTCCTTAAAATATGCCTAAAACTAAGATGTCCTCAGTTAATTAAATATTAATAAAAAGAGGGTGTAGGGTGCAGGAATTAATATCTTTGATTGCAATACCTCTTTGGGCTCTATGTGTCCTCCCATTACTACAGGTATAGTTTCCAATTTGACAATGATGTCAAGGTTTGGTAATTCACTTAGATGACCTAGAATAGCTAGTAAGTTTTTACCTTGGTAAAATGATGAAGTTAATGATAATGAATGTAACAAATTATTCCCATTTAATATATGATATAATATGATACTGTTAATATCTGCTAATGATATTAGCAAAAACCTGTCATGTTAATTATCAATATAATCTAGTAGGGAAATGTGAGAAGATAATGAAATTGTAAACTTATGTGGTTAATGGGATTTTTATCAAAAGAACCAAAGTGAATAATTTTCATAGTCTTAACTTGAAAGGGCATAGTGTCGGAATCAGACAGATTCACAAGTGAATGATTTGTAGAGAAAAATGAGCTATTTTATGTTTTCTTTCTCCTGAATCAATAAGCTTTTTAGCCATCTAAATGAAAGTTATGTAACCAATAAGGATTTCTCTGTTTTTCAGCACAGAATTACTGTTTTGTATTTCTTGCAAATTTTATCCTGAAAATGCTTATAGTTCTTCTGGTTAAGAGAATATGGTGAGCAAAAGACTGAAGTAGTTTCAGTATTCCAAGTGGGAGTGACAGATTTGTATAAAAGTGTGTAGTAATTTCTATTCACATACATCTAATATATGCAGGCATCTTTAGATAGCATCCACTGTTGAATAAATTGAGAAATACATATTGATTTTAAATGTAGAATTTTCTAATACTCATTTTAAATAATAATGCTCTCAATATAGTTGGAGATAGTAATGTAAGTTATATATGGACCTTGTAAAAATATGGTCCTTGAACAGATTTTCCACAGTACCACCTTTGCAGTATTTTGCTTTAGATTTAATCCAACTGGGAAGAAAAGCCCAAATAAAACAAAATAAAACCCAAAACCAACAAAAACCACCCCCCCAAAAAAAACCAAAAAAACAAACAAACAAAAAAAAACAAACAAAAAAAAACCACCCAAAAAACCCAAAAACAAACAAACAAACAAACAAACAAAAACAAAAAAAAAACCCCACCAAACAACCAAAAAAACAAACGAAACACTCCAAACCCAACCCAGATTCTGGACTTATCTCTATTATTTCACAAACAGGTTTGCAGAAGTCATCCATAGTTTCATTTCAATTCATCAAAATTGTATTTTCCTGAATGGGTTGAGGAGATCTTCTGTGGAAAGAATCATAAAATAAGAATGTTGCTAGAGCTAGAACAAGTGAAACACATGCAAGGAAAAGAAGGTGGCATACAATATAAAGGGTGCAGGGTAGAAGGCCCAAGTACAAAACTATTCACAGATGTTATAGGAGAAATTATAAAGTTGTCTCTGTGAGGGAAGCTACAGTTAGCTGATCTTTCTTAGCAGTAGGAACAGATTAGTTCTTCTTTGCTGGGACAAACAATATTAAATGCTTCATGCCTCCTGACTAGGTAAGCAAAATTCAGGAGCAGAGGGAAATTCCTGTGCTGCTGAGTGTTATGTGCATGTGGATCTGCAGTGGCCTTTTACAGTTCCTGAAGGAAGGTAGTATGAATTGAAAAAAAAATACAGAAAAACCATGTTAGGCTGGAAATGGGAATCATAAAAAGTGACTGCAAAAGAATGAAAAGAAATTTTACCCAAGGAGAAGTTATTTCCTTAAAATCCAGACCCCGTGGCATTGCGGTAAGTACTGCCTCTAGAACCGTACAGTTCACAAGACATAGAAAAGAGCTTCTGTCAGCTGTAGTTTTTTTTGAATCAGCTTACAGAATGCTTGCCAGCATCAGGGTAACAGACCTTTGTGATAGAAATACTTACATATTGGTAAAAGTATTGAGAGGGGCAAAACCTAGGCCCTAGATATACATGATATCTTTAAAGCACATAAAATAAATAAAATAATTTTTTTAGGAAAATAAATTCTAGAAATGCTATCAACTCATGTCATTATCCAAGATCAAATTAAATTATAGCTTCAGGAAACATTCTTAGTGAATGGCGGAAATCATGAAAATCTTCTTGAGAAAGAGATATATGAAGGTAAAGAGCATTGAGATAAAGAATTTATTTTATCATTTGTATTGGTCATACAGTAGGGCAGCAGCTCCATGGCTACTTCCTCATTAAAAAGCTTAAGAGCATTTTGAGGATGTTTTGAAAATTCAGGAAAGAAGGAAGAAAGAAACAACAGAAAAATTAATTGCATTGACATATGCCTTGAACATAAACTTGAGTAATTATCTGGAAAATTATGTGATATTAAGGAAGTTAAGAGACATTAATAGCTCCTTCTAAGTCTTTGGTATGTTTTGGTTAAATATATATGAATTCAAAAGTATGATTAGCATCATTTTATGCTAAATTGATCTATCAAGGATACTTTTGCTCATAGTGATGATGCCATAAATTTTGTGAATCTTACAAGCAATGATCTCTCATTTTTTCACTCTTATAATTATTTCTAGTCTCTTTCTTGTTACAGTGTCCTCTCTCATACAAATGGGGTGTTAATAAGGGAATGTCAGGCTTGAAATGAGTCTATTTTCTCTAGTAGATGAGCTGGCTTATTCTTGTCCTTTCAATCATATTATCAATTTAGGTAAATATGCACAAATTCAGTACTTTTCATGAATGCCATGTGTTTTAAAAGTTGTTAACTGCATTATGCTGATGCTGGTGTAGCAAGTAATGGGTAAATAACTATGTTTTTTAAGAATGACATGCTTTGTGAGAAATTATCTAATTAATGAAGCAGAAATATGAACATCTCTTGTACTTTCCATATCAGATTTCTACTTATTTGTAGCACTGTTGAGTTACAGGAACCTGCACTGGTGCACTGTAGTAGGAATGCTTTAGCTGGGAAAAAAGTGATAGCATTTGTAGTTCAGCTTGCTTTAACAGCTTTGTGTAAAGGGGGTGTTTTTGTAATTATAATTCTGTTCCAAATAAGGAAACTAGTAAATTAGTGTTCATTTTTCATGAGACTTCAAAATATTTAATGGCAAAAAGTATAACAGACTTTATGTAATCAAAAACTTGCCCAGTTGTAGGCAGCAGGAATCACTGCCTCCATAATGGCTATTCCTAATATCACTGAATGGGGTTCTTTTGTTTCAGATGTGCCATCTCTGTCATTTACATGTGTCTTCCTTTGTGGGTTCCCTTCTCAATATAGCAGGTCTGGCAATGCTTATGAAGTGTTAGGAATCCTCCAGCACTTTCCAGGTCCTGAGTTTGGATGCATTTTTTATAGTCAGGTCTCTCAATAACTGGTAGATCTGCAGGTCATATGAAAAATAGATTTCAGCTCTGAGGCAAAAGTTAATAGCTGCATACAACTGAAGACTATTCCCTAACCTATTTGCTTACTCTCATGCATAGTCTGTAGGTGTCCTTCAGAAAAAAAAAAAATTCGTTTCTTCGCGTATAGAACTCTGCCTTTATGTCTTTATGTACATGTAAAGGAAGAGTTAAAGTAGAAAGGCACATATGGCTGTATGTGTGTGTTGGAAGTGAAAAAGGAGGTTTCTTAGGAGCTGGAAGGTGTTTAGTGTCATGTCTAAGATTCCCTGCAGTGATACTAATAAAACTTGCATGTTATATTGCAGTAAGGTTTATGTTTTGGGATCTGATTATCACTTGAAATTGAATATCTTAGCATTTGTTCATTCTGTGAATTTGATTAAGATTGATGTATGTGGAAAAAGTTCCACATTATGGCATGTTGACCCTGGCTGAATGCCAGGTGCCTACTAAAGCTGCTTGTCACTCTCCTCCTCAGCTGGACATGAGAGAAAAAGTGGAACAAAAGTCCTGTGGGTGGGGTAAGGGCAAGCAGAGATCACTCACCAGTTACCATCTTGGGCAAAATGAACTCAGCTTGGGGAAATTAGTGTATTTTGTTACCAAGCAAATCAGAGTAGGATAATGAGAAATAAACCCAAACCTTTAAAACACCTTCTTCCATCATTCCTTTCTTCCTTGACTCAACTTTACTTTCAATTTTTTCTCCCTCTTCCATCACAGTGGTGCAGGAGAACATGGAATGGGTGTTGTGATCATTTCATTACGTCTATGCTGCTCCTTTCCTCTCAGGGAGAGGACTCCTCACACTCTTCTTCTGCTTGATCTTGGTGTTTCTCTGATGGGACCATCCCCAACATGAATTTTTCCAGTGTGAGTCCTTCTCACACTTGGCAGTTCATGAACTCCAGCATGGGTCCCTTCCATTCAGTGCAGTCCTTCAGGAACAGACTGCTCTAGTGTAGGTCCTCTGTGGGGTAACAAGTCCTGCAGGAAAACCTACTCCAGCATGGACTCCTCTCTCCATGGGGCCACATGACTGCCAGGAGCCTGCTCCAGAGTGGGTTTACCTTGGAGTCACAGTCTCCTTCAAGCATCTCCTTGATCCTGTCTGGGCTCCTCCGTGGACTGCAGGTAGATCTCTGCTCCGCCATGGACCTCCATGGGCTGCAGAGGGACAGCCTGACTCACCAGGGTCTGCACCAGGCTCTGAAAGTGAATTTCTGCTCTGGTACCTGGAGCACCTCCTCCTCCTTCGTCACTGACCCTGGTGTGTGCAGAGCTAAAATATATTATCACTCTTGGTGAAATTACCATTGTACAGCAACTTTTCCCCCTTTACTCGCTTATCCCACAGGCCTATCACTGTTGCAGAGGCGCTTGGCCATGGCCAGCAGCGGGTCCATCTTGGAGCTGGCCAGCATTGGCCTTTTTGGACACGGAAGAAGCTTGTGGCAGCTTCTCACAGAAGCACCCCTGTGGGCCTCATGCTACCAAAACCTGGCCATGCAAACCCAATAAACATGTACAGCAATTCATGTTGCTTGGAGAAAGTTGTTAAGTATGATAGAGACTACCTATTTTACAAAAGAGTTTGTATTTTTTATCTCCTCTGCAAACAGGACATTATCTACAGTGTTTGTTCCCTGTTGACACCCAAAGATATGCAGATTGCTGAGACCTTTGGATTTCTCAAGGTCAAATCAAACTGAAGGCAATCATTCCTCATCCAGCTTAGCCGAGCCAAGTTGCTTGCTTTGGCACTGCTGCCGCATCCTAAAAAAGCAGATTTTTCTTGCTTGTGGGCAGGTGGTTAGAATACCATATAGAGCTCATTTTTGACTGTCAAGATTGAAATTATTTCTCAGCCAAGGATAGCTATAAGTACATCTGTTAGCTATTAAATTGTGGAGAAAAAAAAAAACCCAAAAAACTTTGCAAAGGTTCAAAATGTACCTCATATGTAAAAAAAAGTAAATCAGAATTTCAGACCAGCTTCTGTAAAAATGTCTAAAAAGATAAATGCAATTCCATTATGTTCTGAACAAGAAAATAACTGCAGCTCTGGTAGACTGTATTCTTAAGCCAATGAGACTTCAACTACAGTTTGAGCAACAACAGCATAGGTGATTATTACTGATGTGTTGAAGATGTCAGTAAAACCTGACATTATTTTTTTTCTCACACCAGTATGGTTTTTAACAGATGTTTGGATTCTATATATCAAAATCTGGGTAATTTGATGCCGTTGCCTGTAATATTGCTAAAGTAAACCATTTAAATGGGAAGAATAAGAGGTGTAAGATATTTTTTATTTTTTATTATAAGATAGTAAATTTAAGAAAGTGAAAGACTACTCTTCATTAGTAGAGGCTGTATGAAATTTAAGAGATTGTTCAGTAATTATAACTCATGCTAATGAACTAGATATGAAATTCACAAATACTAAACTAATTATTACTTACAGCAATTTTTCTCTTAAGAATTCATCCAGATATCTTCTAAATTTATTAAAAACTTCATAGGTGAGAGCTAACAGAGGTCATGGTTACAGTCAGTCAGAGAAATAAGTCTAAGGACATTAAACCAAGAAAGAAAAATAGAAGTTTGTAATGCTTTCAAAATATATTATTGACTGCAGTTCCTTAGTAGCAAAGACCTCTCAGAAGGAATTGATATAAAATTCCTGATGAGCTAGTAGTGCTTTTAAATTGGTATTTGCCTTGAGGATTTTTAGTTTTGCAGCCATTGTTGAATAGTGCTAGAAGCATTCCAAAGTATTTTTTCACTTTGAATTGTATTTATTTTTCACTGAACTATATTGTTCATTATATTTAAAACTGTTATTCATTTACATAGATCTAAACCCCCAAATGTCATAGCAGTAGTCTTATCCTTAAGAAAAAAGTGTGGAGTCAACGCTTTTCAAAAATCTTTGTGTTAGTAATTTGGCCTTGTAAGATTGCACAAAGTGATGGACAAGACTTTTATTTCAGCATGCCCAGCTAAAATGTTTAACAAAAACAATAGTAGTACAAATGTAGTAAATGTAGTTTGTACATTTAGATCAGGACCCATATTGCCACTGCAGCACACACATGTGGTCTCTTCCTTGCAATTTGGTCAGAGATTAAAATTTCTGCGGGATTCATGGAAGAGAGGGACAGTGACTAATTCTGTCTATGAATCAATTTGGATTCTCTTAGGAAAGAAAACCAAGTTTGTAATTTTTTATTTTAAAACTATCAACATAGTCTTTGCAAGAGTAATTAAAAATAATCTACCATCATGAACCAAACATGGCTTTCTAAAGCCATGTTTTTTTTGTTTGCAGCAATAGTTTATTGCCCTATTCTGGAGTAACTAAAAAATGAAATTATTTTAAAAATTAAAACAAGTATCAAGTAAAAGATGACCCAGCTCACTGTAACGTGAGCCTTTGCTGTGGTTTGTTACTAATGCATGCAGTAAAAATCTCAGATAGAAGTTTGTTTTCAATTCCAGAGTGTTCCACAGGACAGTGGTATTGCTAGAAAGGATGCAAAGTCCCCAGATAACTGCCCTATGCAAATACTACAGTAACATTTTGAACCAATTGCTTTAGGAGAATAGATTTTCTTGCCTCTCTTCTGTTCACAGGTATGTGGGCACTTATTTTTTACAATATATATTTTTTTCTTTCGAGCCTACATCTGGGCAAATTTTGATGACTTATATAACCCATACATGAAATGGCAGAAGGTTTTACATTTAACTGCTGAATTTAAAGGACTTATTAATGAAGTATCACTCCTATCTACTAAAGTAGACAATTAGAGCTGCTGCTTTTGTTTCTTTTCCATTTCTTCTTTTCTTCCCTATTCCCTTAATATGTTTATTAACATTGTAAATTTTAATTCTATTTCCTCTAAGAAAAAACTACTTGTATACAATAATCTGCTTTTTTTCAGTATGAGAATTTGTATATAATTCCTTTTTAATCACTACAAGAGACTTTAAATTTTGCATAATTGCAGAAAAATATTCCGGTTTATGATGCTTATTTCAAGAGTAGAAAAGAAATATGTATTTACCATGTCTTAGAAATAATAAAAAGAAACAATTTTAGTTATGGCATTCTGTAATCTTTCTCTTTTTGCCTTAGGCCTTAAAGAACACATCATACACCTGTGTTAAACTCTTAGATTTTCACAGAGTCTCTGAAAACCTTTGAAAGACTTAACCATGCAGACCATTTTTTCCCCTCCAATTTTGTTTCGAAGTACTTTTTGCAATACTTTTTTCCCCTTCCTCTTAGTGATTTCCCAGTCATAATAAAGGAGGAGATTATTTGGGGATAAGAGATTGTGTCAGGTCTGAAACTGAGTCACTGACTGGCCTTTGCCATATTATTTTCCTGACATTTATGAGATAAACATGCCAGCAGAATTAACTTTCAAATCCTTTCACCCTTCTGAGTGAAATCCAGTCTTGTGCATGAAGTCTGTAAGGGTACAAAACTTTATCACAATATACTCTTGTGTATTCAGGAGGATGAATGGAAGAGAAAATTAAATATTTTTTGAGCTATTGTTTGCCTTTATCACTGATGGAAGAGACCATTTAATAATTTTCTGAAGTGTCTAATCAAACAGCAGAATTAATGAACAACTCTCAACTTATACTTTAAAACATTTTACTAGTAAAATATATGATATTTTGTAAAAGAAACTATCAATGAGATGGAGCATTATGCAATCTGAAAACATAACTTTATTGTCCAAACTGTATGCCATATCTCTTGAAAAAAAATAAAAGGGTTTGCATAGTAATAAATGGTTTTTTTATCATAATTGAATTATTACAGCATACCCATTGTATGTAGGAAATCATATATTTACCAACTAGGACAGTTTTACATTTTTGTTTTGAATGGTTTAGGAATTTAGTCTTGAATAATGTGTAATATGGAGCTGTTCTAAAAAAAAAAAAAGATCAGTCTTTTTCTGTTCTGCAAATAGGCTATTATTTTTTCAGCTTTCAGTGAAAATACATGTAGAATTCCATTTGAATATAGTACTGGAATGCTCATCCTTTTAGCTGCCAAAAAATAGCTATTTGAAAAAGGATTAGTCAGATTTTGTGACTTGCAAATAAAGTAATTATTATTTTTATTTGACTAATAGAGTCAAAGTTAATAAAATGCACTTTTGAGTATTCCTTATTCATCTAATATTTCATGGCCTCCAGGGTATTGATTAGCTTGTCCTTTTAACATACTCACTCTCCCCCGCAACCAAAACAAACCTCCTCAAACCCAATATTTTTCATTTTGACTTGTGAATATCCCTGATTAGTGCTGTTGCACAGTTCAGCTGAATCTCCTGATGAAAATGGTTTTCCATCTCTATTTGAATTTTTTTTAGTCTTTGCATGTGCTCCTTCTGCCTTCTGCTCTGAGGGCATGTCTTCCAGACAGTGAAAGCCAATGAGCAGCTGGAGGCAACAAGCTAGATCAAAAGTCTATTTCTGTTGATGGGCAGATTTGTTTATTCAAAAATAAATAAGAGGTATCACTATTCATAGTCCCATCTGTAAATGCTTCATCCTCGTAATAATTCAGTGTGCATGACAGTTGCTGTCTGGGCTTAAAGCACAACAACATCACTGCATCAATGATTGCAGAGTAACAGGTCCCATCTGAAAGAAAACAGAAGTGTGTGGTAGAAGGCAGACTGGCATTGTGAAAATGACAGCTACTTGGGGAACTAAATACAGGAATTTTGCATCCTCTACACCTCAGCTTTAGTACTAATCTGTAGTTTGTCATTTTGTAATATGGGGACATGCTGCAGCAGTATAATTTTCTGTAGAGGATGGCATCAATGTCATTTTTCTTCATCACTTGGCCTTCTCTTAAAGGTTTTTTTTAAGTTTATCCTGTTTAGCCTGTCACAGCTGAATGAATCCTACCACCAGGACAGAATAATTGAAGGAATCTATGCTCTGAATCTGACAACAGTTCAGATACAACAGTATATTTTTGATGAAGAAAAACAGTCTCAAACTGTATCATTATGTGCCTGCAACATATGAATGTTCGCTGGTATTTACCTGAGATAAAATCTGACGGTTCAAAATTTTGTTACTGCAGAGGTGAAGTTAATACTTTGTTAATTATATTTATCTGAAAAGTCTCTTCCTTTCTTGTGTTGTGATTTCTGACAAAACAACGTAGTAAACAGTTGATAGTGCAACCAGCTCATACAAAAATTTGTATATATTTTGACTTGAGTAATACTATTGAAGTCCCAAGGACTTCAGTGCAGGAAGTTTAAAGCTAATGCTGAGTTGTACGCAAGGTCAAATTCCAAACCCGGGTATATGTGAATTTTTCCTAACAAAACATTGTTGGGGTTGGGGATTTTTGTTTGTGTTTTGGTTTTTGGGTATTTGGGGACTTGTTTGTTTGTTTCTAAAATCTTTTAAACTAACCATTTTTTCCAATTCTGCTTAGAACCATTGGATACAAAAAGAAGTATGTGAAAGTTCCACACGGTCATATTTGGGTGGAAGGGGATCACCATGGACACAGCTTTGACAGCAACGCTTTTGGTCCTGTAAGTCAGTTCTCTGTATGTCACACTATGCAACTGAAAAACTGTGCCAATGTGAAACACAGTGAGTATGAACTGACTGTGAGTGTAGTTTTCATAATTTTTGTGAGAATTGTTAAAATTTATAAAATATCTTGGTCAGCAGATATTGAGTTTTTTTCTTAGCTATTATAAAAAGAACAAGGACTTCTTTAAATTCCCCACATGGAAGGAGTTGTGGTAGAGATTTTAAATTTGGAGGGATATGCTGGAGTTGTAGCCAGAGGGTGAGCCAGCTCCCTGTAGCTGACAGATGCTCCCTGAGGACATTTTGCCAGCTGATACAATTTGGAATGATTCCCCCCTGGGAGCTTTGTCTTGCTTCAGTGCCAGTGCTGGGATAAAGAATTGGGGAACTGTAACCATGCTTAACAAGTGTTAACTGGTAAATTGGTCAGTGGACAAGAGTAGAAACATTTTAAAACTCTTCCCAAAGTAAATATTTAAATTTTCTTTGCATATTGAATAAAAAGACAATGTAACCCATAAAATCTGTTTCTTGATGGGTAAAAGTGTACATCTTTTCATCAGGAGGACAGTCAATTCTTTTCTTGAACTCTAGTTTGGGTTTGGTTTTGGCTTTGTCATGCTTTGTATAGATTCTTGTTCTTGTTTTAACTTAATCTAGCATGCAAGAAATAGTTGCATAAACTGTGTATCCTGTTGTGGAAATGCAAACTCTTTTAGCCCTATTCCATATTCAGGATTTTTCTCTCTTTTTAAGGGAGACTATTCCTCTAATGTTATTTAAAAACCCACTGTTTGTCACAGGGAATCTGTCAAGATTGGATTTTTTCCACCCTTATGCATTTCATGTCTATTTCATACAGAAGTCATCTCACTGACTAGTTGAATTAATGACAAGAAGGACCTTATGAGTTTATCTGGCTTCTTGAAGTTTAGCCCAATTATTAAATTAAAATTGTTCTTAGGAAATAATACAAAATAGGCCCACTGTCTAATTTGGAGTATGTAATGGTGATGCCTTCTTTTAGTTTGCCTCACTTTTTATGTGCTTGTATTTCCTGCTGTTTTTCATTATTATTTTCCTTCTACTATCTTCTAAGATTTCTAACATCTAGTTTTAGAGGTTCTTTCCAGCAGAATTAAGTCAGTCTATCCTGTGCAGGTATCTCTTTCCTCCCTTACTAAGCTTTTCTCTGTCACTCTCTGTTCCCAACATAAATCTTAGTCATAAAGCCACTAATCTTCTTTTCACTTACAAATATATTGCCAATGTAGGCTCAGAGCATAAAGCACCTTTAGCAGTTGGACATTGGTTTCAGATTTACAGCAGCTCACACAGAAATTCATACAAGGTAAAATCCTGAAGTTAGGCACCATGCAGCTTTCATGCAAGATAGAATGTTGGGGTAAATCTAAATACCCTGTTTTTTTCTCAATTCACTGATGTTTATAAATATTAGTAAATCCCCTTCACTAGTGTTTGACCTCACATTAATCATCAGTTGTTAGCTAACATCAGATAGTATATCACTTTTCTTAGAGCAATGGCACTTTTGAGAGCTAGCAGGACAGGTTTTGACAGTGAATTCTTTATCTTTCTGCAGGAAGAATGACCTTTGTGTTGCTTTGATGAATACATTATGGGCAAGTCAGCTGTAAATAGGTATTTTCCTCTCAAATTAAAATTAGAACAGGAATTGCTGAATACAAGCAGAAGGCACAGAAGAGATCACAGGGTTTGAAACTAGCTTTAGAATTCTAAAATATAGAATTTTTTCTCTGTAGAAGAAAGTGGAAAGTGCATTTAGAAGGACACACTGCACTCTAGGTTCTTTTCATTCTACAAATGTAAGATTTTATGTTACTGGGACATTTTCTATTGCTCTTCTGTACTCTGGAGATTATTTGCACAAGTGAATTAAAATATTAAAATTACTCTTTCAAGCCATTCAGAAGGTATGTATTTTTTTAAATAAATTTCTCTCCTAAGACTGCAGCAGTGGTAAGGAACAGACATGATAAAACATGGAAATGTTTTTCTCGCTCTGTTAGTATATAGGTCACTTAAGATAATAGGTTAAATGTGTGTCACATTAGGACATGTGTATCACAATTCTGACTTCCAAAATGATGTTTTCTTTGATCAAAAGATGCAGTAGAAATAGTAGGAGCTTAAGTGGACTGTGTTGTAGTCTACCATTGCTTCTACTTTCATGTGATCGTATAGTAGAAAGGTATTTGTAGTGCAGATAAACTCAGTAATGTTTTGTAGATGAACTTAATGAGTTACATGGGACATAAAAGGAAATTATAGAAAAACAGATTGAGAACAGATGTTAGAATAATTTTTTTCTCTTGGAGAATAACTCTGTGTAATGGCCTAATGGGTTAGGTTGATAAAGCATAAACCCTGATACCAATCAAGTTCTAAATTAGATGCACCTTTGGAGAGATATGAATTTCTAAATGGCAAAACTTGGCCTGATTAAATTATGTTTATTTAGTTCATAAAAATGTTATAAAATAAATTATATCTTGTTATTGCATGGTGTTACAAGACTAAAATTGGATTTTTTAAGAATAGACACATATTTTCCTGAAGTGTGTAAATAAAATGAAAATGTTTAAATTAAGATTTTTAAAAGTTTACTATTTCCTTTTGTGCTTAATTTTGTCTTTGAATAAAATTAGTACCTTAACTGATAGTAGAAGAATAACAGCGTATATATGGTTAGTGCTTAATTAGAAATGCTATTAGCTTTGTATATGATCAAAACTTAGATATTAATTACCTTTTCTTAATATGGGACTAAATTAATTAAATCATGGCTATTGTACATTGTCTTTTAAAAAATGCTTTGTGTAATGCTAAATAGCAGGTGGTACATAATACTACTGCTTTAATACTAATGTGTTTCAGGTTTGGAAATCTGTCAGCCATTCATAACAGGGAAAATAGCTGTTTTGAAGAGAAGCCAATAAACATCTAGAGAACTTGCATATTTTTACTATTATTTAAGGGGTAAAAAATTACATATTGCTGCATTTTTTTTCAGTTACCTAGACTACGATGGAGATTTCTGTTAAACTGACTGTTGCTGTTTCTAAATTCTTAGTGAAGTGGAGTTTTATAATATTGGGTTAGCATTCCTTATTTGGCATACTACAGAAATGTGATAATGAATACCTAATATAATTAAGGTACCACTTTTTAAAGTTTCTTCTTTTTGTTTTCAATTCTGGTAATTTTCCTATTTGATGGACCTTTTTATTATGGGTAGTAGTTCAGCAGCATAGGAAATATAAAAGTAATGTTCCTGGCAATGCTTCTGCTTTCTTAGATCAGAAATGCAGGGCATATTATAAAGAATTGGTGAAGTATTTGCTGCTTCAAAGTATCTGCTGCTTCAAATTTCTTAAAAATTTTAAAGGGTTAACTTTATGCCAGATCAGGTATTGTCTTTGCTTGCATAGTCGGGATAATATCAGCATAAAAGCAAAGTGACAATTTATATTCTGTGTCCAATATTCTGGCTGATTCAAGGGAAAAGTCATTATAAACTGTACTTTGTGTAGATTAAATGTTTAGAGCTGGTACCCAGCAGTGCAGAGATGGTTATCCAAACAATATGTGAGGGTATCTAAGAAACAGTTATTAATAAGTGCATGGAATAACTGATATATTCCTGGATGTACACATGTGTAATGAGAAGCTCTCTCATAATTTTAAAAGTAAAACAGGCAAATTTTATCTTATAATGCTCTTATTTATACATTTACATATTTCCAAATGCCTCCAACCTGGGGATATGAAAGACCTTTATAAAATTAGGGCTTGCAACCAATGGCAGTCTTTCAGTTGTCAT
The DNA here is from genome assembly GCF_017590135.1 of Pyrgilauda ruficollis. Lineage (NCBI taxonomy): Eukaryota > Metazoa > Chordata > Aves > Passeriformes > Passeridae > Pyrgilauda > Pyrgilauda ruficollis. The sequence continues at coordinate 1,500,159 of NW_024524044.1, read as the reverse complement.
GCTTAACACCTGAACAAAAGCTCATTAAAGTCAGTGAGAGCTTTCTGTTGGCTTTAATGGCTTTGGATAAAGTTCTTTATGAGTTAACCTGTACAATCCAGTGTAAGGGCAAAAAGCTATTATCCTCCTTGTCTTCCTTGGAAACTTATGACACAGGTAGGTTCAGTACATTGTCAAAAGTATCTCTTTTTGCCCATCCAGGACCCTATCGTAGCCCTTTTCCTAAAAATATATCTTTTATGTGTTTATTTTCAAAACTAAATCTTGTTGAACCTGAGCCTAAATTTTTTGTTTGACAGAAGTTTTACATTCATAAGCTTCAAATGAACTGTAAATTCATGGAATAAAATATCTGAAAAACATTTATATCTGTTTAACCACATTTTCATTTAACAGCACAAACCTGTAGACTGTGGCTAGGAATCTATAAACTAGGGTGACACTGAACAGAATATACTGGATTTATTCGTTATTTTGATTTGATTTTCAAAGGCAATCATCATCCCTTTCAGCGATAAGATAGGAATGGTTTAACTTTTAACCCTCAATGGGCAAATTCAATTACAAACAGTAGTAGAATGTGATTTTTAAATTTTTTAATGATTTTAAAATTATTTTTATTTAATGATTTTTTTAGGTTGATCTAGTATTTCTCTCTGTAACTACTGTTAGTGAATACAAGTAGTCAAAAGCAGAAAATAAGAAAATTACATTAGAGATTACATTCAATGGAAATATGATATTTCTAATAGAGTGCAGAGGTTACTGCTGGTAAAGGAACTATTTAAACCAGGATGTCTGCAGCTTGTGAGAGTACCTCTGCTTCATTTGCTCTGTTATCTTCTGAGGGAGGTTCGGTGGACAGTTGACAGAGGAAGCAGATCTCTTTCTGCAGTTTTGAATTACTTACATAACAGCCAAAAAAGAATACCACATGTCTTGAAAGTGCACATCATCTTGGTGATGATCTTGCCATCTGGAGAAACTTTCATATGTGAGCTGTAAACTAGTGCAGGGATTACATATCTCCCTGAAATGGAGCAGCCTCTAAGACAAGAGGTGGGAAGAGTTTAAGAGCTCCCAGCAGTGCACTGAACATCACTGCATTGAATCGCACAGTAAGGCACATAGCTAGGGCACGCTTCCCACAGAGCTCTGCCAGGGCTTGAAATACCTGCTGACTCCAAAATGCCATTCAAAGAGGCTTAAGACAAATATGTCAATGGCAGAGTACCAAACCCTGTTTTTCTTACTTTAGAACAGTCAAGAAGAGATAGTCAAGGGTGGCAATACAAAAGTGTGATTTTAACAAGAAAACACTTATCTGTGCTTACACTCCTAAAGTTAACGTAGGTGAGGAGAAGAGTGATGACAAAGGAGTCAGTGAAGGCTGGGAATGACCTGCTGGGGACTTGTCTGCATTAACTTGCTAACAGATGTTGCAGATTCTTCAGTTAATCTTTTGCTACCACTGCCACCAGTGCACCTTCACTCTGCGATATAGATGTAGCCTTGGAGAGTGGTGTAACTCCTATGGGGTCAGTGACATTTCTAGCTCTCTCTTGGGTATTAAAGAAGAAATGAAGCCTGTGTTTAAACAGGATGTTAGTGCAAATATGCAATCACTGCCATTCCATATTATTTATCTCTGGCTACTGGCAAAAATGAAACAGGTGAAACTGTTTAAAATCAGAAAAAAGACTTTGCTTATGGAGCATGAAGTTACCAGCACTAAATGGCATGGATGCACAGCTTGAACTTGTAAAAATCTATGGTGAATAAAACAGATAGGGCAATATGTGTTATGACTGATGATAAATAAAGCTCGAAGGGTAAATATGCTTGTCTCTTTGAGAGAGTACTGTATGTGAGATGCAAATTGGGATGGTGGCTATTCTGTGAAGAATGACAATTCACTCCAGGAGCTGCTGAAGGGGAGCCTTGCAAATAAGATTGTGTGGCCTGACTGTCCGTTAAATTATCATGGCTAACTGAATTTGCACTATAGGGAATAAAAAGTCCCCTATAGCTGTCCTAATTATTTTAGAAAGTAAAATATTTCGCTTGACTATTTTAAACCAATGCATATGGTTATTATCATATGACTAAAAGCTCTTAGTTATGGCTACTCTATTTCTTAGCAATAGAAAGTTTGCTTTTTGTCTTAGTTATGTCAAATCTTATTTTATGCATTCTAGCTAATTTTCTCTATTACTTGTAAATGTAATTTATTTAGCATTGATAAAGCTTCAGTCATTCTGCTTATGAAGCAGGATTTATGTAACAAATTCAAGCACAATGAATTATTAATGCAAATATTTAGTATTTCTGAATGCAAGAACCTTTAAAGAATTTTTCAACCACATTGAAAAGAATGGTAGTCTGAGCCGTCTTTTGGCATCACTTATATTGAAATAAACTAGGAAAAATGTTGAAACAGTACTGGATCTATTTACTGAAATATTAGAAGAGATCAGAGAGCTGTCAGAATCATGCAATCATTTTTAATTATCTAATTTGAACAGCTCTGCATTCAAATATAATAATTTGTGAAACTCTGTGTATGCCTTCATCCATTTCCTAACAATTCTATTTCTCTCATGTTACTGTTTGGAATATTCTTATATTTGATAATATTTCTGCAGGGTTTGTAACATTATAATGTCTATATTGAATTTTTAAAAATTGCTTGTTTTAATACATACAAGGCACAAAGGAACCTTTGTTGACTTCTCTATAGTTTAACTGTGTAGGAAATTTTGATTCATGCTGGCATTCATATTAAGGTTTGCCAGGACATAATTGAAAAAAACTCTTAATGTACTTATTTCTTTATAATATTACCTCCTTGGACATGGATTATTGTCAAAGCTCAGACAGTGATTACTAAAAAAAAGTTCTAAATTTTAGTTTGCAGAATTAGGACATTTTTATTTACCTGATTCCATTTTTGGATACGATAAATGCTTTGGTGCAATAAGTGCTCATGTCATTAAAGGTCCCAATCCTAAAATAAGACTATTTTACTCTAGCACCTTGTTTACATGATTGCACATTATATTGGAAGCTTAAAAATGTGTGTTTGTGTGGCAGTGAATGTGCAAACAAATGTATTTGGTTTTTTTACATGTGTGTGTTTATTTCATTGAGAAGCAAAACAGTGTTGAACCATGACAAATACTATACTAGTACTGCTATGACTTATTAGAGGGAAGCGATGCTTTCCATGCACTTGGTGCAGTGTGCTTTGGAGATTCTCTGCAGCAGAGTTGGTAAATAAACCCTGAGAAAGGCCCCTGTGACAGACCTGTAGCTCACCATGCAGAGGCTCAAAGCAGGCTTTGCTCAGCCTTGGGGGGGAAGGCTGCAAGGAGAGGTCAGAGGTGTCCTCAGCGCTGCTCAGCGCGTGGGGAAGGCAGGGCCAGCCTCCTCTGAGACACGGGGTCGTGGGACAAGGGACACCAGGAACAGCGCGCAAAGTTCTGAATGAGCATTAAGTTATTGAAGTTTGGGTTTTTTTTCATTATGGCAAAGTCGTGCACTGGTTGCTGAAAAAATTAGGAAGATCTCCATTTTTGGAGATAGTAAAAAAGTCTGCCTGGAGAGCCCTGAGGAACTTGAGTTGGCTGAGTCCTGCCATGTGGGAGGTTGGACTCCAGATAAGGTAGGATAAGGTAATCTCCAGATGCCCCTTCCTACCTATATGTCTGTGCATATAGGAAAATGATTTTTATTTTGTCAGTAACTCTTTTATTTAGCATTTGGACAGTAAACTGACAAAAGTTATGTGTTAACACTGATGGAATCACATTTATCAAGAGAGAGAAAATAGTAAATTTACTTTTCTATTGCTGCAGTCTCTCAGAAGATTATCATTATTATTGTATTCCCTCTGTTCTAAAATGAATAGTTTGGAAAATATACTAGATATCATGAATTTTCCTAATCTGGCAGTATTTAAACTCCAGCCTGAGCAGAGAAGAAAATTTTTTCTCAGATATTAACAGCAAACACTTTTTTTTTTTTTAAGCAGTACTTCAGACTTTATAGGTATGTTATGGAGCAAATAACAATATTTAATTTGAGCTAAATCTAATTTTTATGAGGATCCTGATCTTTCAAACATTTGTTTTTATATATTTTATGTCTATAGGATTTTTTTAATAAAGTCCTGGGCCTGCATGTTTCAGACTGCTCTTCTTGTTTATGTTATGTCTTTTCTCCATCTCTTATTTTGAAATACTTATTAAACTAAGCATCCTAGTTCAAACTGATTCTGGTGATGACAGCTAATTCAGTAAAAAATTAAATTTTTAATTAAGCAGAACTTTTGCTGTTAAATAATTCCTGATTGTTATCCAAGCAATCAAACCATTTTCCAAACTGTGTGGGCTTTTTTTGAAAAATACAATTGTAATGGACATATTTATTTATTTTGTTATTAAATTTCAGAAAATAAAAGGATAAAAATGTTTTTTGATGAACATAATCATGGTCTTGTCAGAGAAACGTTCAGATTGATAGCAGAATGTTCAAGTTATTTTTTCTCTCACTGCAGAAGAGACAAGTAAGAATAATTCTTCAGAGGTAATTCTTACAGAATGTTACATTTGGTGAGAGGGATAATGCCTACTAACAGAGTAGCAAATAGGTTTGCAAAACAAATCATAAAATATATTCCTCTTCCCCTGATTGGCATTTGAGATAATGTTACTTAATTAAAGTTGGGTATAGTTCTTTTAAGTTACTTGCTCTGAGGATTTGGGCACTGCAGATTAGCATCTATTAAGGTCTGAAATTTTATGTAGATTTTAATTAAGAGTTCCTGCAACTCAATGTCAGATTCAGGAAGCAGCACAGTTTTTGTTTTTCTCTTGTCAGTCTGGAGATTTAGAAAAGAGTTGTGTATAATAAGAAAACTGGTATTTCCTCTTTCACATATGCACCATTTATATAGCTATAATGTATGTCCTGATGGAATTATTGAAAGTGTGTTTGAATGCATTTGATGCAAACCTGAAATCTCCTATCATATGATCATCAGCCCTCTGTGGTCATGAGGACAAGTCCCATGTAAAGTTTTGATTGTGAACCTTGATAACAATGGCTGCAAGCTGCAATATCTGTTACTCATTATCACGTTTTCTAATTGCAAAATTTTGTTTTTACTGCAGGTAATCTATCCCAATGTAATTTTAAGGAATGTTATTCTAAAATATGTATGTATTAGAGCTTGTACCAATGCTGTCTCTTCTTCCATGAAATATATCTTCTTGAAGCTGGGAGACCAGATTACAAGCTTTGGGGTTGTTAACTTGTACACCTCTTATTCGTGAGATATCACTTTTTGCAATGGGGGTAGAAGGAAACCACAGTAGTAGTTAACATGATGTGATGAGATCTGATATTTCTTTCCTAGCAAAGGTATAAATCTGAAGATGATGAACAATTTTCACTCTAAATCATGGGTCATTGATTGGTAATTGATCAGTTGCTAGAAAGAATGAGAAAGAAAGAAAGAAAGAAAAGACAAATCTATAACTCCACAAAATAACACTTCCACTTCTGGTGGAAATCATGCAATTTTAGTAACAAAAATCTGTGCAGCATCAGTTAAACTAATAAGAAAAACAAAAGTCTCTCAGTATTCTATGATGGTAAAATGAATTATCAGGTATTTTCTGGGTGAGTCACTTCATGATCTTTCTTAAGAGCATAGTAAGTGGTCCCCACAAAGACTGCTTTACAGCCATTGGATTAATGTATATGAAGGGGTACTTAAGCAAAGGGTTAAACTTATTAAAACCTTTAGTCAGCACTGCCAGAGTTATTATTTGTAGAATATATCTTTGACTTGGTACACAACCAAGACAGGAAAGCAAAGAGCTACAAACCTTCCCAATTTTTCTTTTGGACTACCTTAGCAGGACTCAGGTTTTTTGTAGTTTAGCCAGTCAGAAATTTTAAAGCCAAAAGCTCATCTTCCTTCCACTAAAAATGCACAAAAGAAATAACAGAAAGTTTGAAGGTACTATCATGTTAGCAGTTTAGTATTTTCAATTATGCCAAATCATATTCACATATTTTCATATTATGAAAATTAAAATTCAGGTTTAATTTGCAACTTATTAAAAACCAGGATTTGTATAATTTAGATGCCAACATAACAGACTCTGGACTGCTCTGTAACAGATGTGAAACTGGTATCCAACACTGAATTTTGGCCATATACACACTACCTCTAATGAAAGCCAGGGGAAGCCTGTGACCAAAACAAGATGTAATACACTGAAAAAGGAGAGGGATCAGAAGAAGTGACTACCTACAAAATTCTCCATGACTTCTCCTTGGCAGGTTATAGCTCCACCTAATGTAATGCTCACCTTCACATTTCAGAGGCTTTGGCAGGTAGAAAGAGCTCACCAGATGATGTTTTTTACCATTTCAGAGATTAGACACAGGCATTCCAGGACACATTTTTTTTCATGACTCTTATAATTCTGTCACAACCATGAGACACTAATTGAAATTTGTTCTTAAAAATGCTGCTAATGCAGGTTTTCACATGTAGGATAATTCAGAAATACCTATGTTACTCTTCCAGACTGAATAGTAAAAAAATGAATGTTTACTTTGAAGTGAAATTAGGCATGCCCCTCAGAAGTTTTGATATTGCTGCAACTGCTGTGTTCTCTGTATCCTCAAGCTGTGGAGAGATACAACACTCTCCTTTGACAAGCTCAATATATTGTTTTCTCTGAGGTGTGTATTGTTTTCTGGTAAGTCCTGTAATACAGGCCTTAAGAACTACTACTGCAGGACTTCAGAAACTGCTTCATATTAATGATATCTGTACCCAAATATGCTGTTAAGTCTTATGTATTGTCAGAGGAATTTTAGAGGCCCTCAGAGTTCTGCATGCATCAGTGAAAGCGTAAGGTCTCAATTCCAAACATTTCTTAGTTAATATATGATCTGATTATACTTAGTGAGTGGAGCTATGTAAAGAATAAATCTAATTTTCACAGTTATTAAAATGTTTTAATATCAGGGTGAATTTTTGTTCTCATCAATTTTCAAAGAAACCATTGTATTTTCAATTAAAGAATTTGATAGTATTACAAAGAAATTAGCTTTAAAATGAAAAATATTTAGATTGAACAAGATAAAAAATAGAAGAATAAAGTCTTAATGTTTGCATGAACATCTTAATGATGTTGAGTTAGGAAGAAATGTCATTTAGTCACTTTGGATCCCATTCAGAACTCTCTTATATCTTCCTACTGTTAGGTTCTCTGAGAGACTTTTTCTGTAAATCTTTCATAAGTACTTTTCTGTTGTCACAGCATCTCACTTTCAAGAAGAAGAAGGGGAAAATGCATTTGTTTAAAATCTGCAGCTCATTGTTTCCTTATACTGTGAGTGCTCTACTAGCCCCATTAGTTGTGCACATACCAGCTATGTTTGTACATAACAGGTATGTTTGTACAATGGAAACTTGCTCAAGGAATGGATTTTAGTACATAAGCTAGAAACAAAGTTCATATAAAAGAACTCATATCTCTTCCCTTCTATAATATTCACTCTCCTCTTCCAAGTTTGTTCAAAGCTGTGTATTTTGCATTGTGCATAGAAAAAGACGCAACTCACATAACAGTAGAAGAAAATCTTGTATTTCTGTTGTAGCATTCATCTTATGTTTGAACTATATCCTTAAAAAAGAAAATAATAAAGATGCTATCTTGATCATTTATATTTGCATTTGCTTGCAGTATGGTTTGTATGGAAGGCTGATTTTGCATCTATGTTTTAGTTTGAAGTTTCAGGAAGCAGTGCAGCCTGAAGTAAGTCATGCACTAAAATAGATTATAATGGGATATCTTTCTTCCCTGGTTTGCTTTTAGAGTTCTCTCCTGGCACATTTTACACAAATTAATTTGACAGTAACAAAAACTAAAAAGGTATTTGGATTACTTCAGCAGTAAACTAGCAATAGAGCCATGTCATTTCAATTTATCACTTGTCTTTAAGTGTGTGAAACCTTAGTGCTTCATCACATTCAAATAGATTGCTTATATATAGAAAAAAGCTGCAGACTTCACAGAGAGGGAAAAAAAATTATCAACTGCCAGCTGAGCTTTCACATTCTCCCTGACTTGCAAATTTTTTTTAGTGAATCTTGCACTACCTGAAGTAGAACAACATAGTAACCTTAGTTTTACCCCTGTTACTATGTCTCAGGCTATTAGGGGTTTATCCATCAAAAAGAGCTCTGACCCTAACAATACACTGGGCCTTTGAAATTATAACCTGAGAGGCAAATCCTGTGAAACCAAACTTAACCTGTACAGTTAGCTTTTATCCTAGTAGCATAAATCTGTGTTTCTTGGTACACTGAAGACATCTACTATATTCCCAGGGTTATACAGGAAAAGAGAACATGTACTTATTCAATGATGCTTGCAGAAACATATTGAAAACAAAAGGAAAAAAAAATTTAAAAAAAATAGAAGTTGCTATATTTTCCTCTGATAAATTCTACAGAGACTGAAAATTGAAAATAGGCTAGACAGATGATGTATTATAAAGTAATTGTTAAAAAAAGCACAAATGTTCTTTGAATAATCTTACCTCCAGGTATATCATGTTTGTAAACTCAGAAAGAAAGAAATGCAATTTCTTCTAGTATTTTAAATCTGAATTTTTTCCTTTTTTGGTCAAAAAAAGTGAGGTCAGAGCACACATACTATTTTTACAAAATCCAAAATTTAAAGTAAATGATTGATCTATTGAAAATCCAATGTTATTTATTGTGCATAATTAAAGAACTAGCACACTTATAATCTAAAAAGCCTCAGTGAATGAATTCTTCCAACTCAATAATAAATATCTATGTAAAATGAACTTAGAAAATAATATCAGTAAAATTTCTATTTCAAACTATATTCCTTTTTTTCAATGGGGCTTAATAATATGCTGCTACATGTGCTAGTTTTATGATGGATCATTATGGTCTTGTGCTCTTGATAGTGTCTTGCTGCAGAAACCAAGACTAGTGAAACAAAAAGTAGTAATAGTACAGCACCTTTAGTTTCAACAAAGTATTGATACAGTGGATAAAAATAAGGTTTGATTATTCTTCAGAGGTTTTTTCCTTGTCAGAATACCTGGGTGCTTTTTCTGAAAAGTAAACGGTATAATCTAAGGAGAAATAGCTCTGTTTACCAGGAGCAGACAAAGTAGCAGATACCAGTAATACTTGGAAAAGATTCAGTTACCTTGGGAATAAAAACATTAACTTTATTCTTCTTTTGAATTCCACTTGAAAACCTTTATTCTTAGCTCTCTAGAGAAAGTCCCAATTGGCATTTAAATGCATGTATTTTTAAATGAGATTCATAAGGGACTAAATCTATCAAAGTTTCCTATAAAAAAATAATAGAGAGATGCTTCTTATAGGTTTTGAAGTAAAGAATTAAAATTTATCTTTAAAATGGAATGGTGCCAGCTTTCTGGAGACTAATTTAAACTTTTCATAGAATAAGCATTACATAGCATTAAGACAGGTAGCTTTAGATTTCATGCCTTCTCTGCAACAAAGGGTAACATATTTTTTCATTGCATTTGGAACAGGACAAAAGATACGTCATCTTTTCATCATTTTGAAATTTCAGTAAAAGTGCAAATTAGGCTCCAGTATTAACACGGCTTTCAGTGACAGCACAGTGATGACATTAAGCAATCTCTTAAAAAATATTGCATTCATTTTTCTGTTCTATATAGATATAAAGATACATTCCAGTTTAAAAATAATTACAGGCCTCCTTGAGGTCTGGGGCATTTGCAATTGCTTTATTACCTAAGTCAGGTAAAAAAAAAAAAAAAAAATCCCCAAAGCTTTTGTAAGGTAAAACAGGTTTATCTTGTATCTGCTTTGCACAGTATGTTAAAGTATTTAAAACTTGGGAAAAATCTTGTCTCTGGGAATTTTGCCAGGGTCAGTGATGTCAGGACTTCAAGCCCCAGCAGGATTTTCCTGCTGATGCTGTGCTGCAGACGTATGGGCGCAGACTGTCCCCAGCAAGGGACAGCACATGGCTCTCCCAGCAATGCCTTGCTCCAGCCCCTGCCATGCTCCATCTGTTCAGGGCTGGCAACACTTGCAGAGAAAGGGATCATATCTTTGACATACAACCATGCACCAGAAGATTCTTATTCCTTTGTCACAGTTAGAGATTTCCTCTGTTATTCTGATGTTGTTTTGTGGCACATAAATGCTAAATACAGGTAGCGGAGCTAATCTTTCTATTTGTATGGTAAGAACCACCCTGTCCTTCAAACCACCATAGTCAGAGGTAGCACTTTGCCAGTGAGGAACATCTCCCAGTACCTGGGGCTAATTCTAAAATTCATAATTGATCTCATGTTTTAACACTAAGAAAAGGGTTGCATACCATAAATGGAATACCTTTTTCTCAGTTGTGTATGTGAAAAATGCTTGTAGTACTGTTTCTTATAATTCACAGCCTCTGTGTATCACCAGCTAAAATTGAAAATAGCCAGCAAATTGTAAATACATTTGCTAGATAGGGACAATTTGAAGTATGAAACAATAAACTGGAAAGTCTCTTGAGGTTCTGGGTAATTCACCAGAAAAACACTTAGTGTGGCATTGCTAATCTGGTTATATATAGAGGAAAAGTAATTGCTAAAAGTAACAACTTATATTAGTCTACCTGAATAAAATGCACAGAGACCCTCCTAGGAAAAATGCTTTCCTTTTTTTTTTTTTTTTTTTTTTTTTTTTTTTTTAAAAATTTTTTTTTAAATTTTTTTTTTTTTTTTAGTTTAAAAATTTTGTCATAAATTCTTTTTGGTTTTGTTATATTTTCACTCTTAATTTGTCCTATCAGTAGACACTTTTTCACACTTAGTCACAGACTGGAGTGAAGTTTGCAGAATTGTTTGGTATTAAGTACAAAAATGTCTTTCAGGAATGTAGAATCTCATCTAGTTTAATATTTTACTCATCCTAACTTATTTTTTTTTCTTTTGAATAATGTATGAATACTCATGGCCACATTTTTTCTTGATCGTCTGAACAATCCTAGATGCATTTGAAAGGATTACTCTCATGGTGGGTCTCCTGAATTGCATTTCGTCTGTCATGCAGCAGCCTTTGTTAGTTCACAGCAGAAGACAGTGTAGATTTCTGTTTACATGGATAAAATAGAAAAGAGTTTGCTTTTCTATAATACCTTCTCTATCTCAAGGTATTTCAAAGCACTTGAAAGAACACCCTGACTGAGTTCAATGCTACTGCAGTGTGTGAGCAGGCAGTTGCAGCAGCCCTTCAGGACTGTGTGTTTAGTAACAGCACAAAGGCAGACATTTCAGATAGCAGAATGAAAGAAGGTTTGTTGAAAGGACAGTGAAAATGAGTGCAAGGGATTTCACTGCGGGAAAACAAGCAAACTGTCAAAACCAGCAAAAAACTATGTGAGAGGCATAGCATGTTTTAAAACATTTTCCTCATATATAAAAGATGTAAAAGATAATATGATGGCAAGATGTTTCATGCTGAAGATATTTTCTTGTTTAATAATCGCTGTTCTCTGAACTGAGTTCATATAAAACTTTCAAAATCATCAAAAATATGAAAATAGAATCATATTATGCTTTAAGCCTTCTCTGCAGAAAATACAAAGCAAAGCACTGCAAATAATGCATTATATTTCATTACTGAATATAGCAATTCCTGTGTGCTCTAGAGAGTGTAAACTTTATGTAGATTTGGCATTGCTAATGTGTGTTTTCTACCATTTTGTGGAGCTGAGACTTGGCAACTCTCAAATTAGCATATTTCCTCCACATTAATCTTGCAGATATGGGTATCTATATTTATAATGATTTTAATCTTGTTGTTTTGACACATTTGTCAAATTCCCAGTGTTTGTTTTCAAGTGCAGGCTAATAGAGTGTCCCAAGACAAACATCTGAAATGTGTATGTACTATTTTTGTAGTAGGGAAGAAAATTGATAAACTAAAAATTCTTGAGAAGGCCTAACCAAAAGATCAAAATATTGTGTTTCAAAAAATATTGTGTAAATTTTTTTTTAATAAATAATGGAAGTATAAGGTAAGATGCGCATTTAAGTCTGTAATTCAAAGCATCACTTAATGAGAGGCCTGGCTTTCAGTAATATGCTGCATATATGATTCTGTCACTTCATGAATCTTTCAAAGAAGATCATGATATTTATTGAAGTCTGGTGAGCTTTGAATGTAAACCCACTCTCAAGACCCGCGTTTATGAAAAAATACCTACCCCACTTTTTACTTTTTCCCCCTGTGTTTCTGTTTCCTTCTCTTCCATATTTTTACCTGTCCTTTTTTTTTCCGTAACAAAAGAAGATACCTTTTTAAATTTTTTTTTTACAGTGAACTTCATGCATTGCTGAAATAGAAGCACAGACAGTTTTCAGTCTCATATCTTTAATCATAGAAAGTCTCAACCTCAGTTGTCTAGGTGTCTCTTGAGGAACAGTCCTTAGTCTTCCTAATGGAAGTAGCAGTTCTCAGACCTTAGGACTGGGAATTCACTATGGACATTTAGAAGTTTGGGGGGCCTATGGGCTAACTTTCAAAGACTGCCTATGGTTCTCAGTTTATTCCACTGAATTCTGTCTGAATAATCACTTTTTGTCTGTACATCATGACTTCACACTACAGATATTTATACTACTTTTTAATTTCCTCTTTCTTGTATCATTTACATTTGATTCCCTGAGTATGAGTCAGTCTGTGAGATGTTATGAACAGAGAGTGTATGTCACACATCTGCTAAAGCTTCAAACACCTTGGGCACTCTGTAGGAATTAAGAAAATAAGTTTTCTAAAATGATGAAACATGACATTAATATAGAAAATGTCAGTCACTTGTTATATTTTGTCAGATAAATATTATTTGCTGTGGCAGAGTTCAATGCTTAATAATACATTGTTCTTGTCAGTACTGTTTAAAGTGCACATGATTCATACTAAACCTTTATCTTAGCTGATAGTGAAAGTAGGCACTTAGCATTTTCCAAAACCAAATCTCAGTTCAGAAGTTTAATACCCTTCCATATTTCCTGCAGTAGGAAAGAATATTCTGCCTTCTCAGAGATTTATTTATCTCAGTAGTATCGAAGAGGTTTATGGTGCCAGTGCTGTGGTTTTACAAGACCTACTGAAACAGTATTTAACAATGCACAGTTTGATAATGCAGGATTTCCATATATTGGAAAATGTTTCCTATTGAAATTTAGTTTAGAATTAAAAAGTATGCTTCTTAGCAGAATGAAAATGAGAGGCAATGTTGCTTGGTAAAAAATTAAGAAGCTTTGCAAAAAATCTGTTATTAGAAGATAAGTAGTCACAACATTTTAGGAAAATATAAAATGCTATATTTCCAGCTTTTTGGGTTTTTTTTATGTTCTAAAATTTTTAAAAGAAAGATAACAGTTTTTAAATTTTATTGCAATATTAGTAATTTTCATTTATTTATCTGTAAACATAAGAGTGAGAATGTTCTGATAGAAAAGACATTTTATCTAGGACTGTGTGAATATCTGGATATGTTTCTCAGATTTGACCAAACTCAATTAGGTTTGCAAACATCTGCAGATAACCAGTTTTTCCCAGATTTGCTTTCACCTTTCAGTAATATGAGGTTACAATGGAGAAGTCTAACTTTTAATCTTCTCCATTCTATTTAGCAAATTTCTAAACCTTCTTATCCTTACATAAATAATGGATGTGAGGGAATGGCTTAAAGTTACACCAGGTGAAGGTTACACTTGGTGTTAGGAAATGAGTCCTCATTATGAGGGTGATCAGTTGCTGGAATCTGCAACCAAGAAAAAAGGGCTGTGGCCACAAGCTTTTGGGTGCTCAGCCATTTGGACAATGCTCTTGTTTTATGTCATTTAACTTTGAGGTGGTCCTGTGTGGAGTCAGGAAAGATACCTTCCAAATGGAAATGTTCTATGGTTCTATGGTTAATTTTGTCATAGAATGAAATTTTGTGCACTGATCTAATCTGGCTGCTGTATAAAAATTATAAGCGTAAGGAAGGACTCATATCTTAGACTATGAGTTTTAAAGGTTTTTTTAATACTTAAAGTTATATATTGATATTAAAAATATCAAATCTTTTAGTAAGGTAAGCTTGCAGCAACTTTTGCTGGCAAGAACTGCTGTAACTTAATATGTGTCCACATTAAAATGCAGGTATGTACATTGATATTTTCCAGGGAATTGGAGATTGTTGTATTTTAAAGACTGACACAGCAGGATAGTTTCAAACTTTAAACAAAAATGTTACTAAACTCATTCATTAACAGCACACTTCATGCTAATGAAGTTCATTTAACATGTTATTAATCATCAGCAATAAGTATACAAAACAGTTAGTGTTTATGCTTATTTAATGGGCTTTTCTTTCTTCTTCTACACATTTCCTACTTGTGCTTGATGCTTTTATGCTATTTGAGGGTTACATCTGTCAGAATTTAAGAGACATATGTAGAACCCTCTCAATAATATTTGGTCAGCCATGAAGTGGTCAGTCAACAGGACTAGATAGTTGTAGGTTCCTTCCAACTGAAATATGCTTTATATTTTATTCTATTCTAATTGCAATCTTGATTTTAATTCAGGTGATGCTGTACAATACTCTATTATTCCCAGCAAATATTAGGACTAGTTTTAATCATATTTCTCAATATGATTTTCCTTGGTATCTCTGATTTCTGATGTCCACTATTTGCACCTTTGGTAGTCGTGTTGCTGACATACTTATGTGAAATGCATGGACACTGTGTCTGGCTACAAATTCTTAGAACCACCAAAGACATACTGTTGCTGGTTACACTTTTTGATTGAATTACTTTTGGTTTGCAGACAAAGCATAATAATTATATCTTGGTTTATATTTTATAATTTAAGAGTGTCACATGCTTCTTCTTTGGCTACACTGTGTTGCTTGCCTGCCACGCTAAGTTCAACTAATCATCTACAATCATTTTTTTACCTATGGCACCTCTGGAAGGTGATTTATCCCTTTGAAAAACAGGGATTTTAGATGGCTGGATGAATAATCCTCCAAAAGTGCCTAGAAGAATTCAGGACACTCAGTGACTAATATAGGTTAAACAGGGCCCATTGGATGAGAGGAATTACACCTCTATGGCACCATCACCCTTTCCACTGACAAGCTGTTCATACATGCAGGAAGTTTTCCAGCATTTCTTGTACTGGTGCTAAGTAGAGAAGATCTATCCCTGTTAAGGGTTGCAAAAGTAGACATTTATGGACACATACTATTGCAAAATTGTATTGCCATTGCTGCATTTCAAGTAAACTCAGTATAATTTACTGACAGAAGTGAATTTTAGATTATTTTCTAGATTAGCACTTTCCTAGTTATTCTCAGAAGGTATTTTTATCTGTTTTTCAGAGGAAATGTGATGAGCTTTTAAGGTTAGATTCACTCTTTTTTTGTACTAGACCTATTTTCCTAGATTATTCAGGGCTCTGAACTTGCAAAACATAGCTGAACTAATTCAGGTAATATTGTTTGTCGTCTAAGACATGGTTAACCTTTTTTGCAATACCAAATGTCATAGGTCAGGAAAAAATATCCTATCCTGAGTCTGGTTAAAACACTGCTTTGGTTTGACAAATATTACAAAATAATAACCAAAGTTCTATATACATCATATGAAATGAATACTCTTGGTGCCCACTTATCTGTATTTTTTCCCTTTGTCAAGTCAGGGCTCCTCAACTTTCAGTGCAAAATTCCTGTAGCATCTCTGCTCTTGCTGCACGTCACTGAGCTGTACCTACTTCTGCTTTTCACAGTTGTGCAGCTCCATTTTTTGATTTAGTTTCTTCCCCTTTACTGCTATGCCTTTATTTCTGCTTTGGGAGCTCTTGTTTCTCTGAAAAAATCTTTGCCTTGTCTGTTCAGATGCCTCATCAAAGTACGTCACTTTGTGCTCAGCCTTACAAAAATGGCATCAGTTTTTATTTTTTTTTTTTTAATTAGGGAACAATGAAATAAAAACCAATAAGTTGATACCTTATTTTATAAGTTCTACACATCTTCTATGGATATAAAACTTATAATAACTGATATTAGGCATAAATTCTAGTACTGATGTGTAGTTTGGATCACAAAATTTTAATTCATGGCTTCTGCCATGTTTTATAAGCAGCGACCACACTTGAATTCTTTATAATCAATAAACCACAAAGCAGTTTGAGAGTTGATTTTAATCATGACTCTTCAGGCTTTTAGCTGTGCTGTGACCTGAGATTGTTGCTGGAATTTGAGTACTCCCAGTCTCCCAGTTGTTCACTGTGGAAGTGTTACAGATTCCTTGAGGTCTATATACCCATGGCCATAAGAATGGGCTTTTGCACATCTTACACTTGCCTTGAAAAAGTAGGCTGGAAGATCTCCCTGCTGAGACACAGACTCAAAATTAACTTTCATTCCCCTAGTTCTTCCTTATCATTTGGCATGGGATTGGTATTAATGTTGGGATAGAGAAGCAGCTACTTCTTAGCTAACTTGGATTCATTAGTAACAATTTCTCAGTTTTTACTATTAGTGCTACAGCAGCCAAAGTATTTGGGATTGCTCAGTAATTTTTAAGTGTTCTTCATCTCTCTACTGTACACAGATGCTTTTTTTTCAGCCTATGCTTGTCAGTTGTAGCTGACAGATTCCCCTTTTCTCTTTGAAGGGCAGACCTTTTAAAAGATCAGATGTCCTTTGATCTTGGGTTTGATAATTTTCCATATTTTCAGCAGTCAGTTGAGAGATTCCTCCTTGATTAGAGTCTTAGCTGCTATTTTGAAGAAAAGTTCTTATCTGGGACGTGGTTTATTTTTGCCGGGTAATTGTTGTTATTGTTTAGAAAGGAATTATTATCAAACTGCATAAACGATATACAAACAAGCAATTACAGATTAATTTATAACTAATGCAGGATTAGTAAATGTAAATACAATGTCAATCAGTGTTTGCACAAGGTAGAGATCCTCCACACAAATTTCACTGAAGTTCCCAGCAGCAGAAACCAGAGAAGCATCCCACAGAACCCCCCTTGGTTCCTTTAGCAACATTTCCCAGTGGGGTATGCTGACATCTAATAAAACAGTTTGTCTGTGATTTTTTAGACAGCTTTCAAGTCATGTTTTCAAGAAAATCTGAAATAGTTTTAGTGTGATGCTTTGCAAATATCTTACAGCTCTGTCTTTATCCACCCACTTTTAATTCTGTGAGATGTCATTGCTGTACTATGTCCTGTGAAAAGATAAAGAAAATCATGGTCCCCTTAAAAAAACTTTCAGTTTAATCAACCATAAAAGAAGTAAATTTGTGTATATAGGGATAAATTTATTGAAATCTCCATAAATAATTATCCATAATTTCAGAAAACTTACCATCATTGATATATTCCTCTGGGCAGTGTCCAAATACTCTGATTAATTTGGCCACCCTTATTCTTTAGAAATTAGTCCATTCATATGTATTACACATTAAAAATAAACTAATTTGTGGTCATCTTTTCTTGGACTTCTATTCCCAACAGTGGACTTTTTTTTCAAATATTTCTGTGACAGTCTATTTCCAGTTGAGAAACCTTTTATTCTGATTACAGTTCCTTGAAAATTGCTAAAAGAAGCTGACCTCCCCGTTTGGAAGGAGAAATACTGTGACAGTCCCATTAGGTCTCACGAGAAAAATGAACGATGTATTAGCAACAACTATTTAACAGGAAATGGGACTTTAATATTTTCTATATAATGCATTTTGAAAAGCTCTTTTTGGGGGAGAAGGGTAGATGGGTGGTTGGATGGATAGTCAGTTGTAGCTTTTTTATAAACAGCCAATCTCCAAAGAACAAAAAAATATATTCTGCAAGATCATCTTGAAAAAGCAATAAGTATACACTGAGTAGAATGCTTTAAAAATAATGAAAAGGGGATTTGTATTCAGGAGCAGAATTTTGCAACCCCTGATGGTGTAGGACTGAGAGCATTTTTTCACACTTTCCCTTAGTGGTTTCTGAAGTGTAGCTGGGAATAAAGGCGTATGGGTTGGAAGACTACGTGTGTGTTGAATAGCCATCTGTTACAGTATCCCTTGGGGATAATACATCAAAGGAGATTTCAAAATGGAAATGCTATATGACCATTGCAGTGATGTCTTAGTTCCCACAAAGACTTTAATAATGACATGAGAAAGTGTGAATTGCTTCTACTCTTCTTTTAGGTGTTTGTCTTGTAGCCCAGTGTTCACAGATTAACACTGTAAGCTATCATCCTGCTTATCAAAGTACCAATATTTCCAAAATGTGTGTATCCCCAACCCCAAGCAGTCTCCTTTACCAGATCACTAATGCTCTCTGCTCAGCTCCAAAGCCATTTCTCTTAGTGTCCTACTGTGTCTTTGATATGAAAACCTTACCACCCTGGAAACTGAGCTACAGTCAAATTAATTTAATAAAATAAATAATGTAAATAGTACAGAACTGATTGCATTAGCCAGTTTCATATTTAATTCATAAAACTTTCCATGTTTTAATTTACTTGCTGCTGCTATTGCAAAATTTACATTCTTCTTCACCACAGGTTTGCTGGGGAAAAAAACATTTTCAGTGATAGAATAAAAATAGTAGGAATAGATAAAGGATTAAATGTGGAAGTGAGTTAAATTGTATGACTGTGTGAAAAACAGATGAAGTACTGCTGCTTGTTAGCAAAATTTAGTTCTCTGGCAAGGATTTTGTAGTTTTGTGATAGTTTTTGTGATAAAATGAAGATTGGCCTTATCTGTATTTTAATTAGTAGTATTGTTGCTATTGTTTTTCTGATGATTACACCACTGATGTAATAAACCCTTCCCAGACAGACAGAGCAAGGCCCCAGTTTGGCCCAGGCTTGGGTCAGGTGTCCCTCCATTCTAGTGGTGTGCAGTGCACCTGTACTCCAGGATTCAAAGGTGCAAACTTCATCAGCTCTGAGGGAACACTACAACTACTGCAACTAAGCCTGGGCAAGGAGCTTTGCTGACTCTCTGTTCAGAATTTTTGCAGCTCATTGCACTGCATGTTTTTTCAAACTAATATTTTTGGATCATATTGGTAAGAAGAGATCCCTTTGAGATCTCTTTTTCTATTTGTTTTAAAGGACTTGCAGGGAGTTGGAACAACATGTTTGTTTGTTTCCATCTGTGATTAAAATTATATTTAAGTGAAAAGGCATGTATAGATCTTATGGTGGTCTTTACACTTCTGGGTTTTCTGCTGCCTCAGTGCACTTTGTGGCCCAGAGCATCCACTCCATGACAGGCCAGCCAGGTGCTGCCTCTCTCATCTTCCTGCTCTCTTGCCCTTTAGAAGCAGCTGGCCTCTCTGTTCCCTCATGGAGCCTTTTTACCTTTATTAGAGAAGCAGTTTTAGTCCTACCTGCCTTAAAAAGTAACATGCAACTTGCAGAAATGTAAAAATGGTAGAAGGATTTTCAGAGAAATTTTCAATCTGACTCAACCCTCCTGATTTAGATCTTATAATTTCTGGTTGCAGAATGAAGTTAAGGCATCTTAAGCCAATGTCCTGCTTAAGCCAGGAATTTTAATTTGCAGGACAAGAACATTGATTTTCAATTATAATTTTCTTCCCTCATCCACCTCAGCTAGGGCTGCCTTCCCTTAAGCGCTGCACAGAGTCTCAGCTACAAGGATGCTTAATGAAATGGCTCACAGAGTTCTCCTTTTGTTTTGAAAAGCATAACACAAAGTTGTTAATGAACAAACATGCAGAGCAATCTATTCTCTTCTGTTGAGAACTGCTAGTTTAGCAGAAATTTTGCATCTTTTCTTCTTTTTGTCCTTTTGTTTTGAAAAGCATAACACAAAGTTGTTAATGAACAAACATGCAGAGCATACTATTCTCTTCTGTTGAGAACTGCTAGTTTAGCAGAAACTTTGCATCTTCTTTTTGTGTGTGTGTTTTGCTTGGTTTTCTGTACATCCAGGTGAGCACTCCTTCATGCAGCCACAGTAGCAGCAGAGAGGCAGGCTAACCAGGCAGAGGATGTGGGGAAGGAAAGAGAGGAAAGGAAAAGTGGAGAAAAGAACTGCACTCTGTTAGCTGGGTGCAGTTAGACTGATTTCTTCTTCTACTGCATGCCTTTGCTTTTTTCTCCTACCCCACTGCCTTCCTTATGTTAAAATCTTACTGTGAAAGAGGCAAGAATCATAACTTGTTTAGGAATAGCCTGGCAGTCTTCCCTCTCTACCCTTGGGGGCTCCCTGTATCCTTTCATCATTGTTGTTCCGTGGCCTGTGAACCTGAACTCAGATTTCCCAGTTGGTGAGATAGCATGATGTTCCTTACCATCTGGCAAGTCAGTATTTTCATACAAAAAAGTTTTGGATTAATAGTACTAAGGAGCTAATTATGTTCAGTGAGTGTTTCATGGCATGCAATTATGCCCAAACAAACATGAGATTAATTGTGGAAATGTTTTCTCCAGCAAGTCCCTACTCAACTGATCCAAAGATAAAACAATGTGCATAAAGAAATAGTGGTTTGAAAAGCAATGAATATGCAATTTAACACCTACAGCATAACTTACTTCTCTATATGTCCTGAATTGCAATTCTTTTGGAGTTATAGATTGGCAAGTATACCTTGGGTATAGTTAATTTACAGAGAATTCCACAGCAAGTCCTTTAGCATAGTCCTGTGGCAGTAAGTAAAACTTACTTTTTACTCTGAGATTTCATATTGAGTTTCCCAGGCAAAAGAGTTCATTTTCTATTTCTGTAAAACCCTATATAAATGCTTGTTTGCTCTCTAAATTTTATTTTTCATTCAAACTGAACTACACAAGGATAATGTGTATTTTTAGAAAATAAGCGGGTAAAATTGAATACTACAAAATAGAATTTGTCATGAGTCAAAGTTCAATAATTCTTTGAGCTGAAGTTATTTTTTGTGTTACCACTTATGGTATTTTATTTCTGGTAAGTTCCTATTTTCTTTCTCTTCTCAATAAATATGTAGTTTTCTTCTAAAAAGTTGAAATATAGGTATGTATTTCTGTTTCAAATTTGTGATATCGAAGAATTACTGAAGAAATTATCATTCCTGATCATCTACTTTACATTTCTTTCACAAATGTTGTCCTTCTTTCTTAGTATCACATGTAACCATAGCACTTCTGTGGGGAAAGCCTCATGAATGCTGCATAGAGGAAAATTACTGGCTTCTGTGTGTCATGCACAATTCCATTTTTAAAACAGACAAGAACAAGATTTGCTGTTTTGCAAGTGCTACAGTGTAGACTGCCACCCTCAGACATTTCCTGGGGATTTTAATGATTTTCTCTTTCATAGTAAACTTTAATGTACATATCTCAGGTACATTAAAGACTTGTCTTTAAGTTCAGACTATGCAGGAAAGATTTCTGATGATTATGAAGGAAATACTTGTAAGGCAGATGAATATACGGGGTTTTCCTATTTTTACTGATACTTGCATATGCTACATCTGAAATGTGTATGACAGTAATCTTCTGTTCTAAACGATCAAAGTGCAAGGGAAGTTGACATGTTATGTACATTTTGTAATTAATTTTAAACTACAAAGTTTCACTATTTATTTAAGATGAACCTGATAACCTGGTGTTAAACCTTGATCTTGTCAATTTTTTTGTCAATTTTTTCTTGTCAAATGTTCTTGTCAAACTATTTCTGCTGTCAGAACCCTTGCATGTGCTGTTATTGCTCCTCTGTTTTCAAATGACTGTGGGAAAAGTTAATGCACTATGTGTTTTCTTTAAATATGGTGAGAAATATTATTTTTAATTATTAAAGATTGTTGAAATATATAGATAATAGCTGTGACCTACTGATATTTAAGCCTAGCCTACTCTCTTTTTACATCTAAGCAATACTCACATAGTGATTCCACGTTGAAGGAAGCTGGAGAGTCCTTTGTGTTGGGCTCTGGATGGGGGGAGAAGACAGGACTAGCAGGAGTCTGATCCTGACTGTCTGACACCCAGCCCAATTCAGCATAAGCTGAAGTGGCTGAACAACTACCTCCATGTACAATACTAATTCTTTCAGTGTATAGTAGCAAAGTAAATATCTGATTATCACAGGAAGATCTGTAGCAGAATGGGGAGCTATGAGAACATAACTATATTTTTTATAGTCTGATCTTTGTACAATAGTTCAGGATCAAGAGCTCTAATAGAAGTGGTAGACTGTAACTGTTCACACATACTGTATTCTGTCAACAGTCCAGTGGCAAGGTATTCCACACATATAGCAGATATTAATTTGCAAGTTTGTATTTAGAAAGAGGATGCCGGAATTTGCAATAAATTTGAATAAACTCTAATGGAAAAAAGTACTACTTCTACTTAAAATTACAGCAAAACATAAAGAGAATATTAAAGTCTTCCTGATTTCTGCAGCCAGCAGAATGCATACAGTTAGATGCATACATTTTCTCCGGGCATGGGATCTACCTGTAGTTTTCACCAGAGGACAGCACCAGAGAAGAAAGAGGACAGCAACAATGCGCTGAAACTGGGGAATTTGTCTTGTGGTAGCACATTCCCTGCCAAGCTCCAGTGCCCTAAACCCTCTCCTGCCATGCACTTTGGCATAACTGGGACATTCTGCTGTGCGAGGCAATGTGCAGATATGACTGTTGTGGGCCCATATACTCAAGGCATCTTCTGCTGCTGAGTCTGACGGCTTGTGAGGCCTGAGCAGGACAAAAACATGACAGAAGAAGCCATAAGCAAATGTGACCCACCTTACTGTGCTAATTTGTAGGAAGTAACAAGTCTTAGCATGCTCGGACTGCCAAACCACAGTGCTGTCTTAAATGGAAGTTTTTATACTCTGTGGAACAGAACAAACAAAATTAGAGAGCCCAGAACATCTATGAGTTTCTGTTGCTATGCTAAGAAGTATGAAAAGACAAAGGATTAATGAATCAATTATAATTTACGTTTCTAGGTGTGTACAGGTATATATGACGGTTTGGAAACCTGCCATTTTAAGATAAAATAGGTCATCTCTTTTTTCTCTTTTTCTTTATTCTGAAAATATTTTTTGCTGCAGGAATGTCTTGTATTCACTGTTGCAAACAAGAAGTCAGTGCTTTAATACAGGAGGATTTATGCATCAAATTAGCTTGGAGATATATTTTAAGAAATCACAAAATAGAATCTCTAGCATAGACTTCACAGTTAAAAATGGCTGTGGAAGAGATGAAATATAATGTAGTGATAGTATAATACTTGGTCTCAAAAGTACAATCAGAATTTTTTTGCTTACAAATCTCTGCAGTCCTACTGAAGTCTGTGCTTCTTCACATTTATCTCATATTTACTTCTATCTGAACTAAGAATTTCTGTTGAAATATGCAAAAATATCCAGAATTTTTAGAATATTGCATATTTAAAAAAAAGGAAGAAAATATTTGACATGAAGGAGAAAAACTATGTCTTGGAATTTGCTAGCTTTGTCGGTGTGTTTCCAGAGGGGCATGAGGCTGACCAAGGAGATTGTGGTGTTGCCATTCCTGGATATAATAAAAACTCATTTGGACATGGTCCTTTGCACTTGGGTCTAGGTGGCCTTGCTTCAGAAGGGTGATTGAACCTCTAGATGACCTCCAGAGGTCCCTTCCAACCTCAGCTATTCTCTGATTCTGTGATCTTCAAAGGAAAAATCTTTGGACCATTACTGTCAAGAGATGCAATATTTAGCATATCAACTTCAGGTATGCTGCCTCAATAGTAACCCTGCAAAATACTGCAAGAAAGTTGGTGTTTCCTTATAAACCCATTATTGTTTCAGCTTCAAAGATTGGCCAAGATTTGAAATGGAGTTTATTGTCAGCTGAACTATTTTGCTGTGCTGAACTTTTGTAGTTACATCTAGCAAGGCGTCATTTTCGCCACAGCTCTCATTTTGCGTGAGACAGTAAGTATTGCAAGTATAACGTGATTTTTAAAACAGAACAAAACTTTCTCCAGGCTGAACAGTTCCAGATCTCTCACCCTGTCCTCTTAGGAGAGATTCTTCAATCTCTTAATTATCCTCATAGCATTCCCTTGGACTCCAGTATGTCCATGTGCCTTGTACTGAGGAGGAGCCCATCACTGCAGGTGTCTCTGCAGGTGCTGAGCACAGGGAAAGGATCACCTCCTGTCACCTCCTGTGACAGGCTGGCAGGGCTTTGTCTAATGCAGCCCAGATTACCTATGAATGAATTGAATGAACTGAAGCCAGTATGATGTCATGACGTAAAACACAATAAAAACTGAAATAGCTACTAAGTTAAAAGGAACACTGAGATATTCTCTGGAAGATATTATCAGAAATATTAACTTTGTGTGATAGAAATGCAAAATTCATCCTTCTGTAGTTCAATTTTGCCTTTCTCAAGTTTAGCAAGTTTTAGCTGTGTGTCCAAATTGATTTGAAGTGCAAAGTCTTTGTTGGCAGATAGTCTAATCAACTTGTTTTGGTTTTGTATGATGACATGCCTGCACTTTATTATCAATGAACTCCTGAAAATAAATGCGATCATATCACAAAAGAAGGCAAGTGAATCACTCAGTTCTGTTAAATTTTGCACTCTCAGTGCCATACACTGGATACACTGCTGTAATTCAGCTGTCACCTAGAGCAGAGCCTCAAAAAGTATTTCTTCACATTTTTTGGGAGGTAAATACTGTACAATGCTCTGAATGTCTTTTAAAGTAAAGAAAGTTTTGGCACAAAAGTTTAAAATAGGCAAAGGTGAAAGGAATTTTTTTTTGGTTTAGACTGAAAATTTATCAGAGGAGTAAGCTGGGTACAACTGTAGTTTCATCCTCTGCTGTTGACATGCCATTGGCTAGGTCCATAAACATTCTAGTATTTAGAAAAACACTTAAAATAAATAATGAAAAAGGAGGGAAAATATAGAATATGAAAGCCTTTGCTTCTTTAAACAGAATTTATTATGTTCAAAGTTGCAACTTGATAAAAGGCAAGCATAACTTGAATTAAAATATTAATCCATCCATGCCATTTAGTTCTTTGAAATATTCATAACTTTTTTTTAGTGGTCATGGTTTGTGTTGAGGGGGCAGTAAAATGGGGGAGGCTTTGATGAAAAAAAAGCTTTCATCGAAACCAACGTAGTCAAACTGACAGGAATGTGAATGAATTTAGAAAATTGGTCCAGTTGGGAGTTATGTTATTGTAGAAAGTCCTCTTTAAACTTCATAGTCCATATTCATAAAACACTTAGAACACCATCAATATCTTCCTGCACAATCCATTTCCTTCTCTCTCTTTCTAATGCAGACTTCCAGCTTGGTCTTATTTACTCCCCCATTTGTTCTCATTTCCAAGTACTATCAGTGCTATTCAGCTGCCAAAAAAAATATGTCTCATATTTTCCCTGTGTGTTTAATTCTTATTTTGCCTGTTCTTTCCCCTCGTCCTGCTTTCTTTTTTCTTCTTTTCTATTTCTCACTGTATGATCTTCAAGGCAGAAATCCCATATTTTAAATTTTTTGCATTTATAAAGCACTACACTGACTCTTCTCAGATGAAAAAAGGATGGCTGACAGTCTGATTTTATTTGTGACAGTGTAAGTTCATGCAGGATGGATAGGAGAATGAAATATGCAGCAATACTGCCTTGCAATTACATGGCTTGATTATATCTTCTTTTACAACTATTCTAATTTTTTAAGTCTGCCTATAAAATATACCTTGCATTCTATTTCAAGAGAGTTTGTTTTTATTATATGCATACATTTTAAAAATGGGAATTCAAAGGTAGAAAAAAAGAAATGTGAGCAAAAGATGTCTGAGGAAGGTAACTAAGAGAAAATAATGCTGAGTACCCTGAGTTGGGCATGTAAAAAGCAAGTCACAGGCAAGAAGTCAAAAGAGGTGAATAGAGGAGGGAAAGAAAAGTAATGGAGGGTGACATAAGGTTAATTGTACAGATGAATTAATCTGGTGGCCAAAGAGAAACAGTCAGTAGTTGTAGTGACTGGAAGCACAAGTGGAGTGCCTCCAGATCCTGCTTGCCCTTTTCTACTATATTCTAATTATTATATTCCCTCACTAAGTCATTCATACTCTTTTCTAATAAGCAAAGGTAATACAAGAAGCAGAAAAAAGATCTGTAAGATATGTTATGGAAGAGAATGCAATGAGCCTTTGTCCTCTTAAAATAGAAAGCTTGATTTTTTTAAGCAGCAAATGTGTTGAAAACAGTTGATTTAGAGGCATTTGTGAAATTCACCTCAAATGTATGGTTTTATCTTTGTGTGACTACTGGCAAATGCAGAACAAAGCTTTTTCTACTTCTTGTGTTTGGTGGGGGGAGATTGTGACAAATACATAGCAGTCTAGGTAAAATGGAATGATCTTTTATTGTCAGCCAAAATAACTCTAAGGAAATCCAACAATAAAAATAAAGACAATAATAATAATAATAATAATAATAAAAATAATTAAAAATACTGTTTCTGTTGGCATACTAAAAAACCCTTTAGATAGGTGTCAATTTAGTTCAAAGCAATAAGAGTATCAGGCTTATCTTTTATGAAGCTTGTTGGGTTGAGCTTTGTTCCTTGTTTATAAAAATAAAGCCAAATTTTTATCTCAGTGGTTTCTCTTTTTGAACTGTAACAGGAAATATTTTCCAGAGTCCACACAATAATTAGATAGTACAGACATTTTCACTAACATTTTAGCTAGAGTTCTTTAAGTGACCTTTTCCAGTTATAGAAACATCCCTCAATTTATCTTGCTAAAATTCCAGAGAATATGGGTCTTTTTATGTGGACTTTTTATAAAGTAACCTCCATTGGAAAGAAAAAGAATTTATTATATTTGTAATAATTTGTTCTAAACACTCATAGAGCATTATATTCTTTACGGTTATCTTCCAAACAATGTGGTATGTTCACAGTATTATTTTAGAAAAGGAAAACTTCCTTACCTTCATTGCATTTTGAAACTGATTTGCTGTGACATCATACAAATTTTGTCTGACTACTACTTAAATTTTAGGAAATCCAACCCTATAATTAACCAGAAAACTGTCTCGTAGAAGTAATTCACAAGAAGTACCCTTATATTGAATTTTAATTAGTTGTGGTCAAAATTGAAAGATAACAAAATATTCTTATTGATGACATTCCTATATAATCATAAATTCTGGACTTTATGTTTATCCTATAAATTGTCTTGTTTCATAATTATATAT
Source organism: Pyrgilauda ruficollis (assembly GCF_017590135.1). Classification (NCBI taxonomy): domain Eukaryota; kingdom Metazoa; phylum Chordata; class Aves; order Passeriformes; family Passeridae; genus Pyrgilauda; species Pyrgilauda ruficollis. Next base: position 1,472,784 of record NW_024524044.1, on the reverse strand, counting down.
GGGAATTAACTTCTGAGTGTTCTTCCCTAGCAATATTTGCAAATGTTACAGGCTGTAAAAGTATCTGTATGTAGAGTTCAAGATGAGCTATTTCAAAACAACTGGGACTTCCCTTCACTGGTGCTCTCTATGAGAAACAAAGACAACTGCAAATGTATTCACCACTGATATTCTGAAAGACTTCAGAGTTCGAGGTTTTATACAAGGTGATAATGTCATTGTTGTAGCCTTTTCACATTGTCTGAAAACAGATGGTATAAAGTCCTGGAAAATTCTTGCAGTCACAGTTAAGGATGAAGCCGTGGGCTACCTTCCTGTACACAGGTCAAGGAGTACATGTTGCCTGTACCTTGGCACTCTGTTAAGGTGAGATCAAGATTCTTTCCCCCATGTCATCTTTAGAAAAACCCCAAAGCATGCACAAAAACCAAGATTTGTGCTGCTTCTCGAGAATAAATTCCATGTTCTGAACAATTGGGGTCCCAAAGCAGGCCGCAGCTTTTCTGTGCAGGTAGTTGTGTGAATTGTAATGCAATGCTTACTAAAAATGCAGAAACAAATTAGAAACTACACACATTGCAGTTATATACAAGTAGACAAGACAAACAAGGTCAAGTGTTGCAGTAAACAGTACAAATTCTCCTATAAATTTTCCTATGCATTTCAGTACAGTTGAATAGACATAAAGCTGTTTCTTACAATTTGCCTACCTCTTAATTTATCAATAAATTGTTCTCTATCACATTTCTCACAAAAAATAATGCTTTGCAATTTAACCCTGTAGATCTAAGTTTCAGGCTTTTCTGGAACACTCTCTATTAGCCATAAAAGCCATGCAAATATTTGCAAATTGACAATTGGTATTTACAGAGCCTTATTGGCCTTGAAGAGAGTCCAGGAAGAATTTCTAGTACTTTCCTCTGTATTTTGAAAAGACCATAATTCACATATCTGAAATGGGTAATTTTAGTTATTATGTCATGCTGTGAAGTCCATTTGTCCCCATTCCTAGTTGTTAACAGGATATAAAGACATTCCATGTTTGAGAAAAAAAGAATATTGTTTGAATGGAAATGTAAAAGGGAAACTATCTATGTAGATAGACTAGAAAGGTCTTGATAATTTAAAATAAATTATGGTTTGGAAGAAAAAAGACCTACAAAATTCTTTGTTTTTTATTTATTTTTTTTTCTCCTAGACCACACTTCTTAGGTATTTATACAGTGTGATGTAATAGAGGCAAAAGGGCTACATGCAGTATTATCAGATGTAATATATATTATGAACACACCTGAAATCTGCAAAAGCCCTGCCTTTGGGAAGATATTTCAGATAGAAAGAACTCTTCAACATCACCCCTTACCCTGAGTATGTTTGAAGGCCGTTTTCTGCCTGTACAGGAAATTCAGTGTTAGGCCTTTTAACTTTGCTTTACAGAATGATTCATTCATTCTGTAAAGTCTGTGGTAATTCAGGAGTCCCTCTGGTGTCAGGTAATCTTCTTGTGCAGATGTGTAGAGTGTGTGAATCTGGTTTAGCCTCGTTCAGGGCAACAGAAAGTATAACCACAGTAGAACAGAGAGGAAAATAAATTCTCTTTAGTATAGGGCTAAGGTAGGTTACATCTGCATTTATGCTGGGATTGAGGAGGCCTTGAAGAGTTTGCCTTTTTTTGATCTTCTCCAAAACAGGATGGCTGCAAGGTCCCTTTTATTCAAGCCTTTTCAATTCTACTGGCTCTTGTTCTTAGTTTCTTTGGATTTTTTCAATATGTGTCAAAAGAAATACTTTTTCACAATGGAAAATTATTTACAAGTTTATCTGAAAAATCTTACATTTTTCTTTTTTTGTAAATTTATAGGGAAAAATTTTCTACCATGCTCTATGGGCTCAAAGCTGTATTTTTAAGAAGACAGGAAATGCACTGTGAATTTTCTAGCATTTGTTTACATAATATGTTCCATATTATGTAAACAAATGCTATCATAATTATCACATATTATGTATATTATCATAATATATTATACATATTATGTATATTGGCATAATATATGATAATAATCTTCAGATCTTCCTATGCTCCAAGCAAGTAAATGGCAGAATGCCTTTTGTGTTACTTGTGCAAAGACTTTAAGTAAAAGGAGCAGCAAAATCCAGTCTGTTGTCTATCAAAGCACCAGCAAAGTGTTCATAATGATCATTCACTGTTCAATAAATGAATGATCATTAATTCCCCTGAAAGAAATTATCCCCATTCAACTTGCTCTGGATTTCTAACTCCTTCTGAGAATCAGAATCCCAAAAGAAATTAAAGCTTCTCTATTTCAGTGGCTAAAAGACTAAATATTTTGAGATAATTCATGTGCACAAGATGTATCCTTTCACTGGCAAAAGAAGGAAGAATACATCAGAAGACTGTACAAAAGTGTAGTAGTTACAATACTAATTGAGGAAATTATACTGAGGCAGTCTTAGGGAAAGCCAAAATTATTTAACTAACAATTTTTTAATTGATTAAGAAAGAGTGGAAATTTTTACCTCAAGAGAAATAATTTACATTTGGTATAACACTATGATTTGATTACTTCTGAACACTGAAAAAGTGAAGGTCAAGGAAGAATTAAACTTGTAATGTTTAAAAGCATTGTAAGATGCTAACCCTAACTAATGACCATGCCTGTGTAATGTTATAGATGCTCATTTGCCAAAAGCATGGAACTGCATTTGTTTGCTGATTCTGTCGCATCATATATGTATGGTATGAATGAGAAATTTTGAGAAAATTGTGATTCCGTAGTCCATTCTTTCTGACAGCCAGAGTGAGCTGAGTGAACTTTGGATCAGGTTTTTCTTATAAGTGAATGCTTATGACTTGATGTCATAGTACTTTAAAAGCTTTAAAGGGTTATGAGAAGTCAGAAGATGTGGCATTCCATTGCACCCTCCAGTGCCTCCATGTGCTGCTTTTGTGTCACAGTATCATACCAAGTTAAATGTCTGGAACTGATTGAGTCACTTTGTTCTGCACAACCTAGGAAATCCTTTTACTAGTATGCACAACTGTGTGTTCTTTGCATTTGCCATCCTGCAGAGGTTTCCATCATTCTTGCCTTTTTTATTAATCATGGTAAGGATGTAAGTATGTAATTATATGTAATTTCAAAAGAATTATTTTCAGTGTTTTCCTGAATATAGCTTTGTTGTTTCTTCATCTTTTAAAATCTCATAGGCATCCAGTTACTTTGAATGTGTCTGTTTGATAAATGCAGAGGGCTTTTAGACTCACTTGTTTGTTTATTATGCTTTCAAATATTTTGAGTATCTGTTTAGTATTCAGTGAAATAGTTTAAGGAAAAAACATCTGTACTGCAGCTGCAATGACACCACCTTTATGTTTGATCTTCAGGGAATTCAATGCTTTGGTGTATTTATATTTTTCTGAGGTTTTAGTGGTTTAGGGCTTTGGAAATAATAATAAAGTACAGAAATTGTAAACTTTTAACCATATGTAAGTGAAGCAGCTCAATAATGTAAGTGCTGTACTCACTTTAGTCTGCTCATCTGCCTTCTTAAGAGCACCTCAAAATTTTGAGTTGTAAGAAAACACTTAAAAATTTATTATTCTTTTATTTCTTTTATTTTCCTTTTTTTTTTTTTTTTTTTTTCTTCCTCACAAGTACTAATCCACAGGAAAAGTACTCAAATTATCTCAGGTGTTTCCAGTGTCTTTAATGAGGATTCTCAACATAGAAAATACCTTTAGTAATGATCTGTTAATTAAGAATTGCCACTTCACAGAGGCTCTTCACCATGTAAAGTGATTGAAATAGACAGAACATTGTATGATCTTCTTGAACCTTTTTTAAGAAAGTATTTATTTTTATATACTATATAAATAATAATGACATCTTTCCCACAAGACTTCAATTTTTCATTTATGTTTAGATTAGAGAAGCGTTCTAGTTCATCAAAATTTTTTCTATGGAGTATATAGAGAAATGCAAACCCAAATATTATCCATCTAATAATTGTTCCTGTTAAAAGTTTCATCATCATCACTGAAGTTAGGTCAGGAACAAATGTAGTCTCTTGACCTTAAATTCCAGAAATGAGTTTATCCATAATGCTTCAGAAGAAAATGGAATTTTACTTTAATTTATGTAAGAAAACTAAACTGCATTGGATCTGCCATTTTAGTGCTTTGAAATTTATTTTTGCAAACTTATTTTTTCTTGAGTGAAGTTTCTTATAAAACATTTTCTATCTGGTCTTGTTCTTAGAAGGCATTAATTAGCATGCAAGTGGGGATTTAGTTTGTTTTTTCCTTAACACAAAGTACATTTTTTTTTAACGTTGTTAAAGTCTGAAGGCAGAACCTGAATATTAATATTTTCATGCACAAACTCTGATATCGCATTTGTTGAGGCTATTCTTAGCAAGAGTGGCTAGTAGATTCACAGTGTTCTGCAGCTATCTGAAATAATTATGAGACATCTACCCCATAAGAGCCATGTATCTAGAGCAAGCCTTGAAGAGCAAAGGCAAAGGAGGTTTTACAGCAGAATGATGCATTTTAAAATGTTCTTATTCTCAATTCCGGTCTTGATAAAAAAATAAAAATATTCTACCCAAAGAGCAGCCATTTCAGTTCAGAAGGTTCCCAGTGAAATTCAGGAACTTTGAAAGGAAGCTTAGAGGAAAATTCTTACTTCTCTCAGTTTAGAATGGTTTAGAATTGCAGGAGGCCAAAAGAGAATGAACCTTCTATCTGTTGTAGATATAACTATAACTATGTCAGTTCTATATTCTGTAGTTAGAAAGGAGGCGTTTTGAAAGAGGAGGTCTGATCATGAAGCCAAAGCACAAGTTGTCCTTGACAAAAGTTGTATCTTAAAAAAGCTGAGGTTGCTGAAACCTCACTTTGTTATAAGCATACAAAGAAGTAGAATTGAGTTTTAGTGGATGCTTTCATATATAATTCCCATCACATAGGAATTTTCCATTTTCTATTCTCTGTGCTCCTCACTGACTGAACAGTAAATAAAATCTCAGTTGGCATTTCTGCACTGATCTCTTTCTTGAGACTGTATTTTAATATGAGCACCTCATCCATCTGCTTGCTCTCAAATTTCCTCTTGGGCTTAGAACACAGGTGCTACTGAAAGAGAATTTGTTGAATATTTGATAAAGTTTGCCTTATGTTTACAAGTAACGAAAGGTCACCACCCTTGTTTATTGGGATTTCAGCTATCCTGTGCTGACTGCATGGAACTATTGATGTAAAAGGTATCAAGCAAATAGCTGAGCACAACCTTTAAGGTAAAAGCCAATAGTTTTCAAAGACATAATTTACTACAGTACAACTTTACTAATATAAAACCACAAGCATATATTGGTTCAAGAGGATCAAGAACTGTATTGCAGTGAATGGTATCTTGAAGACTAAGAGCATTCCTGGAGTGAACCCAATCTGATGCATCTGAATAGGCTCTATTTCACCAAACATTTCAGAGTATCATTTCACATTATATGCACTCTATTCCAATAAAGAGATTGCTGTGTGTATTCAACATTGTAACTAGTTAGCCCTTTTAAGACATACACAACCGAGTAATACAAAGCAGGATTTCCTTTCTATCAGCCCCTTTATGTGACATGCCCAGATTCACCTGAATTTATGAAGATCCTTTCAATCTGTGCTATTGCAATGAAGGATATTGAAGATCCAGACAAAAAGAAGACTCTGCTGTAAATCATACTAAATTGATGAGCATAGCATTACTTGGTATTTAACTAAAACAGAATATTTGATACTGCCTTTGGCTTAACCTCTAAAGGTTTGCAAATTGTTAAAGTGAAGATGTACAACTGCATCTGATCAAATGACAAACTGAAAATTAAACTTTTAGACAGCTATGGTTAGCACAGGGAGAATTATTTTCATTTTAGAAAATAAATATTATTTATGAAATAGGTGGTTCTCTTAAAATAGTCAGTGGGAATATTGTCAAATACCAAGTAGCTGTAATTTTTTTGAGTATTTAAAAATCTGTCGTGTTTCTTCCAGGATTTATTGCGGTGTAATTTTAGGATTAGTTCCTGCATTTTTCTTTAAAAGTAAAATCTTCAAAGCAAGTCACATTAACACTCTTTTGATTTCAAGAAAACTGAAATCTTGGTCTGAGAGCTGGTGTTAAGACCTTCTGAAAGTGGATCCATTTACCCATACAGTAATGCAGAGATAAGCTCATAATTTGTGTATTTGTCATTGTAGAGTTAAATACCTTGCACACACTGAAATGTTCCTTCAACCTTAGCCTTAATGAACCGAAAAAGAAAACACAGCTTCTTTTTTGTATGTCAGTCACAACTAAACATAATTTTTAGTTAAAAGCCTGCTTTCAGTATGAATCTTACTGCTGTGTTCTGCATGTTTTATGCTCTTCCTATCCAGCAGTTTTCCAGATCATCATTGAATTGAAGTCTATAATGCTTTTTCCTGAGCAAAGTAGAGTTTAAGAGGCTTTACTGGGAAAATGGAATAGGGGTCAAAAGAGCTGAGTACATTTCAATCAGCACTTTAGGTGGAATAGCCAAAGTTATGTATGGTAGCAAGCCCGATATACATTTTATCTCACAACATCATATTTGTTTCCATGAAAGGCTTTTAAAGGTGTGAATGTTTTTATTTTAGGTTTGATAGAATATATTTTATTAGATTTCAAGGGAAGATGGTTTTCTATTCTCTGCAATTTCATTATTCTAAGAAAAAGGGGACCCTTGAAAGAGTCTTAATAAAGATCTGTTTCAGGTACAAAATTATGGCAATTTTCTTCCATGCTGCAACTGACAATAATCTTCCCAAAAGTTTTACATCTGCTGAGTTGCAGATCTAGCATTCTATCCTAAAGTTTTTCAGCCAACTTATGGAAGAAGCCGGCTGATGGATACCTATGGATGGTGATATGGCAGCTTTATTACAACTTTTGAAGAATGAAGGAATCAATGTCTGCCTGAATCAGATGTAGGACTTGAAAGAAGATTTAGATAGCTTTACATTACATTTTTCTATTATCTCGGTGACAATTGCAGGATATATATGAACTATATAAAATAGTTCGCTCAGCATGGCAGACACTTAACTAGAAGTATGATCACTATCCTGCTGGCAGGAACCTGCCAGCTAAAAAACAGCTCCTCTCTAGTTTTTTGCAATTGACCTAAGATCAGATGCCACCTGAGTGAGGTAACTGCATCTGGGACTATTTGCTTTATCTGACATAAAAAGAAAGTGTTTGAAATCTCTATGTCTTCTAACAGTATGTCTTCTGTGTGGGGACTTGGTCCCAGTAAATTACCCAGTTAGGACACTGCAAGAGTCCATCTTCTCAACCACTGCATCAATGGTGATATTTCTGAAACAAGCCAAGAATACCAATATTAGCTGTAGATGCCAGGAGGACAGGCTAATTCAATATGCCATGCAGCTATATACACACACATTTTGAAAGTGTCAGGTGTCTAACCTGTGTTGTAATCCTTATGCTTTTGCTGAAGTCTTCATTGTAGGGCCTGCAAATGCATTTGATAAACTTGCAAAGGTTACAATTAATCATCTACTCCGTGGAGGTTCATTAACTAATAGGGACTAAGGAACTAATATATCATATCTAAGAAAAGTATTACTCAGTGTTGCTGAAGAGTACATAGCACACCAGATCTTTTCTATTCAGATATTGGCAACAACCTGTGCTCTATTATTGGCAAAGTAGATTCATATGGACCAAATGGAGTCTATGTCAGTAAATGATAAAACTCATTTATCACAAAGTACTGAGGCCCAAATTTTGTATTCCAAAGAGGGTCATGAGCAATTTCCTAGGTATGCTCCATTTTTTATTTTAAGAATTTTTTTTCTTAGTCCTATTGATCAAGAAAGATATTCTTTAATCTAATGTATCCTTATTCATCCACTGGGGATCAACACTGGCACATTTCTTAAAGAGAGAATGGTGCATTAATTTGGCTAACAGTAATTCTTTCTCATTATAAGGTATGGCTCATTATCCCCTCTTTTTTACTGGTGATATTCTCTCAGGACTGTCAGGTTCATGACATAAAGCAACATCCTCTCTTATGTCTTTCTAGAGGATGATGATGGCTGCACAAAGCCCATATTTACCATTCATGTTCTTAAGCTTTTGTTATCCTGATTGTCCTATTTTAATTTTTTATTGGTATTAGTCTACCAAAAATTGAAGGAATTTTAGAACAGAAAATATCTACTTGTTCTGATTTTTAATTAAGAAATTAAAAATCCAGGTTGTTTTAAACATATCAGTTCATGAAACTGTTCTACATCCCACCTGACCTGGTCATGACTGTTTTAACCTGACTGAGTACATGTATTTCAAAGAAGTCTGTCCCAGGTTAGGAATATAAGTTTCTTCAGATGCAAAGGATCCAAAATATTCTCAATTTTTAAAAAGTGGATATTTTAAAGTAAAATTAGATCACTTTGTTGGCTACTTAGAATATACTTATTAATTGCTGTCTTGACATAAAAATTTGCTAATGGTTCTGAGATAAAGTTTTAAATCCACCACTGTTATTTAGGGTCTTGTTAGAGTTTGTTTTTGCAGTCACATGGTTTGAGAAAATTCCATCTTCTCCACCCCTAGCACAAACCAAAGAATTTTCTATTATTTTCCCTGTGCCTGCAAAAAAATAGGTTCTAATATCTTTTATTGCGTCATTTTCTGCATACAGTTTTCCACCCTCTGGGTTGCTGTCTGCTTCTGTGCTGTTCTTATTTTTTCATCTGCAAGCTGAGCTGTTCAAGGTACCTGTATGTTGAACTTTGTAGGTGACAGAAGCAGACTAAGATAGAGGGGTAGTGTTGTGCTGTAAAGTCATCCAAATGCCAGGCTTGGATCTGCTGGACACATGACTTCATTCCTTGTAATTCGATTTTTGTAATAAATGGAATAATCTCTTCAGATTTTTGAGTAAATTCTACAGCTTTCATGCCGACCATTCCTATGAGACAAGATTTAGTAACTGACTAGATCCTGCATTTCGTCTTTCGAATGAGCTCTGGAATCAGTGTATGGACCATTCACAGGTTTCTAACTTCAGGCAAGTTAATCTTGAAGTAAATATATAGAGGATGTATAAAAATGTAGAGCAGCTATTAAGAATACCATGATCCCATTCTCTTACGAGCTTCATTGCTGAGTCAATAAATACTACTGTGACACAGCTTTTCATGTTCCAGATATTTTATGCCCATCAGTTTTTTATAGTTACCAAAATTCAAAGTATTGTCTAACAGAAAATAGTGAATTGTAGTAACAAATGGAAAAAATGTATGAGTGTCATAAAGGGAAATTTCTTAAAGAAACATGAATCACAGATAATAAATTTCAAAAGGTATAGTCAATATAACAATTCTGTTTTTCAACAGTTGCTTACACATTTAAAGTAATACATATTAATTAATCTTAATGTTGTAATTTAATTTGTTTCCATGGGCATGAGAATTGGCCTTTGAAGCACTTGCTAAAGAGACCTGTACTTGAGTATAAGAACATTCTGAGACTACATTGGAATTTAAAATTGGAAACAGTCCATAGTTACAGGGCATTTAGAAAGATTTATTGAAAGGATTTGCTGATACCATTTTACTGTGTAGAATACACATAAACTTATGAAGTGAATGGTAAATTACATAGAAATTGAAAAGGAAAGATAAGCTTTCATTAATTTGGTTTCATTTTCAAATAAATGAAATATGCTTATGTAGAGATAATGCTAATGTAAGGTCCCAGTTGCAAGTGTGATGCTTCTGTTGTCTGCCCACTAATGCAGCTTGGTAAATGTTCACTGTGGACAAGTGTTTTGGTAAGTCTTTGGTATGACTGAGGCTGATTCATGTTCAGATTCACTTAAGAAGGAAATAAATACATCTTAAGATTTATTTTTCAGAACTTATTTCAAATTTTCCAAGTTTAGTTAGAAATCTAGTTCCGTAGGTATTTACCAATATAATGAGAACTGGAACCAAATGAAACTTCATCCAGATGAGATACAAAATTTTAAGGAATCTTTTGTGTATTCCAAAACCATTTGGACACATTCATGTTAATTTTTTTTACATTTTCTGATTCACAGACTCAGCTTTGACTAGTACCAAAATTTCTAGAGTCCTGCATGAGGCTGTTCTCAGTTTTTATTGCTGTACTGCAACAAGCCAACTCATACAGCTTTCACAAGCTATGTATCCATGTGAGATTTCCACTCCAGACTTAGTGTAAATTAGGTTCCATAGACTCATGTGCTGTTAAGTTTCAGCAAATCACTGAAGTTGTATACACATCCAATTCTATTCAAATCTCTAAAATTGGAAATTTGCTTATCTCAAATTCTTTCTTCTATTACACCCTACTGAACAAAGTGGAATATATTTTCTGTGCTATAGTTAGGTTGTCCAGGCCCAACTGAGGATCCTTTACTTATATTTATATGTCTGCAGGAGAGCACTGCATACAAATGTTCCTGCAATATTGACTGATAAGTTATGTTTAAGTTAATAATCTGTAAAATCTTTGTTATTATTGCTATTTCCATTGTTCTCTATTCGAGTACACTCTCCTTGACAGGTCGCTAAAAACAAGCTTTATGTTTTAATAGCAATTAAAGAAGCATGGCATCTTATACTCCTGTAATAGCTCATGATAAATATATAAAGGACAGATTTTTGCTTGAAAAAGAGCTAGTTAGCTGTATGGTATGAGAAGGGTATGAGATAATTCAATATTTTCCCAATCAAAGAGATTAAAAGGAAAACAGTTTGAAAAATGCATAAACAGAAGTCACAAATGCAGAAGTGTGATTAGGCTTGAAAAAATTAGGAAATTTAAAGTTAGTCCATATTACTCCACAGAAACTCTACAAGTTTTCAAGTTTTATAACGGCATATTTGACAAGCTTGCATTTGTTAGGTGAAAGATCTGCCTTACTCTACAATCCACAGAGGCCAGGTATTATCCCTGGGCATTTGGCAGTGTAGTAGCTTGGATTTCGCAAGTGAACTGTCGGCATTATAATATCCTTTGTTCTATTAGAAAACAATACCAAGAAAAAAACAAACAAAAACCAGACAAACCAACCAACCAACCAACCAACCAAAACCACATAAAACTCTCCCAAACAAACAAACAAACAAACAAAAAACACACCAAGAAAACCACCCGAAAAAAGGGTAAATTAAAAACACTAAATGAGAAAAATGTTCTTTAATATTTCTTTATTTCACACCTAGCCCAGAGACAGAAAATTTGTTTAGATAAGATTTCATAAAAAGTATGTCTAAAACATGTAATCTGTGTTCAGAATGTTTTGCTTAGATGTGCAGATTTTTTTTAACATGTCAGAAGTAGCTGTGAGACAAAAAATTATGTGCTACTATTTTCCTGTCTTATTTTTGTTTGCTTGTTTGTTTTTTCTAATTTTTTTACAATTGATAGGTCATTTTGTTAATCTTGTGAGAATTTTTTCATTCTTATCAAGGATGTCATTATGTATCTATTTTCATTTTAACCTCAATTTCTGAATAAAACTACAGATGTCCCAGTAGATCATCACTATGATATTTTTTCTTTTAAATCTATAGGCACTTTAGGAGCCTTTTATAACTTCATTGTAATGAAATGGAAATGGTGGCAACCTGGTAAGGAGACCAGACAGGAGATTACACCATTCTGTGAGATTCACCCTTTTATTATGCAATTACTTTTACACCTATAACTTTTTGACACTGATTAGCTAATACTTGAGCTAAGAACAGATTTTTTTTTTTTGTGTAGTAATGGACATATAAAATTGTGTCTTCCATGCTTGGTACTGTGTAGTAATTTTGAAATCAAATCAATTCACCCATAGCATTAAAAATATAGTTTATTTTTGAGTACAGTGACTAAAATGATTCTCTGAGGACATATAGGCTGTTTGCTTCTATTTTCTTGTCAGTACTTAAGAGTTCAACAGTATTTTTACTTTTTATTACATTACAATTGTTTTGTCTTTTCTGTGACTAATTACAGTTGCTAGATCTAGGCACCATATATAAGTAGTTTGTATTGTTCCTTCAAATAGACAATATTATACCTGTGTCAAGATTGAATTTTATGTGTTGTCCTGCTCACCTACCTTTATTAGATTCCTCTGGGTTTTTTTCCCCTCATTATCAGTTTCTCTCATTTCAATCATTATCATTTTCCATGGTTGTGAAGCAGCTCAGTAGAATTAGCACCAGCATGGCATCACTCCTGTTGCCACTGGCATCATAAGCACCACGTGAAAGAGATATAATGTGCACCGGTTTGGACAACAGAAGGGCTGAATTCTGGCAGCCACTTGATGTGTGTACATGCCAGCTATTTCCAGATCATGGGGCTGGGAACATGTCCAGCTGCATTGCAGGTGGATGTTTGGATGAGATTGCATGTACACCATCCTCAGCCCTCCTACCCCATCTTCTGTTGACAAAAAGTGTGGCAATTGGACTAGAAAGAACCCATGTTCTCAAAGTCCTGGTATGCTCTGCCACTGTGAAAGCTGGGATTTCCAGTTGTCCACAGTGCCCGTATTCTGAAATGTCTTTAGTGTCTTGTTAGCACCAGTGCTTGCACTGTGGCTACTAGGGAAGCAGCAGCTAAGTGGACAACAGGGATCGACAGTATTTGGGGAAAAACCTCACTGTGAGTGCAGTCTAGAGATGTATGTCCTCCCAGCATATTTCAAAAATAGTTTTACTTCATAATCAAATACTTAATTGAAGTTGTGTGTGTGAAATACATGCATATGGATTGCCTATCCTTGAAGAAAACAAAAGATTTCTTCGTATATGAGAAATTGCCTGCATGAAACAGGAAGGTAGAAATTTTTATCGTGGAACTAGAAGATCCAACACAAAAGAGAAGGCTTTAGGTAATAACAAGTCACGATACATTTAATATTCCCTGGTACCATGTTACTTTAAGGTCCTTGATGTAATTACAATCCTGGGAAGACCTGGCTCAGTTATGGTGTCTCTCCTGCCTGCTTGTCTTGTGGCGGCTCCAGTGATATGTGTCCTATCACTCTCAGCTCCATGACCTGTTTGAGGGATATTTTGCCTTGTTCTCTTGGCTGGATAGATTTCTGCTTTAGAACAGGCACTTTAAGTACTTTAAACTTGCTTACTTGATTACTTAAATGAAGACAAGCGCTGACTCCTTATTTGCATGAATATTTTAATTTAAGCCTTTAGTTCCTAAAAGTCAATAATTTCTCTTTAAATTCTAACCTCCTAATTTTCAAGCACAACTTTCTCCTAGAGGCTACTAATCATTAATTAGTGAACTTAGTATATTCACTACAATGCAATTACTTTAGATGTTGATGTTTCATTTAGGCTTATGAATCGATACATATTTTAAAAGACCTGATCATTTATGTTCATAGGTCTGTATCTATGAATAGGGAAATAAGTGTTAATTAAATGAGCTGCTCTTCTACTTAGAAAAAAGTAAGCCTTAACAGGATATCTGAATGTGTACTTTAGCTACAATTATCTCTGTGTTAGTAGCTCAAATGTTTTTATTGTATTAGTGCATTTAGGCCTAATCTTATATGGAACACATAGGACAGAAAAATTGCAAACAGTGGTGTATTGAAATATTAGTTATTAAAGCCTGTAGTTTATCTGAAATTATGTTATTTTTTCTGTGAAGTCTGAAAATATTCTACCCTACTTATTTGCAGTTTCTAGATGTTCCTAATGAAAACTCAGGCTATAAACCTTAGGTATAAGAAAGGTAGGAAATCTGACTACACAGATTTTTTTCCCACACAGATTTTCCAATGCTTTATCTGCCTACATGTTTGAAACTGCAATAAACTATGAAACTGATAACCAGAAATGATAATATATAATAATATATTAGTTTTAAAACCTTGACTGGAACACAGTGGATCAGAGTACAGCTCATCATTATCCAGACAGCTGTAGAGATTCTCCATTTCCTGCCCTGAAGTGAAAAATTCAGAATGTGCTCTGGCTTCAGTTCAGCTGATAAAATTGAATTTGACAGTCACTGCAGAACATTTCATACAAAGAATGATTAATTGCATTTGTTTTCTTAATATCAACATGCAATTCTTTTAATGAAATATTATTTTGAACAAAGAATGCCATATGTTGTTGATAAAGATTCAAATTAGGTGAGACATTTGGTTGCTGTCTTTAAGAAAAAAAGAACTTATAGGCCCTAAATATTTAATGTTTTTTAAACAGTGTTTTAGTCTAAATTGTTGAAGGTACCCCTTAGTATGTGAAGTTCAGGGAGAGAACAGCTTCAATATTTGAATTTTTAATAATTGGGTTGCAAGAATTTAATATAATTTCATATTTTTATAATTGCTTTCAAGGAAAGGTAGATCCTAAGTTGAAAGATAAGAAGTGGGAAAATGAGACAAGTAACAAACAGTTAAGTTAGGTGAAAGAAAGCTCCAAAATACACTTTGGAAGAGCTGCACTCAATGTCCTGATCTGTTTTAGATTTTCCATTTGACCTTTGGAAGGTAAGTTAATGGGTATACATGTCCATTTTTCATACATCTTCTCTACAAGTATATTTAAAATATCGAAATGCTTTACAGTCTAGTGAAAGGTCCATTTAAATACCTTCTATTATTAGAAATAGCGATCATTGAAAAGGCCTTCATATATTATTAACAAGTGCAGGACAAAGCAGAATAGACTGGAACTTTCTGAAATTTAAAATACCACTAATATATCTTTTATTTGTTGTTGTCGTCATTTATCCTTTATGTGGCATGTATCATGTTTTGTTTTGAAGCAAGCACTATGAAATTGCTGCAAAGCAATAATTCTAAACTGCTAGGTAATATATTATGTGCTGTGAGTATTAACTGTGGCAAAGTGATGAGAACAGTAAACAATTTTTAGGTACCCCTGAAGGAGCTATTAATTTTTTCTATCACATAAAGTAGAATTTCAGCCCATAGGTTAAAAATAAGAAGTGCCTGACCCTGAATTATGATTTATCAGTTTTCAATTCTCTCACCTCTTCAAACCTAATACCATTTTTTGTAATTTCAGTATTTGACTTCCCTGAGCTTTGTTTGCCTCCTGCTACTGTAGATCATCTCTATGCAATGCGCCAGCATCCTAGTGCATTTTGTCAGTGGTTGTTAAGGGGGAATGTAGTCAGTCCATATGCAACCTCTCAAAAAAGCATGCAAGTTCTGCTTAATGATAAAATGTCTTTATTGGTACAAGATCCTAAATTATTCCAAATCACAAATATTCCACAAGTTTAGTAGTACTTTGGTGCTTATTTTTTTATCTCTGGCAGCATCTGTCCCCTTGATAAAACTGAATGATAAAACCATTTACAATGCGGAGCATTAGGCTTTTCCTGAGGGTATTTAATGGAGGCCACCGATATTCAATGTATTTAGATGCTGGAAGAGTGGAGGGGGAACTGATTGGATACCTAAGATACTACTGGTGTCTGTTTTATTCATGCAAAATCTTCCTTGGATATGTATAGATGTGCTCCTTTTGTCTAGGTCTCTAAGTATTCTGAGTTTTGAAATGTTCAAGCGTGTGTAGGAGAAACATTTATCAATGGTTTCAAGGCTTTCTTCAGCCTGAATAGCTTTGAATACTTCACTTCTACATCTTGGGAGTATCTTAATTGCTGAGCTATGTACTAATCTGGTCTGTCCCTCTTGTTAGAACTGGGTCTCTGCCCAGACAGAAAAGTAGAAGTTTGCATTAAAGTGAGCTAAAACTGAGCTTTAAAACACAGGAATTGAGGCATGGAGTCTTAGAGGTGTGAAATGGCATGCCTGCCACCATTCAGAGCTTCCATCAATCCTTCTTTTCCTTTTCCTGCAAGTGATTTGGACAGTCAGTGCACAACACATTGAGCTTTAGGAACTACAGTCTAGGAACCCAACTCTCTCCTGTACCTTCAGGAGGAAGCTGAGTGTCTATTGTGAAATTTGCTAGAAGAACCCTATATATTTAAGTCACATCTATGAATGACTGCATAAACATAAAGAATAATTGCTATGTTTTGGAGTGAGATTGCTAAGTTAATTTGTTTGATCTGCTTTTACTTTTGCTTTAATTTTATTACAAATAAGATTTTATGAAGAAGCTCTGAAATATCCAGGGTCTGGTCTTTTATTACTTTTTGGTTGCATAGCAGCAAAATAAATGATCACTCCTATATGCCTATCTGAGCAGTATATCTAGCTATGGAAATACTCAGATAGGCTAATCTTCTGGGGCATTTAAATGATCTTTTTTAAGATTCTCTGACTCTATTTAGTGCAAACTATCTTGGGGAAGACAGTCATTGTCTTTAGCAAGAATTTTATAAGGAGACTATACCAAGGTAAAAAATAACACTTTTAATGCAAGAATTTGAAAACAGTATGTGTAGGGAATGAACTCAGTATTCACAGAGGAAATTGTGTTTTGATTCAGGAAAAGAGAAAGGTTATATTCCCATTCAAATTCCTCAGCAGGTGATAGTTCCCACCTACAGAACAGTGTGATGTTTATGACGAAAAAGGCTGTGGGCTTATCAGAAACAAATACTGTAAACACGAACAAATATGAGGCATAAAACCTGGGTTGTGTGCTTTTGAAACATACAGCAGGATTCCTTTTAAACTTGAGAGGTTGTTTGGATGAGGAACTTTAGCAGTGCAAATGACTTTGTTGTAGCTATTAAAGTATTTGTAGCCACTTCAGCCAGGAGAGCCAGATATAAACAGGCTTTGACGGGTTGCTGCAAAACATCACTATGGCTTTTCTTGCCAGTAATCATAAACTGAAAGGGTTGTTATCTTGCTATTTTCTATCATGCAAAGTGCTTGTAGGATGATTTTTCTTATGCTAAGGCAGTTCTATATATGATGATAAACAGTTTGACAAACTATCAAATGTGACACTAAGGACATAGAAGAAAATGAATGACAGTGCACTGAATTTTACCTTTTTATTAGCAGTTTATTAGGGGAAAAGGGAACCCTCAAACACAAAGGGAACAGAAGTATCCCTCAAAACCTGCCTTATACACTGCTGCCCAAAGCTAAATTTACTTCACCCTTGTATGGACAAGTTCATATTTGGTTTTCGGACTGTATGGTTTTTTAACCCTTAAAATGTCTTTCCTCTTTCACTGATGTCCTTACAGTCTCACATTTTGGAAAGAGTAAGTTTGAGTATAGGCCTTGAACTTAAACCCCACTAAAATCAGAAAAGCCTTAATTTATATACGTTTTTTTATCTTCACTGTCATTGTCAGAATGAGGTGTGAGTACTTATCTGGTATGTCTGCTTGAAGTAATTGGTGACCCACCCTGCAACTAAAGGAAAATAGTAAAGATAAAAATGTATTAAGTCAGATGTCACAATGAGGGTTTGAAATTGAATTGCAGACATATACCATGGTGCTTTTCATCCCATGAGATTGTTGGCATCTAAAGTTATGGAGGAATGCCTGATTAAATAAAAGGTTGAAAGTTAGTACCCAACATGTTATTTGGCAGCTTTTTCATTTCACTGATAGGTAAGAGCAGGTGGTGTCATTTAAAATTAAGCACTTCATGTCTACGTTAGCAGGAAAGCAGCATTTAGAGATGAAATATCCCTGAAACTAATATCGTTAATTGTTCTCCAATTTTATTCATATTTGCATACAAATGCATGCAAGTACAATGAAGCACAATTTATTTAAATTGCGCATAAGATGGTGTTTAACTATAGGCAGTAAAAGGACCATAATCATTTCAAAACCAAAGATCTTATAGAGATCCTGCGATCTTCTTACACTAAAATGAGAAAGCAATATTTACTGTTTCTTTAAGATGAGATTTAAAGGAAAGATCTTTAAAGCTTCATGATTTGTTGCATTATTTTGCAGCCAGTTTGCTTTTGTTGTGTTTATCTGAAAATGTATATACATACAATGTAGCCGGTTTCCATTATATTGGATAAAAAGGTAATTATGTCAGATTTATATGCTGAAAGTTGATTTCAGTATTGCACTATAAGTATCTAACGATTACTGGATATTCCTGTGGCAAAAAACCAATCAACCAACCAAACAAAAAAAACAAAAAACAAACCCCCCCCAAAAAACCCCTTCCAAAAAGCCCTTAAAAATCAAATTGAATTAAATTGACCAGGTAAAGACTATTTAAGAAAAGAAATAATATCAAGAACAGGCAGAATGTAATTTGTCTTAAAAGATATAGCAAGTCATCTATTCTCTTCTGTGTATCTTGTTCTAGACATTCAAATGGTGCTGCAATATTTCCATTTGGAGCAGTTTAGACCAATCTTATCACTTCAACCAGTTGTCTTCTACATCTCTGGTAACTAGATATTTTTCGTCCATTGCTGTCTCAGCTGGATTTACTTCATAAATCTTCATTATGTTACTCAAAGAAAATTTCTGTGTTCTGTAAAAGCAATTAGCTTAAAGAGCACCTTAGTACCCTTATTTCCTAAACAAATATGTTGCATAATGAGACTTAAATTAGGCTGAGCAGTTCAGAGTCTCTGGACATGACAACCACAGCTTGGAAAAGTTTCTCTCTTACATTTTCTTTTTCAGAGTAACTAACTAAGTAACAAAATGCTCAGGAAATACCCACCAGTTACTGTTCACCTCCAGCTACCTGCTAATTGAAAACCATTTTATGTGCATTAGAGATGCTCTTTCACTGTTGCTCTCCACAGCTTTAAATTTCATGTTAAAAAGACTTCTGCAAGAGAATAAAGCTGACCTCAGTCTGGTAGCATTTTAATAGCATTGCATGATTTTAATACTGACAGACACAATGATTATAATAATTAATGTTATCATAATGACTTTCCTGTTATTATTATTGTGATCTCTTTTTTCATTATCAGCCAATATTAAGATCTAATTTAACTTACAAGATACATATCAAGCAATTAATGTTGAACTAAAAACAGCCTTACAGTTTCATTAAAACTTATCAGCGTTATAGTTAAATAAACTGAACAACCTAATAAATTTAAGAAAAATTGATTACATAAGAGCAGTGATGTATTTTTTTAAGAAAAGCTCATATATATATATATTTTATATAAACTTCAGACTGCATTCCAGAAAGTAATTGAGTTTTGGTATTTCTGGTTCTGATTACCCAACTGAAAAATAGAAAGGAATTGTAGCTCAAAGGTTGGATGTTTTGTGTTTACTTGAATATAGTTCCCCATATATAGTTATACTGGTACATTCAGCAGTGCAGAACTGAAGAACCTAAAATCATTGTTGTGTTTATGAATGTAGCCTGATTTCAACACTCCTTTCTTTGAAATTTGAGATATATACTTTGAAAATGACTTGCCAAATTTCTTTCCATGTTATAAAACTGTGAAATAATGTGACTGAGAGTCATCTATGATTTCTTTCTGAAACGTTTTCTAATCCAGCCCTTTTACTGTCATAAAGATTTTTACATTATCATGCCCCATTTTTTCTATTATACATGCCATCCATCCTTTTAGCAATACATTAAAACAAAACCAGCAATGCCAAAGCTTTCCAGAATTTTGCTCAGAGGTACCTATTTCTTACTCTTAATCTGTGTGAGAAAATGTCAGCTTTAAAGGGACAGAATGGCAGAGAGACTCCTGCTGTTGACAGGTAGTGAACTGACAGAAAGATGGAACAGTGGCTCCTACAGTCTGGCCTGAATGAATTGCAATTTAGAGCTGAAACTGTCTGTGAGTGGAAGGGCAGGAGCAGCTAGCCTAGAATAAAGAAGATAATAAAAAGTTGAAAAGAAAAATAGTAAAAGTGGTGGTCAAAGGTGTATAAAAAAAAGGTACTTGGTGAACTATTTTATGTCATTATTTTAAATCATAAATTTACCAAAAATTACTATCGAGTAGTTGTACCATTTACTTTTGTTCTAATCAAACTGTGGGATTGAGAGATATTACTCTGTTCTACAGAGAACCTGTATCAATGCCTGAAACACCTGCACATGCTTTCTTCACCAATCTGAATCCAGCACGCTTCCCGCGCAACAGGCTTTCAGTTTCCAAATCCCCTTTATTCTGTTCTCCAAAAAGATTGTCTCCCTAAAACCTGTGCTGGCTGTATTCATGCTTCACATATCCATTTGCTTGCTTGGTCTTACTCCTTAATTCCTTACTGTTTCATGTGTGAAAACTCA
Source organism: Pyrgilauda ruficollis (assembly GCF_017590135.1). Lineage (NCBI taxonomy): Eukaryota > Metazoa > Chordata > Aves > Passeriformes > Passeridae > Pyrgilauda > Pyrgilauda ruficollis. The sequence goes on along the minus strand of NW_024524044.1, from coordinate 1,452,480 downwards.
CACAGTGTTAATTCTTATCTCAACCTGCTAGTTCTATGAACTGAATCTGCTAGTTTAAACTGAACCCCTGTCTTATAAATTAATCTTTCCAGCTTCACTAGGAATTTTGTTGATTCCTTTGGTCTTCTGTTCTGTGTGTTTTAGATAAAAAGAGGCAGAAGCAGGGGCCAGATGAAAGGAAGGTGTAATACAGAAACAACAATTTTAGGATAAAATGCTATGAGGAGAAAAGGAAAGAAGGTAGAAGCAAAGAAAGAAAAAAATTGGGAAACCTGAAAGCAGCGTTTGAATGAAATATAAAAGAATCATTCTTATGAAAACAGGATTATATGTGCATCTTGACCAGCTTTTACTTGCTCTAGAGAGAGGTGTGTTTACTGTCAGCATTCAGCATTGCCTCCACAGATCATTGTTGTGAGATTGCAATTACACACCTATGAACTTCCTGTTATTACTTGCCATTAATGTGAAAATGAGCCTCCAAGGATGCTGATTGCACACACCTCTCAGCCCGTTTAAAGGGTTCAATGAACTTCTGAGTGGTGTGAGGAGTGTTGTTACTCCCTCCCACTCTCATTATTTGATTGAGCAATACATAAAATGGTACACTTCTTGAAGTAAAAGCCTCTGTAAGTCTTCTCCTTTTTATTTTAAGCATACATTATTGAGAAAAAAAAAACTTTTATATTCAAGCAAATCAGTCTTGAATCCTGATTTCCAATATAGCAAATGAATCTGCTCTACCAACTCTATTTTTCACTTTTCCATTTAAAAAGCCAGAGTTATCATTAAATTAATATGTACAAGTAGGATGTTTACAAGAAGTTCCTTTTGAAAAAGCAGTATAAAATATAAATGACCTTTAATGCACATAGCCTCACTGAATTAGTTTTAAATTTCTTATCTTATTTTCAAACCTGTCTCAAAGGTAAAAATCAATATTAATATGTTCAGAATTTGTAGTGTGGTGTAGAGAGTAAGCTTTTATATTCTCTGAAAGACTGGTAAGGAACATATTTTACATCTGTAATTTAAGAATACTTAAACATTGAAGAAATCTATACAAGAAAATGCAGAGAATTTTCATCCACTTTGAAACTCCAAATGAATATAGAAGTTCTATGCTTTTAAAAAAAGATGTCCTTAAATGTTTTCTACAACTGTCAAGTTAATAAATATATTACTTGAATGCATGAGGAATATAAAATCAAATACATTAATGAGGAAAAACCCAACCTTTATGGTTTATTCTTACTTAATGTTACAGATGCTACAATGTAAGCAGTTTTCTACAAAGAGATGCAAAACTGCAAGCAGCAGCTAAAGGAAGGCATTTGAAATCTGTGTTTAAAAAAATTATTGCATAAATAGTATAATATGTAAGCTGATACAATTTTGGACACCATCATCATGCATGGCTACTGTAGGGATGGTGTTCAGAATGTACTTTTTCTTTAGACCTAAATAATTAGAATTATAAATTAGTGTAGGGAAAGAAGGAAAAAAAAGTAAGCTCTCTTGTTAGGTGTCATCTTATCTAAAAATTAGACATGTATGTCTGAGTTGTGACTCAAGGTTGTTCAAACAGTGAGGAAAAGAAGCATCCCAGATGAAAATTCATAATGAATGAAATGACACAACTCAGGATAAAGCAACTTTTGGTCTGGCTAAATAGCTATAACAGAAGCTAGGATTATGTGTCTCCATCATTTAAGTCCAGCTTTTAATAACTAAACCATAGGTTGGATGTATAGAATCATTTAGCATAACTCTAAGCTTCCTACTCAGTTTGATGAAGTCCTGAGATTTCCTAAATTTTACCAAATTCCCAGTGTTGGGCTAACAAATCTTGCACAGAAATTCTGTCCTTTTTCTTCCCAACACTTCTCTATAGTCTACGATTTTATTATTGGTTTCACTGGAAAACTATATTAATCTATTTTTTATTTATTTTAGCATCAAATGAAATAAATAAAATAAAAAACCTAATTAAAAAAAGCAAGAGCAGCACTACTCACTGTACCTTGCTACTTCCATTCAACCTAGTCCCATCAGCTTAACTTTGAAAAAATAATGGAATAGCTATTCAGATCTTGGTAAATAAAACTAAACCTAGTCTGCCTGACCCAATGTGAATTAGCTAGGAATTTTACATAATATAATAGGTTTTACAGAATCAAAATTTTCTAAAGAGCTTGCAAGTACAACTGTAAGAATAACTGATATTTAGTTCAGATGATGAACTAAAAAGCATATAGGAAAAGGGAACAGAATTTATATATTTTTTTATTTGTTTTATTATACCAAAATACTGAAATGTACTTTAGAAGAATATGAAACTTTTAATTTTATAGGAAACTAAAATTTTCATTTGGGACATACAAAGCCTCCAAGCATTTATTTTAATGAAGTCTTGCAGTGCTGCAGGTTAGCTCCCCGTGCTCAGAATGCCCTCTGTCATTCTGTGCTCCCAAACAACCTTTTCAAGGCTGAGGCCACAGAGGTGTTCTGAACCACTGTTATGCTGCTCTCCAGCAGCTTAGGTCCTGGGTCTTTTCCATTCCCACTGATCTATGAAGAAATCTCCATCCATTGTGCTGAAAATTATTTTTCGGGAAAAGAGAGAAAACCAAACCATTGGAACATTTTAATTACAGAGATGTTAAAATTGGAGCTGAGTGTATTCTAAAATGATGCATATGCACAATCAGAAACTTTCAGAACTATTTTCTGCTGTAGCAAGATTTCCATAGCAAGGTCTCTGAGGTCTGAGAAACGATTGATGCTTGGTTAGATCTTATCTTACAAAGGAATCAGCAGGCAATCAAGTGCACAGCTTTCATCTCAAAAGAAACCAGGATGCATCTTTGAGTTTAGAAATAGACATAGCCTAAATCTGCTTCTTACTAAAAACTGGTGTTTTTTCAAGGTAGCAGTGATTTCACTTGAGAAAATTAGGTTTTACTGATTTTTTTTAATTGATCTAAACAGTTGATCAAGTTGGATGCAGCTGGATTTTTCAAAAGATTATGTAATTTGAATATGACTCTGTACCATAACATAATAGGTAGTACCATTTTTTAGACAAGACTGAACAGCAAATTTTCTCTCCCATTTTTAAAGCAGTATGTCACTTGGAATTTTGATTATCTCTATTGTGTAAGGAGTATTAAGAAGTATTTTGATAAGAAAACAATGTTTTTGAAAAAATATTATCTCACTTGTTAAATATTTTATCGACATTGTTTTCAGTTATAAGAAAAACCCAAACAATCCAATTATCTTCAATGGCATTAACATTCATAGGAATATTTTCATATGCAGTAATAAGTGGCACTACTTTGAGGGATATATTGCACTTGGAACAATGTGTTTGTACGGTCATGAATTTACATAAATTCAGATGCCCTCCCATGAAGCATTTGACAAATGAGAAAACATTGGTTTTCATCATTGTGCCTATAAATATGTGCATGTGTATGACAACAGTATTTTTACATTTGTGTGGAATAGGGGTACACCTAGCCCTGCACACACCTTTGGAAGTCTAGGCAATATGCACCTGTTAATAATTACTAGAATTCTGAAAAATAAACAAGAGTTTTTGAGGTTTAGAAGGGAAATATTTTGACCTGCCATCTTTTCAGGAGAGATTCTCCAGTTCTGCAGAGAAGCTGCATGGGTGAAAAATGTTAGTCTGGCTCTGCACAGTCCTCAAGGCATGGTTATGGGGTCTTGTGGGCTCTTCCCTGTTCTCTGGTGATTTTGAATGCTTCTACAGGGTCATGAAGTTTCCCTCCCAGAAGCCCTTACAGAAACTGTAGACAAACTGCAACATTCCCCAATTAAGAGTCCTCACTTATAGGATTGGGTAGAGAACAACTTGTTGATGACTACTCTGTTCAAAATGTGGGGTTTTTCTTATTTGCTGGCATTTCTGGTGGTGCTCACAGTTTGAACATTTCATTCATGCTTTTGTAATTTTTTCATGGTAAGCAAATTGTTGGCATAGTTTGTCTCTGTGCTTAATTGAGCACACAAAACCTACTTAAGATGCAGGCTGTTGTTTGGGACAGGTGATTGATCACATTTTGTCTGCTTTTATTTATACAAAACATGTCCTAAACCTTTCTACTTTTTTTGGTGTGAAAAGGTGGCTTTAGCTCACATGGTTATGCTGACAGCTATGGTAACCAGGAACAGCTCATGCTAACTGCTGTGCTCAGACATGCTGGAAAAATACAATGGCAACTCTTCTCTTCATTGTTGGACTCTTTGTTTGTCTCTCTTTTTTTTTTTTCCCCACGTGGATGCATCATCTATTTCTTGTATGGTTGCAGATGGTGACAGTACAGTGAGGCAACACAGTGATGTGATCCTCTGCATAAAGGTTTTTACTTAAAAATTTTTATCACTCAGCTTTGAAACCTTCAATTCTATTAAGCTTTTTACTTAAAAACAAGGCAAAAAAAGATAAGCAAGCAATGTCAGGTTCTTTTCATAGTGCATTGTTCAGTGTTTGAATTTCAGGAGAGACAGTAAGTTTCCTTCAGTGTGGCAGCTGTGATATAATGTAAAGGTGGGAATAAAGTGAATGAAAAATAAGATGAAAGCTAAAATAAAACTTCCTTACAAGTAAGCCTTCATTTAAACTGCTGTGATTTCAGACTCAAAAACCTAGTAGAGAAACAACAGTTTTGGCTTCTCCCTGATAAGAGATGTGGTGACCTTTCTACATTTGCACTGCTGATTCCCAGATTTGAGGCTTTTGGTGGTAATTGAGACACATGTCAAACAAATGGGATAGCTTTCTGCTTTGAATAATAAAATATAAAAGTCAATGCCTTTGAAGTATTCAAAATAAGCAACAGTCTCCAGGAAAAATACGTTTTATGTACTCAGCTGTACAAAACCTGAAAGAACTTGGTGTTACATCTTCAAAATCTTACATAGTACAAGAACCATGCTGAGCTGCTGAAGTCTTTCTGCTCTGTCTTCCTGTCCCGCCATCAGTGAAAGTGTAATCCTGGTGATGGGTCAAAGGATGAAAAGACTGAATTTAAGTTGCAATATAGGCTAATTGGACAACGTGAATATTAACAAAATACATTTTAATTAATCTTAAAAAAAAAATAGGTTAGATCCAAAAGGTATCAGTATGTTTTCAAAGGTTATTTTCGTTTTTAAGAGAACTAAGGCAACATAACATGACTGCTGAACATAGTAAGTCTCCTACCACATCTGTATATAAGTCTGGAAACAAAACAAAACTTTGAGAAGAATTTTCAGAGGTTTATGTGCAATGTCAATTGCGGTGGTATTTGTGACTTCAGAAAGTTGTGGGTACCAACAGAAGTGGATCTGAACAATGATAAAGAAAGCCTTAATGATCTGTCAATCATATGATACACAGTACAGTGCTTTTTATCTTGGAATTAACCCTAGTGTGATCCCACAGACCATCTGCAAATGTAGAACTTCAAATACATATTACAGTTCAGTTTCATTACTTCTGGAAGTAATTGTATGGCCATTTTCTGGATTTATTTATTTGCACATCTCTCAATTTGTGCAAGGAGATACTGCAAGCAGAATATAGACAAATATACATGTGTGTAAAGCACATACACATATATGCCTATATGTTCATGTTCATAGGGTATAAAACAAAGTAAAAGAAGCAACATCTATGTAAAGGAATGAGCTATTTCAAACAGAATTACCAGAGAACTAGTGGGTGAATAGTGACTTGAATTTGTGACTTTGTTTTTGAGAAGGATATGTTAGCTTGTAATTTTCAGAAAAACACCAAGTATGACTAGAGTTTCCTTTGTAGGGTGAGTTTGGGGAATTGCTGTCTTATAATAAAATATTAGTATGTTATCTCATTGAACAGTATGAGTGTGGTAGGTGCTAGAATAGATTTTTATTTACAGATTTTTGACAAAAGGAAGGGTTAAGAAACATGGCTTAATGGGACAAAGTTATTGGAATCTGAACTTGGGATAATTAAAATAATAAGTAAATAAAATTAATAATGATGAAGGGTAGTTATCTCCAGGACAGTTTGCCTGAGAGTACTGGATTTGTATCACTTGCAGTCTTAAAATCTATATTTTCTCTTAGTAAGGAATTTTTTATACATCATTAAGTTAAAGTTTTGATAAGTGCTTACTTTAGAAGTTCATAGCAAATTAACATAATAATCTGTAAAATATGTGGCTCTCTTAAAGACTAGTTAATGTATACACTTGCACTCATTAAGGTCTTGTAGTTTCTGTAGGTTTCAGGGAGGCTAGAAGGGATCCTTGGATGATTTAGATTGATCTCTGGAATAATGAAGTCCATAGAATTTTGCCCAAGGACCTTTTGCTTCCAGGTTATTTCCTAGCTCTGAATGCTTTTTAGAGAGAAGAAAAAATGTTTCAGTATATGGAAAATTTGACCCGTGCACAATGCAGTCCATGGTAATGTTTTTACTGTTTTTTGAACCCAACACAATTTCTCTAAGATTACCACTGATAATATACTTATAATTTTAGAAGAAATTGGTTTTTTTTGGTAATTAGAGATTTTAAATCAATGCAGTGCTGCCACTCAGTCTTTGATGCATGTTTAGGAAGATATGAAAATGGCTAAAAGGATCACTCACTGAGGGAGCTCAGAATAAGCTAAAGTGAAAATCCAGTTACATGCAGTATGGGAAGCTCTCACTGTTTGTTACTTTCACTATTTGTCTCAATAAGCTTAAAAGCTCCACAGACACCCTTGCATGGACATAATGAGCATGCTGTGTGGAAATTTAGCTGAAGGACTTTCACAAGTAATGCAAATAAACTACTGCTTGCAACTGTGCATCTTTCAAACTGCTTCTATTCCTAGCAGGCCACAGCAAGAAAAATGCCATGTAGGTGTGCTGTCTGCACTTTAGTCAATGATTAGATACTTCTGGCTCTGTGTGGAAATAGATAGAGCAGAAACAAAATAGCAGATATTTAGACACAAACCCGTTCAGTGACAAAGTGCCCAGAGAGAAATGCATCTTCTGCAAGCCAGTCCCTTTTATTTGTAAATAAATGAAACACTGAACTGCAGCTGGGGTTGGAATTTATGACACATAACTTGAAGCTTTGTAAAATTAGCTGGTTATGTTGGCTCCCTCTGCCACCATTGCAGAGAAATATTCACTCCTGAATGTAAATCATCTTTGCCTTGGACATATCCTGGCATGGTATGAAAGGTTAGATTTCTAGGCTCAACTTCCCATTCAACCTGCATAAAATATAATAATGTAATAATGATATATTTAAATATTTTTTCCTAAAAGTCAACAAAACTGGCAAAATGCTTAGGTTCTTGCTGCAAATTCATCTTGCAGCAAACACATCCAAATAATTATTTTTGTTATTCTTGTAATCTGTTCTGCAAAAGCAAAGGCACTAGATATCACTGCTCAAACCAGCAGATTTATAGTTAGGAAAAGGTGATAGGTTCTTTCCACACAGGAGAACATTAAATGCAACAAATTGAAGAGAAAGCTTAGACACCTTTATTTTTTCCTACTCAAATATGCTCCAAACAAAAGTATGTTACTTATCCATAAAAGCAATTTTCCTAAAAGTCTGCTGAAATCATTTTGTGCTCATTCTCTTCTTATTAACAGTCCATAACTGTAACTAAGGAAATGTCTGATCAGATCCTTCCCCTTCAGGGATTCTCAGAAAGCTAAGTGGATTGAGGTACGTCTGCTACTTTCTTTTGTATGAGTATACTTTAGATCAAAAATACAATATGCAGAACACTTTGGAGGCAGGCATGCTGTAAACTAAGTGCTGCCCCTTAAGAGTATAAATAGACCCACAGACAATTTGACTTCAATAGAAATATTATTTGCAAGACTTTACTCATGGTGAGCCATAAGTAAGGTTACCTTAAAAAAATAATATGAGAAAAAAATCTGTCTATCTATCTATCTATCTATCTATCTATCTATCTATCTATCTATCTATCATCTATCTTTTTTCCTAGTATAAATATATAAAGTGTCTAATTAATATATTACGACTTGAAACTTGGACATTGCAGCATGGGTCATTCCAGTCCTTTAATGTCATTGCTGAAATCCTAAGGAAATGGAAGTGTTTGAGACTGGAATTTCCTCATGTTCAGTTGCCTCCTTTTCTAAATAGTGATTATAATACTGTGCTTATGTTTTATCATCTGTTACCATGGAGATATTACCATACACACAGGATGGTTGCTCCAGTGTATACAATCAAGTAGGATAAGAGAGTTGATTAAAATGGTTCCAAAGATTTTCCTAATTGTCATAAAATATTCCTTGCTTTGGCTGTTTCTCACCATAAAAGGCAGTCAAGATAAACAAAAAGTCTTGAAAGAACTGAGTTAGGCTTCCTACATAAATTATTATTTAATGCTTTTGAATATTTCCAGTAGTTTCTTAGAATTCTTTTCACCTCTCATCTAATGTACTAAACTTCTCAGGACTGTGGGTCAGATGTTGTGAGCCCTTGTAAAGAATGCAAAGTCAGGAAATGACCTATGCCCATATTGCAGGAGATCAGATAGTGCAGAATTATCAGTGAGAGAGGGAAACATGTCTGTCCTTGATAGAAACCAAAAGAAAAACCTAAGATTGCTAGAATGATGATGTGTGTATGTAGACAGTCCTTATAATTGTATCTGTTGTTGATAAAATACTGATTGCTTGAATCATGTCCTGAAAAAAAAAAAAAGAAAGAAACGCTTTTTCCAGGAATTCTCCATCTTTATTTTAGGTGTTTGCAGTAAGAATGTTTGAGTAACTGTTATGAGTCTTAGGACTCAAATAATGGCAACAGTATATTCTTGATGCCCTTCATTTACTCCTTAGAGGAAACCCAGTTTGTGGAGGCATATGTTGTGCAAACTGAGCCCACATCCTTTGGTAGCAATATATACAATCCAAATCTGTCAGCAAATCACAACAAAACTGTGTGTATCTAACTAACATGCTGACAAGAATACCAATAGACACCAACAGGAGGCCAGAATTCTCACTTGTTTTTGAGCTCCATTAATTACATTATGGACAGCCTTTTCAGCCTTTTGTTTGGATGGAGTAAAATCCTACAACTGCCATGCATTTGATTGTGTTCTATCTGTAAATCAAATTTCCCTCCTTAATGGTAGTTTGTTTTCTAATACTACTGAAAAATGAGAGGTTTACATCTTCTGTAATGTTTAAAATTTTTATTCTTATTTGTAAATACATACTGCCTCTACTGAAAATGGAAGGGTACCCACTGGAGTCCGAAAAAATGTAGGATGCTGTTAAATTAACTGATTGATTTTCTTTGTTACTATAAAGAGTTTTACAGGAAAAAGGTCTGTATAGCCTATTTGAACAATTTTTTTTAATTACATATCTTAACCTACTCAATACAAATAGCATTCATAAACTACCTTTATAGGAACAATTTGATCATAGACAGTCATTGTGTTATTCACTAAAGAATAGAAATAATTAGTGTTCTACTAGTATTACTAGTATTCTACTTTAAATATTATAGAAATATTTCACACAGATATTTCTATTCACTATCTGTGCCTGCAAAATGCATTGATGGTTTTCTCAGCATTTTCAGAAGCATTTATTTCCTTTATCTAATTGAACTTTAAAGTAGCTTTTCTGAAGACTGGTGTGAGTGTCTAGAAATGTTTGTTGCTATGGCAGATTCAGAAAGCAGACGATAACCTTGATGTTTGCGCCAGCATTACTTTTTACAGGAAAATAGGTTTGGATGCAAAAAATGGAAATGTTTGAAATTTTATTGAGTATGTTCCAGTTTAGAATTTTTTGTTTGTGTGCCTCTGTCTACTGATACTAATGGGATTACTCTGCACTTCATAGTGACATGTTCTGGGGAAAGTAATATAGAATATTAAACTATCTTTATCATTGACTATGAATCACTGAAAAAAGACACTTGGAAGCTAAATATTTAGGTAAATAAACTACTGATTTTGAGATACTATTTTGTCTATCTTTATCTTTTTCTTTACAGACTACCCCAAATTCTGATAACCTTAAAATAAATGTCTGAAAAGCCCCCAGATGACATTCTTTATCATATTCACAACGTGTTTCCATGATATAAAACTCAAGTTGACAGCATTGTGAATAGAAAAGTTAGCTGTAGATTCCGTGTGATTCACATGTTACCTTGCAAATATGCTCACATTAGATTCCAGAAATAAACATTAGTATATAATGAGATAGACCCTAGTGGGCAACAAATCAGATGAGTTTGCTAAGTGTTTGAAAAGAAGAGCTTACATTTTAAAATGTAACAAACTTTGTGACGAGCAAGGGAAAATCTCCAGATTGTCTCAAAATTGAGCATTTTGTTGCCACTTGGCAACAAAATGAGTGGGCGTTTGAAAGGTGTTGGAAAAATTCAAACACTATAGGGTGCAAAAAGCAGAAATCTCCAGCTAAAAGCCAGAGTAGTTTGAAGAGTGGTTTTGGTTTTCTTATACCCTTCTAGCCTGAAGGGTATTGGATGAACTTAGTTAGATGATTTTCCCCAAAATTGTTAGAATGGTTGTGGGCTATTAAGTCCCTATTGTATTTCCATTTCGGAGTGGAAAGAGAGAAAGAAGGAGAGAGAGAGGAAGGAAGGAAGGAAGGAAGGAAGGAAGGAAGGAAGGAAGGAAAGAAGGACTCTCTCTTGTAGCTCTTGCTAAGTGCAAAAGAAGGGTAAGAAGGATTCAGGAAAACTCTGCGGAAGGAAGGGCTGCTTTTACCTGAGATCTTTCAATTAGTTATAAGTTCATGGCTTAATGCTGAGATATTTTTTATGAAACTTACCCTTATCCTTGAAAATGCTTTGTATCCACTTAAAATCAAACAAGTTTTCATGGATTTCTGGTTTGGTTTTTCTCCATCAATTTCACCTTTAAGTTTCGGTCACGCATATTGCTACTAAACTTGGGGTCAAAGAGGAATGGATGGGTGGAATCTGTTTGTAACTGCACTCTCAGTATACCATGTGTTTCAAAACTAAAGGCAGAAATATATTTTAAATGTAAACTGCATTTATGCCTACAACACTGCTGGAAGTAATTTCCACACCATGGGGACCTCTTCTGAGAGAAGCAGGGTGCAGCTGCAGAAGGGTTTCCTTGCAGCTGTATACTCAGTAAGAATTTTCCTTCTAGGGAAGTGCAATTTCTAATTATGAGAGGATCCTTATTTGGCATAGGAATGTCAAATTCATCTGCTTGTTAATAAAAACATTTATTGTCCACATTATGATATGGTGTGTATTGGAGAAGAGCTGTCTAAGATCATTATGCAAACTTCATTACTAGCTCTATATATTCTGGAAATGAAATTTCATCCTTAAAATGCTAGACTTAGCCTGTATTTAAGATTAGCAGAAAAAAATAGCTTGTTTTCTTCCACTTTTTTTGTTTGTGCTTATGTTTGCAATTTGTAAGTTATTAGCAAATCTGTTCAGATAGATCTTGGCCTATAATTTAAACTAAGTGGAAAGATAACTGCCTCTATGGGAAGCCAAATAAATTGGTGGGGATCTGCACAAATCACACTTTTGTTCCCTGGTTTTAGATAATAAAATATTTTTTCCCCCTGCTGATAATTTTATTGGGAAAATTAAATTACTGTGTATTTATCAGATTCATAACAAGCATAAAAATTATTTACTCATTGCAATCCTAGAAAAGATCCCTAAGTTGGAAATTCAGTGACCTTCAGGCATCTAAGCTTGAAATTTTAATCTAAACCCCACTGACTAGTGCTTACCTAACTCTCCAAATTCTAAGCTTTCAAGGTGTCTTCCCATCTCATATCAAAATTCTCTAATTTCCTGTAGTGTGCCATATATGTCATTCTGTGAGTCTGTGCTTTAGGAAGGGCCTCTATCCACCTTGTCTTCCTGGAATCCAGAAGACAGACTAAGACTGTGACCTGGTAGGCATGTTCTGCAGGGCCAGACTCCCAAAACCTTTTGTGGAGGGGCATGTGGATGTTCACATCTGTGTGCCTGGATATAACCTGCTAACTCAGAGTTCCCTTGCATGAGCTGCATAATCCTGGCTGCTGCTCCTTGCTTTCTGTGTTATTTCTGCTTTGTGTAGCCAGTCTTTGGTTTACTGTCTCTTCTTCAGAGGTTCATGAGGCTGCCTTCCCGTGGCCATGGGAATTTTGTGTCTTTCTACAGTGCTATGCACTTTCCGTGGGTTATCACAGTGTAGTAGCAGCCCACTGGAGAAATGCCTTGACAAGTGCTTGATACATCTTGAATCTCCTGTAACTGTATGAAGGCATCTTCCCAGGCTTGTATTCTCAGCACATACAAAGCATGTCTACTTGTCTCTTTGAATCTCTTTCCAGATATCTTTATGACATTATGTATTAAAGTTTTTCCCTATATATGAAGGTCTGTAATATACATGGGGTACAGGGTCTCCTGGGTTTAGCATTTTTTTAGGCTATCTTTATTTGCTGCCTATTCCAAGAAGGGAATCTGGCCCTTTGAAATATTATTGAGATTATTTTTTTAATAACATTCACTATTCAATCCTTCAATTCTACTTTGAGTTATATATGTATGCAGTAGGATAGTGAAATGCACTCCTTATGTATGTAAAAACCCTTCAGATGTTCATGGCAGTTCTGGAACTTTAATATTCAAGTGAGTGGGAGGTTTGTAAGAAGGCACTGAGCAATCAATTTTTCTGGTCTCTCATATCAGAAGAGACTAATTTTGAGCCAATCTTTTCTATATGGCAGTACAACAGTTAGAGTAATTTGTGCTAAATAAAGGTCAGTCAGAGCCACAGCTGAGGGGCTGCAAATACTTAACAAAGCACAGAAGCTTTTGCTGAGATACTTTTTGATCAGAATAACTTGGCAATCATGGGAAAAGGTGAACTCTTATGGGTCCTTGTCCTCACTTTTCATGCTCCTTAAATGGATAGTGTCAATTGCTTTACCCCTTCTAAAACTGGCTGATGCCATACAAGTTAACAAGACTCTTTACATTGCCACCGTCCAGTCAAAATGATTGCCTCCTTTGAACCTTAACGAGACCCTGGCCTTACTGAAATTGCTCAGCTTTTCCATAGATACCACCGGAAAAATGGTTGACTCTTTTTATTCTTTTTATTTGTGCTTTTAATTCTGAGAAGCTTTTAATTCTGAGAAGCTTTCTCTAAATGGTTTTATTTATGATAAAGATCTGATTATATATTACTTGTATATAGTTATGTATAAAATACAAATACATTTATAAATCACTGTAATGTTTTAGGAATATTTTAGTAACATCAAATAGTATACAGAGTATACAGAGATGAGTTTTGTAATCATACAATTCCTAAGAGTATTAGATTTTCTGCTTCCAAGAATCTGCTTTTAATTTTCTGGATACCTTGTCTTCTTTCCTCAAGGTCTCCTTATCTTGCTTGATTGTGGAATTTGAGGAAAAGAGTTGATCTGTCACAGAGCTTAGTCAGGAACGACTAGACAAGCCAAATAGGTATTTAAAAAAAAAATCATAAATATGCCCTTTTTCCTGCTCTTGTGAAGACAGACCATGAGAATGCCGTAAGTTCTTTTAACAATAAATAGTAAAAAGTGAAATTACCAGTCTATCTTTTTTGTCCATGCTTATGTGACATTTCAAAGCAATTTAGGAAAAGCTATCTTTCACTTAGGCAAGTATAGCCCTTAGCACACAGAATTTTGGGTTCAGGCATCAAAGGTCTAAAAGGTTAACCAATAGGGAGATATCATTGTTATAATTAATTATATATCATGTATATCATGTTATAATTAATTTGTTCTCCAGCTTCCCTTAAGCTGAACATCATAAATGAAGAGACAATTTTGTCTGAAGCCAAACTAGTGTGACAAATTAACAGACATGGTCTCTATATAACAATCAGTGTTTTCTGATCATTAGTTGTATTTGCTTAAAACCCACAAGAGTCCTGTTGTGCTTATTTCCACACCTCTGATGTGAGCCTAATGGTATCATATTATGAAGTTTACTGTGACTCACTGAGGAATAGCTCTATAAAAATGTTGGAATTATCAGTACTTTTTAATATATTCTGCATCAGAACACCCATTTGTTTTTTGAGATATGGCCTGTACTTTGGAAAGAGGCCAGTATTAAAGCTTATAATTTTCTTCCTGATGTTGTATTCAGAGTAGCTCTAGATTTTATTTGCATGTTGAACCTCAAGCCTAAACAATTTTAGATTTCAAAGTGATGAGGTTTCTGAGTTGCTTAACAGTCTGTGAGAAATTTTTGGTTTTGTTTGCATAATCTCAATTAAAATAAACCTTCTATGTTGTTATAGAAGAGTTAGTGAAGTAGTCCAACTGAGACATCAGTTCTCTCTTGGTCTGAGATAGTTTTGCTTGACAAACATGCTCTTGCAAATGGCTGTGATAAGCTGAATTTGTTGATGTTCTTCGTGCACACAGATCAGTATGCAGCAGCTGTAACTGCGTCTTCATTTTTCTAAAGTGTGAAGAATGTAAGTGTTATAGAGGGAAATATGCCTGAAAATCATAACTGTCATTTCAGATTTGATATCACCCTCAGAGTCCTAAACGAAGTGGTCCCTGAAAAGTTTGAATACTGAACACTTTTATTTTAGAGGTGTACGTGTACTTCTGCAATTAAAAGCACGCCAGACTTGCTCAGAATGTCTGTTCGTCAAAAGGTGGAATTTGGATGTTATGAAATTTTTCTGAGCTGAAATTTGGCAGAAAATGTTATTTCAGAAGCCATTTATTATAAAATTGAGTTTAATGTATTTTTGCCATTTCCATGTAGGAATTTAGATTATATTTCTGTGCTGCCAGAACAAGATCACTTAAAAAAAAAGGTCTAGATATTTTCCACAAAGCATTTTTCCTATTTTTTTTGCACACTATATCACTATTGTCCATCATGAGGTAGTAGAATGCATAAAATTTATTTAAGCTTTAATGCCCAGTGTTACAGTGAAAATTTGTACAAAAATAGTTGTAAGAGAGAAGAAACACTTAGGATTCTTTGCAGCTTAGCATGTTCCTTTGATTTCTTTTCTGATTATATTTACCTGACTTAAAGCATGACTATCATGTTTTAGGTAATAGAAATATTGCATTGCCCAAATCTTGTCTGCAACAAATAGGAATAAGAATGTAATGGCAAAGGTTCATTTGATTTAATAGACCTTCCCAGCTTGTCTTTGAAATGTCTGAATGATGTGTACCAACAAGTAAGGAAGTTCATTTGATGCAACCTTAGCACAATCCAGGAGGTATTTTTTATTAATTTGCACTGCCATGAAAAAGCCTACATGAGGCCATTCTGGGGGCAAGCCTGTTCTAGTCTCACAATTGTTAACACAAGTAGAACTGCAAAAGTGGTGGGAAGTTTTCAGCTTGTGTTTACAGATCTAGAGATACCTTTGCATGTAATAATGGAGTTGCCCGTCTGGCCTTAATGTATTTAAACAAGTATTGTAGCTTTTGAGACAGATGGTAAAATCATCAATGAAGGAGTGTAGGAAGAGGCAGCAGCTAAAAAGCTAAAATTGCTGCATCCCAAGATTGTTTCTAGGTTTATGAGTTCTAACCCACACTTTTAACTACAAACAGGTCTGATTTACTTACTACTGGTTATCTAGTTCCTTGTGATCACAGTCATTGTTTAGAAATATTTCAGGTAGTTTTCAATCATATATATATATTTGTCTTCCTTCACAGCAATGTATAGGAACACCTTAACCTGTGACTGTGGTCACCTGCTCGGGAAATAGGCTAAAAATTGCATTGGTTTGTATTCCCAACAGCTGACTTTAGGATGATCTCTTTAAGGTGCATTTGTGGTCAATGCAAAACCAGAAAGATAAATGAATTCTGTAGAAAGTGGCTCAGCAGGGTCTTAACATCTGTCACCATTAAGAGCACAGAGACTGAAGACTAACTAGTTAGTGCCTAGATTTAGCTACAACACACACATTATTTCTTGCATGTATTTTGTCAAATTACGAAACTATATTACTGGTGCTTTATTGGAGTTAGGCTGTTGCTCCAGGTTGCACAACTAACTCTTTGCTGTGATACTGCTAATATAAAATACCAAGTATTCAACCTTGTTAATTAATATGCAGTGTGTCATTGTAGAAAAGGCTCTAAATTTGGATTCTGATGGTTGACCTTGTACAATTTTACTGACATACAAGTTGCATTTACATTTTAAATAACTTTCAATTTTTTTTTAATATTTTGAACTGAATCTGCTTTCTAGGATACACAGGACTTATTTCCAAATTGAACAGGACAAGAAAGTATCTTCCCAGCTAGGAAAAATAATTATTGACTTGCTGTGCAGATGCTCTAGCTTTAAAGAATCTTAAAATCCTAAATCTGTGTCACACTAAACCTGTTAATGTTGCTTTTCTTTAGAGCACGTGTGACAATACAAAAAATTGGCGGAATTTATTATGAAGAATGAGAAAAGGGAGGAATGTCTGACAGTAAGTGGGTTTGTTCATAAGCTCAAAGATATTAAGATTCTTTTCCTCAAGGTGCAAATGATAACAGTAGAAAATGTCTCCTTCGAAGTAATATTATTTATTTTCTGTATACTATGGGGAATAAAACAAATAAATGAAGGAAGGAATGTGCTTGCCTGTTCCCAGCCATAAATTGTTCAAAATAATTTGAGTTGTCAAGTGTACAAGATTGTATACTGTTACTTGAGAAATTATCTTCTTTCATATGTTACTGTATTCTCCTTCGTTTGTGCTCTTTTTCTGGTTGATCTAGTTTATTTTTTTCACAGGTTCATGCAGAGAAAAATAGGTTTTTTCTATTTTATTACAGCATAGACGCTTCAGCACATGTATTAGAGGTCACTAAATAGGGACCATATAAATTTCTCATAGTGTTGCTTACATGTATTATCTGGTATTGATTTATCATAGAATCATAGAACCATAGAATGGCCTGGGTTGGAAGAGTCCTTAAAGATCATCCAGTTCCAACGCCCTGCCATGGGCAGAGACATCTTCCACTAGAACAGGTTGCTGGCCATCCAGCCTGGCCTTGAACATCCCCAGGGATGCGGCATCCACAACGTCTCTAGGCAACCTCTTCTTTTGTCTCAGCACGCTCACACTAAATAATTTGTTAAAGATATCTAATTTATATCAACCTTTTTTTTAGCTTAAGGTCATTACTCTTTGTCCTATCACTACGTACCCTTGTAAACAGTCCTGCACCAGCTTTCTTCTAGGCCCCTTGAAGTGCTGGGTGACTGCTCGGAGGTCTCCTCGGAGCCTTCTCTTCCCCAGTCTGTACAATCAGCCTCCCTCAGCCTCCCTTTCACAGGACAGGAGCTCCAGCCCTGTGGTCAATTTAGTGGCTTTTTCAAACTCCCTCTAGCCAGGTCCATGACCTTTTCATGCTGGGAATCTACTGCATGGCTTTCTGTTTTTTTGGTTTTTTGGGGTTTTTTTCTGAAACATATTATTAGTGTAAATAACATGTAAATACACTATCTGCAAATTTATCCAAATTATTTTTTTCCCCACTGTGCTTTCTATGAAAATACTTCAGGAAACTATAGAATGTTTCAGTCCTTATTAGGCATGTTGCAACTGGCTTCATATCAGCAGTCAGATGACCACTACTTGTGTACAAACTAGCAACACCAGAATTAGATTTTCAGTATTGCGTTGCTATTTAAAAGAGCTTTGCTTTAAGCAGAGAAAGAATTCTCTCTTGCAAGAAAAAAATGAGCTTTTAACTTTGCATTATAGTTTAAAGTAAAAAAAAAAATTAAAATATGAATGGTTGCTATAGTTCCTAATACTTAGTATATCATAATACTTTGTGACTTACCCAGTGTAAAAGCTACTTTTTCCTGCCTGAGGTAAAGCCATAAGAGATGTCATATTCTAGGTATTTTAGGTACACATTTCTAGTGAAGCATCTTTTTACACATAGAACATCTTTATCATCTTATCATAAAGATGTGGAATTTGAATTTAGCAAAACTACTGAAACAGCATCTTATTTATAGAACTTAAAATTGGTTTGGAAAGATACATGTTACAATGACTCAGATAAAAGAAATATTAGATAAATGGAGAATCCAATTGTTTTGGTTTTTTCTCTAATCCTATCTTTAGTTTATATCTTAAGGAATGATATCACTAATGCCTTGTCCTTGTTTACTAGAAATTAATGATTTTACTAGTGTTTCGGGGACCTTCACAATTTCCATTAAACTGAAGGTTTGTTTAATCCAGTCACACAAGATTTTCTAGGGTTCTTGGAGAAGTGATACATAAAGATATTAAACCACATTTTTCCCTTAACAGTAGATTACTTCCACTTTCATTTTTAATATTCATGCAGTGATTTATGCATTCACATGCTTTGTAATTTGTTGTTAAATTTTCCTGCCTATAAGAGCAAAGCTGTGTTGCCAGTGAAGATACAAGTTGGGACAATATGAAAATGGGAGATATGGATTTACCCAGAAAATGATAGAGTTCACAGTCATACATTTTGTTAAGTTGATGTTTGTTGAGTCTAGAGATGTCAGTCATTTTTACACTGAGTAATTGGACTTTATAGACTGATTATTACAGTGTATTAAAAAGGATCAAAAATTTAAATGGCCAAGCACAACAAGAAAGCTGTGGATTACATGCCTCTTGCAGCAAAATTAACGTTAAATAGAAAGAGAAAAAGTGAAGG
Organism: Pyrgilauda ruficollis; assembly: GCF_017590135.1. Taxonomy (NCBI): domain Eukaryota; kingdom Metazoa; phylum Chordata; class Aves; order Passeriformes; family Passeridae; genus Pyrgilauda; species Pyrgilauda ruficollis. Next base: position 1,433,675 of record NW_024524044.1, on the reverse strand, counting down.
TGACTTCTACTTAGTTCTTGGTGTTTGTGAGATATGAAGTGCAATTTAATTCACAGATGGAACAGCATTTCTAAAATATCCTAAAATTAGTGTCTCCTTGAAGAGATGAATAACACTGTTAAACACAGTACTCCCTGATGCATGAGCAGTGAGAGATGCCTTGCTGTGCAGTCTAATCCGAGTCTAATCTTTGCAAAAAGTTGCATCTTCCCCAGCTGAGAAACACTGAGAACCTGCACTGGATCCTCTGAACAGTGCCAGCTGTGCCAGTCTGTCTACAGGTTTCATGTCTTAGTTCTCATTACTTTTCAAAAAATGCTACAATTTCTGTAGATATCAACGTTCGTGATTTATTAGATTATTTTTTTAATTTTAGTTTTGGGAAGTGGGGTGTGAATTTGAAGGTATGTTATTGAATTAGTATGAAAATAGTAAACACATGACATTCCTTGATCTTCAGTTGGGAAACTATTCTAGGAACTTCTAAGAACTTCATATTTTTTTTCCAGTTATCTGTAAAAGTCTCAACTGTTGACCTGTTTGATCATTGTTATTTTCATGGAAATAGTGACCTCATTCTTTTTAACCTGCTTTGTCTTTCAAAATAATTTTCATGTTGACTTTCCTTTTTACTTTGGGCAAGTCTATGATGGCACCAAATGACTGTGTAGATGATTCAATTTTTCTTACTTCAGTCTGCTTCTAAAAAGTATAGTGACTCTTGCAAAATAACACAGGCAGCCATTGTGGTTTCTTCTATAATTCATAGAACAGTATAAAATGCAAGAAAATTATCTCAGAGATACTGCTTTTCAGAGAAATATTCATCAGCTTCCTGCAGAAACTAGGTACCAGCACAAATCCTTCAGTATAACTTATTTTTTTCTTTCTTTTTCTTTTCTTCCTATTTCAGGCTAAAAATATAAACCTCAAGTTTATTTAAACCTGACAAAAATTGTGAAAAATTAAACCTATAATCCCTATTATCTTAATAGAAACTTATTAGAAAGTTAATAGAAACCATAATTTACTCTAAGCATTGTATGTTAATTAGACAGGGGTAAAACTAGGCTTGACTGTCATCTAGGAACTGGACAATGACTTTATCTTTTATGTAAAAATTAAATAAATATAGATCATTATTAGCCCTATCTTTTTTGTTAAAACTCAGCTATTTTTATGTTGGAACAGTTCTTGATGAATTTTGTATATGATACTTCTTTTGCTATCCATGCACTCTGGACAGGAATGTAAATATGCAGGCTAGATACACAGAATCTTCTAAAAGCAGACAAAACTCAAATTTTCACTAGCACACCATCTTCTGATATTTTCCAGCAATTATTTCTGCATCTCACGATTGCATCTCTGGCAGTGAGTCCTCAATATATTTTTATTCTTGACTGGCTGCAGATTGCTCAGGCTTCACACAAAAGATTCAATCTGAAGGTACTTTTAGATGAAGTTCTTTTGACTGTGAGTAGTATAGAGTGACTGACTCATTTCAGATGTAGTCCCACAGAGAAAACATGGCATATCTACTGCACTGGAAGTGGAATCTAAAAAAGAAAACCTGGGAACTGGGGTTAAATTGAGAGTTCTTAAAAAGAAAAAATGGTGTGATTAAATGCTAGCCAAGAAATCTTTAGGTTTAATGTGTTATGCTTTAATTCTGAAATGAATATTTTTAATCTAGTTTTGCACCACTGATTTTTAATTATTTTTTAAATTTTTTTTTGGTGGCAGTGTGTTGCCATGGTTAGAACAGAGGCAGTATACAACAATGCCTCTGTGATGGCTGAGATGAGGCGATTTATTCCTCTGAGCTTAGCAGCTTCCTGAACAAACCATTTTAAAGCAACAAAACTAGATATAACAAATGTGTTATTTATACAGGTATTGCTACATTTTATCAGATGGCCCCGAGGGACTTTGGCTCTACTATTCTCTTATTCCCTGATTTCCAGAGTTGTCATGTAACATAATGGTATTTAACAAATTTCATTTGGAACCTGATTCCACTCAAGGTCACTAAGATTTCAAACCCTGTAACCTATGTTCAGTAATTGACCTGCAGTTATTAGTGCTCTCCTTTAGCACTGCAGTATAAAGAGAAGGACTTCTGAGAATTTTCTGAGGCAGGAAAAACCTCACAAATTATTTGTTAAACTGGGAAATGCAGTATCGGTCAGTGTATGCAGGTTCTGGGCCAGTGAAGGGAGCTTTGCTGTTGTCCTCTCTAAATTTAGTACCAAGTAATTTAGAAAGCTAATTTAACATCAGATGATGTCTTGCATTTATTTCAAGGATACTTTTTGAACAGATAGATTTTAATGGAGAACATTACATGATTTTTTTAAGCCAATATAGAAGCCCAGATTCTTTTAATCTAATCATAAGCCCTGAGCAGAGACACCCAAATTAATAGCACAGTTGCCTATCTTTCCTCTAAAGTCAAGGGAGAGAAATGGGGAAAACTAACACAACTTACTACTTATCTACATCACAATGTCAAGGTCGTCTTTTTCCGCTGGTTGTATACAGAGCTTACCATGATTTTCATTTTAGGCTATTGATTGAGATGAGAGAATCCATGAGATATTCATTGCTGAATATCTCATGGGATTTCAGGAGAATGTTGAGAGAAGGTCTAGTAAACAAACAAGTCAATCAGTCTTCATTTAGTCTCAGTTCTTAGATCTAAATATTTTCTCAAACTCAATTTTATAACTTTAAATTTCCAACTTTAATATGCATTTTAAATTTTCCAAATAACGTTAATACCTTAACAGTAATCACTGCTTTCTCTGTTTGGGAATCACAGCACTTCAGCAAAAAGTATTAATTACCAGCTTGAATCAGTCTTTTTCTGATGTCTTATTCTAGTACATGTAGTTAATTTAAGGCGATCAAAACACCTAAGGTATTTCATTTATTCTTCCTCCTGCATGCAATAACATCTTTTTGGACCAGAGAAATGTTTGTGCAGGAAATCTCTAAAGAAGGCAAGATTGTAGATTTCTTAAAGAAGGCAAGATTGTAACATGGGTTCCAAATACAGAGGAATTACATGAGGTCATTCTCTGGCGATGGCTAGGGAACTTTTCCTATGTAAAGACAAGTATCCTTGAATTAGGAAAAAATGCAACAGTGTAAGCCAAGGGTGATAGTGCTAAAAATCTTTGAATCTATCATTTCATCCACTCAAAGAGCTCTGAATAAGGGTCTGCATATGATTCCTTTTGTGGACATTTGTCCACATGCTTCAGTAGGCATTGGGACATACCAATGAGGTTAAATGCAATGTCTATTGAATCAAATGCAATTATATCCCTCAAATCCAATCAGCTCTGTGTCAGTCTTGTAAATTTTACAGTAGTCTGCACTATATTCTAGTAGCTGTCTGAGTGTAATGCCTGTGAGGCAATTTGCTGCTCACTATTTGTATCTTGTCTACATAAATGGACAGGATATTCAGAAATTTTGGAGGAAGCAAGCATTCCTCCTTGTTTGCATAAGGCTGTGTTCTGTTAGATAAACAAGTTCTCTGAACAGGTTCTTTAGGTCAGTGGCACTTTTTAATGCTGAAAAGAATTTTTTAGTAGCATTCACACTTCTGTAATAGAAAACAAAATATTTGAAGTTTGCTTTGGGGGTTTTTCCCTTGAAAAACATAGAATTTCTCTAAATATTTTTTTTGTTCCACCCCCGCCCCCATCCCCCATGAATAGGAGCAGGTTTACAAAAGCACTCCTCAGTAATTACCATGAAAAACAGTGCCTGTGTAACAGTGACATTCATAAATCTATGTATTTCTTGCATGCTTTCATGTTTTTCAGATAAGGCATGACAAGCTGTGGCATTTTTACATATTATGACTGTTGGAAATAATAGTCCTCATCAAAAGCAAAATGTAGTGCAATTGACTAGACTGTCATCTACTTATATCAGAATAATAATACTTTGAAACCTTGTTGCTCACGCTGTTCTATAAATTAATATTTGAAACCTGTAAGATTCAAGAGGTGAAGTTTGACATACACATTTTACAATCTTCTATAAATCTGTAATTGCTTTCTTTCTTTTTTTTTTTTTTTTTAATCTCTCATTTTGCAGTGGAAATTAAATAAATCTTAGGGTCAGACCCAGGTGTCCTTAAACATGAGCAATGCCCTGGTTTACAGGAATAGTCCTCTAAAATTATGGCAACAAGCTTTCAAGTAAGTTACTAATCAGTTTGAGAACAGGTTCCAGGCTCCAGTCAATGTTCAAATTATACCTGAAAATAAGACATTAAGAAATTCACAGTTGACTGTGCCTTTTTATATGCAACATGTATCATTATTTAAAAGGAAAATAAATACACACACACACACACACACACATATATATACACATAATCAATCCTAGGCAGCTTTGTTTTCTGTAGGAAACACCAATGAACTAAGAACTAATCTCTTAAAAAGCCTTAAACATTATTATCATAATCAAGAAATTACGAAAAAAAAATCTAGGTTTTACTTCTACCACTGACCCTGGTTTGTTGAATAAAGTTACTTTTATTTTTAATTTGACTTTTAATTTATTTTATTGTCATCTAACTGGCTTTCTGTAGAATAGCAAAGAAATACTGTTAGCAAAAATGATTTTGATGTTTTTGTTGGCCAGCACATTTTCAAACACTCTGCACTTCAAGTGGTTTATTTATGAAAATAAAGAGCACTTAATATTTACGAATATCTTTTTGAAAAAATATCTTTTTTATCTTTTTAAGCTTTTAAAGACAGCTTTTATACAACACTTTGAAGGCTGAGAAGTTTTCAGAATCTTTACTGTAATCCTTGCCAAACTCTTAAAATAGCAAAACAAAACAAAAGCTCACACCCAGCTTTCCCTATGGGTGCAATGTCATGAGCAAAATGTTGACTCCTGAGTGATAGAATGTGACACACTCCAAATCCAAAACGGATTTTACACAAAAATGCCATAGCTCATCATGTTAGTGTCTCTGTCAAACAGAAAAATTACATTTTCATGAGCAGTTGGTTACCTTTTCTTTCAATTTATGTCTCTCTTACGTTGTAACAGTGGCATTTGATAGCAGAAAAATTGGAGAACACAGATTAAGTAATGGATGATTTTCTAGTGTTCAGCAAGATGCTGTCAATGATCTAGGTGTCATGAATTAGGAGAGAAAAGGAAGGAAAAAGTAATTGTGAAATTTTAACTTCATTTTTTTTTCAAGAGAATAATAAAATGTTCACTATTTAGTGATCAACAGGGCTAATGTATCAAACATAAATTTATGTGACAGGCTGTCATCTGAGCTCTATTTCTGACATGGCTTTAGGATCCAATCACAAGTTATTTAAAAGCTATCATTTTTAATTACTTACAAATAGTTCTAATGAGCATGTTGCAGAATTTTGCTATTTTAAACACTTTTCAAAAACCTCATTAAATAAGAATTAATTTTGACATGGTTCTAAGTCAGAAATCTAAAATTATAATCATCAAATAAGCTCAACCTTGTTTCTGTAGGAGCAATAAATTTTGTTAAAGTAAGATGCAATTTGAATTAACAAAGATTCTGACATCTTTTTCTTAGTAGTTTCATGTCTATGGTTCTCAAGAAAAGGAGTATTTTTGATTGTTTTGCCATTATGTAAATGAGTACTAAAGAAAGGTAAATAGAGACTCAACTTTTTGATTGTCACACCTTTGAGAAAGTTGTTGATTTGAAAGAGAATGTCTATCTAATTTCTGTGTATGTATATTTTGAAGAACAACCTGTCTAGCATTTTCATTAGCTTGAGGGCTTGGTTTAGCATTTTCAGAAATGAATATTAGGGATTAAAAAGTGTTGATAGCAGTGCCATTGTACATGCTAGCAAAAACTTTAAATAAACATAGAGTTGTAGGGAATGGGTTTTACTTAACACATCTTGACTGTCTTATAACTGCAGTATTTGAAAGCCTAAAAGGTATTGAAAATTTTTTTTAATAGCTAAACCTAAAAACTGAGGCCCTCTGAAATATTATCTCTGTGAATATTCTGCTTTAATTATTTTCTCTTTCTGCTAAGTTTTCTGAATGGCAGCTATAGTATACAAAAAATGTATTGTACAAATTTCATGTTTATTTTACCTTTCTTTAGAGGACAATCTCAAGTTCTCTTTAAAAAGACTGTTCATGATTTAAAAGATGACCAAAACAGTTTGCTTTCATTGCTATCAGACAGGTGAGATGGCTTCCCTGATTCTAGATGAGGTTTAAAAAAACAAGAGAGATAGGCTATGCCCCATTAATCTCAATTAAGGCCTAATCTAAGGTGATGTTCTGTGGTCAGAGAATTGAGTATTTCTTCAGATGCCATGGGATTTAGCATTTCTGTTGAAGAATTTACCTTTTGGCTGAACTTGGAAATTAATTTGTCTTAGAAATTAATTTTTATTCCTCGTCATCCACATTCTTCTTGTGATTATGCCTTGCGCTCCAGCCCTCCTCATAAAACAGCATTTGGGGGTTTCTGGTGGATTCCCTTGCCATTGTGTAATGGAGCAAGGCAGCAGAGGCTCTGGGAACTGGAGCTGGGTCCTGCTCTGCACACCAGTGGATGGAGGTTGCTGGTTTCTCGTGCATGGGGAATGCTACCAGCCAGCAACCAGGAGTCCTTGCAGATAAATAATTGAGTCCAGCTGGCACACACATGGGAAAGATAACAAGCCTGCCAGAATGACACTGTAGGAGAGGTCACTCTGGAGTTGTGGCTGGACTTAACGGGGAGGAAAGTATCATGATTCTATCCAGATACAATCTGTACATAAAAAGTCCCTTACACAAATGTGTACTAAAGAGCTTTGGACTATCTGGGAATTAATTTCAGCTGAGTTCTTGCAGAGACTATGAAGAAAAATGACATAAGGTAGTATTTTGCTACTGAAGAGAAAGCTGCCTTGCTGCAGAACATGGCAGGTGCTGCACTGGACTCTGCTGTTGCCATGGATGCTCAAGGTTAATCTTGCTCAGTATAAATCTGAAGCTCTTGATTTCTTATTTAATGTGTTAGTATTAACTGGGAATGTTTTTCAGTTGTAGCTACTACTGATTTGATATAATTTCTGATGTTTGGGAAGGAAGTATTGTAATTTCAGGATGTAGGTTGTTCAAGCATCTCTAAACTCCAATTAAAAGGCTCAAGATGCTATTTACATTTTCCTTTTTTTCTTTTTTTTTTTCTTTTAAAGTTCAGCTCTCTTAAGAATCTAGCCCTGCATTTGTCCACATTTGATATGAACTACAGTTTACCTTATCATTAGCTACTAATTTTCATCTTCTTACTTTCTGCATTTAGAGAATCACAATTTTGACCAATGTATTTCACTCATGCTTAGAATCACATCCTCCAGTCTACAAGCACACAGTGTGGCTGACTCCAGTTTAAGACTGATTCTCTCTTCAAATGTGCTCATGGTTCGTATCACCAGGCTCCTGAGGTCAAGGCGGCTTCTGATTCACTGCTGCCTTTATGTGGCTCCAGACAGCATGAAAACTTAGGTCACTGTGAGAAAGTTGGAGTAAAGCAAACATGGGAGTCTTTTTTTTGGTTCTTTTTGTAGGTTTGGTGGTTTGACTGTTCAAGAAAAACATGCATTAGATTCATTGAACAAGAAAATACACAAAATGTTTCGGAAGTGAGAATGTAGAGTCCTTACCAAGCTCAGGCTGGGTTGCTTAAGCTGTGCAGTCATGGGAGAACAAAGATATGGTGGGGAGGTTGCCAGAATCCATTGCAAAGCAATTGTAATAGCCATCTTCACTTTGCCTTTGCCCAGAGCTGAGGGAAATTTAGTACTCTAGCAAGCGAGAAGATGAACTATTAATAATGATCTCATTAAAATATGGAGCATTTTTTAATCTGCTTTGAATGCTAAGATCCTGAAGCAGAAAAAACAGCTCAGTAAACATACAGGAATATATTTTCTCCACAGCAGACTGATGAAAATGTATCAGATTGTGCTGTCTGCATTTTCACTGCTGCTGTCTCCTCAGCTAATTTGAGAGACTCGGATCTTCAGGCATTGTAGCAATGGTGATGGCTACACAGTCTGTTGCTGACAAAAATGTGATTTTTGTCACTGAGATAAAAAATAAACATTGGATTTATAGCATATTTTGTATGGGATTTTGTTATAAAGGTAAGCACTTAAAAGGAATTTTAATCACAATGATTGTCTTACTGGAAGTGAAAGAGCTCCATGTAAAAAATTAGTTTTAAAGGTGTTAAGTTTTAACATGTATATCTTTGAAATCCTAAATGTGCTAATCCTGTACTGATGACCTGGCAGTCCTGTGTGGTTATATCTTGCTAAAATAGCTTCATGGCTACATATAATCTGAAAAATGGAGTCGTTTAAAGAGTTAATAAATCCAGATCATCAGGTCCCTGGAAATTTATTCATTTTATTTTATTTTACTTAATTTTAATAATGTGCTCAAGTGTACTATTTGAATATTTAAAGTTCAGCACATGCTTTGCTGAACTATGGCTTGATTATTACTATGAGTGAATTTTTATCACATATGCAGAGAACTGAATTCATTAGTCTTCACTACTTTCTTGCTTATTATGTAGAGCTTAGGAAAAGTTTTCGTTTCTCCTTGAGGTATATATAAATCTTGATAGTAATGCTGTGGATTACACCTTCTCTATTGGGTTTGTGTGGCCAGGTTTTGCTGCGATGGAGGGGTGGGGACAGGGCTCTGGCTTCTGTGGGAAGCTGTGTGTGCTAGAAGCTTCCCCTATGTCCAACAGGGCCAATGCCACTCCAAAATGGACCTGTCTCACACTGGAGAAGTTCATGGAGGATTGTCTTCCATGGGAGGGACTTCACACTGGAGTAAGAGTATGAGCAGCTCTCCCCTTGAGCAGGAAGGAGCAGCAGAGACAATGTGTGATGAACTGACTGTCGCCCCATTCCCAGTCCTGTGTGTGCTGCTGGGGGAGGAGAGAGAGAATTTGGGAGTGAAGCTGAACCAGGGAAGAAGGGAGGGGTGGGGGAAAGGTGCTTTTAAGTTTTGGTTTTATTTCTTATTTCCCTACCCTGATTTGATTGGAAATAAATTAAATTAATTTCCTCAAGTCTGTTTCGCTCATGATGGTAACTGGTGGGTGGTATCTCCTTGTCCTTATTCTCAACCATGAGCCTCTTGTTACATTTTCTTTCCTCTGTCCTGCTAAGGAAGGGAGTGATAGAGTGGCTTTGGTGGGCGCCTGGCCTCCAGCCACAACTGGTTACTGTATTTGGCTAAAGATAAGGTAGCTTTTTTATTTTGAAATGATGCAGCCTGTGACTAAGTTATTTGGTTTAGTATCCTTTCTTGTATTGCAAGGACACATCAAAGAAGGTTAGAGATCAAGGGTAAATCAGAAAAAAATAATTGGTGAGTGTGTGCCACAAAGAATACCAAAGGTCTTGAAGAGAGCTGTTGGAGAACTGTAGCTATCTACAAAGCTGTTTTTCCTATGTCCTAGTGAATCTTACACAAATTTTATGTGCCTTTTGAAGGTGTAGCGCAGGATTTGAAGAAGCCTCTGCCCTTCTGAATGAGGAGGCTCCATGGCCAGTAGAGGTTTCCTGGTGCATCTCGAATGGCAGAAGGCAGTACAGTATCTCTTTTTAGCCCAATTACCTGAACCTCAATTATAATGATCAGGGAACTCATATGTGGGCTTCTCCCATTCTTCTTTGTTTTTGTGATGTCCCCATAACTAGAGGGAGCTGACTGCTGGTCCCCTGCTCCTCCTCTTGTTGAGTCTGCTGGGGCTGCACAAGCCAGGCCTGGGGACTTGATCTGTCGTGTCACTGCTCTGTAAAAGTGGCTTCTCCATTGTACTGTTGTTCCCTCAGTGAGGGACTTTTCTGTGGAGGACTAAACAGTCATGTCACATGTAAGATGTGCAGTCCTTGTAAGCTCAGGACTGTGAGAAAGAACTGCAACAGTATTTGATAACGGTTATATCTTGATAAGGATGTGTATCTTATATTTCTGCTATATTTTTGTGAAACTTTTTTTTCTCAGCAAAACCTCATGCCATTATCCTAAGCTAATCAGAAGTGAACTAAAGAAAAAAAAAAAAAAAGTTGAAGAGGATTAGTTAGGTAGGCTGGAGAAAATATATTCATAAGTATATAGTGTCAATTATTTAATCATAAATTCCGTTATGAAGTGAAAGGATAACTATATGATTTAAATTATACAAAGAAGCCTTCTATTTTGACAAATGTCACAGTATTGTATAAACACAGAATGCTAAATAATAGCAAGATTGAATAAGAAAAATAATAATGTTTTCGAGACTTTTTTTTTTCCAAGTAAAGACTGGGTTTAGTAAATTTAACCTTCTTCTCAACAGTTTTAGCAAAAATACAGAATAAATCAGATAAAGAAAAGAGAGAAAGTATTTAGTATTCTTAAATTCATATCTATTATTATAGCTTTAAGGAAGAAAAAATATTTATATATATTTGAAGTATTTCTGTGGTGTTTTCTTTTCCAGTAAATCAACTTGGGGAGATTACATATACAGAACTTTCTTGATAAAATTTACCAATTTAGATGAGCTCTAGCTGTCCTCACACAAAGAGGTCTATTAAAAAGTCTTTTATAATTTTAATAACATATCATGCAGCTATTTAATGACATTTTGATGTCCTAACTGCTCATTGAATATTTACTCCCCATTGCTTTTCATAGCTCGTATTACCAACAGCATGTTTTCTGTAAGTCAAACTGTTTCTGTCGCCATTTTGAAAGAAAATATAGGCAAGTCTCGCAGTAGGATATTTTGAAATATTTAGTTAAGTGGAACAGTCTATTGAAGAGTAGTCTTTTTAATGTAAGAGAAAATAAAAATTATTTTATGAAGAGTATTGCAACAAATTAATTTGTATCAGACTAAATCTAAAAGATGTAATAAAAACCACAGAAACTCTGAGCCAGCTGACAGATGTGTTTGCTGTACATGCAAGCTATTGTTGCATGTAAAATCTCTGAACAATTTAGTTTTAGAAAAGGCTTGATTTGCCCAGTAACAGTTGTAATATCATAAGGTCTTATACAATTTTGTTTTAATTAAGAGGTTATTTTTCACCGATTCCCTTAAATTAACTTTTCTGGCTACTGCTGGCCTTTCTTTTTTTTCTTTCTTCCCTCAGCATTTGATAATTACTGTAACACGTCTGCCAAGGAAAATTTAAAATTATGAACTTTTCCAAATACTCACAATGCTGTTCCATCACAGTAATGGGTCTGTTCAGGCTGGAGCTGCTCCTACAGACAGAAAAGACATCAGTGAGTTGAAATGGTCTCTGTGACATTCTTTAATTTTGGTACTTCTCTAAGTTCAGAAATCACCCTGATTTTTGACCCATGAGATCAGGTACTTTTCTGAGCTTTTAGAAAATATATGAATAATAGAAATTAGCTGCAACTAGCATGTGGGGGGTTTTCACATCACTTTCTTGAAGAAGCATTTGAGTGTATCTGAGATTAAAGCTTAATGCTTCCTCCTACAGTAGGACTCCTTATCTTTTTTTTATTTCTCCTGAATGAGTCTGAAATGTCATCTCTCCCAGCTTGCAGGCATATGATCCCTGGCACAGCTGTGCATTTGCACAGAAATTTGATGGAATTTCACCTGTCATCTTAGCTTGTTTCCTCAGCTTTGAATACTAGCCACTCATCATTAGGGCCTGATTTATCTGTGAGTGTGCAGCTGAAGCAGAGCAGGAGCGCCCCAGGCTCTCGCCCATATTGCACGGAGCATCATGGTAAATCTCCGTGGCCAGAGCAGCACTGGGATGCAGAATTTGGTTCTGCTGGAAGCACAAAGGACTGCAGAGGAGAGCCCATAGAGCAGTGGAGGGCATGGTCCTCTGCTTGAAGGCCAGCCTGTGGGGATGAGTTGTGTCTGTGGAGGAGCAGCACAGTGAGAGGCGTTGAGTCCCTGGGTAGTGTGTGAGCTCTTGGGGCCACTTGGTCACTCCTGTGCTTGAATGCCTTGCACTGTGCCACTGTGTTTGCCAAAGCTTCAGGCTGAAACTGAATTAATGACATGCAATGGCACCAAACTGGAAATACACTCAATTTGTCATGTACAGCAGTTGTAAGTTGTAATGTATCAGTGTTGTAAGCTGAAAAATATCACTAAGCCTGACTTTATTCTGACTGGTGGCACCGATACAATACGTGGCTGAACAGGAATTCACATTGAAGTCTTTTATGTATTACTAAATAATTAATATGCGGAGATTTTGGAATTAGCTAATACTTTCTAGGTGAAGATAATAAATGTGTTTTAATAATTCTTTTCTTCCTGCCACTTGATTTATCAATTCTTAAAATATTGAATTGCAAATGTATTATGGCTTTTTTATGTGTGTCTCTTTCATGAGAGCTGCTAGTACATTTTGTTTTTCTGTTGAGTTACATGACTTAGTGACAATCCTATTTAGTCAGGAACTTCGTGTATCATCCAGTGAAATATTAAAAGGTTTTAACTATTAAATTATTTTTATGTATATGCAGCATGCAAGGCTGTGCACTAAGCAAATTCCTTTACCATTTTTATTACTAGAAATCTAAAATAAATAATAGATTGGTTTATAAATCCTTTTGTAGACCTATTTATCATAATGGCTCTGTTAATCATAAACAAGAAAGAGTATTTGCTAAGATCGCTATACTTACTGAAGAAAAAAGAAAAGTAGTGCTGTGTTAAATGCTAACCTCTAATTAAAGAATATGTGTTGAGAGAACAGAAAACACAGAAAAATCGGTGAAGGAGTGAAGTTATTTAGCTATAGTGGCCTTTTCAATAATATATCCATGACAATTCCAAGAAAAGGCATTGAAATGGAGTTCAGTTCATGGAATTCTCGTACTAAGCCTGTTACTCTATTTAATTTAGACAATGGCATTGACAGTTGATTCTTCAAGAGATGAATAAGTGATGCACTGCTTTATACTGAATTCCTTTAAATCTGCACTACTTTGAATTTCAATTATGGTTCAATGCTAGCTTGTCTTTTTCTGCATATTTAACTGTAAAGAAATCTCACATGTGAAATATATTCTGTTTTCAGTGACCTTTTCCTTCCTTTTCCTCTTTGGTAACTTTAGGTTTATATAAGCATGTAGACATGATAGAAAAATGAGACTGCAATACAGTTATTTTGATGTTTAGTACATTTTTTTTCAATTCGATCAATAACCTGAATTATCATTACAATGCAGTACTCACCTCTTCTTTTCTGAATAGCTTAAATTGCAAAACCATGTTGGATGGGAGCAGTCACAATTGTTATAGTAATGTCACACAGCTATTCCATGCTAAAATTTTATTTATTCTGGGAATTTTATTAATTCTGGGAAGGGAATCAACCATTGCATTTGAAATACATCTCTCTCTTCTCCATGATTTTTTGTGTTTTTTTCTGTGCATATATATGATATGTGCATCATTTTTAAGTGTATATTTTCACTGTTTAAAACTTTCTTTAAATAAAATAATTGCCATTTATATTTTTTTGGGTTTTAAAAATATATTTTCTATGTAAATGAACATTTCTAAATTTGATAACTAATACAGACCTAGACTGATTATATACTAGCTCTATGAAAGAGAACACATATGGGATGTTTTATCTATATCTGGAGCTGCTGTTTCAGCTATCAAATTAATGGAAGTGTAATGGAACACTTAGTAACAAAATTAATGGTCTGCATTCTTTTCTTTGTCACTCGATCTGTATGGCTCCATTAGGTCTGATTTCTTCAGTTACAAGAAGAAAGAACAATGAATATGCTGGCACTTTGCTATGTATTAGAAAAGAATCTATCACTTTATGTATTCATGAGCTAATTGGCACCTTGTTACCTCAAACTTCAGTGAGATGATATAAGTTAAAGAACATCTATTCTGGTATAGATTTATTTACAACATAATTTATTGATTCTAATATTTGTGTTATTCTTGGATTCATAAAAGAAGGAGGTGAAGGATATTTGTTTCTTCTGTCACTGTTCATTATCACAGATATTTCTACTAGACGAAGTGGTTTCTCTGGGATTTTACTGTAATCCACAGGATTTTATTTTTATTGTGCTCTTTTCCTACTACTGCACTTGATAGTACTTGTTTCAAGGTTCAACCATGTACAAAAGATGAAATGTAATAGCAATCATGTTTTCTTTCTATTAAAGTATGGATTTTTTTGAGAGATTAATTTACTGGGACAATTCTCTGTGAGACCATTTTACAGCTACCATCTAATATCAAAACCCAGTGCCACAACCTTTCTTAAAGTCATGCAATCTATTTTGACACAGATAGCTGTTCCAGGCTTTATATTTTTGTTAGGGTTGTAGCTGAAAAGCTGTGTAGATGCACAGGTGTTTCTATCTTAAGGATTTTTGGATTACGAGGGCTGAAATATTTTTGAACTTTTTCTCACCTTTTTCATTAGCCTGGCCCTGGTCCACAGTTTTCAAAATCCATACAAATTTGCCATTCCAGTCTTTAAAGATACCAATATCATCTAACTACAGTTGGTTGGGTGATGGAATATGGGCAGTGGGACAATGAACTAGTAGATCTGGAAAAATTTCTTGAAACTCTATGCCTGCTCAAATGGGGCCATCTCTAAATCACTCAGGGTTTTGCCATATTAGAGGATTTTTCATCTTATGTGTATTGGCACATTTCAGAGCCTCTCTCCAAACTGGCAAGTATCCAGCCAGCAAAACATAGTCTGAATAGACCTGTGCTGCTCCAGAATTACTCATGACCACCTCCAATGAGTTTGTGTCATGAAACAGAAAGTTTGAGAAGAAAATTTTATATATAGCTGATGTTCCATAGTACCATGGGAAAGTCTATGTATAAAACGTCTTAGCTAACTTGCATGTGAAGGAAAAAAATTATGAGGCTATATTACATCAGAGAATAGAAAACACAATTTGAAACACTGTGATTGTTTCTATTGCTTTATCTTCATTTGATTTGAGAAAATGTTAGGTTTTGTGTTTGAATGTTTATAATTGGCCATGACATTTGAGAGGAGTGTGCAGTATTGCTAGAATATAAAAGACTAAAGCAAAAGTGACTACCAAACCAGAGACTGGCCTTTTAAATTGTAGTTTTGTCACTGTTGATCAAATTTCTCAAATACATAGGTAGTATGGCACTTGTAGTTTAGTTCTATTTCTAATTTGTTGGGTAGCTATTACTGTTCTCTTTCAGTGGTATTTTAGGGGATTTGCACAATTTAGACATTTATTAATGAGACCCGAAGTGTTGACTGTTTGCTAGGCTGAAATGTGATGAAACAAGATAGTCTTTCTTCTTCAGAAGTATATTCATACCCAAGTACTTTTCCTAGTACACCCTCAGAGAGGATTTTTGTGTTGACTCAATGTTAAGTGCTGTACTTTATTATTTTCTTCATATTACCTTTGTTTATTGTCTTCTGTGACTGATCTAGATATTCCAAGATTTCTAATTTTGCACTTTGTAATGTGATTATTACATCACCTGTTACAAAGACGTAAGTGCTTTGTATATATTTCATGTTTTTATTGAAATAATTAAAATTTCAGTCAAAATCCCCCTAAGTCAAAATACATTATAAGGAAATAATGAAACAGTCCTATTAATTTTCTAATTTTGATTGTTTTGGAGGTTTTTTTAAATGAAAGAAATAGTGAAATGTGTTTATAAACATTTCATCAAAATCACCATTTTGTTTTCAGAAAAACATGAAAAGAAATAGCAAGTGAGGAAAAGAAAGATAGCGTTTCTTGATTGTGCAACACTTAATGAGAATTTATGTAGCCTTAGGAAAAAAAAATTAAAAATAACAATGTCACAGTCAAAACTTTGTTGTGAGAAAACCAGGAAAATTCCATTATAGGAGAAGCCACCAAGTCACAGCTGTAATAAAATCACACTTTACAGCATCTAACTGACTGTTAATAGAGTTAATTCAGAGAACGATAGTACCCTTTACACTACAAATTATCAAATTAATACACAAGTCTCATCAAAACAGTTTAAAAATCTCACACAACCACTTTCAAGTGTCTATCTTTATCTCAGTTGTTATGCTACCCCTTTGGGTCCCAAGGTTGGCAATATTCATCCTCCTCAAAAAGACACGAAAAGGGTGCTTTCATGAGTTGCTGCCACCCTGAATTCTTCACCAGGAGAATTGTGATGTCAATGATTTTTTCTTTCTCAATTTCCACTAATTTAGCACTTTTTCTAATTTTTTTCCCTTATATTTTATTGATTTTCACTTTTTGTCTCTATTTATTATATATTTTATTTTGTGCTAGTATATTCCTTGTTATTCACTGTGTTTTCTTTTTGCGCACCTTAAAACCTTTCCAAGAGTCAGTTGTTTGTTTTAATGACCATCCCTAGGTTTTTTTCAGTCTGTTTTTATTATCCTAGGCCTACGGTCCTGTATACCTCATTATTATTTGCAAATCACAAATATTTCATCCTATATAGAATATTTACTTTTTAGTGCATATGTAAAAACTCTGATTATATCACAAAATTATGCAAATAAAAGTGGTATAAGGAAAACTATAACAAATTAGTCAATAGTCACCAGATATTTAGAAAATTTGTTGCAGCTAAACAAGCTGAATCAAAACTCCAGGCAGCAGAGGTAAGTTCAGACAAATCCTGAGAAATTAATCTTGAGGCCTTGCAGAGCCAATACAAGGTCTACAGCTTGTTACTGGCAGTGTATTCTGAATTGCAGGGCAATGATACAGCTGTAGTAACATCCCTGCATTTTTGTTTTGTCTCTTTGTCTTATGACATGTCTGGAGTTATTCAAAACGCATGTGAATGTGACATGTGGGGGTATGGTTTTGTGGTGAACAGTGACTTAATGGTTGGAGTCAATGATCTTAGAGGTCTTTGTCAGTCTAAGTGGTCTTCAGTTCTATGATTCTATGGTTATTGCTTCCAAATAGAAAACTGACAAGTTAGGAAGTCTAACTTTTTCTAAAGTTTTAAAGATTTGTGTTGCCACATTCTCTTCATAGAGAAAAGCAAGGCACAATTCTTCCCAGGAATATTTCTGGGTTTCATATTCTCTGAACCTCAGAGAAAGGGAAAAGACAATTCTTATTTTACTTGCTGTGCCTGTATTGTGCCAAAGTAGAATGCAGTATGGAGATTGTTTATCCAAAGTGAAGATGTTTTGTTCCCTTAGCCTGTCAGGGCCAAGAAAGTGTGTGTGTGTTGGACCGTCACAAGACAGTCACGAGAGAATTGGAGATGAGGGCAGCTCCGTGCAGTTGTGTGCAGAGTGAGTGCATGGCAGATTCAGTTTAGATGCAATGTATATAATATAGTATAATAAAGTAAATAATTAGCCTTCTGATAAGGTAGAGTCAGATGCATCATTCTCCCTCACCAACATCGGAGTTGCCCTTGCTTCGATAGGTTTGGATTTTTTGATTCTGCATTGCTGTTTCTCAGGATATGTTTAGTGGTGTTGCTCTTCATTGCTTCAGAGTTGTTACAGCATTTGAAATCTTGGCTGTTTAAGTTACAACAAAATCAAGAAGGCTTAAGGAAAAAAAGAAGCAAGGGAAAATCTGTGGGGAATGTTCCTAAACCAAAGTGAACTCATGAGAGGACCTGAATTTAGCTGTTTGGGTAGACTACATTCTCTGGGAAAGCTGAGAATACCCTTGTTAGGGTGTGGTAGTTTCACACCAGCCAGCAACCCAGCTCTACACAACTGCTCATCCACTCCCCCACCAGCAGAATCTGGGAGAGACTTGGAAAGGTAAAAGCCAGAAAAGTTGTGGATTGAGATAAAGACAGTTTAATAGTAGAAGCAAAAGCCATGCACACAAGCAAAGCCAAACAAGGAATTAATTCACTGCTTCCCTTTACAATCTCAGGGAGAGCAGGGCCCCATCACGTGTAATGGTGACTTGGAAACTCAAACACCATAATTCCAAACCTTCCCTTCTTCCTACTTTTCTCAACTTTACATACTGAGCATGATGTCATATGGTCTGGAATATACCTTTGGTCAGTAGGGGTGACCTGTCCTGGCTGTGTCTTCTTCCAACATCTCAGGCATCCCCAGTCTCCTTGCCAGTAGCAGTCTCAGTAAAAGGCAGATAAGGCCTTGAATCTGTGTAAACCCTGCTCAGCAGTAACAAGAACATCTCTATTTTTATTAATCCTGTGTTCAGCACAAGTCCAAAACACAGCCTAGTACCACCCAAGGTGAAGAGAATTAACTCTACCCCTGCCAACACCAGCACACCATCACACTGTTATTTGGACTTTTCTTTTTCTTGAAATCCAAACTGAGTACCTGTCATTTCCATAGACATTTTGATGTCCTCCACTGTATGCTACATTGCATACGGTCTTGTACAGTCTGAATACTACTTTTCTCATTTTCATGATGTATTTTAGAACCAGAGGATGTGATATAATTGTAAGACTTCATACTAATAAAGGTGGTTTATCCAAGCCTATTAGGACAAAATGAGCAAGATTGTTCTAAGTACCACTGCAGATAGCACTATCAGTCTTAGGCTTATCTTTTCCTTATTCAGTGCCAAAACTAATCAGTTTCCGTACAACTAACATACTAACAACAAACACACACTGAGGAAATATGCTTTTAGCACAGTAAGAATGTCAAAACAGTATTATTAATTCAAAACTTACTTTGCAGATAAAATTGCTGTGTTAATGAAGTGACCTCTTAGTTGTTCAACTTAATATTCAAAGATTTAAAAAAAGTTTAAACAGCTCAGCTTAAGCACAATAATATGGATTCAATTCAATATAGTGGCTGTTGTTGCCACACAAGAACAACAAATAGGTCATAATGTAGAAATAACCCCCAACTATTTAATTGCTGGTATCTTTGTGGTGGAAAGGAAACACATTCCTCAAAGAATTTATATCTTTAGAGTACTGATTTTTTTTTATAGTTAAGCCAGTATTTCAAGGGAACAAACTTATTTTCTTATGTAAAGGGAGAAAATAATGTCTATAAGTGAAGTGATTAATTAATAGATTATCTCACTATTTCACTGTTACAACAGAAATTGTAGCCTTTTAGTTCACTCTTCTGAGTTCATTCATATCTAACCTTGATGAGGGTAAATCCATTAGCAAGGGCAGGTTATTCTCTGCGAACAATTCTGTTCTTCCTCAGTGAAATTCATGGCTGCTGTAGTAAGTACAGAATAATAATAGGCAATGGAAAAAAGTTATTATGGTTGTTTGCAGAAGTCAAACATCAAGGTGCTTTTAAAGTGAACCTTTACATTATTATAAAAGAAGTCCTATAGCATCAGTGTAATTTGTTGTTTAGCAAAGGCTTCCATCACCCAACAGTATCTGTTTTTCCTTTTTAAGTCTAGTCATGTTGTAAATCATGTTTATAGGAAGGAGATTTCTTTATTAGTTTCAAGGCAGATGATGGTCAGTAGAAATATTCCTCTGGGTAAAATTATTCCCAGCCTCAGTTTAAAACATGTTTTGATTCATTTGTTGTATTCTCAGTCTGTTTGCAGCCCTCCTGCTGACATCAGTAACAAGCAATATACTGAGAAAAACACAGAGCTTTGAAAATGAGATGTTATTTGTGTTTGGAAAGAGTATTCTAACATTTTTTTTCTCTGTACTAATGCTGTCACATTTTATATGCAGCTGTGGGATTTGCTGTGGTTTTATATTTTGGCACCAGCCTGTAATGTGTGTGCTATCATGCTGTATGCTCAGGGAAAAAAACCCAACATGGTAATATTACATTTGCAGCCCACTTTATGGGCTAATTAAGATAAAGGATGTTGTGAATTCCATAAATATCAACCAAACTGCACAAAAGTGTG
Source organism: Pyrgilauda ruficollis (assembly GCF_017590135.1). Classification (NCBI taxonomy): domain Eukaryota; kingdom Metazoa; phylum Chordata; class Aves; order Passeriformes; family Passeridae; genus Pyrgilauda; species Pyrgilauda ruficollis. The sequence continues at coordinate 1,413,716 of NW_024524044.1, read as the reverse complement.
TCAAGACATTAAAAAATGTTGCTGAATGCTATTGAAAAAGAGTTGTCACTTAGCAGCCTGTCCTTTGCTTAAATGTAGGAAAAATAACTGCTACAGATCTGGGATAAAAGTAGTCCCTGCAAGGGATCAAGCAAGTGAAACATAATGCTAGACTTCAATTCAGTGATCCACTTCAGATTCTTTTAGATATTGTGGGTTATTAAGTAACCAAATTATATTCAAGTATTTCAGCACCTGCTTCATCAAGCTACAGAATATGGAATTAGATATATACCACTTCAGCTTCACAGATTTGATTATGTAGTAGAGAGAGACTGGTGAATATATATTAATCCTATGAAATTAAATCAAGGAAATTAGCTGAAGATATTCCTAGGGGCCTATTTGGTGTCTGTTTGCATGAAATGCTGAATTACCTGCTTACTAAAATCACTTTTTTTTTTTTTTTTTTTTTTTTTTTTTTTTTTAATGAGAAATGGAATGGAACTGAGTTTACATAGAAATTTAAGCAGCAAAGTACAAGTTCAAACCAGAAATCCATTTAATTCCTGGCTCTTACAACAGCCAATACCAGATTATTGAAATATAAGAATGAAGCAAGTATGCATTTTTTTCCTTTGGTGGTTCCTAATATGGAGTATAGAGACTGGTCACTCCTGTATCCTGTATAATGTATGCAAGTATGATGTAATGCTGTGCATACAGAAAAGCATTTCATTTTTATTGGTTTAAAAAATTCTTTAGGATAATATCATAGATGCTTCCTTGTTCTTATGAGAAATAGTGGCATAAGAGTCAAATAAAGCCTATGCATTTTTTAATCCATGACATTGCTAATTCTATTGCCATTGTAACCATTATAACACTGTTATCTGTTTAGGAGTCTGAATTATTCAATATTTTCACAGACACAGACATTCCAGTATTTCTAACCATGATTTTGTCCTGTTTATATCTTCTCTTGGTGCTGGATGCTTATTACATGCTATTTTCTCTACAAGTCTAAACAAATAATTTGAGATGCAGACGTTTATGCTGCAGGCTTTTCAAATTAGCTGAGATTAACTCCATACAAAATGACTTAATTTCAGTGTTAAGTATGGACTCTCTTATCTCAGTCTGAAATTGCGACTATTCTATTCCTACTCTTAGTCTAGCTATTTTCATACCATATGAAAAGGGTCTTGTTTGTAATTTACTTAAGATTTTCTAAGCAATTCTGTTTTCTATATTATGTTATCTCTGATTCATTTATAAGCAATATCAGAATTGAATTTTATTCTGATTTATTGAAGTAAAATATTAGTGAAAATTGCTGAAGTAAACAGTAATACATAATAAGATGGTAAAACATGTTTGCAAAACATATTAATCAGGTTTAAGTAGTTCTAGCACTTCAAAGGTTTTTGACCTGTAGAGAAATACATTTTCATCCTCAGGGAAATCTTTACAATTCACAGTAATTTTCATTTTTGGTTGAAGACAAAATGGATTTTTGGAGGAGAGTGATATATGGTAAGCACAGCATGTTTAGAAAAGCCACTATCCTGGTGTGGTTAGTACACAGGGCTCAAATGCAAGGCACAGATTCTGTTGAACTTCTTCAAAATAGATACTTAAAATTTGTTCTCTGGACGAAGAATAATTAATAACCAAAAAGCTTTATGTGGCTTACAGAATACCTCACCTATTTTGAGCAGCTTTTTTTCTTGAAAATGAAAAAAATTTCCTAGTTCTGTGCTACAGACAGTGCATTTCAGCAAGCTGTTTTGAGTTACAAAAAATGTTTTATCAAAAAAAGAAAAAGAAATTGTTACTAACGACATTTTCTTCTCCCCTCATAACATGCACGAGAGACTACTCATTATTCTGCTTTGTATTCTCCCACTGCTCTAACAAATCATCACATGCTTTGTATTTTTCACATGCTGATTTATTTGCATTACCTAATAACACCTCTGGTTTATATTTTGCTTGCAGGTTTCTCTTGGACTTCTACATGCCCGAGCCACTCATATTCTCTGGCCTCCACAACGCTGGCAGAAGTTAGAGCCGATGCTTCCTCCGGAGCGCAAACCACTCCACAGAGAGCAGGAGTGATCTGAACGCTTAGGCAGGAAAACACTGACATGAAGTTCAACCAGAAAGAGTTTCAGTGGTTATACCATCACTTGTAAGAGCTTTGCCATGCGCTCTGACATCAGTGTCACGTCAACAAATATATGTGACATCTAAATGTCACAATGCCACCAGAAATTCTTTGTGTTTCTTGTGTTTGTTTGTTCTATTGTTTGGTGGGTTTAAAACATTTCCAACATTAGGGCATTGTATATTAATTCAGTTTGAAATAATTGGTTGTAGAAGAACTGAATGTTCATTTTTTTTCTGGAAGCAGTAACATGCTTGGCTTATGTCTCTACCTGTGCTTCTCTGGACAAGAAACTATTAAAACCTTCAATAAAATATTTTGATCTTTTACATTCACCTTGGTTTTTTTGTAACTGCATGGAAATTATTCATGGTTTTTGCATATGAAAAAAAGAAAAACACCCAAAACATACATACTTTGGATTGTGTTATAACTACTAGTAATGAGGAATCAGTACTTCTGTAGGTGAAAAGTCTTCAATGCAGCTTATTTCTATTATTAAACTTATTACTTTCTATTTCAGGATAAAAAATAATATGTTTTATATTAGTATTTCCTGTATGTCTCTCTGAATTAGATATTCAGTCAAATTGTGCAAATGATATTGCATTATCTGAAGGCAGTGTTTAATTAATTTTTCTAGTAGAGTAAATCTTTGTTAGTACTGATTGCCACATTTCTTGGAAACTATGTAATTAGATAAGAAATATGTGATTATTATTCTAGTATATCGTTAATATAATAAATATACTCTGTGAATAGGCAGTAAAGCTGCACACATTATAAGTGAAAACAACTTGGAAAATTACACATTTTCAATGACAAATCAATATGAGCCAGCCTTTGTTCATATTTATTGAATTTTACCTCACACAGGCTAGTGCTAAAAAAAATTTAACAAACCACAGAAAAGATCTTTAAACACTTTCAGCTAAAAACATGCAATTATCAGAACTTCAGGCAAGATTAATGTAAGTCTACAGCTCTTTGAACACACACATCTGCCTTGTGAGTTAGATGATAGCTTCAATCACTATGAAAATTATCTATTACTAACTAACTTTCTTCTTAAATGCTCCATCTCTGTAGACTCTGAGTACTTTATGTGTCAGGATCTTTCTTTGTTCCAAAAAGGTTTTCTACAGGTCTTTGAAGTCTCTTAGTTAAACTAATGCAGTTTGTTTGGGTGTTATTGCAGTAAATTCAGAATTATTCAGGGACAGAAGGAGAATCCAGGGAACTACATGCCTGTGAGCCTTCCCTCATGCTGGGGAACATTATGGAACAGATTACCTTGAATGTGATCACAGGGCCAACCAGGGGGTCAGGCTCAGCCAGAATGGGTTTAGGAACAGCGGGTCCTGTTTGACCAACCTGATCTCATTTTATGACCAGGTGATCTTCCTAGCAGATGGCAGAAAAATTGTGGATATTTACATGGACTTCAGTAAAATCTTTGACGCTGTCTCCCACAGCATTCTCATGGGCAAGCTGGCAGCCCACAGCTTGGACAAGTGCTCTCTTCACTGGGTTAAAAATTGTATTCTTCTGACTATATTTTTCCGCACTTGATCTTCCCCAAACCATCCCCATTTCACTGACTTTGATCCCCTAAACACCTCAAAAGTCTTGTGCAGTACTGAAATGGTCTGCCCTGCACTCTGCAGCAAAACCTGTACCCATGGGCAAGTGTGCCAGGCAACCCAGCCAGCCTCCCTCTGTTTCCTGGTGTTAGTTGTACCCAGCGGGGTGGGTTCCACTCAGTGCTCCTTCATAGCTGTAAGGTGGGACTCTCACAGTTTGATGACTCCTGAAACAGACACAAAGGAGTTAAATCATGGTGTTATTTGGGTTCCCATAGCTTCAATTGTTCTTTTGGGCTCCTTTGTCTGTGTGAAGACCACTTGTACAGGCTATGAAAGTTTCAATGTCCAAAGTATTGAACTGTGACATGCCTCAAGGAATAAATATTCATCTATATTTGCATACATATATTTATAAATATCCATGCATTTATATGGAGATGTATGTAGGATATACATGATGAAATGATGGAATAGAGAATATGCCTATTAAGTCTGGAGATGGTTGCAAAGACTGATGTAACTTTGGAGAATGATATTAGAGCACAGTGATCTGAATTTGATAATGCTGAGCAGAGAGTCTGGTGCAATAATTACCCATATACATGCTGGATTATATTAAAAGAAAATTTGGGTATTACAGTGGATTGTAGTTGAGCATGAGGCAACATGAAAACATATGCTGAACAAGAAAAATACACACTTCGTAAAGAGCAGTACAGGCTGTGAACACAGCAAACAATATTTCTTCTACATTCTTGTAGGCTATAATTTGAGGTGCCAAATACAAAAAAATAGAGAAAAAAAACCAAAAAAAAAATTACCTATGAGAAATGTTAGAAGGACTTGGGTTTATAATTTAGTCTGTCTGAGACAGTCTTCAAAATGATGAGATTGTTGTGAAATGCAAGACAGTCATTGGTTTTCCAAGTTCATCATGTGTGGGAGCAGAACTAATAAACTTATAATGCAACATCTGGACTGTTAGATTAGACATAAAAAATATTTTAATTATAAAAAATAATGAAACACTTGAATAGATTATTTTTTATTTCAAGACTTTAATTTTTTTTTTATCAGGCCTGTTGGAGACAGAAGGATGGATGAACTAGACCTGAGATCCATATCAGCTATTTTATACATTCTCTGATTAGGTCTTCTGTGCTTGGTAAACTTGGTGGTGCCTTTGATGCTGGGCAGGCAGTTGCATCAATATCTAATTCCTTTAGACTGATAACTATGATTCTTTACATTAGATTCTTTAGCCTAACAGTATTAGAGTACTCTTATGTACCATTTTCCTCTAATAGGCATCTAAGGAACCAGTTTCCTGTAAAAGAAGTTATTTTCTTCATCATATTAATGTGCATGACATTTTACATTATCATGTAGGCTGGTGAATAGAAATAGCTCCATGAAATCATAACAGATAATTCAGTACCCAGAGCATGAAGGGCAAACCTTTCCTTTCAAAGCAGAAACGACCACGATTGGTACACATGAGCACATATTTAAAGGTGTTGTTATTTAATTGATACATTTGGGTTTCAAGCTTCAAATGTGAAACACATAATGAGAAGCCTGTTCTGGAAGTAATGAAATAAGTAACAAAATTCTCATGGCCATCGTGATTAGCTTTCTAAGGCCTCTTCACAGGCCTTCTGGTTTTTGGTGCTTGCTTATATCTGTAATGCAATAAGGTATGATTTGATGGGAGTTAAATAAGAACGAGCACAAGTAAGGAGAAGGACACTAAGGATGTCCTATAAAAGGATGACAGGATATTTTAAAGCTTGATTTTTTAAAAAATGTTTTAGCATCCCATAAATACCTTCCTATGGCCCAAGACAGGGAGAATAGATTGCCAGACTGCACTTGTAGAGCAAGGAGCAACATTGCAAAAAGATCAGGAATTGGTACTCTTAGAGTACCAATGCATACTCTTAGCAATGTACCATGCACAACTACCCCTGAAAAAATGACAGAGCAAAGCTGTGTATCTCAGCAGCACAGCCTCATACAGAAAGCCAAAACACCAACTGAGAAAGTGGAAAGCTGGTGTAAGAAAAGAATTATCATCTAATGAATCTAAGGATCTTCAATTAGGTTGTCAGGATTTCCCATGACAAGGGAACATCATAGCATAGAAGATGTGCTGAGTTTCACTTCCTGCATCTATTCATGCTTTAGGATAACATACCTAGATGATGCAACATGAATACTGGCAATCTGTCATTGCATGCACAGAGCAGTAGCTGTTCAGTTCTGAAGCAATTGCAAAATGGATAATTTAGTGCAGAACTATCCAAGAAGAAAAAGGTAAAGCCAAGAAAATAGATTGTGCTTTAGTAAACAGTTTACACTGCCTGGTTCCTCAAGTATTAACACTCATGAAATAAAACACCAGACTTTACAAGAACAACTAAGACATATGAACTTAAAGTACCACAGCATACTCAAGGGTTTATGAGCTCTTTCTATGCAGAATTTCATTTTCACATATCTTTTTCATTCCTTTAAATTTGTTTACCATGCAAATAAGACAGAGCTCTGAACAATTCCAGCATATTACAAGTAAGCCAGCTGTCAGAAGTATCTTTCTGTAGTTGTATTGCTCAGGTGCCTAGCAGCTGATGAACCTGCATACTCTTGTGGGAATTCAGTTATCCTTTGGTATTTTACTATAATGTGGAATAATTCTCTCACTTTGGGATATTTTCATATCACTACTATTATGATCAAGAGAATTATTACTTTCTTCCTTTCCATGCCAACATGGTCTATTTTTACCATGGTCTATTTAGCATCTTATCCAAGACCATAAGATACATAGGATAGATTTAGAAAAAAATCTCAGAATTTCCTAGATCACAGCCTACCTATTTATTGTCTGTCATTTACTGTCATTAGCTAGCACAGTTAATGAAAAAATGTACAATTTGTGATATAAAATACAAGATGAATTTACAAGATCAGTGAAAACCAAAATTCTGAGTAGACAGCTTAGCCTTCCACAATTGCATGGTGAGAGGAAAAGATGAGTCTTTAGAGCTAAAGTTTCCTGCAGCATTATAGGCTCATAGAATATGTAATGTGGCCATAATAGTGGCAAATATCTTAGGATATATCCTTCCAAAAATACCCAGTTTCACCCCAAACCACTTTGTGGATTTGTGTAAATAGCACGCAGCAGCCCTTTCTCACCATCCTATAGAAGCTACGCTTTTGTGCAAAAATAAATTGAAGTTACTGAAAGAAACTAGAGGACAAAGGGTGTAAAAAACCCTGTGGCAGTGGCTTAAGGGATAGAGTGGGAATCCCAGAGCTAGCAGAGCTGAAATTCTCATCACTACATCTGTGCTCCTTTTCAGTAACTCCTTTGTGTGAATTAAATGCTCAGACTTTTAAGTCTGGTACCACAACTACAAATTTAATTTCAGCTAGTGTCTTCCAGTGGTTTTTAACTGAAAAAAATGTTGTGTTTCCTATTGTGGAAGTTCTAGCAGTACACCTTATGACCCTGAATCCTGTGGGGTTATTTGTTTGGTTTTTAGTTTGTGAAATAAAAGATAAACCAGAAGCTGATTTATGCAACTGCACCTCAAGAGATTTTAAGCAGAACATTACACAGAAAAAATTGCCAATGCTTAAACTATGTCATCATCCACATATTTTCTTGATTTAATTTCATTAATTGTCTTATTGGATGAGGGGTTCACCTTTGAAGATTTAATAGTTAACACCCCAAAGGTGTAGACTATTTTAAAAATGCAGCAGCTGTATCTGAATAGCAGGTTACCCCAAACATACAGTGAGGAAAGGTTTAATTTAAAAAAAATATTTAATTTGTGATAACTTATTGGAACTATATTAACCCACCATATTATGAACTATCTTCCTCTTCCATCCCACTCACAAATGTCTCAGCATTTTATTTAACATCTAACCTTTTCTCATATCCTCCTATTAAATGTCAAAATTGAATTTTACATCCTTTGGGAGCTAAACATACCATACTCATATTTTTTCCTTACACACATTTCAATTAATAAATGAAACATAGAACAGCAAATTTTTTTTAGCAATCCCCACAATTTCATCCATTTGATTACAAGTATTAATCACAAAAATGGACCTGTTTTCTGTAGGACTTGATTGCCTCAGGATCTAAGTTCAGGCTATAGTACTTAACTTTCTAACCTGCTTTTGATGAGCCTGTAATTAAAGAAATGCATTTCCTTTATTCTCCTTTCTTCCCTCATTATGAATGGATGGTTTCTAAATCTGACATGAAATATCTTAAGGGTTTAGATAAGTAGTCCATTTGTCCAGTAACCTGTTCCTGACAGAGGTTAGTAAGTTATACTTCCTATAATGAAGAGTTTGAAATAACCTGCCAAAAGGGAAATTACGTTTCAGCCCCAGGCAGTTAGTGTTATGCCCTGGGGCATGAAAGTTTAAATTTCTTTTTTATCTTATATCCTTTCTAATGTAACTGAATGTTCCACTATCTATATAAATGTTTAGTGCTCTCAGCAACAGCTGAAAAGCCTGTTTGTAAACAGAAAACAACTGAGTAAAGTCTGAAAGTTTTTTCTTTAACTTCTGTTTACGTGTGCTATCCCCTATGTTAAACTGGGAACAATTATTTTTCTTGGCATTGTAACCATATGACAACGGGAGCAACTAAATTTAAAAATAAATTATATAAGCAAGTAAAGTCTTTTTATAATATGGGCTAAACACAGTGGAACCTAGCAAGTTCAACAAAAATAGGGATTTTTGTTCTCTCTCTACAGTTGGTTAAGCTTATTTGGGTGACTGACAGGCACAATTCCAAATCTTACATTGAGTCTTCAATAACCAGGTGTCAAAAGTGAAAGTGCCTGTTCTTTAGTGCTTGACTTTTTAAATCATTTTGAAAATCAGGTGGTTTTCATTTTAAGTTATCTGAAATGAAATGCCTGACTTGCAAAATCACTAGTCACTATTGAAAATCAGTGGTCATGATAGTAAGTTTGAGTATATTTGCTCTTTTGATAACTGACTAAAAAGAAGAAAATTATTTTCTCCTCCTTTTCTCTATTAATAACCTGTGTTTTAAACAGACCCTTCTCAGTAACAAGACAGAACAAAATTTTTAAAGACACAGAAAACCTCTGATGGGATTTTCTAAAAATACTTTAAATACTTTATGACACAAGTAGATACGTTGCCTTGAATGAAAGGCAATGGAACTTTTTATGCTAAATAATTTTGTGATAAATTCATAGAATGATTTAGTTGTCTAACAGTCAAAACAAGTTCTTTTAGCCTATCATGTAGGCGTGGTGAGTCTAATCTCTGTTGTGCATTTCTCTCTCTTTGTCTTTCTCACACACACACCCCACACGTACCCATGATACTTAATACTGTAGGTGTCTAAGGAATGAAAAGCTATGTTCACAAAAAGTTTCAAGTGCTACAATACTTTTAATTAATTAGCATCTTCAATATGAATACCCAGTGTCCCTATTGAGCACAAGAAGAATTAGCTATGGAAGAATGAGATTTTCAAAGTGCACTGAACAGGGCAATGTCCAAAATGTCCAAAGGTTAGTTAGAATCTAAGATTGCATTGGTCCTAGTTAATTAAAACTGCCTGGAAAGAGTCTCAGGAAAATTAGTACTTTTTCAAAAAGCAATGAAGGGCTGGAAGTAGTTCTCAATTCAGGTGACACTTAATTTTTCTTCCGATGACACAAATTATATTGTGAAAACTGGCAGGGAAAGAGTTTGTAGAAGTGTGCCAGGAAGGATAAGTTTCATGAGGGTAGCTACTGTTATGAGTGATTCATGTAAATTTATTTGGAATACATAGTTCCAATAATTCAATCACTTATTTGGAAAGAAAATAATATGGCAATTCGATCAGCAAATGTTTTTCAAAAACTTAAAGCTTTTGAACTTCTTACAGTCATATTTAGCTTCTATTTGTTTTATTTTAGCAATCTTTCTGTTAGTTTTTTCTTTCTTCTAGTCACAGTCCATAATTCTTATTTTCACTCTACTGATCAGTTTAATCATCATAAACTTTTACTCTCACTGGCAATGCTGAAAAAGCCACTCTTTTAAAAAAATTTATTCTCGCTTTTCCTAGTTTTCACTCTGTTGCTTAGCTACTCACCTAGAGCATTTCCTTTTTCATATGTGCTCCTTTCTTTCATAGCCTTCAAAACATTTCTTTTGATTTTCCAAGAAATTTATTATGCAATTCAACTTTGTAGAAACAATAATTACCCTTTAATATAATATATTATAATATAATATAATATAATATAATATAATATAATATCCCTTAAAATATATATAAACCATTGTTTCAGGATTTTCTTCTCACATCTTTGAATACTGCATTATGAAATTTATTTCTTGTGTATCCATGTAAGAAAACATAATTATCTAGGTACATGAACCTAAACTGACATTCTTCATCTCAGTATTGATGTATCATAAAAGAATATGCTGCAAATTTGAAATCCATATGGTGCGTGCAGCAAATCAAACTGAGATTTAAAGCACAGTTGGAACATAATGGGGGGTAAAAAGACCACTGATGAATACCTTGCTTAAACAAGGTGGTCCTTGTCTTGAAGTGTATCTGCTATTTCAGCTCAAGATTCCTTATTTTTTCATATGCTACTATTTCTTGCCTTTACATATACAAAATGATTCAGAAAAGTGCAACAGGTTTGCTTGGTTTTTCTAAAGGCAAATTATCTTGCTTGACAGATTTTGCTTTTCATGGCTGGAATTAGATAATGATCAGTTGGAATGTTGTAAAATCATTTAAATTCTGAGAGAAAGAGAACAGGGTGGTGAGAAATGCAGAGTTTGTAACAGTGGCTAGGTCAAAAGCAAAACATTCTCTGAATGTGGTTAAACAGGACATTGACCTGTAAGTCAGTCTATAAACATACTGTTGATATATAGAGCATGTCAAGGATTTGAACTCTAACAAGAAGTTTGAATTAACTGAAGAGTCAGCTGGGTATGTTTTTGAGGAAGGAGTTAATTGCAGGGCAGACTGAGACAAGGTTAAGAGAGGTCTTGTATGGATTGGTTTGATTTTTTTCTAGATGAAAATAAATTAAGTTAAAAACCCCAACCTGGACAATAAAAAGATTTAAGTCTCTGTGTATAACACGGTTTCATGCCTTATGTATTCCTATGCTGTGGTCCTAATCAATCTCAGTTTTACTGACAGAGTTGTAAGTGCCTCTAAAGCAAATCAGATACTGTAGGTAGAATGGAAATTATTCAACGTGACCATATTTTTCTTTGAAAAATATGTATCCCTGGGCTACAAGTGCTCAAAATCAATGCTCAATGCTCTATTATGGACGGCAGAAAATATTGAGGGGCATATAAAAAATATTCATGATGTTAACTTCCTTTGTCACTGGAATGTCACTGGATTGTCAAAATGAATAAATGAAAATGTATGTATTTAGTTTAAAAATCTCTCTATGGAGGAATGATATCTGGTATATTAAACAATGACATTCCTGTATGAATTAATGTAGTTTAAGAAAGAAATAATAAATTAAATATTCATATATGGAATAAATATTGTATGGGTTAAGAATTCTAATGAAAAATAATAATTTAAATTAAAAATAATCTTTGTGATTATGTCCATGAAATAAAAAGAAAAAGCCTTACATTAAAAAAAAAATCGCTAAATTAATGCAACTATTTGTAGGCAAAAAACTCATGAGAAGAGTTATGTTCAAGAGGCCACTCTGTGTGTGCTTTCTGACGATGATGAAAAAGATTTCTTATATAGTAACCCAGAGAAGTGGAATTGGAGATCAATGAACAAGCAATATATCTGGGAGACATTGTTGGTGTCTGAATTCCTATTTGTAGGTGTGTAACCAACAGTCTCTTTACACAAAAATTGTGTTCTTGTAAGTAGCATTACACAAATTTCTGTATAGAAGAAACTGTATGATCAGTAAAAGACTTTGCACCATACTTTGATTGCTGGCTAAACTCTGTTCCCAAGTCATAATTTACCTACTGAGGCTAAGTCAGATAGAAACGTTTTGCTTTGATTTCTGAAAGAGGATTACTTGAGTGCTGTTTCTTTCCATTTCTGTTCCAGGACTTGTATAAAAGAGTTACACATGAAAAAACACGGAAACCCTGTCAGTATTTTTCTTTATTGAGAATTTGACCTGCAAGATGTTGAACATCTGTTACTATGGTTTATCTGGGATTTAGAGTTGGATGGTGAGTTAATATAAGAATAGACAAGTGCAATTAAATATAAAATGTAGGGAAGATTAAGAAACATAAGCAAATTGCTTGTGTATTACTGCTTTTTCTTTCCTGCACCTCTCTGCTTTATAGCACTTTGACTATCATAGTTTCAGATAAAACTGAAATTATAAATATATGTAAAATATGTATTATATATAATTTATATATATATATAATTTTTCTTGCCAAGTATGTGTGCCAGAACTCCTGTTTCCTCCTACAGTGTGCCATTTTACCTGTCCCTTTATACTGACAAGACTGCCCTATGGTACTGCTTTTAGAATCAGAACTATAAGCTTGTAACTTTTCCTATTTTCGCATTAATTATGTTGAACTCTTTGCTCCACTGTGAGATTAAAATGAAAAAAAAAAAACAACCTGTTATTAATAACATATTTATTTTAAAGTGAAATGTATTTTTAAATAGCTTTCTGAAAGCACTCCATTATACAATGAAGCTTTATTTAGAACACAAAAATATAAGTCCACACTCACACTGACATTCATGAACTGGAAGAAAGAAACATGTTGAGAATGGCATTAAGGCATTAAGGCGACTTCACTCTGAACATTTTTTCATCCTATTTCAGCAGGACAGGAAATTATTCTTTTATTTCTAGTGCTTGAATTCCATAGGATAAAGCTCAATCAGAAACACATAATCATCTGAGACAGAGAATATATACAAAATATATTGCAAACAATATATTTTGTAAATATCCCTTTACTTTAGAGGAAATCTGAATATGGGTCTTGTAGTTTTTAATCTCTTTATATATATCTAATGAGATTTTTCTCCCAGTGCAGATATGGTAGATTAATGGCACTGCACACTATAGGATAGATGACTCAAGTCTGAGGGCTGTGTGACTCTGCACAAAGGATCTAGACCCTGTATGCACACCAGGTCATTACACATTTTGAAACACTGGTAGCAAAATAAAGTCACTGTTTTGACCGAAATTAAACTGGACTAGTTTGGAATGACTAAGCAGATACCCCCTCTGTCCCTTCCTTGGCCTTGCCAAAAAATGACCAATCTGACTGGTTAGCTTATGAAAGGGACATTATCAGTTTCAGATAAATGGTGGAATTCAGCAGCTGTTGGAATGGTGCATGCCAACTCTGTCAAATTGTTTTCTTAGTGAAATTGCAGTGGTGAAAAACATGTAGAAGTTAACATGCATTCCATTCTGACTATGCCAAGGCTGTCTGGTTTTGCTACCTGCATCTTGAGGAAAGCCAAATTTTTGACCTGTTCTTTCATAATTCTGCTAAAGTCAGATTCTATGAATTTCTCTACTTTGTGAACAGTCGTTTTTTCTGCCCTGATTAGTAAATTAGCAATATCCAGTGCCATTATATGAGAATGAAGGTTTTATCTCATCAGTCAAAGATGTTTACTGAAGAATTTTGTGCTTTTTCAAATAAGTTAAACTAAGTTCATAATGGCCCTAGCAGTTTGAGTGATACCATGTTGTTGGACAAATTTAAGGTCAGTTAAAGCACTTACTAAAGTAAGTGCTATTCCATATGTTTGAAACCTGTAAATGCAAAAAAAACCCTGCAGATATCCCTTTTACACTGATCACCTTTCCACAAAGCACAGTGACCTCACAGTGTACAGAAAAAGCCCAAGGCCCAGAAATTGTGTATCCCACCTGTCAGACTAACTTTGTAAAAGGCCCCCATAGTGTCCACTGATAATATGTGATACGGGCTGGCAACAAGTTTTGTTATCTTGGTAATGAAATGTGGTGATTGCTGATGATATCACAAAGTGTATTAACTTGGCTAGCAACATTTTGGTAAATTATGGTTCCAGCCATTGAGTTCAAAATTGGTTTTTGAATGGGAATATTATGCTGCTGTTGTCAGAGTTTTATGGCTTCCAGTTTTGGACAAATTGCTATGTAAATGCCTCATTCATTTTCACCTATGCTGTTTTCAGCAAATTCCTGGTGTCAAGTGGCAAAATAAATAGAACTGAAGCTGTGCAGTTTGTAAAAACTTTGACATTGACACTCTAATCATATCTCAGATGAGAAAGCAATGTCATGGAGTTCATGTGCCTGAGGGAAGCATCCCATTGTTTTGATAGAAAGACAAAGATACAGAACTGGGTGGCTGAAACATTGGGAAGATTATCTCAGGGATAATCTTAAAGTATGTGAAGTAAACATATCTAAAGACAAATTTTGATGGCATCAAGTTCTGTAATTCTAACGACCTTGAGGAACATACTGCTGCTCATGCACTGAGCTAAAAGGTCTTCAGTATGGAGCAGCAGAAGAAAATAAGAACACAACTTTAAAAAAAAAAAAAGATCAGAAAACCCACAATTCACAGATGACTTCAGGCTGTCCCAGGTTTTGCCTGTGGCACATCCACAGAGTACTAAGCCTTCCTTCCAGCTGGTCTCACTCTCATCCCAAAATTCATGAGTGAACTTAGGAAGGCACAGGTGCAGCTTCGTGTGTTGATGACAGGGGAAAGTTTGTTTCCCCTGTAATAGTATGAAATGGGATGTTCACAAGTCCCTCTTGGATGACTCTTAACTGCTCCAGAGGGTTTATTGTCTGCTATTTCTTTATTGTCTGCTTGTTTTGAGTATGAAAGTGGGAAAGGTCAGATTTACTCCTGAAAAAGAATTCATATTAGTGAACTTCAATGAGAGGGTGTTAGGATCTAAAGAAATTTTACTTGAGTATTGTGCTATTTGGGAACTTTTCATATTCAAAGGCAGAACAAAGCCAGAAATTTAAACTCTATAAGACTAATTATAAAATGCATAACTACAGCACACTTTAATGAAAACTTTCTATAATTAGAAAAGATGAGTTGCTGTCTTTTTATGTAATAGAAATGTTCAAGTGCCCTACAATATAATTACAATTTGAAGTGTTCCCTAGTCTTGAACCAATGAGGACAAAAAATAAAAATAAAAAGACAAAAAGATTTCACCTTTCCTTGGATTTTTATCTCATATTAAATAAATTATAATTGCAGTTTAAATTATAAAACTACATTCTCAATGCAGTGCTGTACCACTGAAACTATTAAACTTATTCATGTTAAAACAGAGAACAAATAGTTCAGCATAATCTGGTGGAAAGATAAGCATCTTGTTACTTAAAGGGGTCATAAGAGTTTCCCCTCTGTTCACAAGAAGCCTATTGTAGGACCTTAGAGATAGCTGAAAAATGTAGATATATTAATCTACACATTTGAAGGTTAAATTAAGAGAATGAAACATGTTCAGGTTAAGTGATGCTATTAATGCTATGATTTCACATACAGTCTTCCTAAAGCATTAATGCGTGATCATGTAGTTACATATACTCTCACATCCCTTTATGCTACCTCTGTTATATACAGCAAAATTTGTAGAAAATGGAACATATACCTTTGAAATAATGCATAAATATAATAAGCAGATATCTTTTCTCCTGTGTCTAATCCTGGAGGCTAGAGGGGTGATATTTTGAGCTGCTCTCTTCACTCCCTCGCTCCATCCTCCAGCATTTCATGGGTACAGGGAATAAGGGCTGCGGCTGGTTCACCACATGCTGTTTCTGTCAGTCCTTCCTCTTCACACTAATCCCCTGCTCCAGGGGTCCCTTCCATGCAGTGTAGCCCTTCAGAAACAGACTCTTCCAGTGTGGGTCCTCTGTGATGTCACAAGTCCTGCCAGCAAAGCTGCCCAGCCTGGGCTCCTCTCCCCGTGGGGCCAGAGGTCCTGTCAGGAGCTCCTACAGTGAGGGGTTCCCTGGGATCACAGCTTCCTTCAGGCATCCACCTGCTCTGGCAGAGTCCTTCTCAGGCTGCAGGTGGATCTCTGCTCCCCCATGGATTTCCATGGGCTGCAGAGGGACACCCTTCCTCACCAGGGTCTTCACCATGGGCTGAAGGGGAGTCTCAGCTCTGGCTCCTCCTTCCCCTCCTTTTTCACTGACCCTGGTGTCATCAGGGTTGCTCCTTTCATATATTTTCACCCCTCTCTCCTGGCTGCTGCTGCCTAGTGGTTTCTTCCCCTTCGTAAATCTGTCATGCCAGAGGCCCCATCACTGTTGCTGATGGGCTCAGCTTTGCACAGTGGTGGGGCTTTCTTGGAGATGGCTGGAATTGACTCCATCAGACGTGGTAACTTCTCACAGATGTCACCTTTGTAGGCCCCCTAATGTACCAAAACATTACCAAGAAAACCCAATATACATTCTTGTATTCAGAATAGAGGAGGGTGAGGTTAAATGGGCTAAAAGTCTGTACCTCTGAGTAGAGTTCAGAAAGCCTTTCGTTTGCTTTGAGTGATGTGTTTCTGATTTTTATAGGTAGAGATACTGCACAGTTTCCATTCTGTTCTTTGTAGATAGAAGTGGTGTTTAAAGCTTCAGAAGCTGACACTGACATAGAAGATAACACAACTTGTTGTCTTTTGCTTATATCTGAAAATAGACCTTCTTTAATCCACCAACACGCTCATATTTTCTTTTTTTTTTTCCTTTTTTTTTTATTTTGGGGAGTGGGCATGACAGCTGTTTAATCTTTATCAGAGTAGCATTCAGCAGATGGATTAGAATTCTTATCTTGCTAAAACCACCAACATCAGAAATCAATATATGAGTGAATTTCTGAAGTAATATTTCAAAGCAGAGCACAGTTTTCATAAGTTTAGAGAAATAATTCTAACTCTTGAAGATGTATCTGTGAGGTGATACAGAAAAAATTAATATAGTTCAGACTTACATAAAGTCATGAGGGGTGAAAATTTCAGCCCAGGCACCTTTCCGAATAGCCTTTTGCTTACAAACTTTGACAGCCATAACTAGATTTCCTTTTGACAAATGGGCTGTTATCTTTTTTGCTTTCTTTTATTCTACATCAGGCACAATTGAATTAAATGCAAATAACACCTTCTTCAATAATCAGGGTGTTCTAGATGGAAGAGATACATTAACATTTGCAAGGGTAAATAACAACATCTCTTCTATACCAAATTTCCATAAAAATTCTAAAATGCCTTTTGTAGACAAACTTAGACCCCTTGCATGTAGGGAGCTCGGCTCCTGGAAGTACTTAATGGAATGAGAGTGCATATGTAGGGAAGCTGAGACACAAAAGCTCAGTAAGCACTCAGTGAATGTTCTTGGGTATAGTTGAGCCTGACCTCTGTCTGTCATAGTTCCATGGATATTTAACAGTTAATACAGGGTGAGAATGCAATGCATGTGTTTTTTAAGCCTTTCTTCTACTGTAGAAACAACTAGGCACCCAACAGAGGTAAATCAGTGTAGTTTCACCGAGATTTATGGAGACATGATGATTTTAAAAAGCAAAGACCTGGTCCTCATACCTCTCCCAAATGAATACTCTCTTTTTGTTGCTATTGTCTTCATCTATTTATGAAGATATGTTTCAAATTAGCTTTTCTCTCTTTGTCTTTCTGCAGTAACAGTCTCAAAATGCGAGCATCTCCACCCTCTCTGAGTGTCACCACTACAGCACTGCTAAGGCTGCAACTTCCAGGCTAGAGGCTTCTTCCATTGCTTCCTGTGGACACTTTCCACCATTGCCACAGGGCTGCTGGCAGCATTGCTGACAGTTCTGAGCATGACTGTGTTGTAAACACAGCATCAGATCTGGCATGAACTGCCTGGTGGCGCCTTCAATCTTTGTCAGGTGTAGCAGAGTCAAGGGAGTACATGGCAAAAAGCCTTTGAAGCCCTATTAGAAGGCTACTACTACAAAGCCCTGCACTGAAACAGTAATGATGTGTTAATCACCACAGGCCCCCTAAGGCACTGATAGCCTGCAAGGTTGTACTGAAAAAAGTATCAGTATCTTTGTGTTGGTTTGTGAAGCGCCTCATCTTTAAGGGGCTGTTTGCAGCCATTTTCTTAACAATCTGCACTGCTCCATCTTTGGGACATGGAGTGGATGAAGAATATGCCAAAAGGCTAAAGAGTTTCTGACCTTTCATTTTTCAACCAAAGGATCACTTTACTTTCTCTTGCAGGTGCTTTTCACTCCAGTGTCTAAGCTCTAGACGAAAGGGATGGAGAAGGGATGGCTCTTCCCAGGGTTTCTGCTCACTCATGTTCTCAATCCCTTGTGAAGGCACAGGCACAGATCCTGACTGTGCATATGCTGATGTGCCAGAATTAGGTGGCTCTGGGGGGTGAACTGCTGCTCCCTAGAGCAGAGACTTACAGTCAGTTATGTGGTGAGAGAAAGCAGCACACTTGAAAAGCTGGACCCTACTGATCCCTTCCAGGCTCTGTTGGCGGTGGTAAAGTGATGGGTGAAGTACTAGCCATCTTGAACCTGGAAGGAGAGAAAGCTGGATCCAGAGACATTTGAGACAGTCTCTGTCTTCTCTTTCTCTTTCATTGATATAGATGATTCCATCCCACTAAAGTCTTCAGTCCTGATTTGCTCTGATGAGCAAAATGCTCTGCTCTGTGTTTGTGTCTGAAGAAAACTCACATTCTCCTTTGTAACAGGGCTGCATGCTCTGAAGTTGCTGAAGGGGATATGCTACTGAAACTAATACTTATTTCGCTTCTAAGTCTCAAAACACATTGTGCTGAAGAGGGTGCAGCTGCATAGAGAATTGAACTGAAAAGCTGTGTGCCATGGCTTGTACAGTCCACTGCACTGGTTAGAGAAAAACAAACAATTTTTACATGTTCATCTGTCTTTTATCAATTTGCATATAGTTGAAAGTGAGCAAACTCGAGGGTATTAAATTTTATAGGTGCAGAATGAGCAAAGAAAAATACTGACCAATAGAACTAGTAGCTTTATTTTTTTCACCTTCTGTGTTTTTATGAATCTATTCCCTGAGAACAGAAAATGAAGAATATGTACTGCCATAAAAAGTACCTTTAACATAAGCAACTGTCACAGCAGCATACAACTCGAGATCTTCCTGACTGCGAGTTTGTACAAGGTGTTGGGAATTGAATTATTTTATCTCATCTTGGAATATAAAGCTTGAGAGAGTGCTTCTGGCTCCATCTCCTAAGAGTGCCTGTGGCATGAACACGATGTATACACAGCAACTTTATATGTATCAGAAATAGAAATATCAGGAAGGTCTGCCAACACAGACCATTCTGGAACACTTTCCTTCTACCAGCTGCTGAGCATTGCATAGACATCGAGTCTGTTTTGCTTTTATTAAATCCTACACAAAGCTCTCAGCAGACATTATGCAGTAGATTAGTATCCTTAAAGAGTGGGGAAATTCTTGTTTACTGTAAGAAGCCCCAATGTTGAAAGATTTGTTTACAGTTAGACCAGGTATTTGGAGGTCTCTTTTATGCTATGGTATGTATCTATTCCACACATCTTCAGGAAATGTCTGTATCTCAGAGATGTTAATCCTCAGCTAAAGCCTTATCTACTGGAAAGGTCTGAAGCAATCTAACTTATCATAATTGCTGCATAAAGTGAGGTAGGTGGGAGTGTCCTCTCAGTATAAGGCAGATTGAAGCAGTGAACTCTTTACAAACCAACAGCTCTTCAGAGAGGGAAATCTTTTGTAAAAAAGAAGAATTTTTTTTTCTTTCCCCTACCGGTATTTCAACAATATTTCACATGCAAAATGCTAAAATCCCGGTTTTTTGGCACAAGTTAAGGATTTTAGATGTCTACAAGACAGACATAAATGGCATAGGAATTTGAGAGTCCCAGGCAGCAAGATGACTGGTAATAAAATCCAAAATAATGATTACTTATGTAGATGTGCCTAAAGCTAACAGGAGCAATAAAAGGATGTCATGGAAATTGGGCTGTAGTGGCTAAGCTGAAAACAATGTTGGCTTATATACAGACTCAAAAGAGCTCAGATGGAAGATTCAATCATCTATTTGATAGCTGTGAATGAGCATTTTACTTTGAGGTCAGTACTGGACCTCATACTGTACCTCATGCATCTTCTTTGATGACCAGATTGATGAAGAGGAGTGCAACATCAGCAAATTTGTAGGTGGTTCTAAACAAGAGAGAGATTTATTGACATAGAAAATAGCTCCAGTTTGAAGGTGTCTCCATAAGCCTGAGGACAGCTGATAAAAGAGCCAGGAAAGAGCATGGAGAAATGCAGAACTCAGCACCTGGAGCAGAAAGTCTGCACTGTGTGAAAGTATAGACGGGGAGCAAGTGACTGAACATCATTTACAACTCCCATCACCTGGATATGCTGCCATCATGGGACAGCTGGACAGCCAGGTGCTCTGTCCTCATGAATATTCTTGCTTAGTCACACATTTTGCCTGTTGAGGGCCTGGTGCAATTAGCCTAACTCGTGTAGACAGAGTACTGAGTTGATTCAACCAGCATTGTGGGGAGAAAAAGTTATCTTTTCAATCCTTTTTTTCAGTAGTAGAACATGTTTTGTTTTGTTTAGATGTTCTGCATAAAAATTCATGGCCTGTCTGGCTTCCTCAATATGTCCAGTTTATATCCACGGCTTCTAGACCCCAATAGATCCCAGCAAGACTCATTATATTGGTCTTGAAGTGGAATGGGTTGGTAAGTAGAAATTCTTTTGTCATCAAGCCATGGTAGACTTATCTGTTGTCGTGGCACAGAAAAACAGCCACCGAAAGGACTGAGTTGGCATACTGCTGTGTACAGAAAATTCTAAAAGTGTTCAAATCTGCCTCAGGTTGAACTTCAGCATTTCATCCTACTATCAAAGATCACTGCTAGAAAATCTCAGTTGCTCAGTACGTTTTTTTTCTCAATGTATTTTAATTTTTTTTTAGTAAGATTTTGTGGTAAGGTTAGAACCAAGTGTTGTGCCATATGAAGTGAAATTTGCATTAGGAATTATTTTCAGCCATCTTACTGAAGAAAAAACCTCCTTTGGTCATGTAGCTACATACTTGCTGTCAATTGTTTTCCATTTTGTATATTTTGAATGACTCATATTAGCAATAAATAGCTCCAGGTGAACACAATAATAATCTCATTCCTACCTACTCATTTTTTATTCTCTCATAATTCCTGGAATATTATTTCTAAATGTTTACATGTTATACTAATAAATTTAAAGTTTTCTAGTATAGTCACATGCTCCTTGCAACATTTTTATTTCTTCAAATATGGGAAAATTTCAAATGGAAAATATGGGAATAGTTTCAAAAATGGGAAAAATTTAGACACATTTCTGTAGTTATATACATATACACTTACACTTATTACAAAATATGTTGTTCATTAAAAGACATATTAGAAATACAATAAAAAAACTCCCAAACCAGATGGAATCTTATACACTTTAAAGTACAACAAGAATTTTCTCTCTTTGATAACTACAGCTATAATGTAATACAGCAGCAGAAAAATAAATTACACACAAAAAATCCATTTCCATGCTAATGGAGTGTGTTGTATAAGACTGTTAGCATGCTTTCAGAGAGCAAATAGATGTTATTTAAGAAACTCACTTTTTAGAATAAAGGTGTACATTAAAATTACTGTATGAAAGATTCTAGTCAGCTAAAAAAATCTATTTCTTCTTAATGAAAGCATTTATTTCTAAGTAGAAAATGCCGATGAGAGTAATGACTGGATAAAAAGCAGTGAAGAACTGTAAAGCCTTGGATTTTCCGTTTCAAAATCCTTTAACTGATTCCACAATAATGATTTAAAAATGAATAATGTTAGATCAGGAAATTCTGTAGTTGTCAACTGACAAGGTTTCTTCCAGTTTTCAGCCTGTGCAAATGAAATTCCTCCTGAAAAGCCTTTAGCTGAAAAAAAAAAAAGAAAGAAAAAACCAAAACTGCAGAGAATGTAGCTGATAACTGACAAAGAAAGTAATGCTGTGTGTGTGCATGTGCATTTGCATGTGTATTTGACTGATTGAGACTGAGAAAGAGAAGGAAATTGTGTGTATACACTAGCAGTCCTTTGCTTACATTTTTTCACGTTACATAAAAAGATTAGCAGACTTCAAAGCAGACAGGTAAATGACACAGTCACGGCTGCCTGTTGATAAGTTCTGCCCTCCAGTAGTTCTACTCAATCAGTCTTCCTGCACTACTGTATACAGTCTATATTTTTTTTTTATTAGAAGAGAGAGAACTCTGATGTCTGTAAAGTCCAAAGTGGAAGAGGGCCAGAAAATGCAACAGCAGAGTGATTTCTTCCAAATGCAAGCTGGTAATTTGCTTTGCTGGAGGTGTTGTTCACCACCATTTTTATTGCAATCATTTAGGGAGATAAACGTGTGCTCCAACAAATGTTCAAAGAGAGCAAAGCTGTAGAAAAACTGAGAGTGTTTCCATTTGAAGTGCTTACAAAACTATTTTAAAAATCTATGTTTTATCTTTCACATGCGGTACTAGCAGCTACATATATTTGAGGAACATATTTTTTTCCTTGTCATTTGAGTGTTATGAAATCCAGGTGATCCAGTGCAATTCCTTGCTCTGTTTGAGTTTTAGCAATGGTTAGACTCAAATTTTCCACCTAAATAGTGAGTAGATGAAACATATTTGTACGCATCTTCTCTGCTGCAGTTCTGCTTCACACATGAATATTAAATAACTTTTGGAGAAGGTGGGAAGCCTTTCTCTTTCAGCCAAATCCTCTAACAATATTTATTTTGTATATGAATGAGTTTCCTTCACCCCATAACACATTTTTAGAGTTACCAAATCAGGCCCTACAGACTTAGAAGTGGAAGAAATTAAATAATCTAGGCCTATAGAAGGACATTTCAAGTAAGCTAGATATCTAATCTGTAAAAGATAAATAGGTGAATGGGCAACAGCAGAAATGACATAGAGTCAACAAAGAAATGTAGGCAACCATCAAGTCATTATAAGCATATATTTTGCTAATAAGTATTATAAGCATATATTTTGCTAAAGCCTTGAATATTGGACTTAGAGAGGACAATTGTTTGGGCTTGTGAGTTTTCTGTGTGTGTGCATCTAACTTGCTTGTGAGTTAGGAAGCAGCCGTTCATGTTTGCTTCCCTTAGTTCCCGTTCCAGTCTCATGGGTGGGCGTTTTTTTTTCCAGTCACTGCCAGGCAGGATATGTTCTAGTCTGTAATCCTCTTACTGGGTACTCCTGCTAGTCACTCAAAAGTCTGACTATCTCATGGAAGATAAAAAAATGTACACAGTGTGGTGTCTCCCTGGGAGATGTTCGATATACCAGCACTTCTCACCTAGACAGCATTGGTTAGTTTCTCCTTGTCTTGGCTGCAACAGCCGCAGTAGACCATGGTGAGTATGTCTATACTTGGCAAAAGGATGGATTTATGCCAGATTACAGTGACTGTACATAGACATTGAGTTTAGTGAAGGAATTGGCTGTCCCTAAAAGCAATGTTCTATTTTTACATCGCTCAGACACCCACAAAATGGTGTGGCAACAAGTGGCAGGAGAACAGATGTATCAGGAAAAGAGTTAAGCATGTATTTTTAGGGTGAGACACTCTTTCAACAGTCAGATTTCTAACTGGTTAAAGCGACCTGATGTACTATTAGAAGACCTCAAAACCAGATTGGAGGGACTGCTTTTTTTTTTTTTTTTTTTCTGAGCTGAAAACTTAGGAAAGACTCCAACCCTATTGCAAATTTTAACCTGGCATTTAGGACTTGCAAAAAGGTTGTGGTATCGAATTCTAATTCCAAATCCCTTAAATCAGAAGTTTTGAGCTTGAGCTTTTCCCAAATTAGTGCTCCGAGCATTGGATAAATGGTTATCTAAAAGGATTTGTCTTTCTTTTGCTTTGTTTTGTTTTAGAAAAAAATGGAATAAGAGTAATTGGCTTGGGATATTTTTATAAAATTTCTTGAACAAATACTATTACTTCCATTATGCTTTGAAATTACCATACTTCTGAGATTTTTTCTAAAGTGATTCAGTGTTACATAATGGCACCCTTAATACTATTTAAAACACGGTGAAAAGGAAAGGCCTCTCAAACCACAAACAAAATTCATTGTGAGGTTTTTTTTTAACCTAAGAAAGAAAAAGCAACAATATTTGCTTGTGTTTTTAGTATAATGTCTATCTATCGCTCTTACTGTGTTTTCAAAAACTCACTCCATTTTAAACATCTATTGAAGGTAACAGGATCATAGGATTATAGACAAGCCTGGGTTGGAAGAGACCTTAAAAGACCATCTGGTCCAACATTTTGCTAGGAAAAGGAGCCTAATTAAGATTATCTATCACCCTGTTCAATCACATCCTGAAAACCTCCAGTGATGGGGAGTCTACCATGTGCCAGGGGAAGCTGTTCCAGGAATGGTTGTTCTTACTGTAAAAATCTGTCTTTCTTATACTGAGATGAAAGCTTTCCTGGTACCCATCACCCCTTGTCTTCTCCATGTAGGTCTTGTGAAGGAAGAGCCTCTGTCCTCCTTTTAACTGTCCTTTAAGGACAGGAATACTGTGGTGAGGTTTCCCAAGCCTTCCCTTCTCCTGGCAAAACAGATCTTACTTTTTCACATAGCACTTTTTCTTCACATAGCAGGCTCTCCAGCCCTTCAATCTTCTATTACACTTAGAAATTGCAACATATACTTATGGATTAAAAATGGATAACAAATGGGAAATTTGAATTAATGCCCCACACTTAGAGTGAGGGCTGTTGAACATGAGCATGGCCTTCACAGAGGTCTCAGTTGAAACTGAAGGGGTGTAGGAGTGGCAATAAGATCACTTCACATGATTACCCTTTTCACATGATAATCATGGATAATTTGAATAAAGTAAACGTGTGAAATGGAAAGGGTTAGGACAACATCAACAGAGAGCACTTAATCAGATAGACACACATAAGACAATAATTTAAAGGAAAAGCTCTTCTTGATACTACTTCTGCTGTAGTAATTGTGATCTAATGGAAACAGGTTCCTTGTAGAGTGTCTTTTTCCTTTACCCAGTATAGTGTTTGCAGTCAGCCTAAGGGTGCTGAACACTCATTCTGCATGGAGTTAAAACAGTTAAAGCTGGCCATGGAATGTTATCTGGGAACTCTTGGGATCTTTTCCCATCTTTTACAGATGTTTCTTTCTTATGGAATTATTATGTGCAGCATGAAGAGGTACATAGGTAGCTGAGTAAGTAAAGCTGTCTTTTAGGAGTTTTATCCTAGCTGCAAATGCTGAATACACAAGGTTCGCAGGACTTGTTTCTTCACCTGCTCTCTTTTTCTTTCTTTACTGTACATCCTATGCAGTGTCCTATTTGAATGCAAAGAGATTGTCACCAGAAAAAAAAAAAAACCATATTCTATTTATCTATTTATTATAAGCCTTTAGTAAGGCCTCTGAAGTAGATTTATTTTCTCTGCTACATGGATGCTGTTGTCAAAGACAAGTGTTATGACTGTCTTCATCTTCCTGAGCTCTATTATGTTGTTTCATTGTCACTAACACATCTGAAATCTAATACATTTTAGTCTACCATAAATGATGTTTTCATGGCATGTTTAATGTTTTCATGCTTCTCCTAGAAATGTAGTTCTGGAGCTTAAAAATAATTCAGTATCTAAAATAGTGAGAAAAAGGAATTTATTCTTGTGGAACAAAGAAAACTTGAATTTCATAAATCTGACTAAATCTTAACATGACTGATGTGTTAACTTCAAAACATCATTTCAAGTTGATCAAGGTGCTGAGCTGGTAGACAGACAGCAGTTTTGCCTTCTAAGGCTTTATATTGCTATTTCATTGTATTAATATTCTCCCATATCAGTTCAGATCACTTAGATGCTCTTATTTAAATGGAAAGAAAATTTCAAAGATCACCTCAGTCAAGATAACTTCAACAAATTAATGTTCACAAAAAATAATAAAGCAATAAATAAGTATTCTACAGGTCATGCCCTTAAGGATCCCCAAAGGTTTAATGATTTCATTTGTGTTGTAAGCATGTCAGGGCAGTGTGGGTAGCAGCTAAGCACACAGGCTTTTCTGCCACTTTCATCTGCATAACATAGCCTAGTGTAAGATCCATGATTGCCAAGCTTGTTTGAGGGCTTCAGAGAGCTGAATGTTCCTCAGCTTGGAAGCTCAGTAGGCAGAAATCATCACAGTATGTATATGTGTGTGAGATTCAAACTACTGAATCCTTTTTGTGCTTATTTAATTAAATTCTCTATCTTTTGCGTCACAGGACATGATAATTTCAGTGGTGATATGCAAAACTAGGAAAATACGAGAGATCTGTTTTTGCCTTTTTTTTTTTTTTAATACATCCTCCCTCTGGCAAGATCAGAAAGACAGACCTTACACATAGCCTTTTTCATAATGTTTTTCCATCCTATTCTCTACTCCCAGAGAGGAAAAGGCTATGTGAAAGCAATTTGAGTAACATTCTTGTGTATGAAATGAAGTTCTTCTGTAGATCTACACGACTCACAGAAGAATGGCTTGATTCAATCCAGGGACTAGGCAAAAATGTTTGTTATGTCCTTCATTACTCAAAGTGATCAAGACTATAATTGGAAATGGTTTTGAACAGGCTTAACAGGGAGAATCAACTAACCCCTTCCAATGAGGTCATCTCTTTCTGCTGGAGTATCTGGCTTCTGCAGTGTCACAGCTTCCCCTCAACACAAGCTGGAAGAGCCAAATCTGCTTGCCTCAGGTTGCTCTTCTGCCTAATGTAGTTAGAAATGTTCAAGTTGTACCAATTTGCAATGACATTTATTGGCTTAGACAAGGGTGGGTTTTGATTATTCATCTTTTCCTTATTCTTGCCAAGGCAAAGGAGGAGCAGATGTCAATGTTTCAAAAATCTCCCTTTTTCATGCATGTATGATTTTTTTAAGAAGGAAACAGCCCCAAGGTAAGTTAAGCTGCCTGTTATTTTGCACTTTATATATTTAATTTAAAACTATCCTGAAACTGTGTCTTCTGAAAATGCAGGACATGATTTGATGCTCCCTCATGCAATTCTTCTTTAGAAATTAATTCTTTTAAAGAGACAAAACCAGAAATAGTAACTTATTTCTCAGCTCTCAGACAGCTTCCATGTCTTCAAATCACCTTTGTTAACCATGGAAAACATTGTGAACTGGCAGGCAAAACACAAAATTGGACTTTTAGTCTTGGGACATTTCCTCTGGGTTGTCATTTCTAGACTCTTGCAATTATAAACTTGCAGGCAACATTATTTTTATAAGCTACAAGTACTCAATTTCAGAAGCATTCTTTACAATAGAAACTGAATACTTTACAACTTCATAAATATTTTTCTTGTCAAAGAAACAGATTAAAACTGGTAAGTGACATATTTAGCATGGTAATATACAAAACAACCCACCTTCTTAAAAAAAAACTCATTTTTTACCGTGCAATTATGGTAATCCATAAGAAATTCATTAGGACCCTACGCAAGACAAGGCTTTAACCAAGGCTTGCTAAATCCTTGTGAACCTATTGGTGATCATCCTCTCCACATCTTGAGACATGGGTTCTAGAAATGGTCACCCTGAACTGGCTTTTCTTTTACTTCAATTTCCCATCCCCAGCTTTAAGCGTGTTTTATTGATAGTGGCCCTTTTCATAGAGCTCAATTTTGTGATGAAAAAGCAGTAGTGACCATTTGAACTTTTCACTGAGGAGGTTGCAGTCCAGGAACCAACCAAATTTTTGAAAGTCTTTGACCATTTCTTCTACTTAATTCACCGAATCCATCTGAAAGAAGTACATTAAAAACTACAGAGGATTTGCTCCGTTTTGGAGTGCACTGTACCTTTCTTGTCTGCAGTGTGGGGTTTAGTTGACAGACTTAATTGTTCCCACATTCAGCAATCCTCATTAGTTTGCATTTAGTGCTGTGTCTTTTATGGATGGTAGATTATTTGATATGACTTGCTATTGCAGAAATAGTTATTTCCAAGCTGATGCCAAGAGACTGCAAATTATTTCCCTCTAACACTCACAAGTTTATACTTTCACGTTCTTGTGCCCAATCCTAATGAACCTGACTTAAAAAGCAAAATTTAGGCAATGACTATCTCCTCATTGTAATTTCACACAGATTATCTTAAACAAATGGGAGTGTCTTGAGACTTGCACAGTGCAGATGCCAGGGAATGCCCAAATGCTCATTGATTGCATTAACAGTTTTGGTCATGGATGGTGTAATTCTTCCCTATGACAGTTCCTAACATAGAAATATAAAAGGGTTGGTTGCCGGATTGCTTACATTGAATGTTAAAACACTTTGCTATTAGACCAGGTGAATTTCAACAATTTGGGAATGATGCTTTCTGTGACAGCCACAGGAACCAGTATCTTTGTGGTATAATTATAAATAGCAACAATTATTATGCTTCAGCAATAGCTTACCTATAAACTGAGTTAAGCTTGCTTCATGTCATGTTTATGTTCATATCATTCATAGTAATACATTCAGAACCCCTTTAAGGTTTTGGATTAATTTTAATTTATTTTTTAATTTACTTTTTTATAGACATCCAGTATTAACCTGTGTTTCTGTACTATTTCTGGAATTGTATACTCTCTCTATAAAAGAACCTTCTATAGAAAGCTGAAAATTTTAGCTAACACTTAGGCTGTGTGGATACAAAGCTGATTTCTTCGCTGCCTTTCATTCTAAATTCTTTCTTCAAAGTAATTTTCAGGTAGCTACTCCTTCCTTGAGCAATGTCTGTAGTTGAATTTTCTGGGACTAATGCCTGAATTGATGGGGCAAGAACTGATTAGTAAAAATGGTGTCGTAGGAATATGGTCTTTATTAAGAGCTCATTTAGTTTTGTCTACAAGATCTTCGTATTTACTGAACAACTTACTGTTAATTCCTGAAACTTACTGTTTGAGTTAAAGCCCCTGATTTCACTCTGGCTTTTGACTTGCCTTTGCTCTGCAGGTGTCCTTGATTTCATTTCTACTGCCCTGATTTCTAGTTATATTATACACCCAGGATTAATCTTTCATCATTTGCTTTGTGTGAGTGGTTTGGTTGCATACCTATCTTGCATATCTGTAAATTTCTCTTTTCTTCTATAGCTGATGTCTAAACCAAAGACTTGAAAAATATGCCTAAAGTTTCCCAGTTGGTTCTCAACTTAAAATCCATGAAGTTTTTTAGGAATTACTAAATGTAGATCAGAAATGTAGTCCTGCCTGTAAAAATTATATCTGCCTTAGTTGTTACAACACCAAGTTGTGATTTAAGGATGTTGGAGAGTTTTATGATGTCTGAACAGTTGTGCATTTCATGCTGTTCAAAATACATGTTCAACAAATTCATGGCCTGTAGTTATGACTTTTGGCTTGCTCTGTGCATACTGGTTTACATTAAGTATGAAATGTTTGCTCAGCTAAGTGTCAGCTTTTACAACACTGATTAAGTCTATCTTGCATCCCCAGTTCATCCACACATAGTTTGGTAGTAACTGCTGTCAGCATTGGATCCTAAATTCTAGAGTATTCACTGTTTTAATGGATGAAGCAGCTCACATCAAAGTCTTTTTGGGTTATCTGGGGCCTTCTGGAGAGATGTACAGCTACTGTATCACATGGATTAAGCTTGTCTCCTGTGCTACAGAACTGCTATCTGGAAAGTGTCTGGATTTTGGTATGCAGTGTGTTCTCTGCTCAAAGCACTTTGGCTTACCTTCTCATATCTCATATCTCTTATATCACTGTAGGCTGAGATAGAGAATTCAGAGCTGGCTTTTGCTTTTTTATATGATAGATGTGTAGACAATGGAAAAGTAGTTTACCATTCCCGTAAATTGTTAAATCTCATTTATTTATTAAGATGTACCTCAGCTTGCAGCCTTTCTGTTTCCCTAGGTGTCAATATAACCAAAACAGAATAGTTCAAGTGTCTTCAGTTTCAGCTTGCCAGCATGCAGCCATTACTAAAACCTGCTAGGTTGTCAGTTCAAGTTGGTGCTGTGGATCTAGATTGCTTTTTCCTTGACCTCTATTTCTATCACAACAAAAAATGCCATCAGAAATTTTATTCTTGGGAGATTCTTACTGCCTAGTTATAACAGTCACATTTTTGGCCACAAATTTATCTGACTCTGCCATTCAACAAGACCTTGGAATCTGAAGTCATTAATGCCTTTGCTCTGAATAAATGTGGTCTGATTTTCTTGGCTATTGTTAGTGCATAGTGAAGTCATGTCTGGACTCCCATTCATCTTTGGTCCTGTATTACAGTTATAGTTGGGTACCTTGCTGTCTTCTTCAATGTATCTCATAGGAAATCTTGGATTTTCTTAACTCACTCTTGACATTCACTTCACTGCATCTACAGTGATGGCAGATGTTTCTGCTTTTAAATCTTTCATCATAACATAGCCCAAGAATTGTTTTCAGACAGTATTCAGTGATGAACTAATACAGCTGCACACCATCTTGGCAAACCTTTAGTGTTGGTCTGGGGATGAATTCAGTGGTAATACCAGAGGAAAGAAGACATAATTTCTGGCATGACATGTAATCTGCACTTGAAGATGGCATCAACCACTTTAACTACATTAGTTCCTTCTGTGAACTTCAGTTAAGCACAGGGCCAAGACAAAGTTAGGTGGAAAAAATAACTGTAACTTTTTTAAAAAAAAATGCCCTGACATTAGTTTTTATATGTTACCTTTAGGCAGCCTGAACTCAGTGTGAGCTCAGACTGCTGACAAGAGCACTGTGACTGTCTAGATCCATGTTTATTGTGAAGGGATAGCCAAAGTTTTGCAGTGTACCTTCCCCAAGATGTCATTCATACACCACTGGTGTATGAATTTGCTGTTGCCACTGCATGCTATAGCCAAATATTTGTCTGTGGCTAAATCAATTGTTTTTTTTCAAAAATTTATCAAAAAAATTGTGCCTAGTCTATAACATGGAAATGTGCATGTCTCTGGAGTTAAACAGAAGCTCATACTCGCAGTCTGCCCTTCTGCACCCAAGGAGCATCCAGCCATCTGTCAGCTCTAGCTCAAAGCTTGGTGACCTTGGCATTGCTGTGGCAGGATGGATGTATGGCAGGGTAACCTTTCCAGAGACCTGAGTGGGACAGTCAGATTTATTGATTTGTATGTATACAATAAGTATTGCAGTATCTCTTTAAGTTTCTGTAACTATATCCCATAACTATGGTTGATGTTTCCTGCAAGAATAAATGAATGCTTGTAATGAGCAACTAAACCTCTATCATATTAGTGATGTCAGACATAAAATATAGCAGTTAAAGTATTTTTTAAAATCTAAATGTATCATAAACCTCTATAGTTGTAATATGAAGGGAACACTTCAGCATTTTATTAAGAAACTTTGCTGGGTAAAATTAATGGCATTTAGCATAGTGTATTTAATCAACAAAAAAAAATTTATGAATAAATTTTTTTTAATTCATTCCACCTTCTTTTTTTCTCATTCAAATTTTATTTTAAATATTCTTTACTAAAATGTTGCATTTTAAAATTATGATGCTAGAAGTGCCAAACCAAATAAGTGCTTTGTTAGACTGTAACATTTTGGATATTGACTGTTTTATTTTTTAAGGATTAATTTTGGAAGAGAAAATTTTCTCTACATAAAAGACTGTCTTTGAAAAAAGATTGTCTGTGGTACAATTTAAAAGTAACAGGATAAGTCTTTATTTCCTAGTTTTATTTGATTCCTGGAGCGTCAAGTGAACTGTCAGTGAAAATTTTCTAAAAGTTCACTTCATTTTACTATGAACTTTGAAGTATTATATGTAATATTTTTCAGTTTTAAATGTATTCTAAAGAAAAAATCATATTGCAAGCCTTTTAATCTTTCTAGACCTATGGAACATTTAACCTTAAATAATTTCATGAGGCCAAATAAAGCCTGAAAAAGAAGAAAAGAACAGGAACATTGTTCATGCGCTGGTGGTTTGTCCATGACAACTGCTGAGATAGGATCATAAGGCAGATTCTAGGATCACACCAGTTTCACTGTAAAACTGGCACAGAGAAGAAAAAAAAGTAGAGAGATGGGTGTTTCCTTGGATGAAATGGGTTCTTGGCATAGTCAAAGAACAACAGACACTATTTCCACTCAGCTGCACAGAGAGATAAACTTGATGATTTTATTTACCACAGTTAGGGCTCTTTTGCCCTTTGAGATTTCTAAAATTACCCTCCTCAAAGTCTGCAGTTTTGCACCACTCTTATCTCCAGGGCTATTACCAAAGATGTAAAGAGACAGTATCCTGTGGATCTGCTGTGGTGTGTCTTGGCCCTGGTTTTTGTCTCACTGATCTCTTCAGGCTAAGTCTCACTAATCTCTTCACTGATTGGCTAAGTGAAGGTTGAGTCCTTCGTAAGTCATTCATAATGCCAAATACGGTAGCTAGGCCTCCTTCTAAAATGTGGGTGTTAAGAATTTGGTCTCCTTTACAGTGAGGATAGAAAAATTAGGTCTTTAGGTCTATAGTAAGCATAGAGAATCCTCAACAACTGTCATGTTCAGAGGTGTTAACAGGTTGCAAGTGACAAGGAAAATTATGACTTTTATCACATAGGGATATGCAGCCAGCTGGCATTTTGGAGTTACATACAGCATATTCAGCAAAGCAATGACTTTGACTTAGGTTTTCTCTTCATAGCAAAGCTATTATCACCAGGATATGAAATAACTTTCTCATGAGATCTTGTATTTTGATGTATCTTTCTTGTAAGGTGAATCACCCACAGCAGGAGTGAGAGAGTCACACTTGTCAGGTCACCCAGGTGCTGATGAGGCGATTTCTTGGAGTGGGAGTTCAAACTCCTTTTGACAGGGGTGATTTGGACACATGCATGATAAATGTTATAACGCTTAAATTCATGGATTAAATGAGGCTGGAACATCATAAGCACCACTGCCAACACCACCTTTCCAGCTATATTTTCTAGCGATTTCTGCCAGGAGGTAATGTGAATAAATGAAGCACTCTTGCATACTGCATAAGGTTAGACAGAAGACAAGTGTTAACAGGTAAGTGCAGTAGAGATAATGATGTAAAGTTCACCTCTGAGCCTAAAAGTTTTGTGGGAATTTTCAATTGAAAGAATAAGTATCTACAAAATTAGGCAGGGAATTTGAGAGTATCACTGATGCCAAAAATAGCTGATGTGATTAAAACTTTCCATAGCATGATTTCATCATTAATGACATAAATAACAAATGCAAGGTTGTTATCTGAGTTACATCTTATTTTGTTACACAGCTTTATGCTCATGTATTTTGAGAGTATAGGTTAAAAATACAGACTTTGGTAGATTTTTGAACTTAACAAATGGAGAACTTCCATTTTTAGGAACCTGCTAGTCACTGCATCTGAAAGAATTTTATGAAATATGATTAAATCTAGCTTCAACATACACTCTAAAAGAGATATCTTAGTATTTGTATTTACCATCCAATCAGATGCCTGACATTTTACTAGCTCTTGCTATAGAAAAAAAAAAAGAAGTTGTAAGTGAAAACCAAAAGGATATACAAAATAAATCATGTCTCTGAATGCAAAAGAATTGCAATTGGCTTTGAATGCTGTTTCACAGTGCTAATGTTTTCCTAGAACTGTTGAAGAGTTAGAACTTTTTATTCTGTAGAGAGTTAATCATACTTGTAGACTGCCAATCAGTCAATGTAGTGATGGTTTATGTTTTAATTTAGATTGCTTTTGTGGCCCTGTACCATAACTCATATAGATCAAGCTTAAAAAACTCATATACTGAAGGTGGATCTCTGGCAATCTTCAGTCTAAATGCTGCATCTGTACCCTTGGTTAAAAATACCCAACACAGTATGATGAAATAATTCAGAGGAGAGCATTTTGGTATCTTTCAGCTGTGTGTCTTTGAATATATGTTTGTGTATATGTTTAGTGTTAAAAAGTAACCCCTCTACATTTCCCTGGTAAACCAGTGCCTGATTAGTTTACAGACTCACCATTTCTGGCCTTCTAATTAATCCTCTTACCTTTAGTCAATTAAGAGAGTTTTTTTGTTTACTTTTAAATTATATAAATTGGAGCACATAATGCTGTGAAACTTAATGCTTTAAATTTAATATACTGCAGCTGATATTAAATAAGTAATCAACTAGTTGAGTAGCTGAAAAAAGTTTCTTTTTTTCCAAGTCTCCCAGGGCACCCACATCTCTTCACAAGTGCTGTAGACTTTTTTTTGCATATGTGTTTTATTTTCTATTTATATCTTATGACAGGGGAGCCAAAAGCCTAATTAAACTCCAGCTATGGTTTGCCAAAGTTGGAACAATCTTTTCAGTGCTATAAACAAAGATGATAGCATAATGAGAAATAAAGAATGGTGTGATAATGCACCTTTATTTTGGAAGGTATAATAAGAGTATGTTGCCAAAAACAAGTCTTAGATGAGCCAACTTCTGACACCTGCTTCCTTGAAATACCTCTGGACTTCAGAGGTCTAAAAAAGTTATTTAGAATTAAGCTTCTTAGCAATGAAAATAATGAACAGAAAATACGCAGCATCACAGCACCATTTCCACCACCCTTAAAAAACAAAACAAACAAACAAAAAAAAGATGGAAATCTTCAGATTATTTTCTTTTGTATGATCTGAATAGAAGAATCTTCTTCTATTAGAAGAAACTGACCAACAAATTATTGATTATTGACTGAGACTGCCAGTAATTTTAAAGTTATATAAATTAGGCTTTATGAGGATATGTCTTTGTATTCGGAAGTTTAGTAACATATGAATAAAATCTTCCCTATCAGCAAGAATTTCATATCACAGGTGCTTTAAAACAACAAACAAGAAAAAAACAAAAACAACAACAAAGAAAAAAGAACAAAAAAAATACCCTACCAAAAACCAAAACCAAAACATACAAAACCCTCCAACTCCAAACAAACCACCAAAAAACCAAGACAAAGCCACAAATCCCCAACTCCCTAGGTTTACATATTAAAAGAAAAATGGTTTAATGGTTTAGGTAGTTTAATATTTGAAGTTAAATGTTAGAAACTTAAAAAAACCCCACAGTTTTAAAACAATTTAAACAATCCTGTGAAATCACTGAATTTTTTTTTATACACATTTTAATAATACGTGAAATTATTAACTGCATGACCTCACAAAGCTATATCTCTGCTAAATAGCAGTTGAATGTTAGTCTTCTTTTTTTTTTTTCTCTTTGATAGCTTTTTGGTAATGTACTGAATTAAGAGGTTTTGTTATCAATGGGAATCTCTTCTATTCTGCAGTAGAGCATGTCACACAATAACACACTAGAACCATGAAATTTGATAGCATTTTAAAGTTTGCCTCCTTCACTATCTCTTATTGCATACAAAACCCCACAAAATAAACTTCTGTGGCTGTAAACTAGAGATATATATTTTAAATTGTCCTGCTGGAAAAAGTCTACTTTGGAAATGCCTGCATTTTTCAACATGGATTATTGGATTCAGATTTAATTATTTCTAATTATAGCTGAAGTGTAGTGTTAATCTGTCACTGAATTTGTAAGAGGATAAGATTTTTATACATGTGTGAAAATCTTAATTCTTAAACTGACATAAGAATATGTTTTCACTTAGAGCTGATGCAGAAAAAAATCCAGAAGGAGAAGATGGTGCGGGGAAAATTGTGTCAAAACCAATCTTTTTTTTTTTTTTTTTTAGGAATAATGACCTGAATTTTAATAGACAGATGAATATTCAACTATGTTCAATAGTGATAATGCAAAATTACAAGGGAAGGAGAAATTGTCCAATATTTCTATGTAGGTGTTAATTTGCATTCTGGCAGCTGGCCAGTATTAGACGATTAGTATACAACAAGTTTACAGAAAACAAAGTACTGGTGTTAAAGCCTAGCAAAGTGTCAAAATAAATTAATAACACTAGAAGTCTAAGGGACAGTTTTCCCATTCATGGAGATCAAAATTCTGAGCCTTACCATTAACTTACATCAGTTTATATTAATGAATAGTCTATGTAACATCAATTTTTAAGTTCATATTTATCTTGTTACTATTACAGGGAATTGTCTAATATTTCTTTGAAGGTGTTAATTTCCATTTTGGCAGCTGGCCTTCAGTAAAAATTTTAGTGTTCCTCCATTTGATATGACTTTGACATTTATTCTTAGAAAGGTAAATAGTGTTCTTATGTCTTTCATTTTTTAGAGTATACTTACAAAAAGAAAGATGAAGCAGACACAGAAGTGATTTGACCTTTCAAAAAATATTTTCAACAACTTGTTGCTCTGTTAAACTGCTTTGCATAATTCAAAACATGGATTCCAAGAGCTAATTATCACCTCTATATTTAAATCAGTGTTCACTGAAAACTTAGAAAATCTTCTCACAAACATTTTTTAACAATTTCAAGATGAGGCAGGGTACATGTGGCTGTGAAAAGAGACTGCTGATATAGCATAGCATAGAAATTTATGATATAGCATAGAAATTTACTGAAGTGAACAATTTTACACGTTTACTTACTTTATTTGTATCACAGGTGGTGTAGAGATGAGGCTGTTTTACAGATAATTTCAGTAAATAACATGTCTTTTTCCTTTACATAAATATATTGGCAGCTAACTCAGAGCACTGTTTCTATGACCTGGTGAGAATTTCATAGTTTCAGTTCAATGACTTTATTTTATTTGAGTATTACAATATTTTCATAAAACCATAGAAATCTTCAGTCTCATGAGGGTCATAGAGTCCAACTCCTTACTCTTTCCAGGATGATCTAAAGGTGAAACATATGAATAAAATCATCATCCAGATGCTCCTTGAACTCTGGCAGGCTTCTTGCCATTACCATTTCCTTGGGGAGCCTGTCCTATGCCCAAACACCCTCTCAGTTAAGAGAGGACATTTGCCTTATGTCCAGCCTGAAACTCACCTGATGCAGCTTCATTCCATTTCCTTGAGTCCTCTCACTGGTCACCAGAGAGGAGAGATCTGTGCCTGCCCTTCTGCTGCCCACTTTGAGGAAGTTGTAGACAGCAATGAGGCCTTCCCTCAGATTCTGAACAAATTAAGTGACCACAGATGACCCTGGTTTGTCTTGCCCTCACGGCCTTTCACAGTCTTGATAGTCCTCCTCTGGATATATTTATAATTTTATATCCTCCTTATATTGAAGTGCCCAAAATTGCACACTGTATTCATGGTAAGGTTGCAGCTGCATAGATTTGAGAAGGACAACCACATCTCTCAAGCAGCCAGTGATACTATGCCTGATGGCCTTCTGGTGCCAGGGCACACTGCACAGTCATGCTCAACCGAAACCCCAGATATCCTTCCACAGAGCCCTTCTCCAGCCTCTCATTCCTCAAATTTGTATGTATAAACAGAATGTTTTATTTCAGTTACAGTTACCTCATCTTACTGAACCAGACTATGGATATTTTAACTGTTTTTTTTTTGTTTTGTTTTTTTTTTTTAAGTTTGTTTGTTTGTTTGTTTGCTTATTTGTTTGGGGTTGGGAGGGGCTGAATTTGGGGCACTCTTTTTAGTGATTTTTGTTTGTTTCTTTTTTTTATTACATGGTTGATCCAAAAGAAGACGTGGCCCACAGCAGTCAACCTCTGCCCAAACTTTATTGAGTAAAAAAGCTGAAACAACAAAAACCAACACATTTTCTCATAAGAACACATTATAGTCATTTGCAGTAGTCAAACCAAGGAAGTCTGACTCTACACTGTCATCAGATGTAGAGTAATATTTAGAGGTTTTGTTAAATTCAAGTTTTTAAAAAAATTATCTCTTCTTCAAAGAAAGAAAATATTACTTAACTATTTTATTAGTGCCTGGTACTTCAAGCATGGGAGAGGCCTGTGAAAATTAGAGTTTATGTATGTCTCATTTTCTTTTAATGAAAATAAAATGTTTTTATTCATGCCTATAATTTGAGAAGCAATAGGCATTTCTACTATCTGGAAATTTGCAGTTTAAAGAAGGAAAGCTTAGAAAATTAATCCTATTGTGACACAAAGAATTCAAACAGGAACAGTTTTCTACTTTGGAAATAGAATGGAGCTCTTGCACATCAGAAGATGAAAAGCTTGCAAGAGGTATGTAGAATATTTAATCTTTATCCAGCACATATCAAATTAATGTTGTAGAATCCATCTCTGTGGGGTTTTATTAACCCCTAATATTAGCCTCCATTTTTGCTATTATATGTATTTGAAAGAATGACACCACTGAGGTACTCTCCACATAGCTAAGAGTTAAGAATAACCTTTTTTTAAATATTTAGTTGATGTAGTTGATGTATAATGTGTACTGCACTTTGTGGGGGTTATTCAGTGATACAAGAAGTGTTATTCATAATGCCTCTTTTTACTGGAAAATGTATGCTCGCTAACTTAGTTTCAAATGCTGCTAAAAGAAAATCTGCAGACAGAGCAAAAGGGCAAAAGGGTGACATCTGGCATAGCAGACTTTCTAAGATCGTTTTGGCACACAGCCTGCATTAAACGGCAGACACTGAGGAAAAAAAAACTGAAATCAAAAGAAAAGAGAATACAATGAAAAAATTATTTCTAATCTTTAGCTATCACAAACCACTCAAAACTAGTCAAAGCACTTTAGTTTATTGTCTGCATACCTTGCACTGGGCCTTTCTGTGATCTCTAAATTACTCAAAACCAGGTCTGAGGTGTGACATTTTATCAGCCTGATTACAGCTGCTCTCTCAAGTGTTTTCTAATCACTATACACTTGATTTCACCTTTCCAATTTTCACCTGAATGAATGATACACAAAAATATCCTCACCATTTTTCAGAAAGGCAGAAAGATGATACACATGCCATGCTGTTTGTAGTGTGGCAATATGCATTTTGTACTTTAAACAAACATTGCCGTGGAAACTACGAGATGCGTGTCCTTGGAGAAAAACAGTCCATACATTTCATCTACACCAGGAAAGAACATAAAAAGAAATGTGTAGATGTTATAACTATTATACCTACCTTGAGGCAGGGTCATTTTTTAGAGACCATGTCTGACTGAGCAAAAAAAATATAGAATTGGTGATCTCATTGGCCCTTTTTATTTCACTGAGTTCCTTACTGGACTTCTTTGTTTCAGATGTAACTAAGGAGTGGAAAGGAGGGCATTAATTTTGAGTGATCAATAACTCATTGCTTTACAATTCAAAGAGTTAATTCTGCCAAATCTCTGAGTTACTGATTCTTTCTGTGTAGAGTCTTTTGTGCATCTGAGAGTCTTTGTTGCCTTTCAAAGCAATATGCACACATAATTTTAGGGAGGTGCTCCTCTGCTTTCTGTGGTGTTGTTGAGAAGCACTGCAAATTAGCTTTCAGAAATGTGTTTGCATTTGTGTATGTGCTAACCTGAAACCATAGTGCCTCCCTGGTTTTTTGATCTGTCTTTTCATCTCACCTTAAATGGATGTGGAAATGCAACACTACACAAAGTGTAATATAATAATAGTAATATGATAGCAAATATGCATAATAGCTAAAATAACAACAATAATAATAACAATAACAACAACAACAAAAACAACAATATTTTTGCATGGCCTTGAGCTTTAGCTATTTTTTGCTGGTGTTTTGCTTGAACCCTTGCCTCACCATCTCCGTTCCTCTACTTTGGCAGGCAAAAAAATATTAAGGTTTTTTGACATCTACATTTGTAATCAGCTTGGACTGATTGGGCACTTGGGGAGTGAGTATTTGTTTTATGGTGTCTGGTATACTGTGAATTTAAGTATATGCTATGGAAGTAGTATTCATAGGTCAGGGGATTTTATATTTTTGCTAACAGAAAATAAAGTTTGATTCTGAGCTCCTCCAGCAGATTTAAAACAGTTTCCTAAAATGCAGCAAAAGACATGGAGTAACACAAGCAGTGCATTTGGATAAAACTAAACAACCAAACAAATGTAGTACATTACCTTTTCACAGAGGCTGTAAAGAAACCTGGAAAAGCAAGTTCATTTCTACACCTCTGTGA
Organism: Pyrgilauda ruficollis; assembly: GCF_017590135.1. Lineage (NCBI taxonomy): Eukaryota > Metazoa > Chordata > Aves > Passeriformes > Passeridae > Pyrgilauda > Pyrgilauda ruficollis. The sequence continues at coordinate 1,373,708 of NW_024524044.1, read as the reverse complement.
TAAGCTGTCAGAAAAACATGTATACATGCTAGATATTTAACTTAGTCAAAATTCCTTTACTCAGTTCTTGATGACATGAGTCATCAGTGAGATAAATTTTGCACTCCTATATTAAAGCATCACCATGAAGAGTCATGTTTTATATAACTGAAAGGGAAACATTATAGATTGGACTGTTGCAGTGAACCATTGTTTTGGGGAAAAATGAGAATGAAATTAATTCTCCATTGAAATAAAGCTTGAAGTCTCAACTTATTTTCTCAAGGACATCTGCCTTTCATCTGATATAAACATAAGACTTGGCAGAGTTTACTCATCCTTGCTCAGATGAAGCCAAGAACCAAAATAAATATGAAGAATAATTCAGTGTTGAATGCTGATGGCAGAGATTTGGGCATAAATTTTACAGTGATTTTAGCTAGTGCTATTAATTCTTCATGTTTAACAGAATAACATGAGCTGAGGAAAAACTAATACAAAATAGCATTTGAAAAATATATCCTTTTCTGGAATCCACCCTCGTAGTTCAGAAAGTATCTAAAAAACTTCTTCCTTCCTCTAAATAGAATACAGGTATCTAAATGATTATTTTCATTTTTTTCCCCCACAGATATTATTTTCACTTATATTTATCAGTTGCTAAATTGGTTCCTAGACCTTCTTGAAAGGAGTCACAGCTACATAGAAGTATAAAAAGTGGCTGTTAGTTTAAAAAGTTGCTTCCCTTTTTTCCTTCAGTGAATTATAACTGCATAAAAGTAATTTCAATAAGGTATGTCTAGGAAAGTTACAAATAAGAGTATTTTTGAAATTGCTTCAAATTGCTTTATATCTCGCTAGGGAGAGATTTTCATCCGGCTCCTCCCATGCTACAAGAAACTACTACAGGTAAAGCATACATTAATATGGAAGAAATTTCTGAACATAAATTTATTTAATTTGAGTTATTAAAAAAATTGTACTTGGTATTAGTCTATACATTGTTCTGAATTGGTAGTGACATATAATTGTCTAAAATGAAAGGCAGGCAAAACTTCTCTACACACATGAAAGAAGGAAGTATTTCAGAAATACAGAATGCATTTTTCATGGGCTTTCTCACCACTTATTAGTGTTCATAAAAGCATCCATTTTCAATCATGCATCAACTGTTCTGTCAAGAATTATGTTTGATGGAGGGAAATTATATACCTGCAGCATACTTGTGCTAGTGGAAGTATGAAGCTAATTTTTTTAATCTCAACTGCAACAAATCAATCTTTTGAAAATTTTTCAGCTTTATTATACTACTAGCTGTAATATAAAATCTGCCTTTTTGAAAATTCTTCAGCCTTATGATCCTTCTAGCTGTGATATAAAATCTGCCTGATCCTGGCTAATAGAACATGCTGTAAGGACATGTTCCTAGGTGAAAAGATGTGGGGGAACACTGCTTGCCAGTTTGAATTAAAACATCCTCTTTGCTGACAAAAGAAATTGCTTAGGTTCTCCAGGAAACAAAGGCTATACAAGACAAAATTCTTCATCTCAAAGAAGATGGCACAGATGTCAGTATACATCAACACTGCTATAGGAATATACCATAGGTTTAGTGTATTCATTTGGATTACATTTCATGTTACTTCCCATTCTTTTTTCAGCTTATTGTAAGAACGAGACAATCCCATGGTCAATTCATCAATCCAAATACTGCAAAATTTGGACTATATCTCCATTATCTAGTGATCCAGTGCAGTTCACTGCATATATATAATGAATTTGTTGATGCTGAAGACCACGTCTTATATTTTCTTCATATTTGATTTGGATGTTGTGCTCCTTTTAGGCTTAGGTTGGCCTCATGAGCTGACATCCTCACTGCATGTATGCTTCATTTTTTGTCACCTTCTGTTGTGGTTTAAGCCCAATCAGCAGCTCAGCTCTCTGCTGCTACTCAGTCACTCCCCCCAGCCTCTTTCCCCCATCTTGGTTGGATAGAGGAGAGAATTGGAAAGGTAAAAAGTGAGAAAACTTGGAGGTTCATATAAAGACAGTCTATCAGGCAAAGCAAAAGCTGTGCATATAAGCAAAGCAAGAAAAAGGAATTAATTCACCACTTCCCAGAGGCAGGCAGGTGTTCTGCCATCCCCGAGGAGAGGAGGACTCCATCACAGGTGATGGTGAGTGAGGAAAAAAAACACCATCCCTCCAAACATCCCCCCCTTCCTTCTCCTTCCCCCAGATCTGTGTGCTGAGCACAGCACCGCATGGCCTGGGATATCCCTGTGGTCAGCAGGGATCAGCTGTCCTGGCTGTGTCCCTTCCATGTGCACCCCCAGCTCCTCACTGGTGGGGCAGGGTGAGAGGTGGAAAAGGCCTTGACTGGGTAAACTCTGCTCAGCAGCAGCTGAAATATCCCTGTGTTATCAACAGTATTTCCAGCACAAGTCTAAAACACAGCCCCATGCCAACTACTGTGAAGAAAATTACTTTTATCCTAGATAAAACCAGAACACCTTGCCTCTCAATCAAAGCTGTCCAAAGGTCATAATTTTTTATTTAGAATATTTATGTTTCCATCAGGAGTTTTAAAGTATTTAGTGTATTTCAGGATTCTAGTTTAGAGTCCACTGAAAAGGAATCCAGGCCATGCACTCCAGAACTGCCCTTCAAAGTGAATCTGCTCAGAGGGAATGAATGCAGAGTTTATTCACAAGAACCACTAGTGCTCCAAGACAGTGATAAAGACTCAGGTTTTAATAATTCCAGTTGCATTCAAAACATAGCATAGAAATTGATGGCCCCTAAAAAAGTCATAAACATTTATTTCTTTTCCTCCAAATTGACATATGTAGCAAATAGCAAATAGCAAACAACTTTGGGTTTGGGTTCTTGCCACTGATTGTATAGGGAAAGTTGCTTGCTTTACATTGAGCTACCAGGGAATACGGTTTCACCTCTAAGTTACATTAAACCCACAGGATTTCCCTCTCCAAATTGAGCTGGCTGTGTATTGCCACCATTCCTTAAGGTCAGTGTCTGCTGAAGTTGGAAACTGGACTGAAATCTACAGACTTGATTGCAGTCTGTAAATAAGGATACACTAATTTGATTAACTTTGGAAGTTGTTTTCTTTTTTTTTGTTGTTGTTATTCACCTAATTAAAGTAATTGTAGTTAATTGAAAAGGCATGATTGCCTTAATTAGATCTGAAGATGCAACAAGAAAATCACTAACGATGAAGATGGAATTGATTTGATGGAAAACTACTCCAAACAAAAGTGTGGTCTGAGTGTGGTCTGATCTCTTTAGAGAAAAGGATTCAAGAAACACAGTCATTTTTTTTCTTTTCAGAAGCAACGAACAGATGTAGGACTGCTGTACTGAAAATAAGTTGAAATAGTGTTGATTTGATAAATCTGTCCAGCTTTGCCATCTCATATAATGAGTCTCATCTTTCTAATTGTATTGCCAGCTGCTTTAGTTTTCAAGAGATGGTGGGGATGGAAATTTTATATTCTTTAGGGAAGTAGGCTGTACCAACACTGGTCTTTAGGTGGATTAGGGTGTATTGGGAAAAGCTCAGACCACATTAAAACTCACTGGATTATTTAGATAGCATGGTGTCCCTTGATTTGATAAGGTACCTTTATAATAAATTTATATAGAGAAAAAGAGTGAATTAAAATGTTCTGGTTGTGTCCCACAAGAAATTAGGCAACAGGGCTTTGTTCTTTGGTACCCATCAGAAAAAGATCCAGACTGCCTCCATGGGGCTCATGGAAGGAGCCTTTTGGAGGAGCAGCAGCAGTGAAATGAACATAATTATTACTCAGACAAGTTAGTCAGGAATCACATTGTCTGAGAAAACATTTTAGCAGCATGACTTTGAAAGCGCATGGCTTTGCTGAAGAGTCAGTTTTATGAATAATGATCTACAATCTGTTTCTGAGGGATTAAAGACATTTCTCAGAGGAAATGAACTAAAAATGCAGATGTTAGCCATTGTCCACTCCAAATAATGTTACAAATGATACAGGGTCTGGTTTGTGCAAACCCTCACAGGAACACTAAAGAAAAATAGGAATAATTGTCACAAGATTATATTAAAAACTTCATTTTTATTAAATAATTCAACAAAAGGGGTGACAACAAAAATAGTTTTTTCATTGGCTGAAAACTATGTTTGTTCTCTCTAGCTGACTGAATCAAAAAACAATACGAAACACTGTGATAAAAAAATCATAAATTTAAGTGTAAGAATTATTATGATAGCACTGAAAACATAGGTTAAAAATAAAAAGCAATATCACCTAGATGGAGTTAAAAGAAAGGCTTTGGGACCAGTGAAATTTAAATTTTGAACTACCTGGAGAAATAATGAAGACATATATTAGTTGCAATTAAAAGCATGCAAAGTAGAAATGAAACTGATGGAAGTGCCTGACCATACTAGATAGGGCATTGCAGGTGTAAACTGATGCAGTTCCTTTGAATCAATGAAGTGATACCATTTACATCAGCTGAGCAATAATTAATTCTTAGAGAAGGAATATTTTCTCTTCTTGCCTACTTGGAAATTGCATCAGTAATGACATTATTCTGAGACAGTATTTCAAAAGTAAAAAAAAAAAAACCTCCAAAAATAAATGCGAACACAGATGGCTTTTGGAAGGATTGAGAAAGACCTGTTCTTCTTCAGAAGACCTCTTTGTGAATGAGGAACACACTGTTCTCAGGAGAGCTTATTGGCTATGGCTTATCTCATGTAGCTGCACTACCGCGAGCCTGTGCTGGCTCACGCCCATCAGACATGGACCTCTCCACACAACAGCTTCACGGCCATTTTACTCTGTTGTCTTGAACCAGTCTGCACCCCTGCATTTTGATAGGTGTTGTACTAAATAAAGATGAAAAAATTTACCTTTGAAAAGGCTCATTTTTGTTTGCTTGACTTGAGGGATTGATCTTGTGTCTCTCCAATATTCCTTGGAAGGGCTGAGGTGCAAAGGATTCTTGCTTGGTTTGTTCTACTGACTTACTATTATTTTTTACTAAACTAATTGTTAATATATTCATTTTCTAACAATGTGTAAGTGAGGGGTAATAGGAGGATGTGATTCAAAATAGCATCTCCTTTAGAAAAAAAATATTTAGAGAAAGAGCAATTTTGTATCAACGCATTCCTTTACTGAAAAATAACAGGCATAACTAATAGCAAATAGCAAGAAGCATAAAATATTCATTTTATTTTAGACCCTATATTGATATCTTCAGTATTTAGTATTTGCACACAGACCCTACAAAAAAGTCAGAAATTTAACCTATAAAATCTGAATTCCCATCTTTAGGGCATAAGGTCAAAGAACCTCATCAAAGTGCAAACATTAAAAAAATGCAAAAATAAAAAAATGTCTTTAGGTCAGTGAATTATAGAAACTGCTAATTTGTCTCACAGTTCAATCTCTGACACTTTCCTCCCTCAGTGAATTCCTACATGAAAATTAAAAATATATTTAGGGTGGAGGAAATTTGAGAAAGTGAATTTAAATGTAAGGGCCTTCCTGAATTTCAGCATGACATTTGATGGTAGTGAGCATAATATTTTTCTACTTATAGGTCAAAATTGATGTTCTAGATTCCCAAGATTCCCAGCTGGTTGTAGCCCTGCTAAATGCTCTGAATAATGTGGTATTTCCTGCACTGGGGTTACTGAGAGTAATTTTTGCACTGTATAAAAATGTATAGCAGTGCACGATTTCTAGGAACATTTACTTTTTTTATTAGGATCATATAGCACCTTGCCTGGTGTTAAGTTCATGGACTGTGGATGTATTTTTGAGTTACAAAGTCGCACTGATGTCAGTTTTTTGTAATAGCAATATATTTTGTGTGACAACTCCAGAACGTGTCTTCAGACTGAAATCTCCAGTTCATTTGGATAGCTGAATCCTGATAAGTTGATATTGAACAGTGCAAGGTTATCACTTTTTTGAGGTACACAAAATTCCTACTGAACTTCAACTTGTAACATTGCAACATTGTACTTGAGAAATGAAAACAGTGTGATACCCTACCATACTATTTTTTTTACAAAATAAAATTGCTTTTTCACACATGGTAATTACTACCTGATAACTATACACAAGCCGTTTTAATCCCACAACACCATATTTTAACAACGTGACAAAAATGTTCAGTCCTGTTTTTGTCTCACAGCAACAAGAAATTTAATGTCACAATTTTTTTTTCCTTTATTGAGAGAGCAAACATTTCTTAAAAGGCTTTAAAACTGCATAATTGTATGTGCATACCCAAATGTAGCTATGGACTTCAAAACAAAGAGAAAGAGAATACAAGGTGATGCGAAAAAGATTTTACTGACCTTCAGTCATAGATACAATATTCACAGTGGCAATGTGTCCTCTGCTTTTTTTATGGAAAACACAGGTCACTAGCAGCTAGATCAGGAAAGTTCTCAAACATAAAGACCAGGCTTATACATCATTATTGGTGGTTTTTTTTAACTGTGCTATCTATGACTTTTCTCTTTCATGGGAAACTGTCCAGGAAAGTGTTACTAACATTTTCACAAATGCTAAAACACACAATAAGATTAGAAGTTGCCAAATATCTGGATCACTGCTTATCTTAGAAAGGATCAAACACAAGAGACCTAATAAAATTCCCATGACAATTTAAAATAAACAATCAGGTGAAAAACAGGTGACCAAATTTCTGTACAGAGCAGCCTGAGGCATCATCTTGTCTTCTCCCCAAATCCCCTGAAAGAATAAATTTCCTTCCTTAGTAATAATCAAGAACTGATAGACTAAGGCATTCCTTAGTGAGCAGGTTCCTTAGATCAGTCCTTAGAACAAAACTTTATTGAATTTCTCCCTTTTTGAGAGTGGTGGTAGTATGAAAGTAGGTGTGCACTGTATGAGTGTGTGTATATGTATATATATATATGTAAACTTAGGCTTGTTAAAGAAAAGAAATACTCTTCCATACACATTTCAAACTTTTGAAAGAAAACCAGGGGGTTTATAGTAAATATTTACTACTGTTCTGTTTGCACAGCTGAAATTCAGCTCATTATAGTACATAAATCTCCAGGAGTGGTGTTAGAAATCTTTGAAAGATGTATCTGTAACCTTTGGCTGGCACAGTCAAAGTCACAGATAAATCTAATGGCATATGTTACTCCTTAAAATTAGTAACAATATGTGCAATCACTAGCTTGTTTCTAATAGGAAACACTGAACAGTGTAATACACATCATGTCAGTAGACATGTAGTAGCATGTCAGGAATGTATTTCCAATCAAATGGTGAATAAATCACAATTCTTTTCAGTAACTCGATGTTTCTGTATTTGACCTTAAACAAAACAAGGCAAAAATCAAAACTTTAAATTAACTTAAATTAACTGATGTTTTAATACATTTTAAATGACCCATTTAGTTTGAATTGTGATCAAAGACTTGAGAGAGCTTTTCATAATCCCACATGACTTATGGAAGGCTTTGCAGTTAAGTCATTCTGCCTTAAAAAACGGTTAGTTCATTAATGTTTGAGAAATGATCTGACACACTAGAGATGCAGGTGTATAAAGAAGGCTTACAACTGTGGTTTGGTTGGAACAAATTCCTGCAATGTTCTGTCCAAATTAGAGGGTTAAAAATTTATTTATGCAGGAGCTCCACATTTGCACATGTAAGAAGCTCTTAAATATGTATGTAACGCCAACCCAAACAAGGTGATAAACTAGAGATCACTGATAGCCATGAACAGAAGTATTCTATATAATTTCATTTCTTATGACAATTTGAACTTTAATGTGAAATAACAAAGTTATATATGGGATCATCAAATTGTCTCATTTATTGCCTCTATGTGTTCTCTTAGATATATCTTCTATAGCCATGAAGAATTTCTCCTCCCAATCTATCTTGTTTCATTTCTTTATTTCTTATAGGTGAAAATGTCAATGACAGCTTGATGAATGGACATGGAACTGTGATGAGTTTTCTATGCGCCATTGCTCTCTGTGTCCAATCTCTGTGTTTTCCACTGTAAGGGTGAGATCCAGGGACTTGGCTGTGTTTAGTAAGGGTAGTGTGGCTGTAGTACAAGAGACTGCAAGGGATCCTGTGCTGGAATAGCACAGAACAGTTCAGTGTGTGACGCAGTGCAAAAAGCAGTTATTTGCTACCCTCCAATGGGACAGTAGAGACGATTGAGGTAACAGGCTTAAAGTCTAAGAAGCCAACAGTGGAAAAAACAGGGTAAAAATCAAATAGGAGAGTTTTACTGCGCCAAAACTGTGACTTCTGAAAACATCTACAATGAGATTAGGATTTGAGTGCAAAACAAATGAAAGTCTCAGAGGAGAATGCCAGTAACTAAGATTCAATATTAGACAGAGATTTTTAGATGCATTGAGGGAAACTAGTTACTGAAGTGAACTGAATAGAGGATGTGAGAGCCTGTTTCTTTAAGGAACAACAACTTTGTAAAGAAGGAATGCAGAACCTAGAGAGGAAAACATTTCCTTGACAATGAAGACAGGAAGGGAGTCCTGCAATGGAAAGGTTTCATGCTGGTGAAAACAGTGTCTGGACTCTAGCAGACAGTAAAATCCCAACACCAAAAAGTCAGAAAAAACAGTTCAATATTTTATCATGCTAAAAGAAAATTGCATATTATGATTCTTCTGGATTTAACTCTGGGTTCCTACCACCTTTAGATGAAGAAGCTTTTGGATGAGGTAACAGAATCCTCCATCTGCTTGCAGCTGTGCATATAATATAAAGGAATCATCCAGATCTCAGGGGGTTTTTTTGGGTCTATATATCACTGGCATCTGACAGTATTCTTGTAGGCTGATTTTGTCCACTTGCTGAATCAGCTGAATGCTTTGGATAACAAAAATAATTTTTACTAGGAGATATTTCATCTATGACATGACTCGTGGTACCAGCTAATGACAGGATTGCAGTATGGCTACCTCCTACCACAGTGAAAATTCAGTGGTGACTCTAGTGTATCTGGAGAGGTTTTCCCAGGAGAAGAACTGACAGAATGCTATTTTAAAGGCCCAATTTATATTTCAAATCTAATGTCATGTTCCATTTTTGTCAATACACTACAGAAAAATGAACTGAAATCATATCTGAAGATGTAGAGTTTTTTAAGGAGATGAGGAACCTTAATCTCAGGATAAGAGATTAATCCTGAAAAAATTAAATATGAGGGAAGATATTACTGTGTGTGAGTATGCCATGGTGGCAAGCATACGAGACAGAACTGTTTTTAAAGATAAAAGATCTGACTACCATGGGAACAGGTGACTATCAACCCCTATGAGTAAGTTGAAGTTGGAATGAGAAGACAGGTTCTAACTCTCAGAGCACAGTTCTGGGCCAGTCTTCCAGTCACAAGTACTAAGGGCAATTCACCCCCAAAATGCTTTAAAGATAGAACTTGGAGGGTTTATGAAAGTGGTTTCAATTTGATTTGTCTGCAGGGAGCTGACCCAAGAGGTCTCTGGCAGCCCTGTGAACAGACCATATACCTTTATCTCTTCCTTCAAACCCTTTTGGAGGACTCGTTTATTCTAGGCAATCTTCCCTGGATTACTTACCACTATTCTCTCTCTGCAGTTTCCCCTGCATCCCATGCTTTGTCTTTGTTTCTTTTGTATGGTGTGTTATTATGAGCTCCACAGCACATTGAAGTTATTTTTCATACAGTGCCACTTATGTTCTTAGTACTATATAGATGATTGATTAATTAATTAATAGTACCATCTGGAGTATCAAGCAGTAACAACTATATAATCATAGACTTTCACAAAATATTCTTACTTGTTGATCCACAAGGTTCATCAGGTCCACCTCTGAAAGGAATGGTCTAGACAGGGATCAAACTCATGACCTTGGGGTTGCTAGCACCATGCTCTAACAACTTAACTAACGGTCCTTTCATCTCAGGCTTCTAGATAGCTATTCCACTAACTCTAAGTTTTCAAAATATAATTAAATTTTAAAATTTTCTAAAAGAAAATATACATACTGAATAGAATGAAAATCTTAAACTACTTCCATGTATGAATTATTATATACATAATTTAAATGTCTGTTTGTAATGGAAATGAAATATATATATATATATATATATATATATATATATATATATAATATTAAGTGAAAAGACCCAAAATAATTGAAATAATGGGACATGATGAATCTAGTATGCTCTATTACTCTATATCATTAATTAAAAACAAATTATGAAAATTTGGTTATAGTGGGTTGACCCTGGCTGGATTCTAGGCACCCACCAAAGCTACTGTATCACTCCCCTCTGCAACTGGAGATGGGAAAGAAAATATATCAAAGGGTTCATGATTTGAGATAAGGACTGGAAGAGATTGGTCACCAAATACTGTCACGGGCAAAACAGGCTAGAATTAGAGACATTACTTGAATTAACTACAAGCAGAATCACAGCAGCATAACGAGAAGTAAAATAAGACCCTAAAAACACATTCCCCCCATCCTTCCTCCTTCCCAGCTCCATCTCTTCACCCCAGCAGCACAGGGAGACTGAGAATGGGGCTTACGGTCATCACAGATTGTTTCTGCCTCTGCTCAGGAAGAGGAGTCTGTCCCCTGCTCCACTGTGGGGTCTCACCTATGAGAGATAGTTCTCTGTGAACTTCTCCAAAATAAGCCCATCCCACAGGCAGCAGTCCTCCAGAACCTGCTGCAATGTGGGTCACTCTTCCAGGGGGTGCTCTTCTTCAAAGATGGGTTGCTCCAATGTGGTTTTCCCATGGGGTGACAAATACTACTGGGAAACCTGCTGCAGCATGGGCTCCTCTCTCCTGGGTCTGCATGTCCCTGCCAGGGGTCTGTTCCAGCACAGGCCTTCCATAGATTCACAGCCTCCTCTCCCACATCCACCTGCTCTGGCATGAGTCTCCTTCAGGGTCTGCAGATCGCTGCATCCCTGTGGATCTGGGTTGCAGATCCAACCTGACTCACCACTGTTTTCACCACAGGGTGCAGGGAATCTCAGCTCTGGCCCCCGGAGCACCTTCTTTCCCTCTGTTGTTGACCTTGGTGTTTGCAGACTTGCCCCTCTCATGTGCTCTCACCCTTCTCTTCTGTGACAGCAATTACATCACACAATAACTTTTTTTTCCTTCTTCAGAAATATGTTATTTCTATATGTTATAGAGGAATTACCATAACTTCTGATTGGCCCAGCCCGGCCAGCGACACATCCATCTTGGAGCCGCCTGAAATTGGCTCTACAGGACATGGAGGAAACTTCTGGCAGCTTCTCACAGGAGCCACCCCTGTATCCCCTCTGTTACCAAAACCTGGCCACCCAAACCCAATATATTGGTTTAGAATGGAAATGTCCATAGTTAATTTAATTTGGAACTGTAATAATTATGCCAAAGCCAATGACCTTCAGAGGAAATCAAGCAGGTTATAATCTGGAAGTGCTCACTTCACTAATGCCTGTGGTACTAACAAAAAAACTCACCAGTTTCTGTTATTTTTTATAGCTCCAAGTGGGATTAATCTGGCTTTCATTTTCATTGTCTGCATATTATTTCTCCTGGGTTTTGGGGTAGTCTGTTGTCCAATAGTGAAGGGCAAACACAATTCTGATGTCTCTGCAGATAGGTGTATTGGCCTGGTTTTCCCTGTCATTTTGTATCACTTCCTTCCCAAATGGTGAGTACTTTAAGCAGTATTGACAAGGCAGCAGTGCTGTAAAGTACTATTCATGCCCAAGAGCCCCAAAAGCAATTTTCCGCAGAACCTTTAAAAAGCAGCAAGGGTTGAATGAAAAACCTAAAAATCAGAATTCTTGGCACATTAATAGTAGTAATTCATAGAAGCAAATTGAATTGCTTCATGAAAATCAGTTTTAAAGAGGGTGAGGGTGGCTAGGTACTACCTCTGTTGTCACAGTAGTCACACTGATGAGCTACACATACTGTTCCCCGACCTGTCTGTAGTTTATGTAATCATAACATTTATAGAGACGCTAAACTAAAATCTAATTTCTTCAAAAGAGAATTTATGAATGAAATTTCAATGAATGTTAATGACAGAAAGATTAAATATAAAGTTTATTCTATTCCTATGATCATTTGGGACAAAGTCAAATCTAACATTGTTGCCAAAATTCTTAAATGCTCTAAGTTTTTAACTGATTTTAAATAATAAACTAATTGATGTGTATACTTTTAAATTAAAAAAAATGTAGTAAGGATATGTAGTAGCATACCTAATATGGTTTCTGCCTAACAAAAAGTGTATTTTTGCTCTATATAACAGACCTATTCGACCAACTTGACAACATTTGGGATTGAAAACCTTGTCACACAGTAGTGTGAAATGCAAGATGGCACATCCTCTTGCAAAGGAAATTTTCCTGATTGAAAGCTATTTAAAAGTCATCACTTGAACCACGATGTCTAATGTTGCCACTAAATAATTTATTGAGTATTTCAGAATAATATTCTCTGCAATGTTATAATAGGTATAATTTATTCAGAAGCCTACTTCTAGGAATCATTATTAATCTGATGCTTAATCTAATAAATGTTATCTTAGTTTAAGGAATGATAATGGAAAAGGTACTTTATAAATTGCAATTGAGCAGCACCTTTTCCACTTAATGATAAAGTAGCTTTGTTTCATAGAAAAATTTTCTAAAGTTCTCAGTAAGTTTTCCTGTCAAAGACATTGTGAAAAAGATCAGTTCTGCTGCCAGTTTAATGTAACATATTTTTGTACTACTTAGCTTACGCTTTTCAGAAGAAACAGAAACTCATCAGGTAACTGTACTGATAAAACTGGAGGAGGAAGGAGAAAAACCTGTCTATGTCTCACAATAACTGGACAGAATATTTCTTTGTGCTTTACTGAAACACTTGATGAAGTGATTATTATGTTTCTTTTCAGTTTCCACTATTTTTTATATTTACCACAACCTCATATGTTGCTGTATAGTTGAATATATATTCTTGAGTCTTTATTAGACAAACCCTGGGGCTGACACAATCACTAGAAACACAGGGTCAGGCTTATCACTGTCCTTCAGCAGTACAGAAACAGCATACCTGCCAAACTTGACACAAACTAAGTTTTTGTCTCTTTGTCATCATGCAGATGATTTCAGAGTAACTGTGTGTCACCGCAGAAACAAGAAAAAAAAAAAAATGCCAGTGAAATTATCTTCCAGTTACAAATTAAACTAAAAAAAAAAAGGTGGAGAGAGCCTGCTGGCTTTACCCCTATGGTCCATGATCTTTTGCCATTGATTTTAATGTCTGAGAGAAAGCTGAAGCCAGGTTGTTGCTAAAGTAAGTAGACATTTCAGACCTGATAGAATTCCATCCCAGTAACAAATTTCTCCATGGACCAAGATTTTGGAGCCTTTTATTCTCTGAAAATGGGTATATGAATTGTATTACATTCAAACTAAGTAAAGTGATATGTCCAAGTTTTTCCCACAGATCTCAGTTGCTTGTGTTGGGGAGTTCACCACCCTCTTCCTCAGCTCAGAACTCAGTGAAATTTGGCATTTTGCTTTACAACTTGGACTTACAATTTTAGATCCTAGAGTGACTTACAAGTGTGAATTTACTGCTTACACATCCTAGCCGTAGATATCATTTATGACTATATACCAAGTAGCATTTCATATAATGCTACCAGTATGATACTGAATTAAATTCAAACTGATCTTCCAATCTCCTTTCTAAGCAAAGATGAAGGTGACCTTTACCCCTTTATCCAGATATTTTTCAAAACATATTTCCAGAAAAAGAAATAATATCCTTCATTTCTTGGCTTTATATCTCTAATGTGATTTAGCCATAGACAGTCTTTAGTGGTGAAAACTATGAACTGAAGAATTTTATACAATATTTCCAGCAGTGCATGAAACAACACCTGTCTAGTAATAGTTTCTGGAGAAGGGACTCTTATGCTGATCTCTGATGAGAAAACCTCTCCTGTTTATTAAACAGTAGGGACTTCTATCCTTTGATTTCTTTTGGGACAGGATCTGACACAATCTCCCACTTGCAAAAATAGCCATAGCAAAATGAAAGGCCCAGCTTGCCTGTCCATATTCAACATCTTCCCTTGCATATGTTCTCTGCCAGGTCCTCCTGATGAGTATTTTGGGTTGCCTGTGTTGGTACTGTTGAAAAATATGCAGCCAAGGCATCAATCTGCCATATCAAGTATCATGCAAAAATGAAAATAGTTGAAGTACTCATGACCAGGCAGAGTCTTTGGGATATTTTCCTGATCAAGTCCTGTATTATTTGCTGATATTGATTTGTAACATTTTATTTATAATGAATTTGCTGGTTTCTTTTTTCAGTATATTATTCTTTATATTAATTTCATATTTACACATCTTGACATAGGCCCTCTAAAATTCTTCCATTTGTCAAAACTCTGCTCTGTGGTGGGGAAATTCTGAGCTGCTTGATGAATTGCCTTTGGTACAGAAACTTAGTTGATGCTGCTTAGACTACTCTTGCCAATCTTGAACAAGAAAGAGTTTCCTGACATTACCATGCTGATATTTCATATTGATTTTTTTTCTTTAATATTATTTTTCCATATGAAAAGGAAATATTCTTTCCTTTTAATGATTCCACTTTATTTTCAAGATACGTCACCTTTTTTTTTAATAAATCCTTGAAAACAAGCAATATATTTCATGAATATAAACTTACAAGAGAGGAAAGGGCAGCTGTCAATCTACACCTGTACTGTCAGGATGGCAGGTCCTGTATATCACTTGGTGGTGAAAATGCTGCTTTTTTAATACAGCCACATTATTTAAAGGCTAGGGCCTGAGTGCAGTGTAGGTAATGGAACTCCACTGACCTACTAAAAATCTAATGGAATACATTCAATCTGCAACAGAATTTTGCTCCTCATTTTAGAGCTTTATTTATATTGTTCTTTTATATTTAAATACATATTTCTATTAATTAATTCCCATCTTCTTCCTACACCTTATCAAAAAATTAGTCCATATAAGAACTTCCTATTTAGTTTATTGTGGAAAGAATAGTATTTAGTTTTGTTTTCCCTATCCTTATCAACTTACAACTGCCAACTTTTCACATTATACAATGGCTTTACTTGCTCTGCTTGTTTTAAAGATCTGTACATTCCTCTGTTTATGCTACCATATCTGCATTTGAAATCGCTGCCATCTGCCTTTTGACTTTTGCTTAATCTCATTGATTTCTATGCTGCTTTCTGACACTTAGATTTTATGAGTATTAATAAAGATTTTACTCTTTCTATCTATTCCTGAAATATGTTCTGATTTTTTCATTACACATGTTCTGTACAATATTTGACTGCAATCATGTTTCTTGAACTCATTACATATTCTCTGCAAATGTGCCTTTTAAATTTTAATATCTTCAGCTCCTGTCTTTCCCAGATAAAGTCTGATGATGAACTGTATGCAACTGTAGGAGTGCTACATAGGATAATTCAGAATGCATTTTCAATACTGCTTCCTCATGCAGATCACACAGCATTCTCATTTCATTAGAACATCAATGTGCTTTATTTTCTCTAATAATTTTGTTGCTGCATGGCATGAAAAGGAGTGACTATATTCCCAATCAGACCTGAAGTCACATTTAGAAAATGAAAAAAATACTCTTTTCAAATATCAAGGCATTATTTGACAACAATAAATATATTACATGTAAACACCCTAAAAATGATACTAAAGCATGTCTTGTATGTACTGTTTCTGTTGAGAGTATATTTTAGAGCTAGAAATGCACACAATTTACCTTTAAATCAGACCCTTTGGGAGTAATACTCTAAAATACAAAACAAATTTCTTCATTGAAATTTCTAATTTCTAACACAACTTTGATAACCAAAAACCTGTCATAGCTTAATGAGAGGTCTGGGCTCAAAGTCTTTGAGACAGTAGAATGTCTCTCTATATACCTTGAGTAGAAGTTAAGTAATGGTCCTTTTGTATTTTCTCCACATACTTCATACATTCCTTACATGCATCTCCATCTCAGGAGCCCACAAAACACAGAAACGTGCCTGTGAATGCATTTTAACCAGTAGTACATTTTGTTTCACCTTTTTGAAATGATACTTTTCTTTTTGTTCAACCATTTTTGTTTAATTTGCATTGCCAGCCGTGATTGCTAGGCTTCCAAATCTTTTTAACAGCCTACAGGAGGGACTTTTCAGTACACCTAGAAGCACATCCAATACTGACTGATACTGGAATAGTGACTCAATCAATCCAAAAGGTGATAACTTAAGTCCCTGATCAGAGTTTGCACTCTGCTTTTGTTCCATTTCAATGGCATTGCATTTCTTCATGTATCTTCCATTATTCCCAAAGTTCCATAACTGAATATAAAGCAGACTGAAGAGAATCCATATCAAAATATAGCTAGAAAACCATTCAGTATATTTATGGGCTCTTTTAGTTTTTTTCCCCAAGTAACTCCTGGCTTACCTTAAAGCTATGTTGTTAGCATCATTTAACTTTTCTTTGCAGCATTATCTTTCATGTACAAAACTCTATTAAGTGCATAATCATGACAACTTCAAGTAATTTATCCCTCACATATAATAGTTATTTTGCGCTCAAAACTTTCTGATTTAGGCTAAGTCTCAGTTGTCTCCTTATATACTTTTATTGATTATTTTGGTTTTGCAGCAAAGTATCAGTAACACTATCAGCTCAACAAACCACATATTATCCTAGAGCAAATGACAAAATAGAGCAAGAAGAAAAAAAAATAGATATAAAAATCCAGATGATAAAGTCTTTCAGTAACCGTGGCCGATTGGTTATTATATGACTCTAGATATCAAATAATATATTACTCAATCTAAAGTACATCCTAACTCTTGTCTCAGTTGTAGCAATAATGGGAATTCATATGACTGATCTAAAACATTGGTCAGTTAATATAAAAGATGTATCATTATGGATTTTAGATCTTATGTGATGCTGTTTGTTATTGAAGGAGACAAATTATAATAGATAAAGTTTAACTTTAGCAGTATATCTTTCCACATCACCAAAACAAAGCCATTATGATGTGGCTAGATCCTCCAGGGTGCTCCTCCTGTATGTTTGGCAATGGTTACTTAGGTATCAGCTCACAATATTAATGTCTTGACCTTGTTTTCCATACACAGAACTAGGAACAACTCTGCATTTGACACTAGAGAAATATTCTAAACCCCAGTGTGACACAGTGGAGCCCTAGCATGAAAGTATGATAGTTGCTGGGCTAAAATACTTTTTCCATTCATTGAGGGTGGATTTAAACTGTTGCCATCATCTAGTTAGAGCCACAGAAAAAACCTAACTTTAGGTCTCCCAGTGATCAACGAAAGATATATATATATATATATATATATATATATATATATATATATACATATATATATATATATATATATGTCATTGAAGCACCACAGCACCATGCCTTGCAGGGGAATATTTTGAGCACCTGATCATCTGATCATTGTAGGTGATATGAATAGTCTTCTGAGGTACGATTTCCTTGGACAAAATTCATTTGTTCACAGATAAGAATTTTGCGCCATTTTTGGTACACTTGAAAATTTTACCTTGTCTTTATTTCCCATAGAGTCGCCTGTAAACTCCATGTTTTATAAGGATATAATGGGTTTAGATGTCTCTGTCAGGGTGACTTCTAAACTAAACACAGAAGGAGACGAAGAAATAAGAGATCTACACACAAGCTAAGAGAAAAATTAATTTGGCTAAGCAGATACATTTTTGGGATCCTATGTTAACTGAAAGAACTATTTTGGATTATCAGCTACACTAATGGATACATCGGTAACACAAGATGCTTCTAGAGGCATAACTGTAAGCCAAGTGCAGTCACCAAAGGAAATCAACTTGGCTGCGTGTTTAGAGAACCAAATCCTACCTCAGCTGTCTCCCTTTCAGTGTTTGTGAGCAGTGCTCTGAAATTGTTGTTGCTTAGGCAAAGTAGCTGTGTTATCTGAGATACTTGTTAATCTGAGCTCTTTTTTTTTTTTTTGTCCTTTTTACAATCTTTCATAAGAAAATTCCAAGTTACTGTACAGAAGCCTGGGGCATCAGATATGCATTTGTCATTATTTTCTCAGGGGGAAAGGCCAGACTTTGTGACTTGTTCATTATTGTAAAATGTAAGATTATTAAGTGACTGGAACAACCTTTGTACAATGATATCCTGAGAGAGCTGGATTTTTTTAGCCTGTGTACAGAAAGCTCAGGAGGGGCAGCAGTTCTTTTCCAAATATATTTATATATATACATCATGAGAGGATGTGAAGAAGAGGGAGCCAGACCTGCCCCAGAAATGCTCACCAACAGGACAAGAGATAATGGCACAAACTGAAAAACACGAAACTCTGTCTGATAACACAGAACATTTTTTTTTGTTTGTTTGTTTTGGAAGTCATCCAACACTGTAAGCGATTTCTTGATAGGCTGTGGAGTCTCCATCTGTGGAGCTATTCAAAGCCCATCTGGATGTGGTCCCTGGCAACCAGTTTCAGCTGACCCTACCTGAAGAGGGAGTGGGACTAAATGTTCTCAACCAGTTCCTTCCAAACTCAAATGTTCTGTCATTCTGTGACATCCTCTGCTGTGCTCTGTCATCACAGTGGTATCTTGAGGTTTTTTGCTCAGGGAAAATAATTTTTTTCCCTTTTTTTTTTTAGAGGAAGTACAGGTGATCCTTGATATGTGCAGGTAACTGGGAACCCTCCAATACTAACACATTTTTGTTGAAATGGAAAGCCATAATGATTAATAATACTAATTAATAATAATAGTAGTAGCAACAATAACAACAACAATCATCATTATCATCAATATCTGTAAAGAAATAAAGTAAAAGGAGTAGTTCTTGAATGTACCTCAGAGTTTTAAATGACTGATATTTAGAATTTTTAAATGTATGCTGTATAAAATATAATAGGAAAACTGTTGTGGCGGCCTATGACATTACTGAAGTTATCAGATCATGCTGCTGCAGATATTAAAAAAATGGATGGTAAATTAACAAAGAAGGTCATTGGCAATTTGTTAAAATTTTCTACCATTTAGAAGTTGACTGGATAACAGAAACGCTATTATTTATTTAAAAGCATACAAAACAATTAGATTAAATACAATCTAATTAATCAGGATATGTCAGCATGTATTTCAGTTTGTATCTGGGTACATGGAAATTTCCATATGAAACGTTTAGTACCAAAATTTCCATATAAAAAAGTAGTTTGAATTAAGAGGTCTATTATTATATACTCTTCATAGTAATGGTAGTTAATATTTTTCATTATAACTAAAAACACCAGTATGGCCTTCTCACCCAGATTTTCTTAGTCTTCACCTTTGACAGTACATTGGTTAAACTGAAGAACACTGGTTTACCATTATTTAGAAAGAGCCTTCTCTATCCTAGCCCAGTTTTTTTCCAGTTACTCTTATCCATCAAAGAGCCTCTGTTTCTACTTCAGACTTACACATTTAGGGTTAAAGATGCTTCAAACGCTTAACAAAAGCCAAGTTATAAATGTCTATGAATTAATCTCAGCCATCATTATTCACTAGTTATCTGGTTGACTGTGGTAGACACAGCTACACATTTTTTCTTAGACTAGACAATGAAAACTGTGCAAAATTGGGCTGTCCAAGATAACATAAAATTTTAGTAAGGTGACTATTAAAAAAAAGATTATTCTCTGAATGGAGACACATTAGAATTCTAAACCTGTTGGGTGAATAATAGTTCAGACTTCTAAAACTAGCTTTATACTGTTGATTAAAAACTTAAGAAAAAGATAAAAATATGCTACTGCATATATACACACACAGAGAAAAAGTAAAGTGTTTTTTTATTGGAAATAGAATAGTGTTTATTGTAAATTATTTTCAAGATGGCAATAAGTATTTAACCAAGATTTGCTGAAAGTAGTTAATGCCACTTCTGTTTCAATACTGCAAGATACTGAAACTCATTATTCTTTCTTGCAAAATTTCCAATCAGTTTCACAGGATTATTGCATGTTTTATACTTAGTAGAAATAATGGTAATATTTTTCAATTAGAAGATTTAAATAAATAGTTCACATATTATAACTTACTTTAAATTTTTTGGATTACATAATTGCCAATATCATAGCAGGAGCCTATGTATTGAAAAGTCAATTACCTTAAATAAAGTGATTTGAAACTGAAGGAAATTATTTTCTTTTTTATCAAATTTTTCCTATCATACAGAGAAAACCAAAGAAGGTATTTTTAAGATTTAAAGAGAAGACTTCTTTGAGACTGTGGATTTGTGATTTTTCAAGTGACAGAACAAGCCTGATGAAATGGACAGCTTTCAGTGATGAAGAAGGGGACTTTGCAGAATGTAAATCTGTTTACCTTGCTTTTAGCAAGACATCCAACCTGTTCTCTCATAGTATGTTTAGGACTGTATAGATTAAATATTGACTGGATGACTAGGTGGAGAACTGGTTGGAGTTCTGGGATCAAAATAGTGAGATAGGGGATCCGAATCCTTGCCTGATACCCCTGGTCATGAGTGGCATCCTTCAGGGACTGATATAATGTTTGATAACATGTAACACGTTTTTGAGTGGCCTGGACCATGGGCTGAGGTGTTAACAATTTGTGGGTTACACCAGTAGAGAGCAGGTCTTCTATGGACTGAAAGACCTATACAGGCTGGAGAAATAGCCTGGCAGATATCTCAGAAAGTTCATCAAAAGCACCTGCTCCCTGGTTTCAGCTGGGAGTTGATGGAACAGAAAGCAACTGCAGGAAGTCCTCTTGGAGCGCTGATAGACAGCAAGCAGCCCGCGTCAGCAGGGTGCCCCTTGAGGTGGAGGAGGCCAGCGGCGTACTGGGCTGTGTGGACAAGAGGGTAGCCACAGGACCTTTGGCCACATGGAGAGAAGAGCTCACGGCAGAGCAGGTTTTCTGAAGGATTTGTGACCCTACAGGGGACCCACGCTGGGGCAGTCTGCTCCTGAAGAACTGCACCCCAAGGAAGGGACCCACAGCCAAGTAGTTTGTGAAGAACTGCAGCCCATGGGAAGGACTCAGGTTGGACAGGCTTGTGGAAGACTCTCTCCTGTGGGACTGACCCCATGCTGGAGCAGAGGAAAAGAGTGAGGAGTCCTCTCCCTGAGGAGAAAGGAGCAGCAGAGACAATGTGCAATAACCTGACTGCAGACCCCCTTCCTCTACCCCTGTGCCTCTGGGAGGGAGGAGAGAGAGAATTCAGAATTAAAGCTGAGTCCAGGAAGAAAGGAAAGGTGGGGGAAATATGCTTTTTAAGATTTGGCTTTATATATCGTTATCCTTCCCTAATTTGGTGGTCATTAAATTAAAATAATTTCCCCAGGTTGAGTCTGTCTGTTTTGCCTGTGATGGTAACAGGTGTAATCTCTCCCTGTCCTTATCCCAACCCTTGAGATTTTTATTCTATTTTCTCTCCCCTGTCCAGCCAACGGGGCGAGTGATAAAACAGTTTTGGTGGGCAGTGATATCCAGCTGGGATCAATACACCACAAACATTCTTAAGCATCCTTCTCTGGCTGGAGCTGCTCTGAAAATGAGATTGGGCTGGACAGTCCTCAGAAGTCCCTTCTAACCTTCATGAGTCTATGCTTCTATGGAAGCTATTTTTGTCTTGTATACAATTTGGATGACACAAGTGTGACGAGACGAGTGGAATTTAAGTTAAATGTATGAAAATAATCTAGCTGTGTATCAGCAGCTTTAGGTTGTTAATTCCTTGTGTGATTCATGATCTCCCCAACTAGTCTGTTGCCAGACTGTGGTGTTTAGTTGCCTACTGGAATCAACCCACAACAATTATATTTTCAGCTTTTAACAAACTCGGTGTGTCTGTGCACCACAATTTCCCATCCTATATGTAAAAACAAATGGAAACACAATGAAAAGGGGATAACCAGTAAGATTATGCATTGTAGAAGGATATTTCTATTACTGAATTCTCCCAAGGGATTATAAAATGAAGCATAAAATTGCACTTCAAATTGTCCAAGTGCTTAAAGTTATTTTTCTGCTTTCATTTGATTCTAAAAGGAAAGAGTGGAGAGTAATTAGGTGGCATGGGTAAGGTGAACTGATTTCCTAAACACAAGTAACATCTGTGAGAATTTAGAAATGGTAGAAATTGGAGTGACATTTCAAATTTTTTTCTCACCTTCACTATTTCCCTTTAGGTTGTGAACTTATTCAAGAGAGTTTACATGCACTTTATTGTTCTCCAGAGTTCAGAAAGCTGCTAAAATGCTCACTGCAGCTTTACATTTAAAACAGGTGTTAAAGCTCCCTACAGAGTAGTAAAACACTATACCTTTCCCCCATTTGAGCATACAGAAGAATTCTTTTAACACCTTTGTTATTGCTGCTATTCAAACTAATACATTTACTAGTCAAAACCAATTGCCATCACTTTGTAATTAGAAAACAGTGGGGAAAAGAAAGCCCTTCATAACAAATGGGTGTTATGATTTTCTTCCTTGTGTGAATATGCACAAGGGACAATTCTGCACAAAAAAATTTACAAATTGACTCAGGAATATTGAAATAATCACATGCTTATGACCCAGCAAAACCACTAGTGCTACTTTACAGAGGTAAAAGAGGTTTGGATTCCAATAATGCTTCAAAAGTTAATTTCAAGTCCAGTCAATTGGAAAGCCATTAGCACTTCACACTACTCTGGTTTCTACAGAAATATTCTTGTAAGGACAAGCCAAGCACACAGACACAATGCATGAATAAGGAAATTACAAGTATAAAAGTACACTAGCTGGGGGAATAAACAATGTTAGCTTAAAAACATCACTGCCATTAATCTGAAATAATTGACTGTTCTAAATGAAATATAATTTTCTGTTTCTGTACCTAACATATACAATGAAATTAAAAGAAAAACTTGTGGTGTTTACAGTCTAGCTTGTGACACTTACATTGAAAACAAGACGACAATTCAACTTTAACTTGAGTAAAAGTTAACACATATTCTGAATAAAGAAGAATGTTCTGAATTCATGATTCCAACCACAAGAAAACATACAGAGATATGACTTGCAATAAGAATTACAGAATGACAATACATTTTGGTAAAGAGAAAGGAGTGACAAAAGCCAGATCAAATAACAGGGTTGTCACTTCTAGTACCTCTTTGGTCAAAGTCATGATCAATGAATTCGTCTCTGCATTGAGAGTGAAAAAGAGATGATGTGAGGAGTAGAAGTTGGCTACTCTTGGAAAAAGCATATTCCACACTACATGAGATACATTTATGTCACAGGAAAGTGCACTAAGAAATCTGTCAGACATTATTAAAAGCTATGTACGTTTTCTTCTTCTGTATGTCTGTCAAAGCTGGATGCTTCAAAACTCCCAAAATGCAAGACTCAACACA
The DNA here is from genome assembly GCF_017590135.1 of Pyrgilauda ruficollis. Classification (NCBI taxonomy): domain Eukaryota; kingdom Metazoa; phylum Chordata; class Aves; order Passeriformes; family Passeridae; genus Pyrgilauda; species Pyrgilauda ruficollis. Next base: position 1,350,158 of record NW_024524044.1, on the reverse strand, counting down.
CACATAAACTTCAACAGGTTAGGTGATGAATTTAAATTAGTTGTCTAAGCTTATTATTCAGGTAGTGAGAGTGACAGGCACTTCTAGAAGGCAACTTTTTCTTTCACAGTTTTTGGGACAATAATATTCAAGTCTAGTGGATTATCTTATTAAAAACTAGTTGGGCAACTAGAATATTTTGGCATTAATATTATGCATACAATGGATAAAATTTAATTTCAATTTTAAAAATGTCAAAGACATCTGAGAGAAGTTTATATTAAAGACTGAACCATAATATACTAAAAGGAAAGAATGTACTTTTGTGGGCATTTAATAGACATTATTTGTTACAGCTGGGAGTTTGTACTATCCCACTGAAATAAATGGGAAATCTAATCACACAGGATCTAAATCAATCCCTTTGAAAGCCTTCATACCTCCATAAGTAATGTAGATGCTCTTGTTGTATAGGGGATTTTTTTGCTCAGTGATCTCCTATACATGCCTAAATTAGAATCGAAATAACCTGGTCCATAATTTTTGTGATTTTACATCAAAGTACATTAGTATGTCTTTGTACAAAAATGTTCTGGCTAGTTTGGGAGCATAATTCATAAATACATTTCTGTATTATATTTAGGACTTTCAGTGGATAGACAGTCAAAAACGTTTGGTCAGGTCTGGACTTCACTGAGTGGCATTTTACTTGCAGGTTTTTCTCCTTGAAACCAGTGTGACTACTCAATGAGTAAGGAATGGCTACTCAGCATGTGCAGTGAAATGGAATCTGACCTGTGATATATCACTTCTGATGAAAAAACAGGATATTAAACAAGGTGCATTAGATGACAGTAATACCCAGAATGCTCTTTTAAAATTAGCTTTCTTGAGTGACAGATTATTCTCTGTTGCAGACTCCAAGATAAAAAGGTCATTTGAAATATATTATAAATTCCTGCTTATGTTTCCTGTTACCTTCACATTTTCATATTCATCTTGTTATAATCCCCTGCTTTACAATACAGAATCTAAAAAGTAATCTTATTTATTCATCTTTTCCTGCAAGCTGCTGTTTCATTTCCTTTCCTTTTTTTCTTCTCCTTGCTCCTGCTTTCCTATTCTTTTCTAGTTGCTAGTCTCACTTAATTAAAATATAAAAATGTCACTCACTTCTTTACAACATCAAACTAATTTAATCTATCTCATTCTCCTACTGGCTGCAGGCAAATTCTTTGTCTAAATACCAGTTGAACATTGCATATAAATCTGTGCTCCCATCCCCTCCCCAGCTGCAGTCTTCTGCTCTTTGAAGCTGTAATGTTAAGAGATTGAAGGAGCCTGGAAGGACAGATGGGGCAAGGTTCTGGGGATAACTGACCAAAGGCAAAAATGTAAGGATTAAAAGAAAAGGGTAGCTTTGCAGCTGGAAGAATGGGATTTGCATGGTATTGGATAAAATAAAGTGGTTAACCAGCAGAATCTATTTATTCACAATTTTTTTTTTCTTTAGAGAGGGGAAGTGTGCAATTACATGAGAAAAGAAAGAAAGGTTATTTTGTAAAGAAATTGCTTTGTAAAACGTTCCCCCTTGTTACAGAAATTTGTTCGGAGAATGCAATGATAAATAAATACATTTCTACCCCACGAAGCAAATCACTGAAGATGTTTTGCCTTAAGCAAACACTGTTACTTCCCCCGCCTGTGACCTGGAAGCAGAGTCAGCGGGCCCCTACTAACAACACATACCCAGCGCAGCACATGCAGTTCATGTGTTCATGAACTGCAACACATACCCAGTACAACACATGCAGTTCATAACCTCTGCATGAACAGGGCTGCTGTTCACCTGCTGATGCAAAAAGGGGAAGGGCAGCACACACTTGTAGTTGCACAACCCCAGTAAATGCAACGCAGATCAGATATTCAGTGGGTGCAGAATGCATAGGGTGACAGTCTCTATGACAAGAGTCATAGAGACGGTAGTCACTGGGAGAATTTTTTGTTTTGTTTGCTTTTATTTTTAAACTTATCTTTATTTTTGAAATTACCTTAGAAATAATTAGAGGCTCTTGTTTTCTTCTCTGTCACCATTGACCCACTTTCCTCTGTTCGCTTAATTTAACTACAGTGTCTTTGTGTAGCAGTCAATAAAGACATGCTTCATCTCCCCTAAATTCAGATATCTAAAAGCTAGAGGCAGGTAATTTCCTTAGGCTACCAGTATAATTGTTTCAGAGGAATGGATACCACAAACTGAGTTTGAGCTGTTCTTTGTGAGATACCCACCACAGCCAAGAAAACAGTTTCCTGATAATTCCTGTTTCTTTCCTAAACAACATGTTTCTAGCTGGGATCCAGTTGTACCTTTACACAGCAACAGTAGAGCAATAAATCCTACCTCATTTCTATATTAATTCTTATTTGTTCTATTTTAGCTATTTCACATAAGAAAAAACCAATATTGCATAGGAATTGAACCTTGGATTTTCAGATGAGAGGCAGGTCAGATAGAAATAATTTATTATGATAATTTTGGATTTCCAGAAAATTGTATGAGATCTGAGAGCAAAAATTCATGTGGAATTGAGTATTGTGATGGCACCAAGTGCATTGTGCTGTAAAATGACACAAGAACATTCCTAAAACCCCTTTTGCTTAGAAGGATTATATGCTCCTTTCAATTTCTAATTAGGGAATAATTTGTTGCTTATAGCACAGCTCGTTCAAGGAAAATAAGATTTAAAACTTAAAAAGTGTTTGGAGAGCAATTTCCAATATCAGACTGCTAAAACATGTAATGAAGAACAGGATAAATAAAAGCATGGGAAAAATGTTCTACAATATGGAACAGATGATTTGGAAGTATGATGCACTGCTCAGGTGTAGGGGAGGGATCAGAGAATAACTCATTCATGTGAGACACTTGGGTCTAAAAAAAACCTCAAAAAGCATTAGAGGGAAGAGAGGTCCTCTTATAAGGATTAGGAAATGACTGAAGAGTATGAACCATAAGGTAGAGGTTGGTGAACAGATTTCCTACTGGTAGAAAAGTTACACCCATGATTTTGTGCTTAGATTTTTGCTGTCACATACCTCATTAAATCATAAGGAAGAATAACAATGAAGTGAAAATTCTCATTTCCAATTCATAAAAGTAGCTGAAGAAAACTTACAAGGCATTTGCAGGGTCCAGTCAGAGTGCCAGTACAGAAAACCAACCCAATTGCCAATAGCTACAGGAAATACTAATCACCCTCATTATCACTCTCCCTCCCCACATCCCATCCCATTCCAGCTCGCTGCATTCCACCTGCAACTCCTCTAACTGCTTTAAGTAGATGAAGATGTGCACCCTTTTATGCTTTGTATACTCAGAAGGTCATTCTGGGAATCTGCATTTTGGGTGTCTAAGGAAAATATATTTATTCCACTTTTGGGTGAGGAATGTCTTATTGTTAAAACATATCGCTTGTGTTTCATGTAGCATATGACTAACTCCATAGTAAGTAAAATGCAGAATAATTATTTTTCTTAGAACATGCAAAAGAGGCAAAACAGCTACAGAGGTTTAAAGGGGGCTGGATGGTGAATGTAAAACTCAGCTTAACCTGCTTAAGATGAGAAAGAACAATCTTTTCTTCCTTTGTCTCATATTTAGGTGATTCATGATAAGTCATCCAGATGAGGTGATTGTCAGGGGTTTTTTGTTTATCATGCTGTTCATGTTGCATTACTAGAGAACACCCTGTCTTGGTGATGCATGTTAGCTTTTATAGCCAATCTCTCCTCTGAAATCCTCCAAGGCTCCAGACATATAATCTCTTACCTCAAATTTTTTTGTCTTTCTTCTGCAAGAGATGGACAGTTTGTCATGTCTCTTAAACCAAAGAAGTGGATTAACCCAAATCCTTGGAAACATTAATGTGTCTTTGTTAAATCAAATTTTATCTGCTTTGCTAGGTAATAAACAACTTTTGACTTACAAAGAAGTAAATCATTCCTCCTCACCCCAGCTTTCTTAATTCATTGTGTACATTTCATTATAAAATATAATTAGAATTAAAATGTATATTGTAAATAAATCCTAATTTTATATCAGTCTGCCTATAAAGATACAACTAAATATATAAAGTAGATAAATATATGCACCTTCTCATTGGTTCTTGAATAGAACAATAGAAAAGACAATAACTATTTTCTCTCACATGACAACAGGTCTGCATGATTTACTACTGTTAGCAGCCTCTGAAACAATATTCTTATAGTAGAAACTCCAACTGGTTGCCTAGAGAGACAGGACAGTTTCACAATACTAAATTATTAGCTGAAAAAATGACAAATGAAATTCAGTGTAGGCAAGTGAGAAGCAATGCACATGGAGAAAAATATATCCACAATGATGGACTTGAAATTACTTAAAATAACTCAGAAAAATCAGGATCTTAGGCAGTTTTCTGAAAAGCTTATCACGTGCTTCACAATGGTGAGAAAAACAAATATACTGTTTAGGATCATTTCAAAAGGAATGAGAAACAAATGGAGCAATCATTATGCCACTGAGAATCCATGATGTGCCTTTAACTTAAAAACTTCTGCAAGTTGTGGTCTTCCTTTATCAAAAAGGAACAATGAACTCAGGCACAGGGAAGTATAATAGACGTTATTAAAGGTTTGAAGCAACCTCCTATTAGAAAGTGAAGACTGCTCATAAAATGGATCAGAATTCTTCAAATTAGAAAGACTAAAGGAAGATAACATCATAGTTTGTACCATTGTAAATAATGTGGGACTTCATTTTCCTCATTTATTTAACTCTGGAATTCATTGCCATGGGGTGTTGTAAAAGCAGAAGTGTAAAGACAGTCAAAGCAGCATACAACGCTTCAGAATGGAAAGAGAGATGAAGGGAAAGACAATGGAAGTTCATAATAGCATGTATGGTGTGGAGAAGGTAAACTGGGAACAGTTTTCATTATGTCTCCATTATTAAACTCTAGATCTCATTGCCACAAGTCTCATGGAGGTCAAAGTATAAGCAGGTTCAAGAAGAAATTCATAAAGTTGAGCTCCACCAGAGAACATTTAACATTATGGTTCAACTACCACCTCTGGTTGGAGATACTAAATAGCACTTTTCTAGAAATTATCACTCTTTACAGGACATGCTTCTTGTACTCTTCTCCAAGAATACCTGTCAGAGGGAGAATATTGAGACAGACTGACATTTTATTCTTTTGCTCCTATGATTGTTTTAACTAATATTAGAACTTAGGGAGCCACAGGTGCTGTCTCACACATTTATTTATTCCTGAATCAGGGAAGTATGCGAGTGAGATGTGCATATGCAGTTTTTCTGTCAATATTCTTTGCCATTGTTACAGGTCTGTGCTTTTGCAGTGTAATGAGTTTTAAGCATGATGCAGAAATCTCTACAAAGTTAAAATGGGGAGGCAAGTTCTCACAAGGGTATCATAAAATGCAATGAAGTTGCAGGTCACAGTGAAATAACAAAATGTTTCTGCTATACATCTCCTTTGTTGTTAGGCTAATATTACTTTAACTGCTGATATTCACAGCATTTATAATTTAGATGTAATTTAAATAGATAAAGTGCCAGAAAAAAAATCCATGATGTGTTGCAGATCATGATTGATATGATGCTCTTTTCATTTGAATGCATTTGTATGTGAACAGTCATCCAAATATATCTATTATAACTCCAGCAGTATGACAGAATCATCATTTCTTAAAATCTCTATTACTAGACTGTAAGTGGACTGTTAAACTTTGGCTCAAGGGCACAATAACCCTCACATCAGCATAATTTAATCATAAGTTAATGGAAAGTTAAATTCAATGTTCAAGACAGTGTAATTCTTTCCTGTTCCATATATTCCACGCCTATAGATTTTCCAAAATGGATAAGATTTTTATATTGAAATGCATTTCCAGAGATAAATACTTTAATGCAATTTTATTGTCTTATTTTTTGATGGAAAGGAAATTAACTTATTTTTTGTCTATCTTCCTTAAGAATGATGTTTTCTTTCTTCTGGAAAATATTTTCTGATACACAACTTTTAAGGAATTGAAGTATAAATTCATCTCTACTGGGTACTCTGACAATAACTCTTTAACTGACAAAATCTTATTCTGGGATGCTGTTGACAACAGTATAGAATACGCTAGTTGGCCTACAAAAGATTGTGGACATTTATTTATGAAGGGAAGTGACTAACAGAAGTTCATAAATATCTTCTTGCTTGATATATGAATCTGCCCCAAAGATTTTCTCTGACATGTTATCACCAAAGGGCACAGAGTAAAACAAGGACATGTCACATGGGAAGACAGAGCAAAGACTGTACATCATCCTGATAATGTAGATTGAGGTAGATCACAGCTGCTCCACACATTTTAGGGCATGGCTGATGAATACTGAAACATTGCCCCATTTTCTGGGGACAGCTGAAGCATACAGAATCTTTCCTGGCACATCCTCCTTCCTGCTTTTATTCTCTATGTCAGCAATATTAAAGTAGTTGTGTACAGGCAATAAACAGCCTCCACTTGTGGTTGAATAGATTGTGCCAGGCAGGTGGGCACTCGAATGTTTTGCTGCACTAACCTGATGTAAACCAAGATAAATTAAGAGGGTGGTTGGGACCAATATCTCTGTGACACTTCATGAGGCTGATATGAAGAAAGTAGTGATGGTTTTGTTGCAGTGGCCCCTTAAATGATTTTTTTATGCTACTTGAAAAGTGACTTAATTTCTTCAAATTGTAGCACAGTGTAAACTGACTCTATTCTTTCAAAAATTCTTTCACTCTAAAATTCCCTCTTCTGTGTCCATCAGTGATGTTACCATAGCTTTCATCATGGACACTAATTTAATGAATACTGAATATGCCCATTCAATAAAAAGGAAAAACACAGATTCGCATCTTTAGTCCTTTTTTCCAGGCTCTTCTAAATGTTCCTTTTCACTGAGTGATTGCTTGACCTCTTGTGATTTCCTTTTATCCTTAAAACCAGCTGCGTATTCAGCACTGACGGAGTAGTCTTGCATGAGTCTGATTTAGATTCGGCATGTAAGTCTGGAAATTAAATATAACTTAATGGAGTTAGACCCCTAAAAATATCTGGTTAAATAAGAAGTCAGGCCACCTAAGCTCTTTACTTATTATTTTTCTCCCTTAAAGAATGCAGTTTATTAATTTACATATATTACTTGATAATCCAAATGCAACTTCAAAGTTTAAAAGATCTAGGCAATTCTAGAGTATTTGGATGGAACGCTGTCACCATGCTGCCTTGTCAAAGCATTTACCAGTGAATCTTTTCATTTATACCCAATATTATCTTCTTATGTATTGGTCATATTTATTACTACAGTTGATATGAAAAAGAAAGAATCAATTTTTTTTGGTGCACTACAAATGGAATTTTAGCACAAATGTAGTCAATTTTATTGGCTTTTTTGTTATATATTCAGATCTTATGAGTTTTGGAGTTATCTTTTAAATCACAAGACAGAAGGGTACTGAATGACTGGGAAAGACAAAGTCACATTGACTAAAATGTTTGGAGTTTTTCTAACACCTATTTACTTCTAGCAGTCTATACCTTTGCCTGACATAGTCTTTGTCAAAATGTCAACAATGGAGAATCTTCAGCTAAAGAATGATCCTGAAAAATTTTAAGAGGATTAATGTGATATTCTCACTAAGCCAAAGAAGATAAACTTTACTTCCTTATAATTTGTAAATAGGGAAAAGAAAGCAGAAATAATTTCTTCAGAAAAAAAAAAAAAACCAAACCAAAAAATCCAAACAAAAAACCAACTTATTGTCACCAGTTATGTCAATGAAGATCATCACTTCACTAGTTTTGTGTCATAGTGTGGCAGACAACAAAACAGGTACTGAAAGTGTAATTCATTAAAGCAAAGCATAATGGAAACTGAGTTAAAAGCAATTGGATTCTCAGGTTAGAGAGCCAAATTACTCTTCCATACTTCTTTATAAAGCACCTGATCTTGTAGGATTAAAACAAATCAGTAAATTTAACTGCACAATGTTGTGGAAATTTTGTTAAATTAGGGTTGATGGTTGTTTACCAAAATTGCTGAATGAATGTGAAACTTATTAAAGATTAGAAGGTAACTGGTTGTCAAGAAAAGAGAATGTAAAGCAGGGAGATACGAGTACTGCATTCCCCAGTTCATGCTGGTGACAGGAAATCTGGTTTGCAGGCCTGACGTTTGACAAAGACACAAGTTCAAGGACATTTTCAAGGAGTAAGATATTGTGTGAGAAAAGTTAGATGTTATTGATCCAATAGAACTGAGCAAAAAATAATCAAGAAAAATTAAAATCACTGACTTTTTGTATCTAGCTGTTAGATCACTAAGCAGAAGAAACGTGGAGTATGTTGCATAGCCAGAAATACTTATGAACAACCCATACACTTTAATACTGAAAGAGTTAATCCATCAGAAGTTGCTTTAGTAATGATATCTTAACATATTGTGGATCATGTTATTATTAGGATCATAATAATTCCTTTAAAAGACCCTATTGAAACTTCACTGGTAATAATGTACACCTTGCACGTGTGTTCCAGGCAAATGAGTTTGGAATGCAGATGTGAAGAATATCTATTAGCTGTATCAGAGGAGGGAATCTAGCTTCTTCCCTCCAGTGGTGAAGCTAACTCCCTCTACTTCCCTGAAAGGTACCTGGGCTTTTCTCACCCCAAGAGATACCAAGAGGTCAGTCACTCCATCACTCATGGGGTCTGCCCACATGTAGGGTCACTCTCTGGCATAATCAAGAAAAAGTGAGGCAGCTTTTAATTCAGTGGAAGAGGGGTTTTCTACCACTTACTTGCTGCAGGGCATTTCAGTGACCTCTGCACAGAGGACAGTGGAGCTGCAGTTTAGCATTGCAGGATGACTCCCTTAATGGACAAATCTAAAATAACCCCTGGATATTGCGCCCGTAATGGATGCAAAAATGTCATGTTGCATACAGATAACTCTAGTATATGGCATGACATAATTGCCTGCAGCAGTAAATGACTGGACTGAATGATCCAAGAGGTTCATATTCATATATATTACATGTTCCTTTAAAGTGCAATATTTATTGTAGGATTTAGGATGTTAAACATTTGAAACTGTGCAACGCCCAGCCCTTCCTAGTCTGAACTAAATTCAGTCTTTTTATAGAATAAAGTTGTTTGAATATTTCCTGCCTGTTGTTGTTGCCAAGGATTTTTGAAAGTGTTGAAGGACAGGATGACTCTATGGCTAAATCTTTACATATAGCGAGCAGTTGCACAGAAAATAGAAGTTATTTTTAAATATTAAAGGTCAAGATTTTGTAGTCAAAAAGGACTGTAACATAGCTATTCAGTTCAGAGAACAACTTGCAATATTTGTTTCCTGTGGTCATAAGCACAAAGTCATTCTTTAGGCAAGCTTATTATATAGAGGTTATGTACACTAAGGTCTACTGGAATAGAAACTGATCTCACTAGGAGCTTAAAGAAATTATATGCCTTACACAACAAATTATACTTGAATGTATGAATGTTCACTAGTAAATTCAAATAGGACCTTGTGAGTAAAATACAGGCTAAGAGGTGCTGAAATGAGATTAGAGTTGTCAGGGAGCCTATTACAGAATTCATTGCTTTAGTTCATTTGTTTCTTTCAGATGGGAACTAATGATGGGGACCACCCAGCCATCCTCCATGTCAGAGACCATGTATATGCAAGTGCTAAGTGACTTGAGCAAAACAGGAAGAAGCGCAGTCAGAAAATAGCTGTTCTGACTGTGAAAACAAATGGCAAATATCAGAGAATGAGCACCAACTTTTCCTCTGATAAAACCAGAGAACAAATTCTTTAATGCAGCCTGTTCAGAAGTGACAAAATTAATAAACATTCTATGGAATATAAGAACAAAAGTGAAAGAAATCCAATTAACTTAATCTCAGAAGGCAGACAAATACTTTTGGTAGACTACTTTTTAGTAAGATTCACAGATAAACCATGATTGTGCCTTCACACTCTTTCTATTTAAAGTTTTCAGTACTTTCCCTTAAATGAATGACTTAGAAAATCACCTTGTTGAAGAGTATTTCTTTAGTGATTAATGAGATTCATTTATAGGTAGCCTATGGGTTAGGATAAAAGGGCAGACAAGTAAGGATGACACAGCTGTGGGTGTTTGCTACAGGCTACCTGCCCAGTGGGAGGAAATGGATGACACCTACTAGAGACAACTGAAAGCAGCCTCAAAGTCACAGGTGCTGGCTCCTGTGTGGAGCATTAACTACTCTGACATCTACTGGAGAAGCAGCACAGCGGAGCACAAACAGTCCAAACAGCGATTATTTGGTAAGCCTTTGTTCTTATTCTCCATTCTTTGCTTTAGATTCAAAAGGTTTTGCTTTTCAGGGTTCTTTTCCCCCCACAGGCTAGCAGCAATCTGATATTTTGGATGAGTAATACAAAGGCTTCATTTGTGATTTCCCTTTCCCACTGGAATTTTTATTTCAGTTGCACAGGAGAAAGTATCACTCTTAGAATAGTTGTTTCCCAGAGAAGTACTGAGTGTATTTGAGATTCCTGCCTATAAAATAACATTAATTCACTAGGGAACAATCAGATCCTAAGAGAACAGATGAGTTATAGCCTATTATTTCTGTGAACAGCATACTCTATATATCTCCAAATGTTTGACCCAGTTTTTTTGAAAAGTAAGCACAGACAGGTTATGTTCCATTCCTCTAAATGTAAAAATAAATTCAAACAAGTAAGTGGATATGATGGAGTAATTTCCTAGATGGAATGAACTATTGATAATGCTTTGTGCTGATGAAATATGATGATAAAGGGAAATTGAACTTTCTACTCTGTGGTCATTTCGCAGTGTCAAGCAAGCTTTAGATTCAACAACATTACCAGAATTACAATACTACCATTGCTGGGCACAGAAAGATGTGGTACTTTTTCCTACCTCTGTCTCCTAGCTGTAGCTTACCTTGGAGCTGATACAACTAGAATAATTGAGAGCCTCCCTCAGGCAAAAGCTGCCTTGACACTGTGAAAGCAGATACTACGTGTATGTTCCTATATAGTTGTAGTGTCCTATTATCTCTTGACTGTTGAGATATGAAAAAAAAAATTTAAAATGCATTAAAATTTATGTAATTTTCACACAAGGCAATTTCAGTTTTACAAAGGAAATATGTCCTTTCATGTTTGGCTTTGTATCCACTTTCTGGTGTCTCTTTTTGTTAATAGAGCTTCTGTAGTTTCAAAACACTGTGCCAGACAAACACTACAACTTCAGCACTCCATAGGGAGCAGGTGGGCCCACTGGAATATGAACCATTCTGTCTGATAAATGCTTTCAAAATAAAGATAACTCTACACAGATGCAACATATATTTATAGGCATATGGGCACATGGCACCACAGATTTTCTTTTTTAAATAGGTCTAAAAAGTGTACTGCCTTATGCTAGTTGCATGTGAGGGTCTCTCTCATCTCTCAAAGAATTTAGTCTGTTCTGTATTCCTGAATATGAGTGGGTTTGTTTGCTGTAGGTGAATCCTCTCTTCACTAAACATTAAGCACTGAGACTTAAGCAATAAATTTTACAACAGATATATAATGTGTTACTGTTTCTTCGTGCCAGACTCTGGGTATGGAAGTCAGAAGTCAGCATGAAATATGTGATTATCCAGAACAAATGCAGTAGTCCAGAGGGTGTTTGCTTCCATTCTTATGCTGAAAAAGCAATCATTGATCTAATAGGAAATTGTTTTCTTACATTTCACAAAAGTTCAGAAACGAACAAGTTTTCACTTCCCGTGTACTTTATGTCTTGGAATTTGAATGATCCCAAAGAGATTTCTGTCCTCAGCGATGTGGCCCGTCCTCAGCAATATGGGCTTTGCTGTCACACAAGCATAGGTGGTTTCAGACTGTGCCTAGTAGATTATCAGAAGATTTAGGTCTAGTGTTGAATCAGAAATAGTACAAGTGAGGCACTCAAGAGCTGCTGAACCACTGCATGAAAGTGAACCTGGGCACACACAATAGGCAACACATTGAGTTTTCAAATAAAAATGTAGACCCTTTACAGTCTGAGTCATCTGCAGAAATATGTATGCATACTAAGTAGACTTCTCATGGTCAGTGAGTTGGTGTTTCTATGGTACAATCTCATCCTAATATTAATGGCTGAAATAGAACTGAAATGTACCTTTGCATTTGTGGTCATTCATTATAATGAGCTTTGAATGACCAGCTCAGACATAAATGTTTACTTGAACTATAGGTTCAAGATATGTGAAAGAAAATTCCCATGGACTCTGTGGATATCTAGGTGTCTAGGTCATTAATCCCATATGGCTACTGACCATTTAAATTGTTCTTAAGTTAAACGGTATTCTTACAGATTGTTCTTTTGGATGTAGATTACTAAATTTTGCTTAAAACATTGTGTAGATAATGATTTTTTTTCCTTATAGCTTGGTTTAATATAGAGAACCTTATAGTGGACTAGAGGGGAATTGTATTGTAATTTCTCCTAAGAAATTATAGACTAGAAATGGAGATGTAGGACACTGCATCCGTGTTCTGATTTAAGTTTCACTATCCTCTTTAAGTTGAGAGATTGAAATATATTCTTTTGGAGATGAAGAAAAATATATGTTGCAAATCTCACTGAAAGTAAAGTCTACTTTGTAAAGGGTCTGTTTATCACATTGATCAGTCTTCAAAATAGGTTAAAATTAAAATAAATTAAATAAGTGTACCTGCTTGAAGGTGATGTTCCTGGTTAAACATAGCATTTCAAAAATTTGAATTTTGCCTGTATTCAAGAGAAGTTTTAGGTGGCTAGATCTGATTATAAGAGATGGTTCTGCCCAAGTTAAGTTGCAAACAAGACCCTATGCCAAAGTTGATAGCACAGATTTTATTTAACAGCAAATGGGAGGTAGAGAGATAGAAAAAAAACAGGAAGGGCAGAGGGGGTGGAGGGAGGAAAGAGAGAGCATGAGAGAGAGAGAGAAATTAAGCAAAAGATATTATCACCACATGGGTCCCTGAGGCATCCCACTGGTCCTTCTTCACCCTGGTTTTCAGTGGTGGGGGTCCCAGAGTCATTCTTCTAGAGGTACTACTTTTATAAAGTCCAGGTTATGGGTATCCATGGGGCATAGACGCTGTTGCCACAACTTGGACTGGAATCTGTATCCTTTCACACAGTTTTGCCATTGTGTTAATTTTTGTGTCAAGAAAAGTGCTATCTTAAATTCCCACAGTCTGCACAGCAGAATTTTGTCTGTTTTAATTCCAAATCATCACCTTCATTAGGCCTGAGATTTCTGGTTTGTTATCTGTGCTTATTCCTGTTGTGGTAGCTTATTTTATGGAAACTTCCTTCTCTGATCCATGTTCTGAGACATGCAACAGCATTCTCTAAGTTCTCACAGATGATAAAAGATTTTTTTAATATTTCTATAAGTCAAGTGACACCTTTATATCTAAATCTTTCTCTGTCTAAAGAACTTTTCCCCATTTAAGTGCTGAACTTACTAATTTTTCTTTAAATTTGTACGGTTTTAATCTGCCTTATTGATCTAGAGCCTTCTTCCCATCCTGGATTTAACAATTCCAGAAAGCAACCTAAGACTAAAGAATTTCCTCATTCCTATTACTTTGTTGACAGTCAGATGCAGCATTGCCAAAGAAATAAGAGGAAGGTATAACACATAAAGAAGCATACTGACCTTCTGGAGCTGTGTATTCTCTGCTCTAGTTTGCTTTCTAGTGTAAGGCTCTCTCTCCAGCTCATCATTCCATCACAGCACAGTGGGCTGGTTGCACTGTCTGTACACAAGAGGAGCGTGACTCAGAAAAGACTGCCTGAAGAATGTATATAGTTCATGCTGGTTTCATTTATGTTTATGTAGATGCCAAAAATTTAAACAATTTTTTTTCATAAAGTGACTCTGAATAACATGTAATACCTTGTGCTGGACCAGAATCTAAACTAATTTAGTGATGCATGTGTTGGAAACTGAAGAGACAGAGCTTGCTGTAAAGGAAAAGAAAGCAATAAATTCTTTTTTTTTTTTTTTTGGTAATTCTTCAGTCATTAGAGCATTCTGTGCATAAGAGTTTCCCAGAGTAACTTGATGTTGTTACTGTCATTATATTAGCATCAGTCCTGCTCATGGGCTAGTAAGCCACTATATTAGGAAGTAATAACAACAGTAACAAAATGCCTCTTCTGCAGGCACTCAATATTCTAAACATAAGGGATGAAACATCAGATAGACACAAGCACTGCAAAAAGACCATGCACATCAATATGACAGGTAATAGTACTCTCATATTGGAAAAGACTAACACAAGGGTAAAGGATAAAGACAACACAATTGTGTACAAGTAGCTCCTCTCAAGTGGCAAAGAGGAGTGTTAAGCATTCAGGTATTGGTTGAAAATTTTTCCAAGTGGAAAGAATATTTTTTTCCAGATGGAAAGAGAATCTTTCCAAGGTGACAGAGAATATAATTTTGGGCTTGTGAAGGAATAATTGCTGGCAAGACTGGATACAAACTGCATACAGAGAAGGGAACTATATTTAACAGAGTACAGAAGGGGCAGGCAGAGGGAGAAGAGAGGATGAGATGGATAATGGCTAAAATTTGATGGTGTAGAAACAAAATCTTTGTAGCAGCATCTCTATGGTTATTACTTAGGAGGAATGTCCTCTCTAATCTGAAATTAAAAAAATATCCTTTCAGCTGTTGGGATGCAAGGTTCTGAAAGTTTTATCTGTGTGAATTGATAGGAGAGGCAGTCTCTTAGTTCTGTCACTCAGGCTACGTGTCTTAAGAAAATCCTTTGTATTGAATGAGGGAATGTTTTTAGCCAAACATTAAATACAGGGTGAAGATGAAATACAGACTGAAGATGAAATACAGGGTGAAGATGCTGACCTGCACTTCCTGATAAAAAGCAAGCGAGAAATATTTTTCAATAGAAACAAAATAAGGGAATTTAGTATAGACTGCTTAGGCACTCCTAAAATAAAGTTGGAGAAATCACTGATAATTTGGATTGGGTGAAAAAGCAACAGTGGAAAAATTAATAATGCTCTTAACAATGCACACCCCAAAATTCTACCTTATGGAACCACTATTCAGACACATTCCAGAGGATGACATCAGGATAGATGAATGTTTAAGGATTTTTATGCTGATTTTTAGCAAGTAAACCACCCCTATGTTTTGTATACAAATTTTTGTGTTTGTATTGTCATACCAGATTTAGAATGGAATCTTTAAGTGACCACGTTACTGAAGAATACCAAAACTCTGCATCAAGAATCCTGACAAATAAAATCTGAATAAAGAAACAAGATTTTAGGTACTTATCCCTGAAGTCCATTATAGCCATTTCCATAAATATTGGTCGATAATAAAAATTGAATTATGTCTGAAGAAAAATGTATTGAGAAACAATACTTGTGTTCATTGTAATTTTTTGTTGAAGTGCTCACTCATACATATTTTTCAGGAAAAAAAGGATCTGCTAGTAGAAATGTATTTTGTTCTTTGTTTAGGAAACATAGAATTTTCAAAAGACAATCAATTAAGCCCCACTAAGATGAGTTGCTAAGTATCAGCTGCCTATACACAGTGACCTAGAGCTCACCATTATATGAATAATAGAGGCTGAAGTGGAAGAAATTACTGAAGTGGAAGAAAAGAGCAAATTACATTTTAATTCATCTGTACTTTGAGTAGATATGCTTGAAGAATTTTTGAGCTTAGGATAAAATGAAAATTCATTCACTTATCTACTTTGTTCTACTTATCTGCATGGTAGCAATCAGATCTATTGAGACTGGTTAAAACTAACAAAAAAATGTATTTGACAGAGACAAATCATCTGTGCTATGTAATAACCTGCAAATAATTATGTTGTTTGAAAAAAACTTTTAAAATTCAGGTTAATTACTTAGGATGTTGATGTCAGGTATTATAATAGTCGAGTTAATATTTGGGTTTACTAAACACTGCAGTTTTAAATTGTGTAGCAGCATAAACAGATTTTTTTTTTTCCAAGCTGTAATGGGTAGGACTTAAGGAAAATGGAGACACTGACCTGAAAGATTAACTTTGCCTTATGTTGTTAATTTATCATAAAGCAGCAAGGACTAGTAGTAAGACAGGGACAGGATTTACACAGTTAAGCCTTGACTGGGAAAAATCTGTAAAAATTTGACAGATAACTGACCAAAACAGATTGATGGAAATATATTTTCACGAGAACTGTGGAGAAAACTTACTGCATCAAGTGAAATATGACAGTACCAAAGCACACAGGTTCTTGTGCAAGACAGGGAACCACAGGGAGCAATATTCTGGATATAAATGTGTGTGCTGTACTCTTGAAGGAAGTATGCGTTAGAGCCCTGGAACCAGGCAGCAGCACCCCTTGAGCAGTACTAAGAGGCACTGCAAGACAAAAACAGGTGAGAGAAGTATGAAGGAAGCAGAGCTGGTACAACAGACACTTGCCTACTACATCTTGGATGCTCATAAAAAGATGAGCGTTCAGAAGTATTTTTAAAATTGATTTACATGTGCCCTTTATGGTCCAGAAAAAAAATTCCGAAATTGCCATTGGAACATAACTTGGGAAATGTTCACGGTGTGTGTGTGTGCACATGCATCTCAAGACAGGTTGGTAAAAATGGCTCTGATGGGATGAACATCTCATTTGGTGCCTTATACAGGAAACTAAATTGGTTGGATCACAAATGCGAACTAACAAATAGCATTCAGTTCTGTGCCATAGTTAAAGCAAGAGGAATGGAATAAAAGAAATGTATTTTATTTCTAAAAAAGTACTGTGGAGGCTGATGTGTTGACAGTTTTATTAATTTCAAGATGTAATTTAACAGAGAACTTGAGTACGATTTTTTTTTTTTTTAAACAAAAAGCAGACTGTCCAAATGAGGTCATAACATCCAAGGACTGTGCCTGAGACCTCACATCCAGGTCTCACAGAATGAAGACTTCCTTGTAGGAAGTGGGCCATTCACAGTCCTGGCAAGGGCAGTGCCCAGTACCCAGCACTTGAGTAAATGATATCCCACTTTTGTGCACACACACACACACACACACACTCTACTGTAAACCGATTCCTCTGGGAGCTTGATGGATCCTCAACACTTTATCAGAACAGAGACAAGCCCTGGTGAGGACATCTTAACAAACTGTACTGCTTAAGCTTTTAGGAAAGTAAGATTTCTGTCCCTTGTATTCTGCCAATGAAACGCTACATTTAATAAATGCTTTAATAAATAACACTAAATTCAATAAATGCTCTGAAGCAATGCAATCCACATTAAAAGACTCTTCCAACATCTAAGCATGCTACAGGGCATAAGAAGGATCATCTATGAAGTGTTACTTTTGTAAATTAATTCCCAGCAGTAAAAAAAAAAAAAAAAAACTAGATACACAGCTAATGAAAAAAATATTATACTTTGGCTATAAACATCAAGGTTGTAATTTACTGAAGTCTAAAAAATAACACATTAAGGAATAAATTTTCAGCAGTTATGTAGTTGTATAGCTAAATGTCCATAAGAACCTCTGTGAAATTACAAATGCAAGACCAGACACAAACAAGCATTTAATAACTTTTAGAATAAGATTGCAATTAATTTGACAGACATTTCTTTGAAGTTCCAGGTTTGCTTTACAGGAATCAAAACTTATTCTTCTTCCCAAGAGACAATAGACAAATGGAGCTTTTTAAAGGCAAAATATCTGGGTGCCTTATGAAGCACTGACTATGAAACTATGAGTGACTCAGAGTTAACAGTTAATAAATAACATCAGACAATCACTGTGCTTGTGACCTTGATTCTACAAAACAGACTTACAAATTTTAATGATCAAAATGATATGACAATATCATTAAACATATTATTCCTACATAATTACTGAAACTAGTGAAAGTATTGCCACAAGAAAACTTGTCACTTTACCATGATAAGACTATTTTTTTATGATTTCATCATCTTTCATTTATGCTATGAATCATTTTAGTTTGCTCTGAATAATGTCTTGCATCAACTTCATATGTTGTAAATAATATCAGATCTATCTACACATATATATACAATTTTTCACAGTTTAATGATTTCACATTGTTAACAAGAAACTTGTGCTGAAATTCTGACATTTCCAAAGAAATACTTCCCTAGAACTGTATCATAGAAAATGTTGACATTTGGATTTTTCATTCTAATCATAATAAGAGCAGCTTCCAAAATGTCAGATTTTTCTACAGAATGGTAATTCTCTTTCTGTCCACCTCTAATATGTCTACCAAAAAAACCGGTAATGGTTCAGTGAGTAATGTCCTGTAATTATAACTTATTTTGCTGAGCTGCCATGCTAAATTGGTACTTTATGCTCGTTCTCCTTTACTATTTTAGACCCTCTATTTCTCCTTGTATTGCATTATTACCATTATTGTAGAAAGTTAATCAGATTTTTTTATATAATCCTTTTTTAATATAACTTTCCGCACTGGAGCCTTCATCTGCAGCTGCTGTGTCTAAGTCAATTAATGGTGACCGGAGTTATGTCTTCTTCGGACACCAAATTCCCTTTCTGGCACAAGATGTCACTGCTGGTCAGTGACCTCTGTTTGAAGCCAGGAACATCATCTTCCCAAGACAGGGGCACCCAATCACAATCTGTTGTTGAATGTACTCTGCAGACTTCTGGCATGAGCATTGTGGTACAAATGGTAATTATTGACTGGTTTATCTCTAGAAGGACATGTGGATGGTGAATGAAATGGCCAACAAATTATGTAAAGGAAAATATAAAAGGTAGACAAAAATTTATTATGTATTTTCCTATGATCTTGTTCACCAGGAACAATATTAAAATTAAATATCCCTTACAAAAAGTAAGGAACAAAGAATAGAAGCCAATCTGATATCCAAAGACATGCACTAGCAGACCCTTTGAAATGCCCCAGCTCCATAGTGCCAGTGCATTTCTGTGATGTGCAGAAGATTCCATGTGATCAGGAATTTCCATGTTCAGTTCCCTTGCTGTTTTCTTCTCACTCTAATGTAGAACTGGTGAACGTTGTCAGTGACTCAGAACTTACCTTGATCTTGTACAACATGAGTTAATAACACCTGAAGAGAACAAGAGCAGGAACTTAAAAAGAGACCTTTGAATTACCCACAGCAGTTTTAGATCTCTATTACAAAAAGATAAGTCATCCTTAATATGCAGAGCACTTCTTTACAGTATTATCTTGATAAAATCTGGATAGTTGGATACTTGCAGAAATGTTAGTCTTCAATCACTGCTCAGTTTGACCTACTTCTGTGAAATATGTAATTTGGAAGGATATTGAATATCTCTAGAAAATGTTCTCTGTGATCACAGAGCTATAATGAGTCATCATATAATAATGACTTTTTCTGCCCGTGATAGTAGGGTGAATGTACATGGGACCAGAATAAATCATTGGGCCTCTCTGAAGTACTTAGTACAATAGTTCATTATTTCAGGCAAGAGTACCATTTGATCCCATTTTCACATTCAGTAAGTTGTATCTTTTTTCAAAGCAAAATGGTAAATTAACTAAAGCAGACTTAAAACAGATATCAAAGAAAAAATATCCCAGGTAATTGAACAATGGAGTCATATGGTGTTGGCCATGAACACACATGATGGTAAACAAGATTTTATTTATATCTGATAAAATAGCCCTTGGTACAACTGGTTATGTGTTTTATACTGGTTGGTTGAAAGGATACATGTCTCCTGGAATGCTACCTCATAGCTTTTAAAATCAGGCAAATGAGCTGGTTAAATTATTATTATGCCTATAGAAATCATAGGTATAGATGCAGTACTGAAAACAATTACTAGAAAGAGAAGTGATAACTGCCTATTTTATAGCATAAACTATTGTAAAACAAGTAATTACAAGACAATGTGACCAAGACCAGTAGCGTGAGGTTCAACAAAGCTAGATGCTGGGTCTTGCCCTTGGATAGCGACCACCCCATGCACCAGTACGGGCTGGGGGAGGAGTGGCTAGAAAGCTCCCCAGCGGAAAAGGACCTGGGGGTGCTGGTTGGCATCTGGCTGAGCCCAGGTGGCCAAATGGCATTTTCACTTGTATGAGAAATAGTGTTGCCAGCAGAACCAGGAAGGTTTTTGATTTTTTTTCTCTGTACTCGGCACTGGTGAGGCCACACTTTGAGTTGTCTGTCCAGTTCTAGATCCCTCAATTCAGGAAGTACATTGAGGTGCTGGAACGTGTCCAGAAAAAGGCAGTGAAGCTAGTGAAGGATCTGGAGAGTGAGTCATATAAGGAGTGGCTGAGGGAGCTGGGGCTGTTCAGCCTAAACAAAAGGAGGATCAGGGGAGATTCTATTACTCTCTGCAATAACCTGAAAGGAAGTTGTGGTCAGGCAGGGGGTTGGCCTCCTTTCCCAGGCAACTGATGACAGAATGAGAGGATTTAACCTCAAGCTGCACCTGGCTCCACATCGGACTGCTTGGAGCTCACTAGGGCTAATTGGCATCAGTGTTGATACCAGCCCTGCCAGAGCCAGGCTTGAGGTGTCACCGTGCTCTGCAGGTTTCTCTAGTGGCTAAACTATTGCAGCAGTTTGTCTCCTTTCACCATGAAATCGGTCGCTCCTAGCCCTGCACCCTCTGCTGCTTGTGCAGCTGGTGCTGTAAGCTGGCCCTGCTGGGAAAGAGAGAAACAAACAGAAATTGCTTAATAATCTCAAAAGGATGTTATTATTTTTTAATACTGATTATTTCATTAGTCTGACTCATAGCATGAATGCATATGCAGAGTTGAATCAGCTTAACTGAGTAGGTAGTAAAATGTGTTATGGAGGAAGTCTCAAATGGTCAGAAGGAAGGTAGGTTAGGGACCTCAACTAACCAGCTTTGCTATTGCACACAGGGAAAGTTGAAGATCTTCTCTAACCAAGTCATCTCAGACACAAAATTTGACCTGACTCATCAGAGCTCTTCACAGAGCAGGGTTACCTTTGACTTTGTCACAGTTGTGGGAGCTGAGTACTTTGAATCTGATTTTCAAGTCAAACCTCTCAAAAAGGAGACTCAGTATTTATTATGTAGCTGGTAAAAGTTTAGCAAGAACTATCCAGTTGCCCTAATCGTGGAGAGATCTATTGCTACAGTACAGGTCCTTGCACAGTTCTCACTTTGTGATCACATGAGTGCATATCTGTATCTCAAAGGTGGGTGCCAAGAGGATGGTGCCAGACTCTTCCAGTGCTGCCCAGTGACAGGATGACGAGCAGTGGCCATACACTGGCACACAAGCAGTTCCTCCTCAACACAAGGAAGAACTTTACAGTGACAGAGCACTGGCACAGGCTGCCGTGGGAGACCGTGGATTCTCCCTTCTGGGGACACTCAAACCCCACCTGGACACGTTCCTGTGCCACGTGCTCCAGGCGACCCTGCCTTGGCAGGGGATGGGACTGGAGGATCACCAGAGGTCCCTTCCAAACCAAGTGTTCTGTGATCCTGTCATAAACAGGATTCATCTCCAGAGATTTTGTACCATTTTTTCATAAAAACAACATGTGCAAGCAACTCACAATAGTATTCTAAATATCTTTGCATCTGAGTATTTGCCTTAGTAATCTTAATAACATTATTTCAGTACCTTTCTCTGTGTAACTGTGTGGGTAGAGGGTGGGACAATAGGTATTATATCATTGTCATCAAGATGGGTTCCAACAGCTCCTTACTTTCTGTGACCCTTTGCAATGCTATCCAAGGATCTGTTTTCTTCTGTGTTGTATATATGAATATTCATTTAAAAGTCTAAAATCTAAAATCTCATGGACACATTTTTTTTTCCATTTTTATGTTCAGTACATTCTTGTGTTGTGGAGGCAAATTACTAATGCCACTCAAATAATTTCAAAACTAACTTTAAATAATTTTTTTCCTCCTGTCACAATACAGTGTATTCATAAAGACAATTAGGGGAATTATGTTGCATTAAGTAGCATAAAATTATAGATTACATTCTGTCTAATTAGTTTTACCATTATAAATTCAGTAAATAAAGACTTGAGGATAAAAAAAATTACAATTACAAAACCCAAACCTTTTCTAATGTTATTTCTCTAAGGTATTTTCTTTCAAATTACTTATTATATGCAGAAAATTCTTACAATTTTTTCTCCTGTTCTTTACTAAGTATCCTCATTTCAGGATCACTTTACTGTCTGTGTAAGTTTGGAAACATGACATTATTATATTATGCACAGGCTGGAACAGCAATAGTATTTGATTCCATCTCCAAAAGAGCCAGTTCATGGGAGAAAAAAATTCTCTCAATGTCTTTTCATATAAACATACACAGCAGCAAACATACAAGTTTGGACTCAAGAAGTCTCTAAGATTTAAATTGTTGAAAATGAGGACTGTGCACTAGAAATGCCATTTGTTTTTGCTGTTTGCATACTTATTTTGCAAAAACAGCCATCATTTTTCTGTTAATAAAAATTTGAGTTGACCAGATTTTTAGTCTGTCTCAGCATGGCTGTTGTGTTATTTTGGTAAGTGCACTGTATTGCCGTATAATGTCATCTTTTTCAGAGCAAGGCAGTAGATAAAGAATTATTTGATTATTTCAAAAATCTTTTTATTCTTTTCTTACAGTGAAATCTGTTTCTCTGAAACATGTTTTCTTAAAAGTCATTGTTACATTAGAATATTAGCTTGTTTTCTTCATCATGATATGAATGCAATTAACTTGGCTACCGTACTAACAGTAGCACCAGTGGACAAATACATATTTCAGTACAAATGAAAAAAAAACCTCAGTAGCCCCAATGTTTTATCCTGAATTTTCTTTCAATTGATACAATAAAAGCAATAAAACATAAAACAGGATTACAAACAAGTTTACTGATGACACAAAGCTGAGAGGAGTGGATGATACCTTCAGAAGGACCTGGACAGGTTGGAGAGATGAGCAGAGAAGAACCATCTGAAATTCAACACAGGCAATGCAGGGTCCTGCATCTGGGGAAGAATAACCCCAGCAGAAGAATAATTGCACCAGTAAAAGCGGGAGACTGACCTGCTGGAACGCAGCTCTATGGAGAAGAACCTGGGGCATCCTGGTGGGCAACAGGTTGTCCCTGAGCCAGCAGTGCCCTGGGGGCCAAGAGGTCAGTGGTGTCCTGGGGGGCATTAGGAAGAGCATTGGCAGCAGGACAAGGGTGGGGATCCTTCCCTCTACTCAGCCCTGGTGAGCCACATCTAGAATTCTGTGTCCTCTTCTGGGCTCCTGGAGGGGTCCAGTGCAGGGCAACAAAGAGGAGTAGGGGGCTGGATCATCTCTCTCATAAGGAAGGGCTGAGGGCACTGGGTGTGTTTGGCCTTGAGAAGTGACAGCTGAGGGGGATCCTCATCAATGAATGTCAGCACCTGAAGGAAGGGTGTCAAAAGGATGGAGCCAGGCTTTTCTTGGTGGTGCCAGGCAATGGGACCAGCGGTAATGAGCAGAAACTGATGCACAGAAAGTTCCACCTGAATATGAGGAAGAACTTTACTTGTGCAGGTGACTGAGCACTGGAACAGATTGTCCAGAAAGGTTGTGGATCCTCCCTGACTGGAGATATTCAAGAACCATCTAGACACAATCCTGTGCCATGTGCTCCAGGATGACGCTGCTTGAGCAGAAAGTTTGGACAAGATGATCCACTGGGGGCCCTTCCAACTTTATTCTGTGATTCTGTGGAGTTCAGTGCTCTACACAATGGAGGAGTTTGAGATCCTCTGCAGACAGAAATGCATTGTGCAGTACATATATATACAACACAACAGAGATTATATATTTTTACAGGTAATTCTTTTAAATATCTGCAAATAAAATTATTAGGCCACTAATTGGGCCTAATGGCTGAGATAACACAGTGAGATGGAGAAGATCACTGGACAGTATGTAAGAAACCACTGGCTGTGGCAGTGGCAAAGCAGAGAGCTGAAAAACATACAGGTAGTGTCATGAGGCTGTGTCAACAGGTGTTTAACCAAGTTCACACATAAGGGGGAGTCCAGTGATATTTTGGGGATTAAAATCCTCAAGGGTCAGCAATGCCTTGTGCAAAGGTGCCTGTGCTAACACATAAGGCAGGGAGTGCCTAGGTGAAGGCATAGTGAAACTGGAACTGATGGTGGTAAAATATCAGGAAGCTGTTCCTTTGGGATTGGGGGTGGAAAAAGGGAAGTATAAAGGTGACGAAAAAGAGGGTCAAAACCCAGAAAAGCAGAAAACAAAGTTTCCACATCACACAGTTGTTACTACTGTCAGGGTCACATGAACATTGAACCTGTTTCTGCAGTCAGGAGAATGGGAATGGTGGCCCTGACTTGAGAGCTTAAAACTTGGACTTGATGGATCATGGCATCTGATGCCATTGCATCAGGGCTTGTTTGAGCCTGGTGACATCAGTATCTCCCCAGTAATTGCCTAATAGAAGCAAATGAAAAGTATTCTACCACTTTGGAGCCAGCGGGAAGTGGAAAGTAGAGGCAACATGTCTGCTTCCACTTGCTAAATAAATGACCTTGCTAAATTACCTTTTTATTTACCACTTGCTTAATGATGCCTTCAGTTCATTTTTCTAGCATTGCTTTCCACAGAAATTCATTACAGTAAATAATGCTGTGAGTTTTTTCCAGGTTCTAAATTATAGCCCAGGTCACTTTCTAAAAGTCACATCTCATAAATTAAAGTCAGATAAAATAGTATGCTCATATATACACAATGTTCATATGCACCCAGAAAACTATCATATTCAGTAGTTTTTAAAAAGGTTCTCAAAACTGAGACTTATAGTGTCTTGTGCCTGCATATAGTGACGTGAATAAATATAGATTCGTCTATGTATACTAGGCTACAGCACCTTAAAATAATCTACTATCCAATCCCTTCCCTGTTCTCAAAGTAAGACAGAAGAACCTGCATTTCTCCACCATTGTCTGGACTCTCACTATTTTCCTGATTCATCATTTCCATAACAAAATCAGCACTTCAAACTTTCAGAGTTCAAAAGCTACATGTAAACCACCACTTGAAAGATTACTAAAATATAAGCATACCTCTGCTTGATATTTGCTAGTTTATGTCAATTAACAAATAAAGATTATAGGTATTTTCATAGGAAAATAGAGTCACAGACTTGTGCTACTGAACAGTCAGATTCTAAAATGCATCAGTACATGTGAATGCCTTTTTCCACAAGCTTTTCTTCTCTCATTTATTTGAAAAGGCTTGGAGAAAGTTTATTATGCATGTAAATTGTGATAGTAGTGATAGAATATCAGTGAAATTTTTACGCTGAGAGTGGCAGTGATTTTTTCACTGACCAGCTGCAAGGCATTTTTTTCTCCAGGCGCTGCAGAGCGCCTGCAAAGCACAGCTGATAGCCTTTTCAGCTCCATCTGGGATCTGTTCTGATACTACTTTCTTTGTCACACTTTGGGGCTTTTCACAGAAAAACTACGGCCCAAAATGGTCTTACTGTTTTTTAGTGTCTCTTCTTAAGGTTCTGTTTCTTCTCTTCCTGCTTTCACTCTTTACCAGATAAATACTTGACATCCTTTCTGTAGTTGCTCTTTTTATGCCAACAGAGCAAATAGACTTGGCAGGTAGTTTGGCAATAATTGATCATATCCAAACAGTAATTGAATTTTGTTTGCTCTCATAATGGAAGAGCCAACACCGTGCTGTCCATTCTGTGATGATGGGCACCAAATTACATTACTCATTTCATTGCTCATGCTACAATCCACATATCTGGATATGAAGCTGTACAATTTACATAGGTTGGAAAGGGAGAGAAAAGGAAAAGACTGAAGACAGTGTGGCTCTATGCAGTCACATTAAAGAGACTGGAACTGTCACATCCTCTCCCAAGAAAATACATTGTGCTTTCATTTCAGACAAGGATTTTTGTTCATTTCGCATTATCAACTCCACAATTTTTCAGGGCAATAATTCCAGATTACTGTCTAGGGAAACTATCTGCAATATTTATTTATCAGTGGGCCAGATAATCCACTTTGGCAACGGTGTCAAACACCAGCTGGGGCTTGGGCTCAGTTTTTCTTAATTACAAACCCTGTAATTGGCTGTGTATATAACACAAGAGACACTTTTGTGTCTGTTACAATACAACACTTACTACCAAAATTTTGATATTTTATTTACTGACACTTCTTTCAGATGTGAATAAAGTTAGGAGACTGGCAGTCCTGTCCCCCTACCCCCAGTCTCTGAAGTATACTTAATCTCTGCTAGTGTGTTAATAGTTTTAATAAATTAATAGGTATTATCAGAGACAAGTTAGAGGGAGGAGAACAGACTGAAGTCAGCACACACATTCATGTGCCATTAATGATGTGAGTAGGCCCTATCAACACCCATGGGTGAGAACAGAGCAGACTGAAGACAGAAAGAGTACATGATGGGAGGAAAGGTGAAAATCTCCCAAATGCCGACAGATCAAAAGCTTGCCACCCTGTTGTGTCTTCAAGAAATGAGACCCAGAGGCTGTGGCAGGTGTGCGAGGTCCCCAGGCCATGTCAGTGCCAGCGAGGGGCTGTGCAGCTCAGTCCCATCCCAGGTGCCCGTGGCAGCCGCGCACCCGCAGAGACACCGGCTCTGCCCGTGCTGCTGGGGACTGCGAGGGACCCTGCGACACCTGCCCAGGGCCACTGCCACACCAGAGCGGCTCCCTGGGAGCCAGCAGCGGGGCTGGGCTGCACACGGGTCACTGGGAGTGACAGCGTGTGTGACAGGTCTGTGTGACAGGGTCCGTGTGACAGGGTCTGTGTGTGACAGGGTGCATCTGTAAGGTGGGAACAGCGGCACAAGACAAGCAAATGTACCATGCAAGTATCTGCTTTTAATAATGCTCAATAATGCTGTCTTGCTTCCTGTAATAGCAACAGTCTAATAAAATATATTTCAATAAACATTATTGTGATCTATCTCTCCCCCAACACATTTCCCTATCAAAGTGGGAATTTGAAACACACATGTTCTGTATGTGTACAAAGGCCAATAATTTTTTTCTACAATAGGCTTCACTGCCAGAAAAGAGTTTAGGAGTTTTTGGAGACTTTTCCAATGCTTTGTGGAAGCAACTACACTATTGAATGGAAAAGTCTCAGATTAGCATTATACCTGACTTAATATCATGAGTTAGAATTTAATTGACTTCATCAAGGTTCATTTAGGACAAGAATTGCTGGACAAGAGTACAATTGCTGGAAAATTAGGACAAGAAGAATGGATACATTACAAGCTGGTTTCCATTTCCTTTATTGAAGTTGTAAAATAAATGCCATTTCAAAGTAGACCTTTTGCATTTAGACAAAATCAAGAGGCCATCCTATGCTTTCTTGTAACACATCAGCACTTGATCACTTTTGAAATAATTTGGCCATTGTAACTGCCAGTAGTAGAACAAAAACAGCAGTTACTAGTGAATAAAGCAGTGGGTTTGTTTTGGAAAGTACTATATGCTAAATCTATCTTTCTTTTGGAAGAAAATTACTTAGTTATGTTTGAACATGAAACTGTGACTTCTGTGTGATAACGCAGGATTAAAGAGTGCTGTTTTGCTTTTTCTTATTATCTTCAGTCTACAGGGTTCCTAAACTGTGGGTGAGAATGAAGTTGACTTGTGAGGCCAATCTATTATCCCTGTCAATTCAAGGAAACCTCTGAGAAAAACTTGAAAAAATATTGGTAATCCTAATTCTCTTTGAGACAGAGAAGGGAGAAAGCCCTCAAAAGAACAGAAATTCCTTTTTGTTTTTTCAATCCATAAGGGCAGTAAATTTACCAGACTCCTGGAGAAAACTGGTGCAAAATTAAAATACATGAATTTAAGAGAATTTGCCAAAATTCTCCAGATGAATCAGGTCCCCTTTTGACTGTAGAAACATCTGTATTGTTTGTGAAGTTTTGTAAAATATGCAAAGCATTTTATAAATTTATTTTGCCTTGCTTCTTTCTCTCTTTAAGTTTTCTCTTTTTTTTTTTTTTCCTTAAACAAGTTGCATTTGATCTTATTCTGGACAGAGTGTCAGAGGCACTCACCTATTCCCTTGAATTCTGCTGTACTGGCAGCTCTGGAGGAAAAGAAATATTCCAGAATTCTTCTGAAAAGGAAACATAAATGTCAGATGATGAAATCACACTTAGAACTTGAAATTAACATACAGTACAACTCAGAGTAGGTAGAAATACAGATCTAAAAAAACCTGTAGATCTAAGATACTCTTAATGGAGGGTACTGGAAATTTATGGGTGAAAAACCACAGTGGATCCTGATATTCTTTCCATTAAAATTGGTTCAATACACAGATGCAGGTCTTATCTTCCTGTTGCCTGAGATGGGATCTTCTCTCATGGGAGTATCTTCTCATCCTTCTCCTGAGTTTTTCCCATTTCTCTCCTCAGCAGTAGCTACTGGCCTGGTCTCCATGGTCCAGTTTTCTCTCCTTCTGTGTCCTTGGTGCTGTGCAGCTACTCAGCTCCTGGGTAGCATTCCACCTTTGTTTGCTTTAGCTATTTTTTTTAAATTAGGCAAAATTAGTTCGTCTGATCATGATTTCTGACTCACTGCTACCAAAGTAGGGAAAATAATTTGTATTTCAACAAAACCACACCATTCTGCCTATTGAAAAATCTTGTTAGGTAAGAACTCATGGAAAAGCTGTGCTGTAACCTTGTGCATATCACTCCATCTCTTCTCTCCAGGTGCTGGAGAAGGTATTAGGGGCAGATGACTGTTACTGCAGAAACCCTGAAAACATGGCTGTACTTGGACTTGGTAAATATGAATACTTTGCATAATTTAATGCAAACATATCAGTGAATCTAATCAGGAATGGAAAAAATGGTACAGTGCAAAATGGCTAATATTTTCTGGTTCTCAATGCATTTCAGTTAGGTAAGTAAGGCATTGCTTATTATTAACTTAGTTTTCTGTTGAATGTGTCAAAAAATACCTTGGACCTGGATCTGCAAATGAAGCTTCAGCTGATTTCAAAATGAATTATGTATCTCAGTACCTCTGAGGAGATGGACTTCAATGCTTGTTCAGATTAAATACAACAAAAACAGAATAAAAATAAAGTTAGTTATTTTTTCATCCTCTTAAAATCCATTCTAATTATGGTAGATTGAAAAGGGTTTCATTCTAATTCAGGAAAAGCAGATAGACTTGTAAATAAGGAATGTAAATAAGCTAAGTTTTTCTACTTAGCTGTGCAATTTGTTTTGGGTTTTAGTATTTTCATAAAATTTTATTTTTCTCTCTTTACAAAATTATACTCAAATTTTCTGAGAGGCAGAGAGGTACACTATTTTAAACATGAAGAACTGAGGAGTGCAGAGACAAAGAGGCAGATTTAAGTATTTTAGCTGCAATGTTTTAACACCTGCCTTTATGATACAGAGCTAGTTTTTCATCCTCAACACTATATTCAGCATCTTTGTTGCCTATCTGCAGTTAGCTTGGCACTGAAGAATAAATGCCTTTGACATTTGCATGTTGAACAGAAAAACCACTTAAAGTGGCTAGTAGAAACACTAAAATTAGATTTTAATGCTCACAACTCAGCTGGCTGTAGCTAAACATCCTATGGTAGTCACTGGAGGGAAATGGGAACTTAAAAAATATATTTATATATTTCACTGTAGAAGATGTCTTCTGTCTGTTTCTTGCCAGTCATTGTAAAGGGGCCTGAGAATGATGAGCTAAGATGTGGACAACTGCTTTGTAAATACCACGGTGAAGCCTGTCAAAGTGCAAAACAGTTAAGCTGGGGTGCTCAGCTTATCAGAGTTTGAACTGATGGGTCTGCAGGGAAAGAGAGACAGAGTTTGGGCACCTGCATAGTTTTGTGCATTTACCCCAGCTGAAATGCTTAAAACACACAGAGCATGGAGCTGAGAAGGCTTTATGACTCGATTTCCTCACTTTTTTGCTGAATGGCAAGTTTGAGGCTTGCAGTGATTAAGGGAGATATGGTCAGTTAAGCAAAATGTAATCCATTGCAATGTTGGATTAGGTCCCCTGTGACTCCTTAGTCTTGGTTTCAGTCTCCTACGAGCAACAGACTGGGATTTTCTTCCTTCATCTTGGCTCTGGGCCTCTGTTCACTAAGGGTCAAAAGAAGGTTTCTTAAGCCTTTTGTGGGCTGAGTCACTGCCTCAGGAGATGCAGATCTCATCTCTGTTTTACTTGCTCATCAGCCATTACATACTTTTCTGGATGTCTGGAGAGATCAGCATGGTGGCTGTTCAAGCAGATTACAGCAGTCACTGACATACAACCTAAAGTTGATTTTCTTGGCAGGACAAATAAAGCCTGTGGCCAGTGATGCCTGCCCTGCAAACACAGACCTCACACAAATCACAGCTCAGCCCTGCTCATCCAGCCAGCCCAGATGACCCCTGGGAATGGAAAGCTCACCGTGCTCATTGCTCAGATCCTATATCTAGCAATTACTCTCCCCAGCCTGCAGCTTCCACATGGTGTTGCAGAGCAGAGCATGGTGATCCTCTTGCAGGGGACAGGGGGGAAGTTCTATTTATTGCTTTCTGAGTTAGGTGCTACTTTATCATCCAGCTCATAATGGATTTAGATAGCCACTTCCAGCTGGGGACATGCAGTGAGGTCTCCTTTGTCCAGGTGGGTAGGTTTTTGGTTGCTGTTGCAGGCACTCACGCAGAGCCTGGGTGATGATGGCTGCAGTTTTTCAGGCAAAAAAAAAAAAAATCTGTAGGTGGGTCCATCATTAGTGAATTTTTTGAGTGTTTTGCTTTAACAAAATTTAGTACAATCTGTCCACTAGGTTTATATAGACAATAATTTAGAGTGATTGGCACTTAGATTGGCACTTTCACTCACACAATTTAGAGTGAAAGTTCTAGATTTCTTCTCTGACTGTGCAGAATTACAAACTGCTTTTTCTAATAGAATTCTGAAAGTCGTCCCATGAATATTCCATCCAGTATAATGTATTTATTCAGGCCTTGAATAGAAAACATACATAGATCCACAAAGAACTTCTGCAGCAAATTTCATAGCTAGAATACTAATGGAAAGCAGGGTGGAAAAGGATATGAAACTATGTGTATTAATTTTAAAAATCAATTAATGTTCAGAAATAACATCTTGCAATACATAATGAACCTTATTCCTGACTTTGTAACAGCTCCTGTATTCCTTTTTGCCATGCAAATTGACATAAAATGGTATTACATTTATGTTTACAATAATTCTCTTAATTTTTGTTTACAATTATTATTTTTTTGCTAGATACAGTGGTTGAAATATAAAAAGGCAAATTAATGAATATCATGAAGCAATGGGATGACATTTTTATTGGAATTTAGGCAACCTTTTCTTGAATCCTAATTAAACTCCCTAATACCAATGTAGATTAAAAACAAGAAGGGATTGTATCAGATCTATATAAGATGATACTCAGAAATAAAACTTACACAAGATTAGAAAAAAATTTGGAGATCAGAAGTTGTGAACAAAGTCCCTGCATGGCCTGGCTTGTAATTTACCTTTGGAAACAATTACACTGTTGTGGCAAGGTCTGTACTGTAGCTGTCAGTCTGGGAGAAGCTTTTCTCTATAAATGGAAGACACATTGTAAGTGCAGATGGATGATAATGACATCATCTCTGTCTATGTGATAGGTATAGAGGCTCTTATCACTGTGTATGTTCTTATGCATGAGTGCACATACTTATATATCTACATAAAAGCAATCATTAAGTTGCTGGCTTGCTGGTTTTGTTCCTCTCTTTTTCTTCTCACACAGAAGTGGTGATATCCCGCTTAGATGTTGACTGTATAAAGGATGCACAGACACATACTTAAGGAGGGGTTATTTTAATTTTTGACAGTTTGATTTAACTTCAGTTTTGCCTATCACAAATGAATCAATATAACATTTATTTCTTGCGCCTCCCTGCATACACTGCATATTAACAGATTTATTTTTGTCCAGCTTCACTTCAGATAGCTTTGTTTTCAAATATAAGTTATTTCTATAGAATGGTTTAAAGTAATTTTTTAATGGAAGACTGGCTAAGTGTGAAAATTATGGTTTCTCATACACATTGTAAAAAATCTAAGTTTGGAACAGAAACTCTTGTCATATGGTGTGATAAAGCCTAATTGTTCTTGCCAAGTTGAATAATACTTTTGTGTGAATTCTTGAGAGGAAATCAGTGTATATATAAAAAATATATAGCATTGAAAATAAGGATGGAGCAGCCAGTGGTTCACATAGCAGCCATTCTTTTCAGTTTCTGGGTAAAGTAAAACAGGGGTTTGGTAAAAACCAACCCCCTGTTTGGTTTCTTAAATAAGGATGGAGCAGCCAGTGGTTCACATAGCAGCCATTCTTTTCAGTTTCTGGGTAAAGTGGAGCCCCTGTTTGGTTTCTCGTTCTAAACCAGTTCCTATAGAAAAACAGCCATGGAAGAAAGCAAAAAGCACCTGTGCCAAAGAGAAACCATAAGAAAAGCTGTGATGTGTGCTCTACCTAAGTTCTGCATTAGGCATCTCATGTTTCCTCTGCTTCCACCAGCAGAATTAACCATCTTAAATGGTGGTGACTGAGGAAACCCCAATCACACTTACAAGTATTTATGTGGAAATGCTGAAGACTGAAATATGTTAAGTCTTAAAAGAAAACAGAAATTACATTTTCCTGAAGTACTGCAGTAAACTCAGACTAATTATTTAAAAAAAGTGCATCAAACACCAGAAATATATTCTTTGTCTTTTTGGAAGACAAAAGCAAAATCTGCTCTCATTTTGAAAACAAAACAGGGCTATGTGAAGCAGAGCTTTGTTTTCTAGATTCTTTGGAATGAAAAACTTGAGAAGGAAAATTATTTTCACTACCTAAGATTTATAGATGGGTAGGATTTCAACCGTGCCAATGTTCTCAGCATTATGATGTGTTAATTTGGCTCCTGTATTCAATATACAGGTCTTTAATGACCTTGTTCTGAGATACAGTTGTTGCTTCACTGCAACACTGACATCCTAAGACTTCAAGGCTGGCCTCTGAACATTAGAACATTGACATATATTTAGACACCTGGGATTGTCACGACATAAACTGAAGGAGTAGAAGAGAAGAATGGGACAGAATGGAAAGACATAGTTGAAGGTAACAAAGAGAATAAAGGTAAGGGAAAAGATAGAAACAAACAAATGAAGGCTCCTTTTCTTGAAAGATGAAGAAACAATTTGTTGCGTTCCTAATAGCTATGAAAACGTGTAGGCTTGAAGGACTGAGTGTGAAATTTCTCTTGTTTGCCATTACAAAGGCAATTTTCTCTTTTGTTTTGTTTTGTTTGTTTTTTGGGGTTTTTAAAATTTTTTTTTGTATTGTAGTTTTTTGGTTTTTGTTAGGTTGAGTTGGGTTGGGGATCTTTTGGGTGGGCCAGGGTACACACAACCTGTGTTTTGTTAATTTCTTTCCCCTCATGACTATCTGTTCCATAAAATTTTGACTACTGGTTAACTCCAGTATGTCTTAGAAGCTTATATGGGCTAAGACACTTGGCTGCTTTCTCCCTTTCCAGGTGAACCTAGGCTGCATCAGCATTTCTGTTCCCTCATCATTTATGTTCAGACTGCAAGGAGAATGAAAATTGAAGTGGGAACACCTCCAGTTCATATTATGAATTTCCAATGTGCCTGGGGAGGTGGCAGCAGGAAAAGAAAGAGGAACATAAAAAAAAGAAGAAAATCTTTAAGAGAAGATGTGGTCTCTTGCCTAAGAGTAAGAATTGGCTTTCCTATAGGAGCAAAGTCTTTGGAATTTCAGTCCTTGGGAGATGGAAAATGCAATAAAGGGATTGGTACAGTCACCAACACTGGCAAGAATGTGGGTCCTGGCTGTTTGCCTCTGTTTTGAAGATGTCCAGAAATCTTCTGCATTTCTGCTAATCGTGATGATCTGCTAAGTTGTGGTGTAAGCAGAAATATAAAGGAGTTGATGATTTCTCTCCATTTGGGACCCAAAAGATGGAAATGCTGCACACAACATGTAAAAGGCTCAGTTGAAATCTCCCTGATACTGATGAGTATCTATTTATTCTGTAGAGTTCCTCTCCTGTGCAAGGTCATGGACTAACATCCTCATCAAGCAGGGCACCGTCATGCACTGGCAGTGCAGGACACCAAATAAAACAGAACCTCTTTCACTTGTAGAAGAAATTACTGACTCATTTTTTTGCAGCAAAATTGCTGCAGTTTTGTAAGTGTTCTTTTAGATGTCCTTTCTGTAAACTTCAGATAGGTTTTTCACCTTTAGAACAGTTTCAAGCTTCAGTAATTTTCTATTTTTTTGAGATCTGAGACAGAGGCAAGAGATCTATATTCTTAAATAATGTGGTTGATAATGAAGTTTTATAATTTTGTTTTCCTGGTTTTTTGTTCTTTAACAAAAAAAATCAGTAATGTTCCTATTATATTTCTTGCAGTCTCACTATGAATATCAACTTTCAGCTACAGCTACATCTCTCATGCAACAACTAAGCTTTACATTATTTTGAATGATGAAGCAGGAAAACATTGGAGTCCATAATAGCAAAGTCCAAAATTAAAGATACCACAAAAATTTTTAATGTGTGCAACCTATTATATTCTTCAGCAAACTAAAAAACATTTTGCTGATGTAAATATGTACGATATCTCCCATGTTGTAATTCAATGAAATACTTACTGGAAAATATTTCTTCTATTGAAACACTTCAGCAAGTGGCAGTTGATGAGACCCAGTAAACTACAGCCTGTAAAGTATTGAAGGACTTAAATATGTTGCATTATGAGGCAAATAGAAAACTTTTTAAAAGTTTTGTGTTTCATTTTTTTGTACATTATGTCATGGGCCACCCTCGATTCCCAATTGCCACTCTTATCCTAAGTGGTGTTCTTTGATTATATCATGTCTGAATATGTCATTATATACAATTAGCTTGTTTCTTTTTTTCTACTCAAAAGAAAATAATTTACAAAAGGTTAAATTATTTGCCAAAACAAATTACTGTTTTCATAGTTCAGTAAAAGCACACTCTAGGGTAAATGGACCCATGAGGAGGAGGGTGAAAAATCCTTTTTTAATATAATTTCACATGAATTCAACCAGAGAAAGTCGAAGATGTTTTATATCTCCCAGCTATAGGGCAAAGTGTGAAGATGTGTAGCCCTTTCTAGCTCCTGCTGCAAGACTGAGCTTAGGGTTCTGTTATTTTTCTGAGAGCTACAAATATTTTCTTCTGTTTTAATTCATGTATATTTTTGTATTTTCAGGTTCAATCTTTGCAAAAAAAAAGGAAGAAAAAACCTCAAGAATTTGTTTGAATTCCACTGAATCTATTAGACTTTGGCATCGATTTGAATGATTGTAAAGAGAGGCCTCCAACTGGGAGCATTTTATGCCTATTTAGAAGGCAGTTTCACACTGTTAGAACAGTGATCATTAAGGGACCTAAGCAAGACAGCACACAATGCTCCTAAACTTGGCATGAAATAACAGGACAGCCAACATTTAAATCCTAGCAAGTCCCTTACAGGCATTTACCCTTATAATCTTTGATTCCAATTGTATGATAATTATGATAAGTACTCCCTACAGTGTAGGCACATTAAATGCAGAAAAAGATAAGTTTCAAAACAGAATTATCAGTATAAAACAGAGAACAATAAAGGGGCAATGAGTTAAGCCTGGGAAATCTGGGCTTGTGTTGATTTAGAAGCTGGAATTGCCTCCATCTAGGACTGAAAATCTGTAACATCTGTATTAAAAAAGCAGAAAGAAGAGAATAAAAAAGATACTTTTGAATGCCTGAGATGCTTCAGGAATTTGATTTTGAAAAAATTATTTATCTTTTAAAAATGTATTAATTGTATACTTTTTCATTTAATAGTTCATTTAATTGATCCCTATGGGGTGATACTGGTTCCCCCTTGTCTAATTACCTAATGCTGAGAGTGATTGGTAATGGAAGATTATGGAGATAGCATAAGATATGATTTCTACAATACAAACCTTGTCCTTGTGCTCTTCTGCTTAGCAATAACCAGAAATCTCTCTCTCCTACTTTACTGCAAATCTGAGTCTCATGTAAACTTGATTATCCCTTAAGGCTCATCCCTCCTAGCCAGTAGAAATGTACATTTCCTGGGAGAATTTTAAAGAAAAGCAAAGAACTCCAATTTGCACGTGCTTGCACTTAAAAATGATTTTCTGATTTGCTATACTTTCCTCTGTCTTTATTAATTGCTGTGTTAAGTCTTCTCATGAAAAGTATTTTTAAGGAATTTTGCTTTTCCTTGCTATCAGAAAATTATTAATGTGCCACTGCCTGTACTGAGACATTGTGATAGGTGATACATGGACAATTATATACCATTAGCACTTTAAAAGTTTATCTCTTAAAAACAAATGTTTGTCTTCACTGGATGAAATTTTGAGTAACTGGAATTGCTTTTTTCGCTTCTTAAAAATGCCATAAAGCCTAAAATCTGCTAGGCAGAGATTTATTGGCTGAACGGGGGCAGAGGTGATGTAGCTATGTCCATTATTACTGATTACATGCTCATCCTCCCTGACCTGCTGGCTGAGCAGCTCCCCAGTGCCACCAGGACTATTTTATCCACAGCAATGATGGTGCCAGGTAGGCTTTCTGTCTATAGTGAGTGCAGCCGTCTGCATTGTGGCATCTTCCACTCTGCAAAACGCATTTTCTTTTGGGGGCAGAGGATTAAATCAGGATTGGCAAAAGCAGTCTTCTGGTATTAGAGGCCTTTTAACAACCTACTCATAATCTCCACCTTAAATATGAGTATTGTTTGGTTTTAGTTTTGGTTTGGGATTGTTTTTGGTTGGGTTTTTTTTGGTTTTTTTTTTTTTTTTTGGTTTGGTTTTGTTTTGTTTTCTGATTGGTTTTTATTTGGAGGGGGTTTGTTTGTTTGTTTGTTTTTGTTGTTGTTTTGGTATGTGTCTTGATCCTGTTGCTGTTACCATTAGGTTGTATCAGAAGAAAATCTCTGATCTCTGAGTTTTAGAGTTTTTCTTTTGCATTGCAAAGCAATGCATTCTGCAGAGTTGTTTAATTTACATGGTGATCACACTCTTTAATATGTATAACGTGTACATGTATCCCCATATTTGGCTAAGTTAAAAAAAAGTCCATTGCTTTCTTTCCCTCAGGGGGCTTTTATGCCCCTTGATCATCCTAATAACTGTCTCTTCCATTTTGGATTTCTCTTTCTAAAGAATTTTACAAGTTTCATTGAGGCAGATAATGCCCCTTAGCTGCTACCCAGGTGTAATTATTGGGTTGCAGAACAGACATCAAAAAGGAATGCAAAAAGAAAGAGACGAGAGACTCCCTCCAAACACTACCTTTTCAAATCCTCTGGTAGTGCTAGAGGGAAAAAATGGACAACTGTCTTCAAGATTTGATTTTTATGAATCTAACTAGCCAGTCTACTCCCTCCTCCCTTCTTTAAGGTCATTTACATGTTCAAAGAAGCAAAATGGCAATATGAACTCTGTAAAATGTCCTTCACGTAGACCAAGGAAACCTATGTGGAAAAATTCTCCTGGAACACCCCTCCCTGTCGTAGTGTTTGCAGTAGCAGGACCTGGTTTAAATCCAACTCTGTAAAAAAAAATAGTACTGCAAGCAAATGCCTCACTTTTACACTTATTTGTGGAGTGTGATGCTGACCATTCATAAGCTTTGAAAGAAAACCAAACCTTTTGTGGTTGAAACACTTCAGCCTTTCCATTCCTTTGAGAAGGATTGAAAGGAATAGCAGTAATTTCACTGTTTTCTGGTCTCTAATTACAGATTTTAGACACAGTTCAGTCCTTTTTGTTTCAAATATTTTATTTGTTTCTTTAATTTAATATTACCATATTATTCACCAGTGTTTGTATACCAATACATTTAACAAAATAAGAGGTTCTAGCCTTTTTTTCTCTAAAAGCTCAATGTCTTCATCATATATTTGTGTTCAGCAAAAAGTGATAGAACATTTTTTCTGTCTAAAATGCATCTGTAATTTAGATGCAAAATTTAAGATTCAAGGCACGAAGAACTTTAGGCCTAATCAAGAAATTACTATGATGGCATGTGAATGAATCTTGCTGGGAAGCAGTTAGTACAAGAACTGAGAAGTTTGAACATCTTTTTCATTAAAATCATTACATTATCTCAGTATTGTACAAACCCAACAAAGGAAGTTACTCAGCAATTCTAAGGAAGGAGAGCCATGATCCAGCCCTGTACTAAGTTCCTGCATAAATGTTCCTTGTCTGTAAAGCTCTGTCAAATTGCCTACTTTTTTTTTTTTCATTCCTTTGGCAGAAGCACATTAACTTAAAACCAAAGTAGGAATATTGCCAGGAAATCTTTTAAGGTGAAATGTGCTTGAGACTTACAGCTAAAATTATTAAAAGTGTGGAGCTTGATGCAAATTATACACATTAGTTTCAATGTCTGATGAACCACTAAATGTTTTATATAATGATTTTGTTACACCTGTACCATTTAATTACCATTTTTTTATCAATAGTCTGCTCAGGGTATATGTTTAGCTTCTTGTCAGACAAAGTCCTTCTATACAGAAAGATTTTAACACAAGGATTTCCAGATGTGCCCAAGGGAACAAGACATCTGGCTTTGAATGATCATGAATCTTAAAGAACTAAAATGTTTCTGTAAAGGACTGCAGAATCCACTTTCATTTTTATTCTAGTAGTGCTTAGAAACCTCACTTTTGCTGGCTGTTAAGCACATAAAAAATGAAACTAAAAAGCCTTAACTACAACTGCAATTAAATGCTTTTTTAATTTTTTTAATAAAGAAGTATATGACAAGACTGTCCCTCTAGTTCAGATGTAGTTTAACCTCTTGTGTAAGAGTGGAGTATCTTATGAGTGCTTGGTGAACCTCAACTGCTCACGCATGCAGTACAGAGCAAGACAAAGGCTATACTAAGGCAGGGAGAGGCTAATGGAGGAGGTGAAGGAGAAGTGGTAAGAAAGCAGTGAAAGGAAATTAATTTTCTCATTCAGTATCCAAGAGAAACTGTTGCTTTTATTTGTTGGTAGCAGCTGTGGAGGGAGCATAGGATACCACATGAGTCCTGAATGCTCCTGCTGCTCCTGCTGGTTCCAGCTACTGTTGGAGAACACTTCCAATCCCTAAATGCTGACTTCTGCCTCTCCATGCATGTTTCTGGGAGAAAATCCTAAGGGGGAATTTTTGTCACTTTTTGCCCTAGTGTCTTCTGAAGAGGAAGCTTGCTTAACCCCTGGGAGTCAATTTACACCAGAAGAAATAACCATTTCATACAGGTCATGTTAATTGTTTTAGTATAGTTCATGGATAATTAAATAAAGATCTTGCAATTTAGAAGACAGAAACCAGAGACAGAAAGGATTAATGCATGTTGTGAGTTCTATATATTGGGGAAAATGCTGTCTTCTATAAATTCAATATGTATTTTCAATTAAGAAAAAAATTTAATTATTTCCCTTAAAAGTATTTGTAGTCTCAAGTGTATTATGTAAAGTTAATTTTTTAGCATTTAAAAAAAGTGCCCATGAAAGACTATTATTTTCAAACCAACTTAGATAAAATTGTGTGATGTAGAAGCAATTTACACTTCTTAATAACTACATTGTTCTTGTAGAAAGAGATTGTCATATTCCCTGACAGCCAATTTTCTAGTGATGAATTGTCTAAAACCCATTCTTTCTGATATTTTTAGTAAGTAGATGAATAAGTGGTAAGCCAAATTTTCTGCTTTTCTTTACAGATCAAAGCATTCTTTTAATTATATTTCACACTAGTGTTACAGATAAGCATATGACTGCAAGAAACAATAGCCATGTTATACTGTTAGAACAGTAAATCTGTCTCTTGTTGTTTAGAGTGATCACTCTCAATTTGTTTGCTTCTGTTATTTGTTCATCCAAGGCATGGACCAATGACCACATCAATCAGTGAGAAAATCCCTGCCAATTTCATAGATTTTGTAACAAAACATAATGCCAAAACTTTTTCCTTAGGTATAAGTGCTTTGGGTTTTTTCTTAATTTTAAAATACTTTTTGTTCCACTCTGCCCCAAGGATAAGGCGTCTATAAAAGCATTGTTACAGGGAAATGGTTTCTTTCAGAAGAAAATCTTAATCTATGGGTGTCATCTTGCTGCTGATATATTCTGTTCATGTTGACTCCTTTTTCAGTCAAGTCCTGTTAAGTAAAGTAATGAGCAAATTTATACAGGAGTAACAAATATATATGACACTGACTTGTGTATTGAGACACTTAAATTGTAAAGGGAAAACTTATGTTGGTTTTTTATTCCTATCTCTTTCTCTTGGAGGTACAACAATTATGAATGCAGGAAACCAAACACAATCCTTACCTGTTGAAAGTATTGGATGGCCTTTTCTCAGCATCTGCATACTTGAAGAACTGCAGAGAGCTGAAGTATACACCTGCTCCATGACTCTCCTTGAAATACTTTGGTTAATTGTGGACCCATTGGAGTGACAGTCACCTGCTGAGGAGCACTGGACATAATTTCTGCTGTTTCTTTTCTTCCACGCTCTTCTGGGCAAGATGGGAAGCCCCTTTTCTCCTGTCTGCTTCAGGTGGCGTGATGAAAGTAACCTGTATGCCATGGGTAAAAAAGGGAGAATTGGGTAGCAAAGCTGACTCTATCACCTGCTGCTTTTGAAACATATTATCACTATCTGGCAGTCTTGGACATTTCTGAGCAATAGGGCCCTGGAAGGATGGAAACAATAGATAGTTTGGGAGGTGGAGCAGTAACTGGGAGGTGAATATGACACCTGTGTGTCCCTCAGGATTTAATAAAACAGAATCTGGGGGCACACTGCAGCTGGGAGGTTCACATGTTCATAGCATAGTGATTTGGGTTTTGTAGGAGTCCCATTTTTATCCCAAATTTTCCCTTTTGGCTCTGGTCTGTGTGACTTCAGACTAGTCTGTGCAAAATTGTGACTATATGGAAAAAGAATAATAGAGACTCTGGCCCCTTTTTCCTTTGTCCTCTGTCAGTGAAACTGGATATCAGTTAATTAAAGGACACCTGTGTTGAAAAATGAGGCAATCTACCTGACTAGAGTATGGACAGCTACATTTAGCATGGCATCATAATATAGAAAAATATAATCATCTATAGTTTGTTCACTCTAATGTTGAATGGTAACATTAGGATTCTGTTTATAGGCATTATAACACAGTATTAAGTGCATTTCTTTAAACAGCAGACTGTCTACATTCCTAAAATTTTTTAAGGGACACGTTGAGAAAATTCAACCAATTTCATCTCACAATATGTAGATATTGTATTACCTATGTACAGGCTACTATATCATACATTCTGGTTTACAGCCAAGACATAGACCTCAAATTTAGGTGTCATCCAAAAACCTGACAACACATATTTCTGTCTCATTAAACAACCAAAACACCCTCATTAAGGACATCTTATGTATCAGCATCATTTTGCGGGTAACAAGGAGCTATTTGTAGAGATTAAACTTCAAAATCTCTGCTTCATAAATAAATCTGCCCATAAATAAATTTTATACCTGCGCCGTGAAGTTTATTTATGTTTCAAATATGGTGAGGTTTTTAAAAGACACTTATTTAGATTGTTCCTGCTTATTTAGAACATTACAATATTCATTGGCCAAAAGATCAGTATGTGGCTTTGAAACAGGTCTGTCAAAAGCTTGTTTGTACAAAACACTGAATATACAGAATTTGCTGCATGAAATGCTGCAGTAGTAAACTACCACTGTTCCAAGCAAAGAGACACCAGGGGCACTTCCAAATTTTTCACCTACTCTGTTATCTTAATTTTTTACTTGAACTTAATATTCTTGACTATAGTTGACGGAAAAAGTTGAACCTTCTTGTAATCAGCCTCTGCTCTCTTGCATGCTGAACATCACAGTATTTGCTCTACCAGTGCCTGGTAATTACATTTATTCTGCCTTTGTCTGCTCTGTGTCAGACTAAGCCAATGACTTTTGGAGTCAGCCACTCAAAAAATAATACAGACCTCAATCATGATGGCGGATCGCATGTGAAAATAAAATGCATAACTATTTTGCCAAGTGGAGATAAAAAATATATATTTATCATCACTGCTGCTACCAAATTTCTCTGGAAAACATTGATTTGAAGAGCTCTCCATGGCTGTACATCCAGCCATCAGTCAATGTAATCTGTCACTGGAATAGTAATATATCACATTACCAGTATATTGTGCACTTTTGAGGAATGTAACACACAACACACATGTCAATTAGTTAATTCCCCAAACTACACTCTCGAGCACTATGCCCTGGGAACTAAACACTATTCTCCTGGTTTAGGGTTAAATAAACTGAACAAAAGCAAACAGCATGCAAAGTCAGTGAGCTAGCCAGGAACTGAGGCTTAGAATCTAGATTTTTAATCATACCTTACTAATCAAAATGTAGTAATGCTAGTTATTTGTCTTAATTACCAGTGTCTTTAATTAGTTACTTACATTTTCAGAAACACAGAGTTAACAAACCATGTGTAGATGACTATCAAACATCTCTTAGAGCATAAACCCTTTTCAGTTATATTTGTTTTTACTGCTGCATAATGTCTAGTGTGCACTAGAGCTTTGCTTCAATCTGTA
This sequence comes from Pyrgilauda ruficollis, assembly GCF_017590135.1. Taxonomy (NCBI): domain Eukaryota; kingdom Metazoa; phylum Chordata; class Aves; order Passeriformes; family Passeridae; genus Pyrgilauda; species Pyrgilauda ruficollis. The sequence goes on along the minus strand of NW_024524044.1, from coordinate 1,307,210 downwards.
ATCACTGGGAATTTTCAGGCTTCTACTGTATTGCCCAGCATCTTGTATTTGTAGACCATATTTCAGCGAAGAACAACATAATTTAAACTATTTTAGAACATTCCTATTTAGTATGAATTGATATGCAATAGTGTTTGGAGTTTATGACTGAGTCCTTAATGTGAGCAGTGGTGCCATATAGTTCTTAAAATGAAAGAAATGATACACACACCGAAGACAATTTTTACATAGTCTCTGAAACAAAACAAAACCAAGGGAAGCAAAACAATAAAAATAAAATAAAATAAAATAAAATAAAATAATAAAATAAAATAAAATAAAATAAAATAAAAGTTACTGAAGTTATTGGTACATGTATAAACCTTTGAAGGTCTTTTACAAGTAAGAGACATTTTATCTTTCATCATTAGATCCAAGGTTATGTTTCCTCCAACCATGTCTTATCTTCTGGGTCTTATCCAAAGCCTACAGTGGTCAATGAGTGTGTAGAAGTTTGGACAATTGAAGTAAGGTATGGAAATTTGAGGAAATATCTGTTTTCTCTTTATGCAGTCCAGGCGATGTTATGAAAATGCTGAAGATGCTGAAGTCAGTTGAACACCACACAGACAATCTGAGATAGACAGGAAGAAGCAGGGAAAGCCATGTACAAAACTCTCAGTTTTGTGAAAACTAGGCTTTGTACTTGATCATTGGAAATCAGTGTTGATTGGGAAGCAATCAGTTTTCACAGAACATTTCCTCCCTAAAGACAGGAGGAAAAACATAGTTTGAAGACACTTCTTCATATTTAATACAGAGGGACAGCAAACCACCTAGCTTTCCTGACACATCATGTCTAGACTCCTAAGTGGAGAAGATGAGTTGATTAGTCTTTTCAATGTCTTCAATGGCTTTTAGATTCCAAAATAAAACCAAGTCAATGGTAAAAGAAGAATTTTTCTTTCTTTTTGTCCAAAGACTCAAACTCCAGATGCTCAAAATGTTTGTATTGGCGTAAAATAACATAAAACTAAATGCCTACATGTTTCTATGAAAGATTGTGTTGTTTCTATCATACTCAGAAAACTGAAATAAGCATTCTTTTACTGTGATTTAATCTCTAACTGAATACATGACTGTTAAAGAGATATTTAGAAATTTTCCCCTTTATAGGAAGAGGATTTTGGCTGGTCACAGAAATAGGTCATGGAAAACAAGAGCTATGTTTTTGTGAGTAGACAAAAAAACTTAAGACTCTGCCAGGAAGAGGGAAGATTTTGCATCTCTTCCCTTCAAAAGCCATACCTTCCTGCACCCCAACAATTCCCATTCATGCTGTCCTGTCAGCTTCCTGAAACTAACTTTGAAAACTGTTACAAGCCTCAATGACATTCATCTTTCCCTTTTCCCTTTTTCAATAGATTTGCTCTCAGGGGAGAGTAACAGGCACAAGGTTCATAAAGTAAGACCAGGGGAATGGAACAAAAAGAAGAAGAGAGGGGAGAAAAGAGAAGAATAAAATCTAGTTTAGGTAGTTGCTGTCCAAGTGCTGGTGCTGGTAACCATGGATTTCTGCTTGTAGATGAAACAGCTCTGAATGTGAAAAGATAAGAGGAATATGCTTACAGAGTATTGAGGAGACTTCTAATTTGAAAAATCAACTTTTTATATAATAAGATGAAGACAGAACTTTATTTTAAACACAATGCAAAGTATTTGTCATACTGAGTTGGGAAAAGCCCACACTTTACTAGTAAAAATGAATAAAGTTAGCAGAAGTGATATGAATTCCAGGCTAATACTTTAAAGGCATTTCTCTTTTCAGCAATATGACAGTATTTGACCAGGGGCAATAACACTCAAACTGTTTTCAGTCTCTGGTTGTACTTTCATATGACTGTTGCAATCAGTGAACACTTCAAAGAGCTTTACAGGCATTAAAAGCCTAATTCTGCTCCTGTAATTGTATTCTGTGATCACTTTCTTATGCTGGGGGTCAGGGCAGCAAAACCACAGCCTGGGTCCACTGCCATTGTTCACATTGAGCAGCACTATTCTCCACCTTTTGACTTCTGCACTACCACTAGGAAGTGGGCACGAGGTGCAGTAGAAGAGTTTTGATATATTTCCTTATACTGTTCTATTGTTGTGATGTTGAAGATGATTGAAAGGCATTTTCTCTACAAGAAATTATCAGAATTCAAAAATGGTTTTGATCTTTCTGGAGTGCTACTAACAAATAAGGGCAAGAGCTTTTAGCTGCTCACCTTATTGGCAGTGCAATTAAAGAAATTTATTCAATACTTTCTACAATTCAGAATAGTGTGTATTAAAAAACCCAGTATAAGCCCCACAACCATTCTCTCCAAAGCTTATGATAGATTGCTAGATTTATACTTCAGTACTGTTCTCACATCCAATTCATAATTCAAAGTAAATTAAATTAAACTTATTTGTCTCATCACCTTATGCTTATAATCACTATATTTTATTCCCAGCCAAACATATGAGTCTCCTGTCTGAAGCCAAGCTTGTATTATCTAGCTAAGGGATTTACTCAAAAAGCAAGAGTTTGGGGAGACAGTGAGATAAGTGCATTATCTTTAGAAAGCATATCTTACCACCTAATAACTGCAAAAAAGCATTTTTAGAGTTCACATATCTTTTTTCTATTCATATTTGTTAAAGGGGTTATTTATTTATTTATTTATGTAATCTGCTGCTGCAAATGGGATAAAGTTTGGTTTCTTATCTATGATTACATTTTTGTGTGTTGAGTTAGCAAGCTGTAGGGTAATATCTTCTGCCTTGTCACTAATATTTTTATTTATGTTATTGAAATGGAGGTTATTATCAAATCTGTTAAAAATTTCATACACATGTATATAGTTGACAGAGAGAAAAGGGTTCATTTGAAGGAAATATGTATCTGAGAAAGAGCATAAAATGAAGAGAATTCCTAGCTAATGCTATCCCACATATTTTGAATTTTAAAATGAGAGAAGAGAGACAGCAAATTCTGCACATCAGTTTTCCTCTCTTTATTGTCTGATTTTAGAGAGAAAAAAAATGAAGATATCTGTTCAAATATAGTGAGAGAAAAAGGACTTCACCATGGTAGCCTTACATGCTTATCATTAAAATTACCATGGAAAAATCCAAGTAGAAGGTAGATTTGCACAACTGACCAAAAGATGTTATGAAAGCAGAACCATTAACTTGGAAAGGCAGAGGCACAAGAAAACTGCAAAATATTGAGTGGTAGATGATACCATAATTTTTTTTTACATTTTTTTGGTAACAAAGAGGTTCTAGAAAGGCTTCAAAACTTTTTAAATGTGGTCAAGTCAATATTTATTTTGAAAATGCCTGAGGCTTTCCCACTAACTTAACTAAAATATGCAGACTATCACAATAATTACTACTTGCCGTGAGTAGAAATTTGACTGAAAATGCATTAGGGAGAAATAGAAAACAAGTTTCTAGTTCCCATCCTCATTTTTTCTCAAACCCTCAGGTATTTGGATTTCACAGGAAGAAAAGGCAGATCTCATTACATCTAGTTTTGATATTTTGTCATGCAGTTAGGGGAATAAACCTGTACCTGGATTAGGCAAGTGCCATCAATGTAGTGTGTAGGTGGAACTGTTAATCCCCCGTGGCTTCCCTTACAGCAGTACTAAGCAGAGTCACATCACTTCGCTAAGCAGCTTTAGGAGGTTTGTGTGCTCAGCAAAGCCAAGGCATTCTGAATTGCTGAAGAAGTACTTTTACTCAGTAAGACTAAGTATCCCTTTGTCTTATAACTACAGCAGGAATGTGCCTTTCTTTGTAGGAGCTGGTTTTTACTTCTTAATGCTCACTTGTAGCAGGTTTAGCACACTGTAGTTATACACCCATCTCTGAGCACAGGGACAGCTGTGCACAGTGGGAAAGGTTACCAGGAGCAGTTTACAGTAGAGATCTCTTGCTGTCTTTGCTGATACTGAATATTGAAGATGTATTAGCACAACATTTTCCCTAGGAAATCTAAACCCCTTTTTTTTTTTTCATTAGAGCCTCAACACCTTCAGTACTCCAGAACTATAGCAAGAAGGATATATTTTCCCTGGAAAGTTAAAGAAACAATTCTTGTTTTCTGTTGATGGCTCCCTGTACATTTCACTGGGTTTCACATCACTCTGAACATTATAGCAATACCTTTCTCCACACATTGTTCTCACTATTAACTCTTAGTGAGATGGCTGCAACCCCTGCTTAATCAGTTGAATAGCATACAAGCGATGCTCTGACGGAGCCCACTGCAAACAGCATTAAATTGCTAGCTTGGCACACGTTCACTGTTCAAAGGATCAAATTCTCACCATCTCAGCAGTTGCCAAAAGAAAAATAGGTCATATAGAGGTGTCTGATGAAGAGGTAAACTGTTTTGAAATATACCTAAACAACATATTTACAAAAATGAGTTAAATGTTCTATTAGTACACAAAGAATCAGCAGAACCCAGAATTGATTATACTTTTTAATGCAGGAATAATGAATTAAATGGCCTTATTTGGCTTGACAGTTTTAGCCCAAGGTAGGTCTGTAGTTCACACTAGTTGATTCATCAATATTTATGTTAAATGGGGAAAGGGGTAAAATTAGAAAGTTACCTAGAGTATTTGAGAATAATTTACTGCATCATTCAATATGAAGCAGATACATTACCTAGATGTATTATTAGAAAATGGGAAGAATTTATTTGTTGCCACAGAGACAGAAATATTCTGCTTGATATAAAAGCTCTCTTCAATCTCTTCTGAAGAGGTATCTCACTCCCATGCATCCGATTTATTAAACATATATAAATCATAGTACATCATAGGGAATTTGAGAATGAAATGAATGAGATGGGTTGACAGTTTTCTAACAGGAAGATTCAATAGAGAGGAAATCATGGAATCAAAGATTAAAGCATTAAAGAAACCACATAAATCTCTGTTAAAGAAATCTTTATGCCTAGCTTATAACACTAGTAAGAGAGTTAAAAAAATACAGGGAATCAATGCATAGGGAAAAGTTATGGCATAGCCTGACAAATGATTGTCTATTCTGACCAATTTTTAGAACACTTACCAGGAATTAGAACAGCAATTTTGGCATACCTTAGTGCTACAACATGATATAATTTTAGTAAGTCTGTTATACACAGCCTGCCATGTGAATACCATGCTCTCCTTTGATCTGGTTCACCACCCAGCAGAAAACTAACAGAAGACAGTTGTTTCATAATAGGTACTGAAATTGCTGTCTTCTTTGTAGGACCCCCTCAAAAATTTTAATATATTTTAGAATGAGAAAAGACAGACAGCAAATCTACCTAGCATAGCTGTGCAAAGCTTGAGTCATTATCCTTCCCAGAAAGACACTGTACAAATTAATTTCTCAAATCTTCCTTCTAATGGGCCAGGGGATGGCTTTTACATCTTCAATGTCTCAGACGAAACTGGAGTTTGTTTGCCTACTTACCATTTGGATTGGTGGGGGTTTTGGATTGTTTTGGGAGGGGGTTTGTTTTGGTGGAAGCAAACACTGAAATAGATCATGAGTTTAAAGGCTTTTAATTCAGACACACTCTGTGGACAGTGAAAAATTGCTGGTGTTGTCTGGCTGAATTTCTTAGGAAGCATTCCAAGAGTAGACGAAGCCTGCACTTACAGTTTCTTCATAGCATTTAATCTTAATATATTGTGCTGGGGACAGTACCGCCCAATAAACTATAGTACAGTGAGGTTATGCTAATTAAGTGGAAGTGGATTTCTTGTTTGATTAGACTGTATCTGGTTGATCTGTGATGGGGATGACAGCAACAGTAATCTAATCTCATCCACCAACCCATCTGGTATTTCTAATGTGTTTATTGTGCTGTTGTATATATATCATCAATCATGGATGTAAAATATGTAAATACTGCAAACATAAATAAGGGATGACATATTAATTGAGCAACATGCAAATTGCTAGATTTACAGTGCTGGGAAGTGGGTGCTCTAGGGAACTTCTCATTACAGATCAGCTGCTGATATGCAGCTATTAACACCCAGCTGCTTTCTTCTACCACAGAGAGCTTTGTGGTGATACCAACTGCTGCTTAGCACTACACAAGAAATGGCTTAGTACTGCACAGTCTGCACTGAAAAAATCTTTACTGGACACTTAAATGTGGTTCTGGAAAACAGTTGCAAGAAGAGGGATGAAACAAGGTCCAGCACTGTTTCATACACATTAAACTAATTTACTCTCTTGAAACTTGCTTTTGCAGAGAACCCTCAGTTACAAAAGTGGTCAATGCATCACTATTTTCTCTCGCTTTATTCTTTGTTACTGCCTGCTTTGAGGCATCTGCATACTCACTCAGTCTTTCTTTTCAGATAATTAGTCTTCAAAATAAGCGCTGTACTGTCCCTCGGGCTTTAACTATTAAAGTCTCCTTACTGCTCTTCAGTCTTATCACCATGTCTTATTTAGCTTTATGCACTTATCTCCCTGCTCCAGCCTTATCAGGCAATTCTTTTGTGACAAGAATTCAGGGACAGTTCTATTGCAGTTGCATTATTTTCAGCATCTATATAATGTTATCAGCCTAATGAAATCAGATATTTGCTAGAATGGAGATCTTAATTCCTTTTTCAGGTGCTTAGCTATTTTGCATACACTCTCCTTTCTCCAACTTCGTAATTGAAAGGATTTGTTTTGCATCTTCCTTCAACTTACATCTTTATTTTTATTTTCCGTGCATTTCAGCCCCTGTCAAACACTCCGACATGACCAGAAGTTTTATTTTGTACTTCCTTTATATTTTAAAACTTAAACCAACAGTTTAAAACTATCTGATGCATGAAGATAAGAATTGCTTTAATTTCTGTTTGCTTTTTATGATTCAAGAGTCTTAATAATGTGAAAGAATATTTTTGACGTTAAAAGATAGAACACCCTTTAAATCAACAAAATTCTTTTAAAAATGTACATTCTAGAAGAAAAAAATCTTTATATACAAAATATTATGTTTAATTAGATTATTTAAAAGCATTATATGTGTAAAAATAATTAAGAGAAGTTCTGAAAGAAGCATTATGTAAGTATTTCTTAAAACATTTCAGAAGCACATTTTACCTGCTCTGCACATCAGCAGAAACAGAGCGTTTGCTTTGGTGATCTGGCAGCGATCAGGGAAAATTATTGTACCATGGGGAATTTTTATGAAATATTAATTCAATTAAGTTTTCAAAACCCTCTGAGCCATTCAGCTACTGAGTCAAAATGAGAATATTATAGGAGCAGAGACATTGTTTTTATGATGATGCATGCAAGCAGATTTCTTAAACAAGTACACTTTTTGACTCAGAGATTGACCTAACAACAATATGATGTTATAGGCTTATTACTCAGCCTGGAATTCCGCAAATCTTTCCGTTGCCTTTGCTGTGCTAGACCTGCAATTCGCTTTTCTCTCAGTAAAGTTGTTATGATGTTACATGGCCAGAGCTACTGCTCTGAATGAGGGTGCTGTGGTTTGCTGGGTGTTCAAACTTGTGTTGGAATGCACAACATTGAACCTTCCAATCTGGCCATTTCTCATTCTACTTGGCATACTTTTAATTTTTTTTTTAAACTAAGTTTAGTGCCACTGTGATGCTCTATATTGAGGGTTTTATCTGCTTTCTTTTATTTTCTTGGTTCCAATGAAGAATAGAGACTTTTCTTCTGGAGCAGGTTTCAAGGCTCTATTAAGACCTTTTCCCCATATTGATATAATAGAGCTCTCAGATTCAAAAACCACCATTATGGGCCTGGCTAAAAGTCCACTTAGTCTGATTTTTTCTGTGTACAAATAAGGATATTTACAAATACTTCATACAAGAAAGGAAGAAATAAAGGACATAGAGATCACTTTTCTTTAAGAGCTCATTTTATCGCTTAATAATTTTATTATAAAAGTACATTTTATCTTAAAAGTTTATGGTGCAGCTTTTTGCTTTTAATTGCTTCTCAAAGAAATTTTGACATGCTTTAGTAATTCATTTGCACTAGTTTGCACATAAATTTTTATTTTTCTCATTTGAATAGGAAAGGATTTTAAGTTGGTTTAGATTTTTTTTAGCCAGTAAAATCAGTTGCATATTTTACTCTATTTATTCTTGACTGTGCTGGATTTTTTTCTAAACCTTTGTAAATCTTTCTATAATTTTACATCTTTGTACCTGTCCTCCAACTTGAAATGTGTCCTTCCTCTTGAAATGTTTAAACAGTCTCTCTGTTGACATTTACACTATGATAACTCTATTATAAAGTGGCTATTCTGGAAGCATGAAATGTGAACTACTGACGACTAAGTATTTTTTTTTCCCTTTTTTGAGATCTCCACTTTGAAAATGAAAGAAAGTGAAAATGTTAAAAGACAAAGAAACCAATATTAAATATTGAGACTAATACCTTTATGCTAAATGATGTATATATCTCTATTTGAAAAAATAACAATAAATTAATTAGTATTTATACTTCACAACAGTGAAGCAAGAGGTCTTGCAGTTGATTCAATGCATGCATTCAGTGCTAGTGATGCATCTGACTTTGAAGAGGAAGAACTGGTGTTTGATTTCTGTGCTCCTGTGTGATTCCAGGCCCATGGGTGTACACTGCACATTTGCTGGCAAGAAAGCTCACACCTCTGGCTGGCTCTAAGCATTCACTCCCCAGGCGCTGGGGGTGGCTGCAGAGAGCCTGACTGAGGCTGCCTTGGTGCCTCCTCAGTGTGTGATTCCCACCATGGGCCTGCCAGGAGTTAACAATTTTTGAGAGCACCACTGCTGACCCTCTATGTGCACTGCTATCCCAATATGGATTGATCAGGACAAGCCACCACCAACCTGAAAAAGTTCAAAATGGCTTTAGCAAAGATAGCAGTCTTCTGTTGCTTGTACAACCATCTGTACTTCCTTCAGCAACTTCCCTCAGGTGCAAAGGTTCTTCATTGTTCATTCTGCCATTGCATTGCAACTGCTACATTTTTGTAATATTTTATGCCTGACTACTTCAATATCTTTAATATAAAATTATTTTTTCTGAGCAAATTTTTTACAAAGCTATTCAAGATGTATACAGAATTTATTCTGAAGATGTTATTTTTGCCATATTTTGACCCTTATTTAAAATGCAACAAAGGATAGTAATGAGAAATATAATGGCATAAATTTCTTGTATATCATCTAAACAATGACCATTTGACTGTAAAAATATTAACATCACTTGTACAGAAATCTTATTTTTTTTTTTTTTTTTTTTTTTTTTTTTTTTTTTTGTTACAAGTTCAAAATAATACTTTAAAATGGTTAAAATTAACAAAATACTTTGGACAGTTGGAGTCACTATCTGTATTTGCTTCTTATCTATCTAAAGTCTGTCTTCTTATCCCTAGATTCATGCCACATAAGTTTACATAATCAACCACAGTTACTGAATAAAGAACATATTCTCTCTAGTGTCCTTACACCATCAACAAAACAGGCTTATCACCTTCAGAAGTGTATTCAAAGAACTTAACTTGGTAATTTCCTTAGAAGTTGGCTCTTGGTAGCTATTGATCACTGAGGAAACTGTGACTTCCAGAGAAGGCCATACTGTAATCAAGTCAGCACAGGATAATGTCTGTTCCTAAATAGGAAGAATGGAACAATAAAGTCTAAAATAATATGGAAAGGCTTGTCACTAAACTTACTTATTTAAATGGCTTGGAACAATTTACTTACATTTCTCCAATACAGTATATTTCTGATCTGACTATTTCAGAGCACCAAAAGTGATTCAATCATGGTATTAGTCCTAATGTAGGGGTATTCAAACTCAAAATCCTTATAGGAGAGAACAGCTTTTACTATATCTTCAAACTGTAGAACACGAAAATGATACAAAAATGAGGATGTTTCTGATTAGAAAACTGAAAGGGTAAGTTGAATTTCTAACATATAAACACTGGAAACTGTTTAACGTAACAGTAACATTAGCAAACAGAAATCATCAAAGGAAAAAGTCATGAAAAGGGAAAAATAAACCATCAAGATGATTAAATGTCTCAGTAAAAAAAGGTGAATAGAGGCAAAAAGATAGCCTTCAACAAATGGAAATTGTGTTCAAACAAAGAAAACATGATAGACGTATTCTGGAAAAGCAATCATAAAACGAGTTGAATAAAAATTATAACAAAAAACTATTTGCAGAAAATAATTTTAAAGGTTGAAAAAATAAAAATATTTTCTATATATCTGACTGCAGTAAATGAAGGGAGACAGGTGCCTGTGAAGAACAATCCAGAAAAGACACATCTTCAGTGTGCTTTGAGAATGAGGGAGAAGAGTAGTATCACTCTCTGGGACTGACATGCCTGAACCATCTATTAGAAATCCTGTCTATGATGAAAAACAGCAAGGAGTCAATCACCTTAGAGATGACAGCTGGTGCAGAGCATTCTTCTGTCAGGAATGGAAGAAGGTTTTGCTTTTACTCCTTTCTGAGTAATAAGTCATGATTTTTGCACCTGCTTAACTTAGATGCTTTTCCATACCACAGACTGAAATCCATAGAGGGTTTTCTCTCCTGGCTTGTAGTCAGGGAATTTGAAAATCAGGAGAAAGGCAGTGGTTTCTGGCAACTCTCTTGGGTGTCTCCTTCCTCAACTTCTCCAGTTCAAGAGCCTCATTTGCCATCCTGGGACTCAGAGTCACCTACACCTCCCCTCGGGGCAGTGAGAAGAAAAGGGGAAGGGAAGAAGTGTGACACAGGGGAAGAACAGGAGGATCTTCTCAGAGATGAAGGCTTTCTGGTGATGCAGCTGTTAGGGTGAGATTGTAGAGGAAACATAATTCCTTGCTGCTATATATGTCTATGCACTGTCTGCAGTAAGTGCTCAGTGGAGATCAGTTACTGCCTTTTCTTGGTTGTCAACCAAAATTTCACACCTTCACAAATGTATATTTTTTTTTTTATCATGTATATAGTAAATTTAGTATTCAAGTTCTTGCTAGAATAGAGTTGGAAGTTTCTCAGTGACTGGATTATTCTGACAATATTTGTTCAGACTGGTATCAGTGACTCCTGTATTAAAGCTAAACGTGGTTGCCCTAACAATATTTCAAACACAGCTCAGTTAGCAGCTTGTTGTTGCAATAGCTTTATAACTGTTATAAGGTAAATCTCCCAATTAATTTAATTTACATCCTGATTACAAATAGAATATTGCACTGCACCTATCTCAAAGCACTTAAATATCAAACATGGAGGTGGGTACTTCCACTGTAACGATTGGATTTTTCATTTTTTTTCTCCTGACATTCAAATGTCTATTTTTACTTCCTTTTTTTTTTCCTCACACTTGAAAGCATGAAAGATTCTTCTTTGATGTTCATGTTTCTATATTTAGGAATATTAATTTCTCAGAAGTTATTGGAAGTTACAGAAATTAATCTTTCTCATGGTATCACTGTCTCCTTGAGCCTACATCCATTCATCCATTCAAAGAAATAAGAAATAACCTTTTTAATATAATGTGTCATTACATTTTTATTATCTCCTTTCTATTGAGCTTGAAATTTGCAGTATTTTTCTTTTTGCGAAATTGGGCTGAAAAGCGCCACTTAGCTACTACAGAAATTAAAGTCACTAGGTATGCATGTGCAGCCTGACTAAAATTTACTTCAATTAATGGGTGTGCTAGTAATAAAAATAAGAGACATTTAGAAAAACAGGCTTGCCACATCCATACACTCCAAGAATTAAAAGTTTACAATTTCTGGATCATATTTTTCTACTTTTCTCACTTAAGGTAGTCCTAGGAAACACAAGGCTTTATCTGAAGAATCAATGTCTCTTCAGCTCTGGGTGTGACTTATATCAGAGTCTATCCAAGCATTATTTAAATGACTTCTCTTCCCCATCCAGGCTTGATGACTGTTATTCACCATTATGTCTGTTTCTTCCAGGATAACATTATGTAAGGAAGAGACATTGTGACTTGTTGAAATGCAACAGTGCCAGAGTTGCAGTGCCAGAGCTGATTTTAAGCATCCTCAAGATGTAATGAAAGATATTTTCTGTTCTCTTAGTAATTGTCACTAGTAGTTGTAAGAGAAAGGTCTAGTACAATGACTAGGACAAGGCCTGAGATTAAGATAATTGAAAAGGATATGAAAAACTACTGGGGTGATTTAGAGGAGGTTATATGACAAGTAGCTGAACTTCATGGGTGATTGGAAAGAAATGCTACATTTTTTTGAAAAGCTAAGTCTTGGAAATCCAACTCAGTCTAGAAAACAGTATCAGTGACGTTATCTTGGGCAACATCATTACTGGGAATAGGAATATCAAAGTTTGAAACAGATGTAATCCCAGGAAACAATGGTGAGAAGAAAGGAAGGGTGGAAAGCAGGGTCATATCAAAAACATGTGGCTGGTGTTCTTTGGATAATCTGCTGGACTGCCCTGAATCTCCTGATCACAAAAGCTTGAATGGGGGAAAACTGCCCTGTTTTTCTGACCATATCATATGAGATGAACTCATTCTGTAGTCAAGACAGGGGTGGTGGGATGCTGGCATTCTGGACAGATGGACTGAGCGCCTGGTGTCACCAGCTTGTAGGCCTGCTGGCATCTGCACTTTCTGATAGTAACTAAGTCAGACTTCGGGTTTCTTTGTAATCCTTTGTTTAATTCTGTTTTGTTCTGTTTTAATACCACTAGCCATTGCCAATCTTTCTTTTTCCTCATTTTGTTCACATGAATCCTTTATTCATGTGCATGCTATCTGATACGTAGATGATAAGCTTTCTAATATTTGCATAATACTTCTTATTCAATCACATCTTGGTTTAGATTCACCGGTACAACAAAACCAGCCCGTACAATCCCAGGCCAGATTGATTCATTCACATTTATTTTATGTAGGAAGGAATGAAATATTGCTATGCTTCTTTTCTGATGTATGAAACAAGTGATATTTTACATATTTTTCTTTTTTAAAGGATTTTAAGATCACTGTGTTACTGTGAATAAGTACTGTAAGAACAGCTATAATTAAAGAACACTGCATTTTTTTAAGGAGAGAAACAGCAAATAATTTAAAAAATATTTTAAATGTACAGCTATCAGCAGTTGACAACAACACATGTAAGTCTATACTGAGATAACTACACTTAGTACTTTTAGAAAATGCATCTAATTGTTTGTGAAATGTAAAAGTGGTATAAATGCAAAAGTTAAAACAAAATGTGTAATTTTGTTCTAATGTTTCTTTTTCTGTGAGAATTATATTAGTATCTGAATTTTTAATATATCCAGACACAATAATTTTACATTTTAAAAGAAATGTATTTAAATTGAAATATTGCTGAGATTCTTTATGGCCAAAAGAATATAAGTCTTTCATATTGCGTGTTCTCAGAGAAAAGTCTGAAGAGGTCAGCTGCTGGCCAGGTTTTCAGAATGTCTCAATCATTTTAGCTCTCTTTCATTTTGCAGAGTTATGCTGAATAACACTGGACGAAGCTGCAACATAGTATTTTTTATCAGAAAAGCATCACATGGTTTAACTGTGCTAGTTCAGAGTGCAGAGCTCAAATTTCTATATTTCCTTAAAAGGGAAAAGTGTAAATTAGATGTACAATTACAGTGATAGGAAATATTGTTGCAGCAGGTCCATGGCCGGGTAATATGCAACATAGACTTTGTGTATTACAGAAGGATGATCAATAATCTTTATTAAAAAACTCTTTTATAGACAGTTATGATACAGGTGGACTTGATGGTCCTTCAGTCCAAACACCATCACCATTGGCTAATTAAGAAACCACCCTTTGGTAAAAAAATCTCCATTACTCATTCCACATGTTCACAACACCAGGTACAGCAAATTAAGATAAGAATTGTTTCTCATTCTTTTCTCTGATCTCCTCACATCCCAGAATGATGCCTGGAAAAGTTATGCTTCTCTCTGTGGCCAGAGAGCTGCTGCCACAAGGAAATATAAATCTAATTGTAGCAAATGAGAAGATATTGATGAAAACGACAGTGGCAAATAGTATACATGAATGGTATGCATTGCATGCTGTAAAGCATTTATCTGGCCAATTCCCATTAGGCTGCAAGATAAAAATTTGCCATACAAAGATAGAACAGTTCTGTAGATCCGTTGTACACTGTGCTTCACAATGACACAGTCAGTTGTGCCTCTACACTGGCACCAGGTTAAAGGCAGAGCAAATTGTCGTTTGTATTGGAAGTATGAAGTTCAGCTCTTTTAAGGCAGGACTCCTAGAAGACAGATGTTTCCTGTGAATAAGCAGAAATCTGATGATGAGGCTTGTGTTGTAGAATCTGGGCATTCTAGCCTAACATTTAGCCTTGTACAGGCCTTCTCTATAGTCAATGAGAAAATGGCCAGGGAAATGGTCCCCCTGAGGAGGCAAACCATCTTCTCTGCAAAGATGGAGTTAGCAAGAGGGTCTCTCAGAGGGCACACTTTCTCTTCCTGTCTTTATAGCTACATATCCAGAAGTTGCATGTCTATGCAACTGCTTATAGTTATGTAATAGTGGCATGTATACCTGATGGATAAGATACAGGATATATAAAGCATAGCATTTGTGAATTTTTATTTGTTATACCTCTTTAGCCTTATAAAAACTGATAAATAATTACATTAAATTGCAACTTTTTTCTTCCTCTTTCCTCCAGTTACAGCACATGGAGGTTTTTTGATTACTTAGACTAGATGCCCAGTTACATGACTGAGGTTATGTAAAGGAACTCCAGCAAAATCTAGACATATTATCCCGAATGGGACAAGAGTACATAAAATACAGGGGAAAAATCTCTTACATGTCCTATGTATTAATAATGAGCATACATATTTAGATTAAAAATCTTTTCATATCCCTTATTACTAATAAATAATTCAAAATAATATATTATCTCACTCTTTTCCAAATCACAAGATGAAGACATAGCATATTCATGTGCTGAATAACTGCTACATAAAATCAGAGCATATAGCATACAGGACAAGTGGTCATATGAAAGTTTATCCACAATGTGCATTTATTTACATATTTGGCTTATATCATTATTTAAATGGATGTATGGGACTTTAGAATGCATAGTGGTTGCTCTGGCAGATAAACATTGTAATAACTAATGTGTCTTTTCCTCCTCCTTTCTCTGAACTTTTATGGGTGAGCAGCCAGCCATCATATGGTATGGAATAACCCTTTGGTCAGTTTGGATCAGCTGTTTTTGCTATGTCCTCTGCCAAGACCTTGTCCACCACCAGCCTACTGGTGTGTGTGTGTGTGTGTGTGTGTGTGTGTGTGTGTGGAGATGTGGAAGACAGAACATTTCCAGCTACAAGTGCAAAACAGAACACTGTGAGGGCTGCTATGGGATAACTGAACTCTATCTCAGCCAGGCCCCATACGTACCTTATATAGTAGAAAATTCTCTCCTCTAGGTTGCCTATGAATTAAGGAAAAAAAGACCATATTTAGGAATTACAGCAGCATATATATAATTGAGGTGAGCAAGAACACAGAGCATAATGCTGCCAGGAGCTGTCAGATTCATTAGGTCCAGTTTCCTTGTAATCACAAACAATCAGCTTATGTAGTATCACTGATATGTGTATGAAGATTCTCTCCATCTCCTGTACTAGAAAAACAGCTGCATTATCAAGTAAAAAGAAAATGTATGAACCCAGTCTGTAGAAATATTTCATTTAAACACACAGAACACAGAAAGTGAAAGGTAAGACAAATAGCTTGCTTGGGTACATGAATGAAAATAACCTGCTCTCTGATGTACAGTTTCACAAGACTAGTATGATAACTTGCATATGTATTGAAGTGGTGAAACTGCAAGAAAACTTCTGCTATTCACTCAGTTTCAGGAGAACAGCATGTTGTCCATTCTATTTATTGCTTATTTCATGGACAATCTCATAGCTGCTTTCTAATGGAACATTGTATCAGTAATTACTCCTCCACACAATTTCAGGAGCAGGAAGGAAGTTTCAGGCTCCCTGCATGAACATAAAGGAGTGAAAAATAATATAACTCATTATACCTCTCTTAAGATGTAGTAAAACCTGGTGAAATTCAGTTTCTTGAGGTAGAACTACCTGTGATTTCTTATAATGATCACCCTGAAACCACGAAAAGCATGTTCAATCTCTAATTGTAAATTTTAGTGTAACATAAAAAATGGGGTGGGTGGGAAAGGGTTTTAAAGAGAAAAATTCAAGTTTGGTAAGTAAGAGAGATTAAAAGAAGACATTTTTTTTTCCAATCCACAGAGCTCTTCCTGGTCATTTTGCTTTTCTACACAGCAACTTTCAGTGACTCCTTGAGTTGTTATAGTCTCTGTAGATTAGCAATTTCACCAGACAATTTTTGGCTGGAAATGGTCTCAGAAGGTCTCAGATCCGACTTGCAGCTCAAAACATGGTTATAACATATCTGTCAAAGTTTTATCCAGTCAGCTCTTGGCAATCTCCAAGGACAAACACTGCATGAACAGTTTAGGCAGCCTACTCCGCCACCTAACACTCCTCATGTTGGAAACAGTTTCTCTTTCCATTCAGTCAGAACCTCTTTTGTTTCAAAATATGTCCCTTGCCCCTCATCATGCTGCCATGCTCCAATCCCCTCTCTTCTTATGAGCAGATTGGCAAGAATTATCTGGTTCTTACCAACGTCCCCACAGGTTTTAGAAAGGCAGCTGCCAGGTCGTCCCTCCCAAAGTCACCCTTTTCCAAGCCAGCTCCCTCAGCATCTCTTCAACAGGCAGGTTCCCCTTCTGCACTGGCGGCCCTCTACTGAACTCACTCCAAGTTATCAATGCCTTTCACGTCCTAGAGGATAGAAAACTGGACATAGAACAGTAGATGCATTTCAACAAGTTCAAAGTCAAAGAGTATCAACCTCTCCCCAACCCCAGTAGCCATACTCCCATTTGTACAGCCTCTCTGCTGCTGGGGCTCACTGCTGGCTTTGCCTTCAGTTTGTTGCCCATCAGGATCCCCAGGTTCTTTTCCCTAGAACTACTGTACAGTTATTCAGTCTATCCCCATTCTGTACTGCAGTAGGTGATTAGTCCATATTTGTTACAGGACCTTGAATTTGTCTTTGTTGATTTTAAAATTGATCTCTTGGGTAATCCCTACAGCTGTGAATACCCAACCCTGCCCTCAAGCATATTAATTGCACTCTGCATTTGGTTGCCATCTCTAGACCTGACAAGTGTGCGTACTCTTCTCTCCCCCAGATCTTTGACAAAGACATTAAACAGGGCAGGTTTCATATAGACTCCTGCAGTACCCTGCCTCTGTATAGATTAGGCTTCATTGATCAGTGACTTCTGAGCTCAAACACTTACCCACTTTTTCATCCATTTACTTTTCTATCTACCTATACTGTAACCCTCCAACTCGAATGCAAGGATATAAGCATATTGTGTCAAAAGCCTTGCTAAAGTCAAAATGGTCAAATATTCTCTACCTTTGTCAATCCTCAAATCCCATCAAGGCAATCAGGTCAGTCAGGCATGATTTGCCCATTGTAAATTTGTGCTATGCCACTGCTCAGAGACTGGATGGACATCAGTCTGTTGGTGGGAGGTGTTGAGTGATTGCCTTTCAATCTCTTTGTTTCCTTTTTTTCTCCTATACACATGAAACTTTTTCTCAACCCATCAGTTTTCTTGCTGTTGTCCTTCCAATTCTCCCTCCATCCCACTAGGGGAGAGTGAGCAAGTGATAAAGCAGGGGCTTAGCTACCAGCCAGGGTGAACCCATCACACTCCTCCATCACACAAGATGCACAGGAAGCATTATGTTGCACTCATTACTTGTTATGGCCTGTATTGTCATCCTCATTCAGAGTGATGGAGTTTATAATCTATATGTTATCTAAATTTTACTGTTTCCTGGCCAATGTGTGCTTAGTTACTCTGCTTTAGGCATATCCATTAAAAGTGTGTATTTGAGTACATGCTGACTTTAAAATAATTTTTTAAGAGATGTCTCTCTGTGGTTTTGTGTTTAATATATTTACTGAGGATATGCAATAATGATCAAAATCTTTCAAGAATTTAATGATTTGAGAGATTATTTCAGAGTTCATACCACTGACATTGAGAACATTTGCAAAGCAGTTGTGCATTGCTCCTTGCATCTCTGCTGTGCTAATCTGGGCATGGTATCTACTACTTAAGGCAGAGTAGGAGAGGGAGACAATCTTAACATGCAGCAAAGCACTGCCAGGCACTCCTGTTATTAGTAATTTCAGTGAGAGTACAGAGTTTAGCACAATTGATACCTTGTTAGAAATATGGGTCTCTAGGTGCTAAAGCAATACAGCCATAAAAGGATGTTTCTCTGTACAGATGTGCAGACATAGAAGAAAAACAAATTGATTAAAGCATCCTGCTAAAGAACACAAAGCTCTCTCTGCGGTCTCTTCTGTCAGTCTTTGGAACTTTTGTCCCATTTTTCATCGTATTAGCATACCAAACAGACAAATATTCCCTGAATGAAACCTGTGTTTATAAATACTGTCAGCTTTATTGACAACTCACCACTTTCAACCTTTCATGAAATAATGAGTATGTACACCAAAATCTATCCTAGGAAACTAAATTAACAGATTCCAGGCTGCTCCAGAGCTGTACAGGCCATACATTCACCCAGAATGCCTAATCAAGGGCACAGGTGAGTTATGCAGACCTGTTGCTCAGCCCCTGGGGGTGTGTTCAATAGCAGCCAGCAGCACAGTGATATTCTTAGATCACAGAGCTGTTTTCTCTAGCTGAGCCAATGCAGCAGAAGTTGGAACTCTCCTTTCTGACCACATCTCTGATTGAATTACAGGGAAAAGAAAAAAAAAGGAAAAAAAAGAATTGTGTGCCAATAATTTCAAACAGAAGATAATTCAAAGCAAATTTTATTCAGTAGGGCAATGAATTGGAGCAAGCCTGAAGCAGCCAAACTGCAGGTACTGCATATGGCAGGCCCATCAGCGATTTCTAAGCCACCAGCACAGCTGCCTGAGGAACCTGCCAAGAGGCCAGATGTCACTTTTGGAAAGCTACATAACACAGCTTGAAGTGTGAATCCTTTGATGGCAAACCATTTTCACCGGGTCACATTCTGATCTCATTTACATTGTTTCAAAGCTGAGATTTCAAACTAAATAAATGAGAACAGAATTTCTCAAATGAAAATATAAATGGCAAGTCAACTGAATTTCTGAAAAGAGAATTAGTGAGACAGAAAAAGTGTTTAAAATTATATTCCAAGTTTGCACAAACATAGGTTTCCAATAAAAACAAACATCTATATGTTTAATTTAAATAATGAAAGCAATAAAAGTAATTAAAATTACTGCACATGTTTGCCTAACAGAGTTTTAAAAATCTTGTTGCAGATCCATATAAATTACCTTTTATTACCATCTGATGCTAGCAAATAGGTGTGTTACTAAAAATCTAATGAGTATGAAGTGCTTAACCCTGAAACTTACTTCTTAAGTAATTTTTTTAATATTACTTCTTAAGTAATTTTTTTAATAGTCTGTTTATGAAAAAGCTCTCAGGTTCCAACTAAAGGGGAAATATAAAGGAATAGGCCTAGTAAAAACAAATTCAGACTCCCAGCAGCAAAGTTTAATCCCAGTACGAAAGCCTGGTGATGTCTTTCATATATGTACAATAAACCATGCAGTAAATGTAACAAATTAATGACACATCAGCATCATTACAAGACTCCACACCTATGGAAGACTTAATGAGAGAAATCATGATGTTCTATTTATAGGAAGATAAAGGATCTATAAATTTTTTAAAGATTATTTAAAAATTATTTTTTACAGAAATTAAGCTTCTTTTCCAGAGATAGCTCCTATTTTAAAATCTTCTTATAGGGGAATATTGATTTTATTTTTGTCTGGTTTTGTGTGGAAACATGAACAGCCCTGCAATGCTGCCTTAACCTCCCCAATGTGTTCTGTGATAACCAAAACACATTATCTTTGTCATTCTAAGTACCACTTTGCCCACAGACACTCATAAGGCTTCAAAGCTTATATGAAGAGCACCACAGCCCAGCTTTGATTACACAGCACTAACAGGTTTTGCTTCTGTGCCTCGCTCTATGTCTGCCAGCCAAAGGCCTCTAACAAGATGACATTATGTTTTCTGGAGTGACAGGATACACAGAGCATGTGAAAGACTCTCTAGGGCTTATTAACATTATTTTCTTCAAGAGGAAAACCTGGTATGCATTGGGCTTTTTTAAGATCAGTGGGTCTATATTATTGCCAAATCTATGTTATGGGAGCTAGGACCAATTCTTTCCTGGAAAAATGAAAAACAGAGGATTTTTGTTACCTGGTTAGACACTTTAAAGTTTTAGTTTTTTTCTACACTTTCTAAGACAAAAAAAAAATTACATTCATTATGCTCTTGCCAAAAGTCTGTGCAAAATTCATTAATATTTCAATAAACATTATTTTAATGGCATATGTTAGAATTAATTATACATATTGAGTGTAAAACCTGTAGTTTAGTATTACAAAACATGAGTGAAGAAAAAGAGGTCCAGTGTCATAGATCCTGTTAAGTAATTAAGAATATGCAACCACAGATAAATAACAATTGCTATTGCAAACCCATATACTGGAAATACAAGGTGAATTTGTCATTTTTCACATGTAAAATTGATCCTTTGTTTCCATTCAGCTTTTGCTGGCAATTTAAAGGACTTCTTTAAATTTGATAACAACTTTTTTTATGAAATATAAGTTTTATTTGAAATTCAAAGGTTTTTAAAATAATTTTTAAAACAAAATATTGATGGAAAAAGTAGAACAGATTCTAATTTCTGTCAAAAATACCTTTTGAAATTATCTTTTACCAACTTACTATAAATTTGTATTTCAAGCAGGTTATTTTCTGTAGAACAGAAAACTAGATGACCATCAAATATATCTAATTTTCAGTTATATGTTATGGTTTTGTTCAAAATATAGGCTTTTGTGTGCCATTTACATGATTTTGCTTCTCTTAACATCTTAGTTTTCTTATCCACATTCTGGTAAACAGGTTATTTATATTACACTTAAGAGATTGCAGTAAAGAGAACGTGCCTGAAATGTCGACAATAGGAGGAATCATACAGGTCATGACTCTTTTTCATGATGCTTAAAAGGGTTTCAAAGCAGTTCATCCATCTACTCTAATTCTCTTCCCATGAACAGCTCCACCTTAACTTTGGCTATTCCTAGTAAACACTTATTAGAAAAGACTTTTCATTTTCCAGCTAAAGATATGACTGAGGGAAGATGTTTGAGAGGCCTGAAAGCACCATCAGGACAGCGAATAGGGAAATATACTTAATTTCCTCTTTCATGAGAAGAAGCTATGGGCATTGAAAGGAGGTGCCAGACAGATGGCTTAAAACGATCATTAGGACATGGTTCACGTAAGGCTGTGAAAAGTGTTTGCGCTGGAACTGTGCAAGCTAAAAATGTTAAATGGGTTCACAAGAAAAATTCAGAGAAAAAACCTGAGACTATTAAGCACAAGTGAAATGGTCCTGGTTTACTGTTGTCCCAGTCAAAAATTTCTGGAGGCTCAGTGCATGTTGTAATGGAGGCACTTACATCCACTGCCACAAACTAACTTACCCCCACCCCTCCATGACTGCATGAAATATTGTCCCATTCACTGAGGAGTAACCTGCTTCAACTATTCTTACATTCTTATATCCTTTAACTATCTGCTAAAAATCTCCAAGGAAGTAAATTTCCAAAATTTCCCCTGGATTGATAATTTCAGTTTTTGTCACAGTATTAGAATGTTTCTTTTTGTGACATCCAGAAATAACGTTTTACTGCTTATCAAATAGATTACATTTTTGTCTTTGCTTTAGTAGACTTGCAAAACACTTGATTGTAACCTATAAAAATTCAAAAGGCAATTATCAGGTCCTCTTACACAGTCTCCTATTTTAGTATTTAAGAATCTGTACAAAACAAATCTTAGATCACCTAAATATCTTTTTCTGTTTTACACTGTGTCTGGTCTGTCTGCATCAGTGTTGCTCCCAAAACTGGATATATTATTTCAGATGAAGCTTTCCCATTACTTAGGGCAATAATTTCTTGAGTTTCACACACAATACTTCTTGGAGAATCACTCCGAAATTCTATGATAGCCTTGAGTTCATTTAGCTTTATCCTAGAGAACCTTTGTAGCCAGGTTGTCTCTATGCTGCACTGATGACAGATTTCTTCCTGGGAATGGTGCTTTGCAGTTTTCTTAATTGAATTGCCTCCTGCTGCTTTTTTGCTATAGCTCCAATTTGTAAAGATTGTCCTGAAGTCTGGTCCTCTAGCCAAGGATATTTTTTTTCTCCTCTTTTGAGGTGCACATATTCTCTTATTTAAGTTAGCATAAATATGGTATAAAATCACACTGAAACAGCCCCATATAAGAGTCCTTTTTGATTAATCTGCTTTTAGATAAAGAATTGAGAAAAAGCCCTTTTTTTTCCCAGAAAAATAGTTTATTTTAATTTCAGCCGTATTTTCCTCACTTTCTTATAAGAATATTCTATATAACCTTTTTGTAAGAAATGAAATTAATCATGAAGTATTTCCCATTGTCCACTAAAGCATCCATTCTCACAAATAAGGAAATGACATGATCATTGACATAAGGAGGCTGACTATTTTTTACAGATCTTATTATGTCCTAAGAGTTTACAAAATGTTTGCTTTAAAAAGAAAATCAGACCTTTACTATGTACTGAAATCATATTGATACCTATAACTTTCTGGTTCTTCTTTCACCTTCCTTTTAAGAATAAATACTGTGTTTGGCCTTCTTCAATACCCTGGGACTTTTCTCATGCTCAGTAGTTTGTCTAAGGGAATGACTAATGATTGCAAGATTGTATTAGCTAGTTCCTTAAGTACCTTGGGGAGAATTTTATCTGAGCCTGTGGATTTGAATGCATCTGATCTATGTACACTTTTAAAGTTATTTTTTTACACATTCTGCCTGTGTCTGTCTCTATGTTAAAATTAATTTTCCTTAGAGTCTGGTCATAATTAATCTTGGTTTTTCCTTTTTTTTCTTGTTGGGAGGAGTGAAGTGAGGCAGCATTGACTACTTCAGCTTTCCCTGCAACATCCATTATGTTTACTTTTCTCTCAAATAAATAATAGGACTAAGCTGTTATATTTTTAGTGCTAATCTGTATGTGGAACTAGATTTGTTGCTTTGTTTGATGTCATGGTAGTTTTAACATGTTTTCATTGCCGGACTCTTTTTATCCTGTCCTTTCAAACTGCACTATTTTTTAATGCATTCATATGCTTTTCTAATGCATTTGCTACTTAGTTCAGCTTTATATGACTACTTGCAGATTTAAAAGCCTTTCAAGACTCTGGAGGTCATACAAAGGACACAGTTCTAGGTGGATTTTTTTGTGTCTTTATATTACACATACTTACAGTGGTATATGTACATGTTTTTCAATTTTTTTTTTTTGCCAAATATTTATTCTAAACATATTTAGCTGCTTCTAGTAGATATAGTGGAGACTTAGATCACCGAAGAAGTGTACATTTCAAATACTTCATCCTTGATGTTCAATGTTATTGAAAACTGTGCACGTGCTGGAGACCATTATGTAGGATATAGACATACACAACAACATACACAAATATGCCTTTGTGATAAGAGCTGATGTAATCCATTAAACTGTGATTTTCTTTGAGTTCCTAATAAAAAGTTCTTTAAAGTTTCTTGGAATAAAAATTATTTGCAGTCACCTACTGACTCACCCACCCAGCCAACCAAAATGACACTTGACCATAACATTAGAAGGTCAAGAAGGTGAGGTGGCTAACATTTTGACTGTAGCAGTGAGAACATGCTTCTGCTCTGATGAAAAAACCTCTGAAAGAGGTACCTATAAAATGATCTTCCAGAAAGATGGTTAGAAAATATCCTGATTCTGTTAAAATATCACTGAGAAAAGAAGTTGAGGAAGATGACACTGCATTTGAAATGCAATTGAATGTGTATTTGGACAAGTGATTGGACTCAAAGCTTTCTTCACCCATATTTTTGCTAAAAAAAAAAAAAATCTTAAATTCTTGAATTCGTTTGGACAAAGGTTTGGACAAAGGTTTCTGTTGTGAAAACTCTTTCTTTCTTTTTTTTCACTCATGAATATTAGCTGAAAGAAGGTGGCCTTACTCACTACAAATGGTTGTGTTTTACAATATTCTAATACTAATTGTTTATTTACTCAATGCATGTTAACTTATTAATTTCACAATTACCATGTAGAATTACCTGCATGGTTATGAATGAACAAATCTCTGTAAATTATATTAGCTGGAGATATTATAATTCTGAGAAAATATTTCAAAAAACCCCTAGAAATGCTATATATCATTGTTTTCTAGGTTTTTCTTTCCATTCTTTTTCTTAGTGACATGCACTTCATTTTCTTTTTGTCAGTCATGCACATAATCAAGTTGCAAACCACTGATGGGACCCTGGCTGTTACAGGCTTTCATGTATAATAAAACAATTGCATACTATATTGTAATAAATTGCTTAAAGGAGTGACAACTTAATTATCAAGACAGAGCAATGGGCTAGAATTGAAATACCTTATACCTATGGATAATGACACAGTTAATCTTATCAGAATAGTATCTGGAAGACAGCAGTTTGATTTTTGACACCCAAATTAATCACCCCAAAATATCTACCTGAAAATGCAAGCAAATGTTGATATACCATTAAGAATGAGGGAACATGGCCACAAGCAGGAGCAGTGATATGGTTGTAGCATAGCAGATACAGTGTAAAACCAAGAACAAGGGAAATGATGGATGATATCTTAATATACACTTTGTGGACTCAGCTCCCTCTCTTTTTTTATCCAGTGCCCTCCTACATCATATCTGACTTTCTTGGAAATAACGTTTCTACTGAATCCACGAAAATTTCCATAGAATGAAAACCATTACAAGTGAGACATCATTGCATACATAATGTATATGAGAAAAAATAGTTGTCCTGCGTCTGTACATTGACACACGGTTTTCCAAGGCATGACAGAACAAAAATTTTTAATCTCCCTATAACCAGTGATAAGGGTATCCTTGAGCTTCAAACTCCTATCTGCTAACATCTGAAACTTGAACTTAAGATTTAAAATGACATTGTTTACATGTGTTTTGCTTAAATGACTGCAACATGTACCTTCTCTCTTTCATTCTTACTCTGCAGCAGCCATAAGAAGAGATGTATTGCTCAGGTCAAGCGCAGACCATCATCATGGATTTGACAGTGTAGGCCAATTGGTGTGAGACGGTGTATGACAAAGACACACCTGATGCTGTGAAAAATGAGTCAAAGGCATGGCAGATGGAAAATTTCTTGAGTAAAAAGTTAAAAAGTGAACAGCTACTAGGTTTATTCAGGCTATTGTTTGATAGAACATTTAAACACAGTCAATTTCAGGTAAAAGGCAGCCTACTCTGTTGGTGGATTGAAAATTGAATACTTCTGCATCTTCAAAGACTTTCCGATTAACATATTTCAGGTTAAGAATTAAGTACTTCACTTTCCTAGTATACAACTAAATAAAACTTGTTTTGTTTTCTAGATTATGCTTTCTTGAATAACACAGGCTATATGCCAATGCCATATTTTTTGTCTTTGGAGTTTCATCAGTTTAAGGACTATTATCTAAAAGATATCAAATCCTGATTTAAAAACCCAGAAGACAGGAATACACTGAAAGTAGTAGCAGAAGGGTCAAGGTAATGGGAAATTCTGTGGGTAAGAATTTACTTGCCTGTAATTTAGTGATATCTGTTACACTAAGCCATCAGGAATTGTGGGAGAATGTTACTCCATTTACTTTTTAGTTGTTGCTTTTTAAGCATTAACTATCAGTAATATTAGCTGCTAAAAACTATTTTTCATGTAGATAGAAAATTTCCATAAAATGGTAAAATATTTATTGACTATATTATAGAATGACACTTTGAAAGACAGGAGCATGAGATAAAAGAACGCCTTATATTTCTTAATCTAATGTTCTGGATGGAATAACATGATTCTAAAGTCTTATTCTAATACATTGAAGAAGTTGCATATTACTTTTCCATTAAAGTAATTTGAGCCAGCCCATTTGAAAACTTTTGTTGCTAACACTACAATTAATTGCATTAAGAAATAGTCTTAGATTGTTGCAGAGTACATGTTAATATTTAATAATTACGTCTTATTATTTAATTCTGCCTGAACAAGTTAAAACAACTGTAGAATAGTTCTGCAATTCAGGAGGAATATTTTAGGAGGATAAAATAATATTAGAATGTTAAATTCAAATTTCACAGCATGAAAAATAAAAAAAAAAAAATCCTAAATTTTTTTGTAGAAAAAAATCTAGGAAAAATCCTAGATTTTTTTCTACAAAATAAAATTTTTGCCACATTTTGGGAAATTCAAAATAACATCTGACTTATGCTGACAATGATTATGATGAAGCAAGTTGTTAAACCTAGTTTCTCAGTGTCAAATTATAGTCACTATGTATCATATCACAAATTAAACAAAATATTACTGTGGCATAAATTTATGACAACTGCATTAGATTACAAAGCTCCCAGCCTATTAATGAGATCTCTTCTCACAGAAACATGGCACCTAGTAGAGATGTCAACATTACAGGCTACTTGTGATTATACTCTACTACATTGATTAATTCACGTATTTCAGATCCAGAATCAGATCCAGACAGTGGATTTTTCGTTTAGTTTAGCAATGGAGGCACATGTCATATAGAACTACCATTGAAGAAATATCAAAAGCTCCTTTAAAATATCCCAAGCCCTGTGATTCCATTTTTCAGAGAAAAGCTTTTGAGTCTTGGCTAAAACTATGTAGTTCAGATATCCAGTAATTATTCTAGCTACCACAGTGATTTCTGCCAGCTGGGCAAATAATTTCCTGTGAATATTCACTGTTAAATGAATCCTTTCATTTGTACTGATGGCTTTATGTTCGCCTTCTTGTGAATATTCTAGCAAATGGGTTGTTGGAACGAAGATGTGCCAATGAGAATAATTTTCTATAGCTACGACACATTATTCAAATAAAATGAATAGTTAATTGAACAACTTAAATATTTATACTTTCAATTCTGGGCCTCTCAGGCCCTGGAAATTACTTGTGTTTCAGAGAATTCCTAGCGTGTCCCAATTGCTTCAGTTGTTTTGTCTTCTGTTCACTGATGCAAGAGGAATTATTTTTCCTGTGAATTTGTACCCACAGAAATTAGAACACAATTGCAATTTTACCTTTAAAATACATTCACAATCCTTGTTTTGTGAACATGTTATTCACCACTCACTACAGAAAATAGTCTTTGAATAATTACTAAATTTGAGAAATATGGTTGTGAATAATTCATAGAGAGGAAGGAAAATAAATTGGCCCACGTCCAATACAAATAATTAATACCTAACTCTGAGTTTTCTGCCTGATTAAAAAAAGATTGAAGACAGCGTGATAGTAACCATTGGTCAACAAGAACTATACAAGGGGATTCACAGTTGGTCTGAACTCTGTGGCTGTATTTGCATATATAAATGTTAATGTTTTTATTATTACCTCAACTCTTCTAAATGAAATAATGCATTTTTTTTACCATTGTCTTTAGGCTTTCTACTTTTTGAGCATTTTTTTTTTTTTAGAGCTGAGTTTTTCTTTGTTTACAGGAACACCAGTAATAATTGTTAGGTTGAGTTTAGGAAAAATGTTAATTACTTATTAAGGTCACCTTTTTGAA
The DNA here is from genome assembly GCF_017590135.1 of Pyrgilauda ruficollis. Taxonomy (NCBI): domain Eukaryota; kingdom Metazoa; phylum Chordata; class Aves; order Passeriformes; family Passeridae; genus Pyrgilauda; species Pyrgilauda ruficollis. The sequence continues at coordinate 1,279,261 of NW_024524044.1, read as the reverse complement.
AAATTTCTCATGGTGATTACAAGATTAAAGAAAGAAAATGAATATGCAGGGATATGTAAATTAAATTTACATTAGTTGCATTTCTCTCCATGACAAGGACTAATGATATTATTTTAAAGTGAGACAGTTACTCTTGAACTATTGTTTAACAGCTGACTTTAATTGTTGTGGTAATTTCATAATGAAACTTAATAATGTCATATTCACAATATCAGCATGTCTTTCAGGTATGAGTGCAAAAATAATTTGCTATTAGTCTCATGACTGTGTTATTTTTTTATATACAAAAAACATGACAATAGAAAACAAAAAGTCCTTATTTTTCTCAGAAACCAGATATAAACAGAGGCACTTGGTAGAAAAGAGCTTTCAAAGTGTTGTATCCTGTCTTAGAGTCTTGCAAATTTTTCTCACTTACACTTGCAATAAGGATGCTATCACAAAACCCTACCTCAAAATAATGCAAAACGATCTGATTTTTCCTTCATTTCTCCAGATTTGAGTAACGGCATTGCCAAATTTAGAAAAAAAAATTCACAGCACCGGACATATATAAAACCAATTTTAAAGAAATTTACTGATCAAATATAAATTCTTAATTTAAATGCAACCTCCATTGACTGGGACCATGTGCAACTGTCCCAACTGCAGAACAGAAAATCTGCTTTTTAAGACTTTGGACATAAGTGGTTTTTGTATCCCCTGAAAATGAAACAGCACTGTCTGAGCATAACAAAGTGTATATGTTGGATGACAAAGAAGTCCTGTGAAAAGTAAACCTTCTGCATTTCTCCCACATTTAAACGGAGATGTTCACAGATGTTGAGCCAGCCATTAGTGACTGTACATGTAAGATTTTTTATCTTAAATTTTAGCATAAACCCTGGTATTTGCAGTTTTTTGCAAGAAAAGTGTCTTTAGTTTGTTTTTGGTGCTATTTACACATGAAAACACTGGTCAGTACTGGAAAACCAGTCCTTTAATTCAGGTAGGCAACTATGATGGTTCTTTAGAAAGTTAACCCTTCAAGTATTTGTAAAAAAAAAAGGACTTATCCCAAAAGGTTAAAAAAGTTATATATTCAAATAATTTCCCCCTTAATTAATTCATAAACATATATAAATACAAACTGTTCAGGTAAGCCAAAACTTCCTATAACTTTAAATGTAAAGCTAGTCTTTAAACTACTTATTTTTTTCTCTTAAACATTGCATTCTTAATTTTGCTGAATAGATGTAATTGACAGACACGCTAAATGTTGTCAAATTGATGCATTAAGGTTAAAGGCATCCACAACTCTCTCTGTTTTGATTAACCTGATCTTTAGAAATGTTCTATCTTTAGAAATCTCTCTCAGTGACAGTACCGGAGGAAGAAAACCTCATACATATAAGATTTTATTATGGTATAAATATAGGAGAGCTTCTCTTTTATCTTTCTTCAATTTACATCTCCTTCTTTGGCTTCCAGCCCTTAGGCTTAAGGAACATCTCTTTAAAAAGATGATGAAGTTATCATATTCATGTTCCCTTTCCACAGAAATGTCTTGTTTAAATAAGCTGAGAACTTACTAAATAAAATGAATCTGTTCACAATAACAGGTGAATTTAGACTGAACACTTGAAACTACCTTCTCTGCAAGAGACACTGCTGGTAGCTACACCCTTTTCACTTACAGCTGTGCATCCTCCTGTGATCATAAGAAATAAATAGGATTACAAAACTAGATTAATTTTTGGAGCCAATTTAGACAGAAAATGATAAGCAAGCTTCAAGGATATCAAAGTTCCTCAGTCTAGTCATCTATGAAAGAATTCACTTGAAGCAAAACAAAAATATCTTTAAAATCCCTTAACATGACCAACCTACATACTCATCCAATCACTGATGCAATTTCCCACTTGTGTGGGCAAAGAGAACATAAAAATTATCACTGTAGGCACACATGGGAATCAGCATCTAGAGAGATATAATAAATCCTAGATTCTATTTCTGAGAAGGCTTGCTCCTTAAAAACATTAGCTGATGAGAGATGATTCCCAGTTCTTCTATTTAATCCATTTTCACAGTTTTCAGGTTGATACAGATACCAAATGTCATGCAGCAGCAAGAACAGCATTGCTCCACCCATGGGAACAAGCCACAGGGACGACCCCAGCACAGAGGTAGCTTCATCAAAAAGCACAATTCCCCAGCGTCAGAACCTTGTGGCAGTAAAGCAATCCATTAAAATTCAAAGCCACTGCAATGGATGGAGCCTGGGCTCCTCTCTCTATGGGGCCACAGATCCTGTCAGGAGCTGGGTCTAGCACAGACTTCCAAAGGGGTCACAGCCTCCTTCAGGCATTCACCTGCTTGGTATGGCGGTCTCCAGGAGCTGCAGGTGGATCTCTTTTCCAATGTGGATATCTGTGGGTTGCAGAGGGATTGTCAACTCATCATGGGCTGCAGGGGAAGCTCTGCTCCAGTGCATGGAGCACCTCCTCCCTCTCCTACTTCACTGATGTGGGTGTCTGCACAGTTGTTCCTTTCACATATTCTCACTCCTCTCTAAATTGCAGTTGCTGTTATGAAGCAAATTCTCCCCTTCTTAAATCTCTTATGCCAGAGGCACTATCCTGTTACTGATGGGCTTGGCCTTGGCCAGTGGTGGGCCTGGCATGAAGCTGGTTGGCACTGGCTCTGTTGGACATGGGGGAATCTTCAGAAAAGCTTCTCACAGAAGCCACCCCTATACCTTCCCTGGACCAAAACTGCTCACGCAAACTTGGTAGAGAAGGCTGGGCTTCTGGTAAAACTTTCAGACTTTTTTTTTGTTTTAATCTTTTGTATAACTGAAATATACTGTGTTAGAGACTTAGAAATTTATTTTTAGTTTCGATTCCTTTAGGAACTTATTTCAAAATGGTTTTCTAAACTCTTATGATACTTTATTTTTCTCAATACATTTCCTACATAGTGTACTGGGTTTATTCTGATTCCATGCATCTCTTGGGCCTATTTCAATTTCCTCTTCCATCTGAGAGGTCTTTAAGCCTTTCAAGGGTTTAATTATGTCCAAGGAAGACATAAGACCTTTTCATTGCTTTTACGGACTAAGGAATCAGCTTAAATTTGCTTTTGGCTGTAGCTTACAAAATAAGCCTAGGCATCACTCTACCTGCTAGGACAAAAACTGGCAGCCATCAGCATAATGTTTAAGAGCCTTAGCACCGGTAATGAGTTTACTATTAAATCCAAGTAGAAACAAAATTAAATATTTTATACAGAACTGCATGACTTATTCAGGGACTGTGGCCAAATTTGTATGAAGGTTCTTAAAATTGGAGTATATAAGAAAATGATTTTATAATATCCTGAAATCAAAATTGATGTAATCAAAAGATTACTATTTGAACTTAATGCCATTATATATTCCCCTAACACATCCCAGCTCAAAAAAAAAAGTAACTTTAATCTTGACAATAGCCTCACAAAGCTCTAGAATCATCTGCAACCTCATAATCCCAAATGCAAGTAAGAGAACACAGTCTTTGCAAGAGCAGAAAAAGTCTTAGGATCTATAAGGTTTTCTCTAACTTCCTTAACCCACTTGGAGAATGACCAAATGGCCATTAGATATTTAGTTTAGCTGTAAATCATCACCTCACGCCCAGTGGTGCGAGGTGATGCCTTCTGATACCATAGTGTTGATATATTTATGTAAGTAATGTATTGTTGCACTCTAACCCCAGCCAGCAGTTCAGCCTTGTGCAGCAACTTAGTTCTCTGGGGGGCAGGGAAAAAAAATTAAAGGGGTAAAAGTGAGCAAACTTATTGTTGAGATAAATACAGTTTAATAGGTAAAGGAAAAACCATGCACACAAGCAAAGCAAGCCAAGGGAGTTGTTCACTATTTCCCATGGGCAAGCCAGTGTTCAGCCATACCCAGGAAAGCAGTGCTTTGTCACAGGTAAGGGTGACTTAGGGAAAAAAATGCCATCTATCCCAAATGTTTTCCCCTTTTCCTTCTTCTTCCCCCACTTTGCATGCTAAGCGTGATGCCACATATCTGGGATCACCCTGCGGGTAGTTGGGGTCAGCTGTCCTGGCTGTGTTCCCTCTCAACAACTTTGTGCAACTGTAGCCTCCTCACTAGTGGGGTGGGGCTGAGAGGCAGAAAAAGCCTTGACTCTGGGAAAGTTCTGCTCAGCAACAGCTAAAACACCCCTGTGTTATCAGCACTTCTTTTGTCACAAATGCTAAACACAGCTCGACACCAGCTCCTGTGGACAAAGTTAATTCTATCACAGCCAAAACTAGAACACACCTAAAATCAACTTGTAGCTATAGTGTGCATCAAAACAAGCTATCTATGACACTAGAAAAGGATTGTGGCATAGCTGTGTGGAGCCAGGGGTAACCTGGAGCCTTCAAAGATCGAACCCCGACCCTCAAATGGTCAGCAGATATAAAATCAGCTGTAGGGTATCAAAGACAATAAAGAAATATTCAACATATAATAAATAATGATTACATATAATAAATAATGACTACATAATATAACTGAGGACATATCAAGAACAAGCCAGTAATCTGATGGTTTTGGCAAGCATATAAAAATAGTCTCATGTAGATGCAAAAGCAAGTTGGCATCCAAACTTAGCAGTACCATCATGTTCTTTTTGGATTTCTGATACTGATATCTGGCTTTATCAACACACTGGAGGAGTGAGAATAAAATAAACTAGGAAGATTAACTGCATTATTAGTGTGAATTAGCTGTAATTAATGTATAATTTGGCATATTAGTATCAGCATTAGGTTAACTGGACTAATAATAATTTTGATTAAATTATCAATAATTTCTTCACTCTTCCTTGTGTCTGTCAACTACAAGTGGTGTAGTGCAACATACCAAAGAAATATCTTTAAAAAACAAAAACCCCAACCCTGTGGAAAAAGAAGGGAACATAAATTAATACTACACAAATGGACTAAAAAGAAAACATAGGGGTATAGGAATAAATCTTCTTCCAAATTTGTAATTGTGATAATCCAGCTCAGGACTATGGGAAGTGGGTAAAATGGACTTAATAGAATTTAATAAATATAGCTGCCATCAAAAGACATACAACCTGCATGTATAGTTGCACATATGTGAAAGTTTCAGGTGAGAGAAAATCTCAACTAAGTAACATAAAAATAATAAGGTAAACCAAATTACAGCTTTGACCAAATATTGAATTAGAATTCTAGTATGATGATCCTTTACATTAAAAAAAAATAAAGAGAATGTGGATTTTATAGAAAACAAGCACTAAAGAAATAATATTTTGGCAGATAACTTAAATATATAGATAATACTATGTTTATTAGCATTTACTTAACTCCCCTAGACCTCAATGATAGTGTTTGTGCTTAAAATTTGGCTGACTGAGCTGGCATTGTCTGATTATATGTGGTTTCATAAGAAAAATTCCAAGCATATATAAAAATAGAATAAATCCTGAAATAAGTGCATTGTACTCTTTGAGGAGAAAGAAGTGCTATTTAATTAGCACATGAAAATGCCTGCTTAATGTACAAAAGAAGAAGGACAATACATAGTTTTAAAGAGAAACTAATAGAAAACAATGATGGCAACATTATATTGCCATTGTGAAAAATAAAAGGCAGATTTTGCTTTTTAACCTTCCCAGTCAGCATGTGTGCATATAACTTTTCTAGCCTTAATAAGTTTAAGAAGAGTAGATCATAATAATACTACAAACAAAGAATATAATGTTTTTTATGTGTGTGTTAGAATTGGAGCTCCCTTTTAGCATCACCAAGTCTGGTATAGGTGGTCTGAAAAATAAACTAAACTAATTTTTGTCATTTCTATTTCTGTAATTTCTCAAGCCTGTAACACAGCAAACCTAATCTCCAGTCGCCTATGGCACAAAAATGAAAGTGTACAGCTTTTTATATTTAAAAACTTTTAATAAACAGTAAATGCTGGAATACATTTCCACCAAGCTGTTCACAGACTTCTACAGTGTCTCTGCCTGTTATGGTTCTGCAGCAATATCTGAGTACAACAGGCCTGAGAAGCTGCAGCATTATCTACTCTTGTATAATCCTGTCTCACTGGGCTACCATATGGCAAAACCACTCTCCTCAAAGAACAGAAGAAACAGGTTTCATACTTCCTGGTAAAACCAACAGCTGATGCATATACTCTCATTTTCCTTAGCGAATTTCTCATTTTCATTGATGTCAAAGACTACTCCTTCTCTAAAGATTAATATCTTATTTTCCACTTGTCCAGGCTTAACACAATTTAACTTGAGTTTACATAATTTATTTAAAAAAACCCTCTTTATGTTTTTCAGTCTTTAACTCTGAGCAACATATTCTAAAGGATTTGGTACTCAGTCCATGCTCAAGGTTGTTCCTGCCCTGTAGTTTTATTGGATTCAGATTCTACAGAGCTAGGGGGTTTTTGTGCATATTTTCTTAAGCATATGAAAAGAAACTTCACAGCCTTCTATCCAGAAAACATGGAAATTTTATCTTAAAGTATTTTCTGGTATTTTAAAACAAAAATGCTAATTTCCTTGATCAGATATGGCCTTAGACACTATCAAGACTAATAACAAACCTTCCCCCCAGTCAGTTCTATGAAAATGCTTCATACACTCAATTTATCTGCTTTTGCTTCCAAATATTCATAAAAATAAATACAAGAGCTTTCCAGAACATTTGAAATGATATAATAAAAGAAACTTTTAAGGTGAGACAAGCTGGAAGTTGATGCAACATAAGAAAAGCAGCAGTCAAATAAGGATTGCTGTCTTGTCATTCACAGTGACAGTGCATTTTACTAATAGTTCCTCCTTTATCTGTGGCAAAGCAATATTATCAGAAGAAAAATAATGGTTGTCAGAGCATGGAATAATGGAATAGCCTTTCAACTAAAAAGTTTGATTGAGGTAATTGCCTGATTATTAAGTGGGTCTTGACAAAGAGATGCAGGGGACTAAAATGATATAACTTCATGTAAGGGCTGGCCAAAGAGATCTTGTCCAGTTCTTTGTTCCTTGTAGCATTTTTGGACAAGTGTAGTATCATCAGTAATTTTAAAAAATGAAGAAAACATAATCTCATATAAGCAGTTTACTTGTGGTTGTAAATGTGGTTGTATTAAATTTTGGAGTATGAATCACAAGAATTTTTAGTGGTTTCTACGTTCTTCCGTCATTCAGGCATTTAGTGAAAGCTTCTACAAGGTTTGCAAGATACTGATACCTTGTCTATAAATTAACACTGATGGTCAGGCTATAAATATTTGTCTCTTTCTTCTGCTCTGCAATGAACTGACATGGAGAACTAATTTTTCCTAAAGACTCCCTCAAACGAAACCCAAGCCATTTCCCTTGCAGTGGGAACAGCTGGACTGAAACATGCTCTTAGAAAAATTCATGGTCAAGACCCTCTATAATGTATCAGTTAGGGCAGAAATTGAATGGAATTGTCTTTTGCCACAAAATCATGCAAGTCAAAGACTCATGTTCTGGGATGAGAATTAACAGTCGGAGTTGTTGAAATACTTTATTACTTCTTTACTAAATAAATACTCTGTCAGAGAGTGTGTTTGTGTGTGTATGTGTGTGTGTGTCCCCTGCTAAGTAAATACTAAAAAAATGCTGCTATTAAGTAACTCAGAATACTTTCATATTTTTCAGGCTGAAAAGAAGAAAAGATAATTCTCTGATAACTAGGTAGCTATGGCAATCAGCTGGTAAGTAGTATATTTTGAACCCCTTCTCTTCTCCACAAAATATGAGATGATTTAAAAAAGGAACAACTCTGATAGGAAAGCAAATTACCTCTGCAGACCTTGAAGCAGGGAATTCTCTTGGGAAGTGAGATAATTAGTTATTCCCTATCAACATTAGATGGGAGGGGAAAGGAGGACAGGTTGGGGAAGAAGGAAAAAAAGACAAACAGAAAAAGAAAAAAACAAAACAAGCTACTTACTACGAATATTTTTTAAGCTCCAAATATTTTCTGATTTTTTTAAACATTTTTACATTATTTTCAATTGACCAAGAGTACAATTTCAGTGAATGCACTACTAAGTATAAATATGACTATTGAAGAAAAATTGCTATTTCCCATGATTAGACTTCTGCATTTAAACCTGAGAGGAGCTAATCTCCACTGACAGGAACAACAAAATTACAAATTAAATATTATAAGAGAGTGTGAACTTTGCCTGAGTAGCTTTAAATTGGTTAGCATAAAGTTAAAAACATATAACAGTCATAATACTTTTCAAGTATGCACTCCTAAAACCATAAAAAGAGTGTTGCCTTGTTATAAAATATTTGTCCCATATTATTCTGATATTATTAAAAAAACAATAATAGATTTCATTACCAGTTATGATAATCACTCATCTTAAACATCAGCAGCATCAGAACAATGGACTGCCTTCTGCTCTGGAGTTAAAATTCTGAACACAGCTTGTAATTTCTGCTTCTCATAGTTAAATAACAGATATTATATTTTAATTAAGAGGCAGTATAAGTTAAATATATCAATTATCCAATACAGAAGGGAGTACACTTGGGGTAGAATTCATAGAAATATATTAGGAATAGTCTAATTTCCTGTGAATATAATTTTTTCTTTAAAACGAATCAATAATAATAACAACATCACTGAAGATCATATTTTCCTCTTCCAGCCCCTCCCCCCTTTTTTTTTAATATGCAAACTCTGTATCTTTCAAATTTGTTACACTTTTCATATATTATGGGTATATAGGATTGAGATCTTCCAGGGACTATGTATAGCATATGGCTTGGCATATGGCTATTGTCTGTATTTCCCCATTTTTTCTCTATAATTTCTTAAAGATATTTAGAACAAAGTCTTTGACTTTTCTGTGAGCCAATGACTTGCACCCCAGGGATAAAGGCTAGCTTTTCATTGCCAGCATTATCAAGAATATTTAGCATAATTTTTTATACAACATATGCATCTTCTTTCATTTTAAAAATCTTCTTTGTATTAAAGTCATTTACAAACAGTTCATCTATGTGTGTTCTACAAAAGTTTCAAATTATTCTACTTGAATTCTAAAGAGAATTAACTTTAGTCTTCTAATATAGTGTTCCTTAACCAACTGTCAGCTGTGCATCTTTGTCAATTGCTCATTTGACTTTATGTGAGTAACCAAGCAGTCAATATGTACTGTAATTCGAAGGCAAATCCCTGAGAAGGCTGCAATTCTTTTTCCTGAAAAGAGGTTTTTGATATCACTGAAATCTACTGTGAGTTTATCAGCTAAGCTCTTATACAGTAAAATTAGCAAACTATGCAACCACCTGGATACTAGCTTCCTTGTAAATATACACATACCTAAGATGGTATGGTGCTTCCTGTTATGCTTCAGAATTCTGAGTCATAAATCAGTAAAAACACAAGCTGCAACCCTGGTTTTGTTTATTTGTTTGTTTATTTGTTTGTTTTTGTGAAAATTTCTGCTGGGTGAAGTTTTTTGTGCAAATGCTTGAAGAAGTACCATATTTCTTGGTACTGCCTCATTCTGTTATGCCCTAGACTTTCAGAAAACTTAATTTACTGGTTAATAGCATATCAGATATTCTGATTTAGGGTAGTTTGCTGTAAACAGGCATTAGGGTGGAATAACATGAATGAATAATTACTACAAACCTGATCAAGCTAGTATTTTTATCATTTCAGCTGGTGTCCCTGGTTTCAGAATAGACTAGGTGATACTGTAAGACTATTTTACGTTCTCTTTTGCACCTATCTTTCCTTTTTCTTCTGTGCTGCCATCCTAAGTTGCCTTAGTCTGCTCAGTTATATACCTCATTAACCATATTTTCATATCTAGTCATGATGGCAATTCTATCACTCTTGGCACATCTCATTTTCTAATATGTAGTATTACATTTGATTGTGGACATACAGGACTCTTCTCTCTGTCAGCCGGCATCTGTTAAGCTAAGGAAGTAACAAAATGGTGGAGAAGGTCTTGTCCTGAGCCCATATATTCAGTCATATTTATGCTCGGTAGCGTTCCAAAATCCAAAGCTGTGCTTTCAGTTATACTTCATCACTGATCACAACTGTGTGGGCAGTGTGTTCTCTCCTTCCTCCTACTATATTATCCAGACTTCTGTTTCATTAATATATGAAACCATAGTGTTCTAGTCTGTACCATTTAACTTGTTTCAATGTTGAAATGACTGAGGGACTTTATTGGACTCTACAAGTGTGTAATACTGTAGCTCTACAAATACAATAAGATATAGATGCAGAAAAATGTAAATGTAGGACATCTAAACCTGAGAGTAACTATATTGACTGGATATAATTATCTGTTGCCTCTTGAGAACTTTCAGGGCATCATATCTGGGCTCATATTGTCATCTATAGAAGAGTACACACATTTTTTAGGTCTTTTGTTCTATCTGAAGGACAAAAATTATATTACATCTGAAGATATATTAGATAATGTAAATTATCTATATCTAGGCAACTAAACTGTGTTGTGGGTGTCAACATCTAAGTTAATGCCTAAATTTCTATAGTGATCAGAGCTTTTGTGAATATAGACCTCCAGAGATACTGCATGAAGTTGGCAGATAGGAAACAGGACTAAAAGGAGTCTTGTGGTTGTCCGATGTAGCTGAAGACCGGGAAGAATATGTCATGTCATCTTAAACATTTATCTTAGGCAATCAAATTGCTTCTTAGTCTATTCAATCAATTCAGCTAAGAAGATTTTCCTCATCCTAAAGAAAACATCTGGTGATCAATCAGCTCAGCATTTCTCTATGGTTCCCTGACAGAACTGTATGTCTCCTCACTAGCTGCTATGGGAGCCCTTAGATTGTGAGGTCATCTAACTTACCCCTACATACTAGAAAGGAAACGAGAGTTTATGTGTCAGAATCCTAAAAAGAATCACAGCAGGCATTACTGTCCTAGGTACTGGAAACCATGTTTTAAAACTATATAGGCAATGTTCTTATATTTGAGAATCTGTTGTGGATTTGAACATCTGTGAGTTTTATGCTGTGACAGGAAATGCACTTTATCTGTTTCAAGACAGAATTAAAATTGAGTTAGGAATGAATAACCTCTACAGGGACAGATGCAAAAAGGTACTGAACCTTTTGTCACAACAGTATTTAACTCGTGTTCCTTGTGTTGCAGTGCATAAAACCAGAACAAAACAAAACACCTAGCAGATCTTCAGCTTTTTGTGACTAGAAATTTCACTAGGAGCCAATTTAACACTGTTCATCCTGATGCAAAGTTAACATTTTCCCACTGAGCCTTATGCTACATTGTGCACTATAAGGCTACTAACTGCTTCAACATCTCCCTAAATTTATGCACAAGTGATCTTAGCCTAACTTCAAATGACTGCACTTATACGCAAAATCAAGCATGTCGGTTTTAGGTTCATTTCACCTAATTTCCCCATTCCAATATCAGTAGCAGCTCCAGAAGGACCCCAAATCAGTAAACCAGCATGACCACAACTCCTCTCACCAGTTGGTGACCTGTACTAGTTGTCTACATTTGATCTACTTACACTACTGAATGAAGAATATCTAATAAATATAAAGCAACAACTTCAGTTTCTGTACTGAATAATTACATGCTCAATAATACAACAATACTACTGCTGTTTGATAATATTCTAAAATAAAAGTCAACATTCTACAATAGCTAAAATATGTCATATCACTGTAATAACTAAAATATTATATGACAGTATCTACTGTTAGTTTCATATAAACAAATTTAAAACTGTTCATATAATTCACCTTGACATTTTTTCATAGGAGTGTTTGAACATACAAACCTGCATTTAAGGAAAGCAAACAAATACCTGGGTGACTTATTTCAGTGGAATGAAAATGGACTTTGCCCACCACAGTATTTGACTGGAAGAGTCAAATACAGAAAGAATTTGCGTATGGTTTGGAACCCAGAATAAGAATGTCACTACAGATTGTAAACTCCAAAAGAGTAAATCAGAACTAAAATAGAAGTAGTTGATTTTATCGAGCTCCTAAAATAAAAATGAGATGCTGTGTAACTAAAATTTATTATTTCATGCTTCATGTTACTATTAAGACATACTCTGAAAGCAAAGGTGTGCTAATTTATTATGCTACAATACACTAAAGGGTATTCTCAAGGAGGAACTTGAAATGGTTTCTTAGGAAGAAGTTGCCATTCATGGAATGGTATAGAATAAAAAATAAGGAGATGATAATCATAGAAAATATGCTATCAATAAATATGTATATATTAATCAATTTCCACTCTTAATATATTTATGTGAAGAAACTGATAAAACATATATGCCACTCCCCCCATAGATATTCTACTTATCTACAGAACATTGTAGCAGGTGACATACTGCTAATCAAATCGTTTCTGTAAATGAATATAGCCAGTCAGTTGGTACTTGAGACCCTGACTCTTAGAAAATAAATTCAGCAGCATCTGAATATAGCATAAAAGGAAAATGATTGAATGAGACCTGTGGGGCATAAGTCTACTCAAGGTCCAATGGGATTATTGCTTCCTAGGTTGCTGGTGGAAATAAAGGTGCAGAATATCTCAAGGCATCTCATGATTTAGTTTTGGAGACACCAATTTATCCACATTGCTGGGCAATGAACCAGAAAATATCTTAGAGCATCCTTCTGATTCAAATTCCAAGGTATTTTGTGCTTGGAATTGACAACATTTCAACATAAAGGGCATTTTTAGAGCAACATAATATAACATTTTAAACCAATTGATTATATTTTTTATCCTCCTCTGCTTTTCTCCAACAGACATAACAAAGTTTATGCTGGTACATTATTTCAAAGTGTGAGACCAATTGTAACAGGAAAAGAAGCAAAAAAGAATATTTTTCTCACATCTTTCTATATATCATCTTCTTCTTACTGTATTAAATCTTGTTTTAGTTACAGACATCCATGAGAGACTTTCCAGAGATTTTGCTGAGTTTAGATAAGACTGGACATGATTAATGTCACTCTTCAGCTGGATGCTCAGTGTAGGGGTATACTGTCTGCATCAGATTCCAAGCCCACACAAAAAATTTTCCTCCAGTCTTGTCTGCTGTCATCCAAGAAGATAAAGAACTACTTCTGTTAACTCCCTCCCTGATAGCTAATAAGATCTTTTGCTTGCCTAAGGAATTAAAAAATGCATCTCAAGGAGTGAAAAGAGAAAACAAGACCTGAATATCTAAGTGTTTCCACTGGATCTTATCTGGGCTACATCTAACTCTGTGTTCTGACAAATGAGCAGACAAGCACTGAACACCTCAAGGGAAACTGTAAAAAAGCAGCCCTTTTATAGGTAAAAATTGACTAAAATTATGAGTGATTTGTTGGCTTTTTTCATTATTTAAGGTTTTTTTATTAAGACTTTACCTTGGTTACCACCTTCTGTGACCTCTGGCACATGGATCTCAGGTATTTAGTGCCATTTCTAATACCCTGGTATGTTGGAGACAAACATTTGTGGCAAGGATCCACAAAAGGGGTGACTCTTCCCTTTTGTTTTAGAGTTCAGTTGATCTCCCCAGAAGTTTCTCCATTATTCATGGAAAATTTCATGTTATATATATATATATATAAAATAAAACATTTTATATATTTCATACATATAAAAGCACCATGATTCATGTTTTAACATTCAGTGTTAAAATATTGCCTCTATCTTTTTCCATACTATTTCTTGGTCACTCTACCTTCTGGCCACTGCTGTGGGGAGGATGTTTACACTGTGCCTAAGAATAACTACATAAATCTTTCAATGACTGTATTATTGTTGTTGATCGCAGCAGTAAAGGTAAATGTTCAGATCACCACCTAAGACAAGTTCAGGTACCTGTTTCACATATTTTCCAGGAAGTCAAGTGACAGTGTTAATGATTATGTTAATAATTTTTTCTAAGGTTATTACTTGATATTTTTAAACCATAAGACTCGAAATGTTTTCTTTAATAATCTTGCTGCTGTTTTTGAATGTTACACAAAGCCCCAGAGAATAAGTAAGCATGTATAATTCAAAGAAAAGTAAGTACATCATTGCTTTAGTATGAGGGAAAACTTTCACAGTGAAGTGTGACATTCTTTGCATGAAAATTGGTGATGCAAGTTGGTCAATACACTAATAGCTTACTCAGTATATATTTCAAATGTAACCTGTTAGGTCAAAATGAGTAGTAGATATGCAATGCAGTCTTTCCAGATTTTCCAGCAACTTTTCCACTGTAATTCAGAACCCAATGATACACAATTCCAAAGCTACATATGCCCCAAACATAGTTAGAGAATCCAGCGAAAATTTGCAATGACTTATGGCACTGAAAATATTCAATTTACACGTACTTTTACTTCGGTTGAATACAATCACAGAAGGTGGAGATTTCAGTAAAGATGGACTTAGAACAACATAGTCAAAAAAATATTATGCAGCTCTGTGGTCTTATATCACACTTGTGAGAAGGAGTTGTAGGAGGCACAGGCTCACTACCTCTGCTCAGGAGCTGTCTTGAATCCTAGTCCTTCTATAAGTTATGACATAGCCATATGTGTGCCTAGACCTGTACCTTCAGGTCTGTGGATTCGACTTCTCAACAAAACCCCAAACCTGCCAGGAAATCCCTGGGCTGGCTGTGCTCTGCTGCTCTGTGTGCTGTGTGCCTGCACCTGGCCATGTGGGCATTGTCCCTGCCACACTTGCTCACAGGGGAGGGCTGGAAGCAGCAGCTTTCCCTTGCTGCTCCCTGACACAATATCAATGAAACAGGATTTTTTAGTTATTATTATTTTTATTTGGGAGATGAAGGAAATTGTATTTTGAGGACGCACTGATTTTTCAAGGTGAAAGAAACCACCACAGCTAAAATAAGCCTTTAAAGCCTATGACTTTTAAAAGATTAAACTGAAGTCTGCAAATCATGCATTTGTTACTAGTATTGTTTGCTGAAGACTTCAGGTAAATTTTGGCACAAGAAAAATAAAGTTGGCTGAGAAATCTCAACCGTGATGTTCAAAAAGCACAATGCTAACAATGGATAACATGAATTGGAAAGAAAAGGTTTTGCTAAGTCTTTTGTGTTTGTCCTACTTGGCTATGAAACAAGCAGAAAGGCAATATAGAAAATGAGAGAAAAACATGTTTGTTGTTTTATCTTTTTTGTTGAGGGTTTGTTTTGGTTTTGTTTTTTTTTTTCTTGGAACCTAGACAGGAGAAAGGTAATTGTGCAATTAATTTTCGTTTGTGTTATAAAGCTCTTTTGGTTTTATAGACTGCAAATAAAAGACCATAAATATATTTATGCTCTTGGTATTTGCATGCAATGGGGCTGGCAATGACTATGTTCCTGGACAATATTTTAGCTCATAAAGTTTGCAGTATGCTGAGCGGACCAGCCACTGTATGTAATAATCAGCTAGGATTGACCATGGCATTTGGATCTGGAATTTGTATAGCCATGCAGGTGTTCAGAGTCTTTCTTGATTAATTCCCTAATTAAACGTAGAGACTGTTTCCCAGTTCTGAAAGTAGTTCAGGGTTTCAATTTGGAATTATTTGATTTCTCTTAAGGTTTGGGCTTATTCATTTTCTTATTTATACTTATGTCACTGTTCACTGAGGAATACAATGTGAAAACTGTGCAGTAATTCTGGTCTTCACCTATTTAAAACACAAGTTTTTGTGGTGGTCCAAAGAGCTCCTTCTGGGACATAATGAGGTGAACAGAGAAAACAACCATTTGGTGTGCAGCAGCAGTTTGACCTTTGTCGACTTTTGATTTGTCTGCCTTTTACCAAGGTTATAGGGAGGGATGTAGAGAGAATAAACTTGCAAGCTTCAAAAACTATGTTAATATTCAAGAGGAAAACCCTTTAGTCTCTAACACCCAGGCTAATCAACTGTGAGGTGAAGTACTGAAAGTACTAGTTGTGATCTTTTTAAAGTTTTTTTTTTCCTTAACCTGTAAATTAGACTCAAGACTGGAAGAAAGAAGCATTTTTTGCCTACTCGTCTCACTTCCCTAATGGGCAAATTTCTGGATACACTGGATACAAAAGTTAAACTTCATGTACATATGTATTTGTTTCAAATCTCACAATAATCCTGATGCATAATGCTTCCTTTGTTATTTCTGATGCATGCTCCTAAAAACACCTTTGTGGCAAAAAAGAAATTAAGAGAAAGAATATAAACAAATCCTAAGACTTGTATCTAGCTTGGTGCAAGACTAAATGAGGATGACAAGTGTCTTTATCCTACTTTTTTTTCTTTTATTTAATTTGCCAGAACAGTACCCTGCAGCACCCTGCTACACCTTAAACAGCCTCAGAGCAAACCACAGAAAATAGTCTGAATCCACCAAGCACTATATAGAAGTCTCCAGGCTAATCCACTTGCCATGAGGATCACGTTACGTGTTTTACCACATAATGTTATGTAGATGGTCCCCAGGCCTCACTTATTGGGGCCAGCTCTGTTTCATACCTTTAACAATGATCTGCACAAGGTTATCAAGTGCACTCCTGGTGAGTTTGCAGGAAGCACCAAGTTGGGTTGGAGTGTCAGTCTGCTGGAGGATAGGAAGGCTCTGCAAAAGAATTTGGACAGACCAGTTGCATGAGGTTCAACAAGAAGTGTTGAGTCCTGCTCTTTGATCACAACCACATGCAGCATTACAGACTGAAACAAAAGTGGCTGGAAAGCTGTGTGACAGAAAAGGATCTGTTTGGCAGACAGCTGAACATGAGCCACCAGTGTGTCCAGATGTACAAGACCAATGACATCAGGGTCTGTATCAGCAATAGTATGGCCAGCAGGACCAGGGCAGTGATTGTCCCTCTGTATTTAAGGATGTACCTTGACCCCTGTGTTTAGTTCTGGGCCCCTTACTACAAGCAAGACATTGAGGTGCTGGAGTGTGTCCACAGATGGGTAACACAGCTGGGGAGGGGTCTGGAGCACAAGTGGAGGAGCAGTCAATGGATCTGGGATTGTTTAACCAGGAGAAAAGCAGGCTGAGGGGAAACCTTACTGCACTATACAGCTACTTGAAAGGAAGTTATAAAGTGGTGGAGGTTGGTCTCCTCCCTGGTATAGTTAAGAAAAGATAAAGCAGCCTCCAGATTTACCAATGGATGTCTAGACTGGATATTAGGAAAAATTTATTCACCAACAGGGTTGTCAAATATTGGCACAGGCTGCACAGGGAAGTGGATGAGTCACCATCCCCAGAGGTGTTTAAAAGATGTGGCACTTGAGGACATAGTTTAGTGATGGATTTGGCAGTGCTGGGTTAATGGCTGGACTCGATGAACTTCAGGGACTTTTTTGACCTATTCTATGACTCTACACTCAGGATTTTTATCCAGGAAATCTTACAAGATCTTCTTGCCTAGGTAGCTTTGGCACTGCTAAAATTAGCCTTTATGATAAAATAGTTGCACTATCAGGAGGTCAAATTTTTTAAAAAGAGGTCTCCACAGTCCAGTTTTAGTCTCATGGCTAACTCATTATATAACTCCTGCAACTGTGCTTCTTTCAGAAGTCCCCATTTTGATTGCATTTGGTATATGAACCAGAAATAAAAATGCTAAATGCTTCAGGTATGTGCAAGTTAAATTTTAATGAGATTTCAATGCTTCTAATCTTTAAGAATAATCCTCAAATAATCCATGAATTCTTGAGGCAGGACCTACCTGTGGGGTGGGCAAGGAAGGTCCTCCTTGGCCAAACCTGGCAGGTGGTAGAAAAGAGAGGATCTGCCTTGTCCACGCCCAGCCTGGGACTGATGGCTTCGGACTGGGCTGAAATGAGGTTTTGGGCCATGGACAAGTGAGGACGGAGGCTCCAGCAGAGCTAAGACACAAATCTTTCAAAAATCCTGTAAATTCTAAAATAACATGAGATTTACTCCTACTTGTGACTTGTTTGTTTTGTGTTCCAGATCACGTTGAAGAAGTATGTTCAAGTTTTTTTAACTTCTGCATGTAATTGAATTAAGGCAATAAATGCTTTGTTCCTTTATCTTAATGGGCGATTTCTTTGTTTGGTTTGATTTTTTTTTCTTTTTTTTTTAATATGACATGCACTGCAGTGAGATGAAAACTAACATCATAAATGTCACCATAGAAATGAAGTATGGATTACAGTTCTAGGATATATTAGAAAATTGGATTATCCAGATTCTTTCTTGTAAGAGACAGACAATATCTATATTTTCAGACTTAATGGCAGAAAAAAAGAAACTATACTGTAGCTTAAATGAACACTGGACTTGGGCCTGTTAAAAATTTGGGGGAGAATATTAAAAGGAAAGGATTTTTTTTTTTCCTAGCTAAATTGGTATTAGAAAGTTAAACCCACCAGGCTTAAGATTTTATCTTATTTTATGTAGAGAAAGAGACACAGGAAGAATAATTTGTCAAACTAAGGTTCAGATGGCTGTATAAAGTTGAAATCATAAATATATTTTGCTGACAAAAAGCAACCTTAATTTTCTTTCCCCACTTTGTTTCTAAAAAAGTAAAAACATGAACCTTCACACTGCACTCTAGGCTGATGCTTGTCATTGCACAGCAGTGTGTGCTAAAAAACAATTGCAATAATAAATCATGAAATCCATCTACCCTTGGTAGGGAAAAAAGCTCATGGATACTGGACTGTTTCAGGAAATCTAAAAGAATATTGAATGAAACTTGGAAAGAAATCTTCTAAGAAAACTAATCTAACACATTTTATTCAATTTATTGACATTGTTTGACCCCAGAAGAACTAGATTTTTAAAATATTTGCTTTTTTATGTCCATTAAATTGTGTAAAAACATATTAACTAATATATATTATCTGTGCTGGTTCTAATTTTCCTCTGATGTTAGTTCAAGGCCACATTAGGACAGAAACCTTTCCTAAAGTATTGTTTCCATGGTAGAGAATAGCATAAGATGAATATTGGAATACATGCCAGACAGTATACAGTAAAATATCATGACACTTTACTTCCAAGAGAACATACAGTTCACATATACAATTTAATAATATAATATATACAATTTACAGTGCTTTACAATTGCATAAGAACTGTGAAGGATGATATACATGTTTACTGCTGTGTGCAAAACTCAATTCACAGTGTGTTCAAATGAAAACATATGGACCAAGGTTTCTTCTGGATAAAATTAGAATAAAGTCTTTTATTCCATTTGACATGCAGCATAGCTCATTCCTGTTGTTCAAGGACAGTTCTGAGGAAGTTGCTACACTTTAGAATAGAAAATGCTTGAAAGAATTTGCAGGGTACTTTATTTATCTTACTTTACTTTATATTAAAATCTCACTTTATATTAAAATTGCTGAAAATATGAGACATCCATAACTGAAAATTAAATTCCTGTATTAAGAAGAGATGTTTTTTCTTCATGACAGTTTGGATTTTTCTTGGAAATATAAACTGCTGCTTTGACTCTTCAGCCAGATGACCCATTAATTCCATAAAATTTAATACTATTTTATTTTATTTTTGGTATCCTATTTTTTGGCAGATTGAAAATTCAATTTGGAGGAGTTTGGAAGCCTATTTAAATGTGTGATAGAACTTAAGAGAAAGGCGATCACATTTTTCCTTTTATAGTTAAATAAATAGTTTAAATAAATAGTTTAGCATCAGACAATTTTGAAAGAAAATTGAAAGACTAAGATTTCTTAGATCCAATTAATAAAACAGGTTTAAATAGCCCACCAGTCATGATGCACTTGCCATCAAATTAGAGCGTCCCCAACAGAGAGTCTTACAAACTGTAGAATTCAACTTGTGTGAGTCAGCTACTACTGCCTTCCACACAACCACTGCCACAGGTGGTAAGGGTAGAAGTAATGGAGCACAGAGAAAATGTCCATGAGTAGTGCAGGCTACAAAATAAGAATCTTGATGATCATTTAGAAAACATTAACATATAGAAGAGTGCATTTAGATCACCGTAAACTGGATTGGAGACAGACAATGCCAGAAACCTCACCCTGTACCACAATTAAAGAAAATATGCTTTGGATAAACTGGACATTTTAAATTACTGGAAGATGTTGTATTATTATTATTTAAAATAAAGTATTATTTTTTCATTGTCATTTATTATATTATTAGTATTCTTCCTCAATTTTCCTGAAGGAGGAATTAAAGCCAGAAAATATGAAGAATTAATTCCTCATTTAGAGGCATTTTAGGGTATTTTAGAAGGGAAAATGAAAGAAAAAAGAACTGTTCAAAAAGTCCACAAGGTCATTATTAGAAAGGAGTGTTCTAATGATATAGCTAAAGAGATCAAGGACAAAAAGGTAACTAGGTGTTCCAGTTGCCAGATGTTCAGTAGTAAGGCTGGCTGGATGTAGCAGAATGAAGGAGCTGAACCATTCCACTGTCTGACAGAACTACAAACAGGATGAGGTGTGTACAGTACCACATCTTTTCCTTTACTCTGGAAATGTCAGCCACTGCTAAGGTATTGGCTAACGAAAGCACACTATATGGACAACATGTGAATTCACAGTGCTGCAATGGGGAAGAAGCAAGTGGAGGTGCATGGGGATGGGCAAAGCACTTTTCATGTTTCCTTACTCACCAGATCCAGACCCACTTCATTGGCAAGTACTTGTGGGCCTTTTCAGTTACTTAGGAGATTCAGATTTATTTTATAAACATGCCTGTTGTGATAAAGGTTTGTAAAATTGGACAGGGATCCTCACACACATATTCCAAGAATGAATATGTTAGAAGACCTACTATTAAAAAGTGTGGCTTGGGTGGCTTGAGGATGTTCCTGTGGGGCTGTTGATTCCCTTCAGGCAGAGAAGCTGGAGCTTTTCAGGCCTGAGTGTGTCGTTGTCCACTGGCAGAAGCCATGGGACACTGAGGCAAGAGTGAGCAGAGGAGAGCAGCATCTTCGAGCTCAAGAGTGGAACAACAAGGCAAGAGCAAGCCAGAAGAGCAGCAGCTTGAGCTAAAGAGGGGATGCATGAGGCCCCCTGGGCAAAGTGCATTGCCGGCAGGGCACCTTCTTGGTGTGCTGGGCGACTGCCTTGTAAGCAGGGCTGGATCTTCGCTGTCATTGGCCTTTTGACATTTTGCTCTTTGGCTACCTGGAGGGAAGGGGCAACCCTGTTAGGAGGTTGAGAGCTCCTGTCTCCACACTGGAGAGGGGGGAAATGGAGCTCTCCTGACCACTAGCCCAAGCTTTTTGCAGGGCTTTTCCCCAGTCCAGTGGCTTTCTGCCCACTGCTGGCTGCTGGGCAGTGTGACCCCCTGTAGTCAGGGCCTTTGTCCCTGTGCCCAGTACTCAGGGCAGGTGTCATGACTTTGTGGAGCCCTTGGTCCCCAGGAGCAGGCCCAAGTCCCTGTAAATGGCCAGGGAGGCTTCTTTAGCCAGGTGACAGGAACGAGCACTCCCTGGCCCTTCTGAGCGTGCAGGTTGAGGAAGTGCTGTGCCACAGGGCGCAGTCCCACATTTGGCGTTGCTTTGGGCTGGTGTGACCGCCTTGGCGCCATTTTTGAGGAGGCTCCCCGGGCCGGGTTCCTGCAGATGGATGTGTTGCTGTGCTGCGCTGAGCCAGGGCCAGGCTCCAGCTGGCCCATAAGTGGGGTGCAGGCCAGAGCCTGTGCTCCATGATGCTTGCTAGTAGTGCTGGGCTGTGGGGGGCAGCCCTGTAAGTGGGATTGTGTGCATTCCCTGTCCTCAGTGGGTGGTTGGAGAGACCCCCTGTAATCAGGTGGTATCCCTGGCCTTGGTCTTTCAGAGGCATGGGGAAAGGAGTTGGGGGGCTGCGCGTATGCTCCCAGTCCTCGGGGCTGCCCCGGTCCCTCAGCCTTAGACCATGAGCTGGACTGCTTGACTGTCATGTCTTGTTCCTGTTGCTGTGGGGGAAGGCCGAGCTCTGTGGCTCCCATGGTGTGGACTGGCCTGTGAGCAGGATGTGGGTCTGGGAGCCTTTGGGCTCCCTGAGCTGGCAGCCTGTGCGGGGTGACTGCCTTGTTAGTGGGGTGTGCCCCGAAACTGGAGAGGTGGAGCTTCCATAGGCTTTAGGGACCAGAGCCACCCTGTAAGTTGGGGCCAGTGCACTGGAATCCTGGGCACTTCACAGTTTAGGGAAATCAAATTTTTTTCACTGTTTTATACATTTTATGGGAAAAGTTGACTACAGTAATTGCAAGTGCCCCTGTCATGGGAATGATTGGCATCTGACTCCAAGGCTTTGGAATGCTGAACACTTGCTTTATTAAAACTATACTATATTACATTACAACTGTATTGAAGACAGATACTATATTATACTATATCATACTTACTACTAACTACTGAAAAACTCGTGACTGTCTGCAGACCGTCAGTCCACACAGCTTGGACCTGACAGGCTAATTAACACAAACAATCTCCACCAGAATCCAATTACCAAATTCCTTCAGGTAAAACAATCTTCCCAACACATTCCACATGGGCGCAAACACAGGAGCAGCAAATGAGATAAGAATTGTTTTGATCATTCTTTTCTCTGCTTCTCCCACAGCTTCTCTCTGTTCAGAGGGCATGTGATTACAACAGGTGCCTCCATATTTATTGGTTACAGATTAGATAATGATTTATTAATTAATAGTCAAACTCATATTTTCTAGTTTTCTCTCTCATCTGTTATGCTAATTAGTCTACATGAGCAGTTCTTTCTTTTGTGTCTGGGGTTCCTTCTGAATAGGTGGTGAATGAGTTGATGATCATTATCTCCCTCTGCTGATACTGCCTTTCCTGATTTTTTTCTCAGTTTTTCTGACTTCAGTCCTGGTGGCTGTCATCCAAAGAACCTGTATTTCTTGGGATTGTCTTCCCTTTTCTTCATAATTAAAGATCAGCCAAGCATCCAATGTTCATTATGCAATTGTTTAGTCATAAGTTTCTAGCTGTAGCAACCCATTTAGAATTATAAATAAATTTAAAAGTTTGATTCTTAGAACTTCAGGTGTTCAGACCTTGAGGGGGTTGATATCACTCATATATGATCAGTAATAAACCTATTTCCCCACATTTGGCCTTTTTTGCTGATACAATTAGTGAATGATCTCTCCCTGTCTGTATCCTGACCCGTGAGCCTTGTATTTTATGTCTGCTGCCCAACTAGACAGAGGCTTTGGTGGACACCTGAGTTCTAGCCAGGGTCAGCCCAGGACATCCTCTGTTAGAAGAATTGTAGTTTGTCATTCAATTGTATTAAAACACTCTGTTACATTGGGTTTTTAGTATTTTTGCTACATGATAATTCCTTTATAAAAATAGAGACTGAGAGAGAGAATTGGATAGCAAACTTCTGACAATTTTTACCATAAAAAATAATGAGAAAATAGTTAATAAGATCTATATTATGAAAGAGGAAGTTAAACTATATAATGAAGTATTAAATTGTAAATAGTTCAACTGTATAAGAAGGTTCTTGCTTTCTTCACAGAGTTCTGTCCCAAAAAATTTCCAGGAACTCTGAAGCTACAGGTAAAGGAAGTTTTAATATTCTGTGGATGCACCTAGCTACTCACATGGCCACGTGTCCAAGAAATGGGCTGCTGCACAACATGCAACAGAAGCAATTTTATACTCATTAGAAGAATGAAAAGAATAACACATTGAATGATTCTACTAATATTTTAAAAGTTTAATGGCAAACATGAATTGAAATCAGTGTTCTATACTTCTCTATGGCACAAACTCCACACTGCAGATTTCTTGTTTATCTGTGTACTAACACCATTTGATGGTAATTTATTTTTTCCTAAATTTGAAAAACCATCTTTGATTGGAAATAAAAAGTATTTTTTCTTCTATCTCCTTAAATTTCATAGTATTGCAATTTCCAACATTATTATGATCTTTTCAGAAGAGTTTATGTTATTTTAACTACAGGTTGCAAACATCTAATTGAATTGTAATGATCAGCACTGATTAGCAGCATAGCAAAATACAGCCTACAACTCATAAAACTGCCTTTTTTCCTACAATCCTTGAAGACTAATTAAATGTCTAAAAGAAGAAAAGATGATATAATGTATGTCAACAAATTCAAGGGTTACCTCTCAAAATATTTTGATTTAGTGGCCCATTATTAGGTTACTTATTTATTCTTTTATATTAAATGATTATTAGAAAAGGCATATTGTGAATTTCGTTAGCTATTTGCACACTGCTATATTCATTTGACATTATCACAGCATTCTGTATTTTTCCTGGTCATTTGTGAAGCTTCTCTGTCTTTTTTCAAAAAAATCAATCATATTTTACCATATAGCTTTATTCAGACCAGTAGAAACATCGTCCTAGATAACAGTCACTTTTACCTCAGTTTTGTTCCAGTATGGAGGTAATGAATTACAGACCACTGATATAAAAATCCTGGCTTTTTGTAAATATGCATGTCTAAAATATAACTTTATGATGTAATTTACATTCAAATGAAATTTTTGCTAACGGAAAAACGCCAGATAAAAAATTGCTTTTCAGGATTATTGGGGATTTTTTCTTCTAATATAGGACTGCATCACCTATAAGAAAAAGCTGTTTAAATGGTGAAGTCAGGAGAGACAGAGAGAATTTTGCAATCATGTGATAGAAAATGCTTTAACGTTTAGAAAGGAACTTAGCAAGTTTCCTTCTCCTTGCTAAAATTACTTTGGAGTGTAATGATTGGTGTCTACTTATCTGCATGTTACATTTATATCAAAGCTCAGCTCACATTTTTAAAAATAAAATGTTTTACTTTTTGTGAATAAAAAGGTTTTACAAACCCTTACCTTTTAAACTCTAGACAGGTAGAACTTTTGATGATATTTTAAACCAACATTCTAATATCCATATGATTTAAATATTATAATTTCTTATGTAATCACACTTCACTTTTTTTTTAAACTGCATGGTTTTATATTTCTAATTTCCTCTTCCTCTCCTTTGCAAGAGAGTATTCTATGATGTAAAATGCCTGAGGATAGAAAATATAATTTAAGAGAATTTAAAACCTACTTCAAACCTACTTCACGTTTTGAGCCAAATGCAAATGATAGATTACAAGGAAACCTGTCTTCCAATTAACCAAGTGTTCAATTAAAAGTGTTCAATTACCAAGATAAATGTGTGTTCTTGTATATCTGTGTATATACACGTATCAGCACATATATATATATATATATATATATTAGTATTTGAAAGCCAGTAATTGACAATTAATAGGGCTGCTTTACAGTTTTGTAATACTAACTGGAGTTCAAAGCTAGAAAATATTTTTGGAGTATCTAAGCCTTGTGAAGAAGCCAAATATTTTTCTGGTACTTTGGTTGCCCTAATGAACTGGAAGTTACTGAGGCTTATTTTAATCATTTGTGACCTGCAACTGCAGTTATTAACCAGAATAAAGTGTTCATAATGCGAGTTTCAAGGGATTGAGGCTGTCTGAAATGGAAAGGAAATTTTGTTACTTAAGACTTTGGCTCAGTGATGTTTAAAATGTATTTATCTCTGCACACAGATATTAAATGGCCCATGAATTAAGTTGGATTTTTATAAGGAAGGTGGAGGAAGATCTCGCTGTGCTAGTCATGCATTTCACACTATCTTGTATTGCCTGAGGAGATAGGTGTCAGTTGCATACACATTCTTGAATAACCAGCTATGAATCGCTTAAATGATCAAATAGAAAAACCTCAACATTTAATGTCTAATGGCTCAAGACTTTTTTAAAGCCAGTAAGTGTTTAAAATACTTTCACAAATGGGCTGTCTCATTATTTAACAGATCCTGAAAACAGCAGGTGGACTGGCAAATGGGAAAGCAGTTTCTATTTGCCAGGATTGTTACAAAACTGAGTTTTCTAAAGGAACTGTCAGGTGTGGTCATGTGACAGCAGTTCTAAAGTATTAAGGAGCCCAACACAGTATGTGTTAAAGAGCAACCTCCTCCAATACTTGCATCTCGATGCTCAGGAAAACAAGTGACCAAAGTTTGATGAAAAGAGGCAGTATAGCAGAGCTGGAAGCAAGATGGGTTTGACACTCATCACTTGACATTGTGCTTGACATTACATATGGAATAATGTGTCCAGTTTTGGGCCTCACAATTGAAGAAAGACAGCTACAAATTGGTGCCATTTCAGTGGAGGGCCCCAAGCTTCTTGGAAGCTGGAGCACTCACCAGAGAGGCTGAGATTCTAGTCTTGTTCAGGACGAAAAGAGGCAGCTACAGGGTTACATAACAGCAGTCTGCTAGTACATGGGTGGATGTTTTTAAGAAGAGAGGACCAGAAACCACAAGCCTACTAAAGCAGGAAAACAAGACACTGGTCATAAATTACAACAACAAAGGTACTAATGGATATTAAAAAAAAGAAAGTGCTATCATTGAAATAAATGGGCAGGAGATCTTTCTCCTTTTTAATGCCTTTATTAAAGAGATTCAGCTCAGGCAGGGAGAAATCAACGGGTTGCGCCCACGCCGCCGCAGCTCCCAGGAGTGGCACGAAGGAGGAGGATGATGCAGCTTTGTCCGCTGGTCTGCAGGCAGAGCTGGGGACTGCGTCCTCATGAGAGATTAGCAGATTCCTACTTTTCGGTCCAACACTTCGGGTACTCTCCCTAGTGAACATCCTTTTAGGTTAGGGTGAGAAGCAAAAAGGATCCAAGCAGGCACTGGACTACGTGACCATCCTTAGACATCACCTAGGTCCCCTAATTCTATGTTGGCTCGTTGTTTGGGGGTGTTCCTGGAAAACTGGAAGATTTGATGCAATGCATTTCTCATCTGCATACGAGGTCTGGGGCCACTCCCATTCTCCTGGTGCTGCAGCGTCCAGGCGTTGCTCCGGGCAAGCATCAGGGGAACAATGGCTAAATCACCAACCATTAACGGGCAATTGAAGAACTCTTAACGATGATGCTAACTTAACAGCAACAGGTCCAACCGGTTTTAACTCTGCAACCTTAAACAAAAATAGATAACTTTTTATTCATAACATCATGATAATTAAACATTGTGACAGAGTGCCCTGGGAGGTTGTTCTTGGAGTTTACAAAAACTGATTAGACAAAGTCCTACACAGTCTGGTCTGAATTCAAGGTTGGTTCTGCTTTGATCAGGTGGATGTACTGGAGTACACCCATGTTGCCTTCCAAAATAATGACTCTGATTTCATAATTGAAGATCTGTTTACACATAACCTAAAGGTAACCCAAGA
Source organism: Pyrgilauda ruficollis (assembly GCF_017590135.1). Classification (NCBI taxonomy): domain Eukaryota; kingdom Metazoa; phylum Chordata; class Aves; order Passeriformes; family Passeridae; genus Pyrgilauda; species Pyrgilauda ruficollis. Next base: position 1,251,931 of record NW_024524044.1, on the reverse strand, counting down.
AACGTTAGACAGATTTCAAATGTCATTTATAAAATCAGCAGATTAAGTTCCCTGTAAATCATCACCTGTAAATCCATATCCATGCTTCTGCTATATACATTCTGCACTGCTTTTTTCTGTGTTATCTTGGTTTGTGTTTTGAAAAAAGGAATCAAGATTTTCTAATGCTAACAGGCATGCACTCCAAATAGATGTGTTCATTAAACTGAGAGCACTTGGCCACCTATAGCATCAATTTAGGAGCAGGAAATATCATTTTAATACTGTTCATTTTTTTATACATTATAGTCCATATGGTGTCATACCTCAGTTTTCCCGAATTAAGAAGGAAGAGGAGTTGAGTTTGTCTTTGCTCACTTCCTGAAATTTTCTTTCTTGAGGGAAAAAGGAAAAAAAAAATAGGGCATGAAAAGAGCCACTTATTTTTCTTCTGCCCCTACAGAATATGAGGATCTCATTCCTTTATTTGTGCAGAGATGTGAGGGTGGAGAGAGAACTGAGAAATTATCTTGACTGGGATAGTGATTTTGAGGACAGTGGGAATTAGACAGTATTTTGAACAGACATAATGCTTCAATATCTAATTACAGCAAAGTTTCAGCTACAGTAGAGTACAAATGGGAGTTTTTATTATGTTGTTTGTTTGGTTTTTGTGGGATGTTGTTTTGTGTTTGGTTTGTTGTTTTGGATTTTTTTTCAGTTTAGTTCTGTTCATTTGTTGGTTGCTTGTGCATTTAAAGCTCCTGGTTCTATTTTTGATTTAATTTCAAGTTCATAGAAAATTAACACGCTGGGTGTATAGTCTGCATCCAAACATTTTAATTTGGGCTAGAATTTAACTTTCTTGAATGTAAAGTGTTATAAGTAATAATCAATAAAGCCAAATTAATAATTAAAAAAATTATATTTTATTTTGCGACCGAGATACAGTCTCCAATAGCTCCGAACCTGGGATTGATGCGGAGTGAACACTGATCTGACCTCTATCACACCAGATCCCCTCTGTTCACAAAGGCTGTCCGATCTGGGCAGTTTTTATACAATTTATTCAGCCTGGAGCAGAGTCTCTCCTTTTCTTTTCATAGTTTCACATATTCATGTTGTTTTTCTCTGCGTTTGGCTGGACAAAGCAGTTCCTGGCAAACAATGAATGCTGATGTTGAGTTTTGGGACCCTGGCATTGAGATGCTTTTTCCCGATGACCCTGGCTATCTCGATCATAGATACTTATCGAGTATTCATCGCTTGGGTGTTTCCTGGACTGTTCCCGGGTAAGAGCCCATCTCCGCTGGAGCTACATCCTTTGGATTGTAAATTAGATCTCTCTCCGCTGCCATCTGTGGTTTCACAATGGCGTGAGGCAATCTCCCAGCTCTGGTGTCTGGGCTTACAATCCTTTACGAATATTTCTTGCAAACATCATAACTTATATCTCATACATTTCTCATATATTTCACATAAGCATGAATTATTCTAAATTACATACTACATAAAGACAAAAGTAATTTCACTTAAGAACTGTCACACTTCAGACTTGTTCAGACAACAATGGCAGTGAAAAGCACAAGCGAAAATGGACTTTGAGAGTTTGTAATTACTAACAACTTAATGACGAGGTTTGTCACTGGAAAGCTTGACCAGGAGCTAAACTATCTTGCATTTCAGTGTCAAGTGTCAGTGGCTCAGACTAGTTATGCAATGAAGTTGAGTGTAGACAACTAAAGTTAACAAAAAAGTCATTAACAGAGGCTGAACTATTTAGGCTGAATCTTTATGAATGAGTGCCAGTTTAAACAGAGAAGAGTTCTGTCTTTCCCCTTCTTAACTGTTTTAGCTATTTCTGAGATAAAAATTTAAATTGTTTGGACACAGAACAAACAATTTGAGAAGTTTGGGACTTCTTCCCAAAATAAAGAACAACACCCCACAGTCAAAGAATCATAAAATTTCTTGTGTTAAACAAATTCTTAAAACTCAATCTTTAAGTTTTTAGCCCAAATATCTCTCAGCAATTTCCCATCACAAATGCTCAGTCATTAAAATAAAGAAGACTAACTAATGCAAGACGAAAACTAACCAGTTTATAAAATACAGTGTAGGGGACAATGCTTTATGAGAAATACAATTATAGGAACTTTGTCATGTTTCAAAGAATTACTTATAACTATGTGGTCACATGCTGCTGACGTGTTAACCAAAACGATTAACTTCTCAAATGTAAGGAACTTATCTTTAAGTAGCATGATAGGTCAAACCAAACTCGATGAATAATAAGGTGAATTCCAGCACTGACAAAAGATCAGCAAATATCAGTGCTGTTATCCTGTGTGGTAAATGGTCAGAATTGTACAGTGTTGCTTCAAGATGGTGAAAAATTGATGAGACTGGTTGAGAAAAACATGAGGTGTGCCTCTTCCTTATCTTGCACCTGGCTGGATTAGAGCCTAACAACTGACTGTGGTCTGGAGTGAAGTGGAAGTCTGGCAGCCTGGTGCTGTTTCAGTGAGGCACAGAATAGCACCTGGCCTCTGCACCAGCTAATAGCCACATTTACTTCACTGAGAAAAACAAGCCTTGTTATGAATCTGCTTCATTAAGGAGATAAGGATGAACTCAAAGAACCTCTGATGAAGGCCTAACAGCCTTTATTGCCACCTCAGTAGTGGAAGGCCAAAGTGTTGATTCTACATTTTCTGTCAACTATAAATTCTGACCCAAAGTAACCAATATTCTCAATAAGCTTCTTTAACATGTTCACTTGCACATGCTTCAGGATGCAAATGAAGGAGAACATGGACGTGTAATGCATGTATGGCCAAAGTCACCGAACTCCGCTTATAGCATCTAATTGTTCCAATGCCTCGGGAGAGGCCAAAATTTATAGTATGAAAGAGGAGTTTCAGGGTGGAAAAAGGTGGGTGGGAAAAAACCCTTCTGGAGAGGGAAAACATCTCTGCCTGCTCAGTATGTGTCAACAGGCTGTGTCTTTCCTGAGGGAACATCTGTTGGTGAGCTTTGTGCCTGCAAGCACCTTGGAGCACACACCAGAATTCATTTATATGCCTATGGAGCTATTAGAATATCTCTTGCTATACTTTCTGTTGTAACACACATTACCACTCTGTACATAGTGTATTTATCCCCAGCAATCCTGAACCTGCTTTCCTGTTGTTTCAATAAGCTCTACTAGTCATGAATGTAGATCATGCAAAGTCCATGTTGAACGTGATCATACATACAGTACAGGACTGGTAAACTGCACTGTTTGTGCCTCTATGCTCATGCAAGTTTTTCTTTTGAACTCAACCAGATTTACAGCGCTTAAATTGGCTATAACCAGAAATTAAGCTCAGCACCACTCAGTTCCTTTGATCTCTGAGGATCAGCTGGAATGCAAGGGGGTTTATTTTCTGCTAAATTCTTATACCCATAATGAAACACCCTGAAACTTTTAATCTTCCTTATCAGAAGCTGTTGAACACATTATTTGAAAGAATTTACCAGTGTCCTTAAAAATGACGAAAGCTTTTCCAACCTTTCAAATTTCATACATCTTTTATACATGACAGTCTGAGAAATGATAACTGTTCTCATTTCATTCAGACACCAAATGTGTGTGTCATACTTTAGAAAGTTTTACCTAATCTAACCTAAGTTCTTATGTGACTACTCCTTGTTGAGTTTTAGTTTATTATCTGTTATTGCTCATGATATTCCAATGACCACATTGTGTAATATGCGTATTCCCCAGTTTCTGTGTTTAACTTGAGCTTTTTTTGAGTGTACTGGTATGAAATAATGCATTCTCTGTTCATTTTTCATGAAGTAAACCAACCCTTATTCTTGTGATTTCTTTTTTAAAATGTTTCTATGCTTTCAAACATATGCACACTGTGTCTTTAAAACTTAAATTTTATGTTTGTATTTATTTCATGTCCCTTTTTTTTAACATTTTGCTGTTGTGTGAAAAAAAAATTCCAGGAAGTCTCATTCTTTTCAAATTAATCACCAAGTACTCTTTTCTGTCACAGAGCAGTGCAAACCAAAATAAACAGCAGGAGCACACAACTCTTTTTTTTTATACTTCTGTGATGTTAGCAGTTGCTCTTTGAAGTGTTTTTCCTTGTTTGTAAAATCTGTGACACTAATAAAGCATTGCGCTACATATGACTGTACTGTGAGCTATGAATCTCACTGAAAGAGAGGAATAAAAGCCACAGGAGTACATTTAAACAAGAACATATCTGAATATTTCTAGAAATTACTTTAAGTGCATTTGAGATAAAAACATGGTGACTCAGTTTATTCTTTAAAATAAAGGCAGACTCCCAATCATGTTCTGCTGTAAATTGTTGCCCAGAACTGATGAAGCCAGACATGATGCTTCTTCTTTGTCTTTTCTCACATTCAGGATGAAGAGAGAAAAAAAAAAAAAGGTAGTAATGTTAGGTATTAAATGCTTATCTTTGTGGTGATTTAATGGGAGGGGGAGCTTTCAGAAGAGATAGAAGAGATATGTGTTTGTGGGTTGGCAAATACCCAAAGTGTCACTAGGAGACACTAAGCAATAGTGTACCATTGCTCTGGAATTTCTTTAATAGTCTGACTCCAGAGTAATTTTGCTCCCTCTGTTACCCTTACAAAGTCTAGCTATATACCAGTATCTACTCTAAAATAAATATGGTATTTTCTTTCCAGTTAGTTCAAAGATATTCTTTCCTTAATAACATAAATTTGTAACTATATTTTGAGTTTCCAACATACAGTCTAAAGACCAATTTTGCTAGCCAGGTTTGACGCTCTGTCAAGTCTTGTTTCTAAGCATAAATAGAGGGTGTTTTTATACTAGTTCCCTCCAGGTTCTCTAGTTTTAATTCAGCCTATTATAAAGGGTATTTTTAATTATGTGCTATTATACTTGTCTCATAATATCCATATATATACCAGCATACCTAAACAGTAATAAAGCTGAAACTCTAGTATAGACAATGTGTTAAAATTAGTTAGCTTATAAATAGTATTTGTTTAAAAATGTTGTTTAACCATTGCTCAGAGGATTGCATTTCCATAATGTGTCAGAGGCAATATTACGTGAACACTGTACTCATATCCCATACAGACAGAATAATCTCCCAGTGACAACACCTGCTTTGATGTCCCATTGATGGTATTGTCCCATTTTGATCAGGAAACATTATATAAAATCAGACCAAAGAAACAGAAGACTACCCACAAGCAACAAAATAAATACCATATGTTATTAGCCAATTGATGTATAAAATGTGTGCAGATGTGTTTCTGTAGTGTTGTGTTCATGTCACCAAGTTCTGCTGGAGAGGTGGGCTCTTTTTAGCTGCAAGTTCATTTTTCCTCCAGGAGTGACTGTCAGATCCAGCTCTGAGAAACTGCACGTACCAGGAAATTCTAAAAAAATGGATTTTTTTTTCTTGCAAAAGTTTCATACAACATACAGATTTTATGACATTTCGAATAAAAGCTTATACTCTCTTTAAAAGTTGAAAATATTTTTGCAGTGGAAAATATGTCCAAAGTAATAAAAATTTTAATTCATTCAAGAACTGCATTTTTCATTACTATGCAAATAATTGTAAAATTAAGACATCTTTTAATGAATTTTTGTAAATTTTTCTGTTAATATTTAAATGGTAGTTTAGCGGTTTTTGCAGCTGCTGCTCTGAAGTGCGTAATAAGTCTCATACGAGACAGAAATGTCTTGATGGTAACTGGGAGACTCAACATTTTTTTATCTGATTTGTGTTTCTTTATTCATGGGGTGATTCCAGCATGTACAGTGTCTAATTCACTGGTGTTTCTTACTTGCATGTCAGTTTTCAACAGAGCTGACTTCAAATTTTCACTTTTGCAAACCACATACATAGTGAAACCTCAGTTCACTGCCAAGACAATGCCAGTATTTTTTCAGGGACTGTTGCTCTAAAAAGGTGTATTGATTTCAGAGGTATTTAAGAGGCATAGAACATTTATCCTTGATCAAACCAGTAGCTTAAATTTAATTACTGTCTTCCTGCTGAAAATGTGTAACTTAAAAGTTAAATACCCAATTCAGCTCTTTTCTTTTTTTGTTAAATGTGCTCAATACTGTTGGACCCATCTTCTGCATGTTTGATCTATAAACAGATGAATATAAAATTGACTTAATAAATCACTAGTGACAGGTTCAAGAGAACCCTGCAGTTCTTATTAACTGAATGCTAAATTAATATGGTTAAACATATAAAAGGAATTTGTTAATGAGGTTGTATTATTGCTCTGAACTGCTTGTAACCTTTGCCATTCTTTTGTAAATTTTAACAAAAATGTAGTACTGGCTGTGTCACTTTAAAATCAAAACAATCAATCTGTAGTCAGTTTACCTTTTTTTGCTGGTGTTTACCTGGTTTGTACATGCTTCTTCTTTTCTTAACTCAAGTGAAGCCAAACTTCAAAATTTCTGTGTTTCTTTTGAGACACAGCAGCTTCTGCTGCTGCAAACGGGCAGAATGGGATTTAGCCTCAGTTTTAATTACCTAAAGCTGGCATAACCTACAGGGTAAAATGCCCAAGTTCCCATTTCACTAAATGGAGATGTAGACTCAACTCAGTCACACAAGTCCAGCCCCAATCTTTCCATAAAGATGCAGATCTTTTGTTTGTCCTGTCTTTTTTCCTCTAGTTCTCTGCAAATGTCTCAGATATCATGAGGGCATTTCACAAACCTTTAGATGATAGCATTTAGGCAAGCATCTCAACCTAATACAAAGAGAGTTTGAGCACTGGGCAACTGTGCAATCATCCTCACATAAACACCTCGATTTTATGTCATTCATATGAACTGATTCTCCCTTCTTGAGGTCAAAGCTGTTTTGCCTTGGGTATCTGTTCTTAAAGTCCAGAATGTGTTTTATCATGAGGTCTATCAACAGAGAAAAACTTATAAAAATTATACAAGATATTCTTGGGCCAAAATTTCTGTTCAAAAGAAATTGAAAGGTAAAGATCATCCTGCCCAAAGGTGAATTCCTTATCAAGATTTGTAGGTTTTTTCATATTTAAAATGCTGGAAAAAAGAATCTGCATTTTTTTCAGCTATCATTTAAGTCCTAATTGATCCTATTTTTCTTCTCCTGTTTTGAGTATGGGCAAGTAGGATAGCAGAGAACAAGTAATTCCTTGATTAGAAAAATTACCCTACAAACAACACTTTCATCAAACAGGGACCTGCACTTCCACCTCTACAGAGTGTTCCAATGATAGGGCATCAAGTGGAAAAGTAAAATTTATTGTGATTAATGTCCATGAAATTTTCTTAAAGTCAGAGATATTCTCACTGAACTTTCTTATCAATGCATTAATTTTCTTTTCAAACTTCATTCCTTCTTCTTCTTAACACACCATTCTCCTGGGTAGTTCTAAGGAGGGTTCTTTGGCTAATGTTGAAAAGTGTTTCAGCATTGGATGGAATTTCTGCAAATTGAATTTACATTCTTTTGTATTATCTGCCTCATATTTTCCTTTTTCTGACTAGAACTTTGCTTTAAACAAGTCTCATACAAACATTTTTTTACTGATATTAAGTCACAACCAGCTATTTAACAAGTTATTGCAATTATAGGATTAAACCATGTTTCACATATCCAGAAAGATGCCTCTTTTTCTAAACACTGAAAGTTGACATAAAAGCTTTTCATATGTAACCTCCCTGTATTACAGGGGGAAAATAGGCTTTGAAAACTGAACAAGAAGTTTTTCAATAGAGGCAGTAATGAAGCATGTCTTTCTCTGACCACCCATTTAATATCTGAATTGTGATGTTACATTGTCCTCTGTCAAGTTTCTTATATTCTTCTATTACAACACTTGAAACTATCTTCTGTATTCCTTTCCGGGAATCTGCCAGGTTTGTATGCAGTAATTTGGCCAGTTAATAAGAAGTGCTGATTGCCTGTCTAGCCTCTACTCTTGGCCTCTGTGTAAACTCCACAAAACACTTCACCTCACAGCAGCTGATAAGTCAAACCAATCACTGTGACCCTGTACAGGCTCTGTGGAAATTCAGTATTTTACACATGTGCTTCTCTGACCAATCTTGTAAATGTTCAGTAGCTTTCCAAATTTTGAGGGGGAGAAAAGGAGTGGAGCAAATGTATAAGTATGTATTTTTATATTCTGATACATAATAATTATGGGTGCATTTATTTTCTTTTAATTGAAGACCTAATCTTACAAAGTCAAATTTCAAAAAAACCCAAAAAAGTGTAGCAAAACATTTCAAAATCTTACTCTATATTGAACCAGCTCATAGCTCTGAGGAAATTTATTTTCCTTCCTTCACTTTTCTAGAGGGTCCATTTAGCTGCTCAGTGTTCAGTTTTAGTTATGAATATACTCTTTCAGATTGCATAAAAATGTGTAAGCATCCCAATCAAATATGCATAGAGTCTAGCATTCTTTTACTATGACTTAATTTTTTTGATCTATATAAAACCGATGTAAAATGCCAGAAATTAGAATCTTAGTATAGGAGACTAAATTTGCTCTTATTTTTACTCAATTAGATGTCTTCTTGACTCATCTGTGGGGAAAAGAGGTATTCACATGTCTTGCAACATGCATGTATTTGTCTTTCAACAATTTGCATCAACCTGTTGAATATTTGAGAGCAGCAGAAGAACACATTAATATAGATTGAAACATCTTAGCTTTACATAGTACAACCTTCTTCTGAATAATTTGTTGAGTTAGGAAGCAGGGACAATGCCATGAGACTCATGTGACTCGACATTCCATACATGGAACATTAACAGTAAATGATTGAAGCAAACAGCTGGCAAGCACTCATATGCTGAAAGGCAGAAATGTTCAATTGGGGTAGACTTTTGCAGTTACAGTATTGCAAGCAAGCAATATGACAGAAAGCAACATTATGTCAATGGATGCAACACTAATTAACTATCTTTTGGAAGAATTGCCAAACCAAAATGGTCATACTTTCAGCATTCATCAGGTGAGGTGTCTGCTCTTGCACAGAAAACTCAACTTTAATTTCTAGCTAGCTGTTGGTATTGGGTATAATTTGAATCAATAAAAATTAACAGCAAGATTGTTTAGATAATCCTCTGTTCCTGGAAAAGGTGAATCATTTTCACCAGCAATAATTAGTTTCACTAGCAATGTATCTGCAAATTTACTTTTCTCACTAGTATTGGTTGCAGACATTTAACAGTTATTTGGGTTTCACATAATGAAATAGGGTAAGTAATTATTTAATAATTATTCAACCTACTGGAGATGACACTGCTGAAATATTCAGTCAGCACAGTGTTAAAATGGGGGACAATTTTATTGTAAGGTCCAAATCTGCCATTTTTCTATGTGACTAAAGGACCCATAGATTGAAGACATAATAGTAATAAAGACTTTGATAAACGTGGTTTGGGGAAAGTGAAAATTATTCCGTTTAAGGGAAGTTTGTTTGCTCAGAGAATGTGTCAACTATTATGAACAAAGAGAAAGGTGGCAATTATCTATCTTAGAATTTTATAAAGTTTTGTATTACTCTCACATTTCAGAAATTAAATTAGCAGCAGAGTCACTAGAAGTCTTTAGAGAGTTTCTAATGCTCTTGGTTTGAGAAAGGAGCGGGAAAGCCAATAACTTTTCCTAGATTACTGTCATCTCATCTCTAAAAAAATGAAAATGTTCTGTTCCTATTCTTTCTCCTACCATCCCTTTTACTGTGTCCTAAACTAAACAAATAACAAATTAAAACTTTCGCAAATTTCAACAGAACTGAATGGAGGAACAGAAAAGAGCAGGTGTGACTGATAGAATGGTCAAAGGATGATTTCATACCACCTTCTGCACAACAATCCATACAGAGGGTAAATTTTTCAGCAACAGGCAAACCTCCTATCTTCTGAGATAGAAGTCTGTGCCAGCCAATCACAAGCCACAGCACTACTGGAAATCAAGCCAGTTTCTGAAGCGCTGCGTTTTCTGGCTTATGCCTCTTATAAAACAAACTCTCTTCCCTTTCCTGAATTAGTAATTAGGCGTCTGAAATTTGAAACCCAGAAAGGGAAAAACTGAGCCTCTTCTCTTTTCAGTTTTTCTAGAAGCTGCATGTATTTAAGTGCAGCATTTAGACTGTCCTTCAAAAAGTCCATATGCTGGTGTGTCTATGACATGTATTCTTACATAAATTATTCTTAGTGCTTTAAAATTAATTTCCCAAGCTTGAATTCATCCAAGTTCATCTTTCAAGTGTTGGAGATTCTTATGTCTTTGTCTGCACTTCTGAGCACTCCCACTATCAGACCTCTTTTACTTGAATGAGGATCTGCACTCTGATTAAATCATCTTTAACCTTCTCTGCAGATGTGCTAAATTGATTGAATTATTTAAGCCTCAGATAGTAAGACTCTTCTGATTCCCAGAGCCCTTTTATGTCCATTCTTTGAACTATCTTCAGTATTTTCATATTTGTCTGGATGTAGACACTGGCAGCAGACACATCCTAGCAGAAGTCTATTTCTTGCATACTAAGTCAAAATTATTTCCTTTCTCTAAATTGACAGTCCTCTCACATGGACAATGTTAGGCCTTTTGCTCCAGTATGAGATTAAAATGTCACATTAAGGAGGTTCTCTGATGATTTCAAGTAGCTTTCTGAAAAATTACTTTCTGAGGTAGTGTCCTTTTCTGTAGGTATAGATTTTATAGATGTTATATAATATTAATGTTATAATTATTATATAATGTCTATTATATATATATTATATTATTTATAGATATTACTTGTTTCCTTTGCTACAACCCATAATGAAGTGTGTTAAAATACATTTTGGGAGGTTGCGACCATTTGGTGTCAGAGTGACTCAGGTACCTGATCACTTGTCCTCATTAGTTGCAATTCCACACCTATGTCTAGCATACAGTTCAAAACAGTGTCTAATATAGACACTTCATAAAAATTTCTATGTGTGGAATCCCAGTCAAAATAGCTCCATTTATTGATCCTTATACACTTAGAAATACTAGGTTTAAATACCCTTTAAGGTGGTTTTAAGCTATTTATTATGTGCTATCTTTATTTTCTACAAGTTTTTAATCAAGATATGATATGATTCAATGCCAAAGACCACTTTATTATGGCAGAAAATTCTTCGAGTGAGCTGCATTCCTTAAAATAAATACATAACTGACATGGACATTGCTGTGAAACTGAATCCAATTTGTTGCATGTCTGATCTACTTTCAGTTACCAGTATGAATGCATACTTTGCATAATTATTCTCTGATCTCTTTGTTGATAAAAGGAAAATGTAATCCAGTTTAATTTAACAGGGAAAAAGGTTACTAGTTTTATTGGAATTTCCCTGATAACTTGTAAATTTATTTGTCCAGTTAGTCAAACTTGAAGTTGTAGTGGATTTAGTGCAGTGCCATTATCATACAGGCTTGGGAAGAAAAGACCAATAGCAGCATATCTCTTATAAGGGAAAGCAGGCTAGAGGAACAGGCAAGGCAGCTTGGCAGCTCAGGAAGTATATAAATTAGCCCCATAGTAACTTGAGCTCTGAGGAACTGCAAGCATAAATGCCTCCTGGAGTTTTAGGTGACAAACTGTTTGTGACTAGATGCTAAAAAATAGCCCACATCATGTCAAAACAAGATCAGCCTACTCTTCATAAATTAATCTTACACACACAAACATGCAAATATCCAAACACCCACAACCTGCTGGAGAGTTTCTGAACAAAACAATGCACATAAGCACCTGTAGATACTGTGGTCATCCCAGGTTTTCTCATGGGCTGAGCCTTGTTTAGTGTCTGAGCTAGAGGCATAGGGATCAAATATCTAGGTTCCAGTTACTTGTTCTCTGTCGATTCAGGAAGTGACTTTCAAGTATTATATAGAAGATAATGAACAGGCAGAAGGATTTAATTCACTTGAGTAATCCTATTTCCTAACATTCATTATCAGTAACTTCACAGCTGCTGTATGGCTTACTTATTAAAATAAAAATTAGGAGGAGAAAACTGTTGATGTCAGATTTATTCTGAGTGGCAAGACTTACCACCTGACATATCTAGGTAATTAGAGGGGGCCTTTAACAGAAGGTTGGAACTCAAATATTATACAGAGTTTATTACTTGTCATGCTGAAATGAGTCTTGGCCAGTGCAAGGAATTTTCTCAGTAGTATTCTGCACCAATATTATGCAGAGATGTTTGAATAGTTTCTCTCTTTGGAGTCCTCTTTTTTCCTCCAGATAATTATCTTCCTTTAGTCTGTCTGTCCCTGAAATGCCAGTTCAGTGATTGATCCTTCACTAAGAATAAACACATAAATGATTGCACAGAATCCCACTTTTTTCAGGGGAAGGATGTAGGTGAGCACAAGTTTCTGAATAGGGATTATATCAAGCATATACTTATATATTTTACTGATTTGGAAGTAGCATCATCTGTTATGTATTTTTTTTCTTTTGTTATTCTGTTGTTCCTTTTTCTGAGAAAAAATGGCTTTTTAAAAAATATATACACTCTGTAGACCTATCTAGTTGTTCTTCTGGAAAGAAGAAAAAAGAAATCTGAATTGATTCAGCGTAAGATTCTTCGCTGTGTATTACTCACTCTTCTGAGAGTGATGTCCTGAAGAATACAGGTCTTCAAGGTCCTTCAATCTTCTACAGACATAGTAATGAAATATGGGTGGTATGAACAAAGTACTTGCAGGAAGAACAATCTCCAGTAATTCTAGAGGTAATATCTTGTCCAAACACAGTCCTATGCATGGCTTTGTGGAGAGGCTATTTAACCTCAAGCGTTTGTCACTGGCCTTTGCATTAGCACAAAAATCAAGACATTAAAGTGGGTACAGAAAAGCCTCCTTCATTCTCCACCCCCTACCCCACCCAGCGCCACCATGTTTACATTTCAATCTTATCTGACAGGCAGGTGCCATTCTATCTGTTTATATTAAACTATGTCACTTACTGATTTTACAAAATAAAGTGTATAGGTGACAAGAAGAACATCTTTGTTATTTAGATAATCAAAAAACCGCATGATAATGCTGTCACGCTGATTTCCTTCTTCCAGGACAGCAGAACATTTGTCACCAGCAGGACTGAGACAGGTTTTTATAAAAAAATACATAACTTACAATTTAATCTTCTTTCTTCAGTAAGCATCTAATTCCTACTGCAAAAGAGAAGAAAATTATAAACCAGCAAAATACTTTGTTGTTTTCCTTGAGGGAACAATATAATAGAGTGGACTGGGTATGGTAACAGAATTTTCCCCAATATATAACTCCAGCATGTCCCCTGGGGTTCTATAAAAACATTCTAAAGAATGTTTCAGTAAACAAAATAAGAGAGTGATAATGAAAACTGAATTAGCAATCATTTGGACAGCCAGCTGTTTTGGGTTAATGTGCATGCCAGTTTTTGGAGATATTCCTTCTGGTTTATTTGAACATACTTGGTTTGCCATCGTGTCAGATGTTTGCAGTCTAGCATGCAACAAAAACCAGCAGAATGCTGTGAGTGTTTTTGGGCTGCAGATCAGTATCCTCACAGCTGACCCACAGCATGCAATATCTGATAATGACTGATTTGTCTTAAAAGTGTTCATTGAAAGGAAGGGATTTATCTCTTATTAGCCTCTTCATTGACACAGCTGTTTGGCAAAAGGAAATTTAGTGTTTTGGATTAGCAAGGTTTAGGGTAGTGAACTGTAGGGAGTAATGCTTTTTTGGTATTAATCTTCTGGTTGGGTTAACTTGGGCTTGTTTTCAAATAGCATTAATAAAAGTTACATGGAAATATTTCTTAACATGACATTTTTTCTGATCCAAACAGAAATGTGTACCATCTGTCACAGCAGAGAAAAAAACCTGATGTTGAAGAGGCATTGTGGTTTTTTAACTGTAGATGTTCAGGACTTTTACAGGTTCATTTAGTACTTTCCATCTGGGAAAGTGCTTTTAACTCAAAGACAGAAACAGTGATATAGTGCCTTACATGAAGTAAGGGATACAAAAATAAAAAATTGAGTAATAGGCCAAAGAGGAACAGCATTTCATTAGTAATTTCCCTTTCCACTCCACACAGTATGTCAGAAACTACACATGATCTCACAAAATAGACACGCAAAAATAAATATGTTAACAAACGCATCTTTTATACATTTAGACTCATGAACATTAAGGATCAGGTTGGTTGCAAAATAGTAAAGCTGGATAGGCTCAAGTTCAGCAGTATCATTTATTGTTAGTGGCAGAAGAGTTGGGTTTTCAAGTATAATGCAAGTATATTCCAGACCTGAACTACATAACGGCCAATGAAGAATATGAACTTAAAAGAACTGTGGTGAAACTTGTGTTCTGTGTTGTCCTGGTTAAGATGTCCACCTCCTAGAGTTGCCAAACACTGTATGTATATTCATGTTCTCTCTATGAAGATGGAAATTGGATTCTTTTTGTACTTAGTGATATTCATTAAAAGAGCTCCTTCTTACTTCATGATGAGCTGTGGTTCAGAGATAATGTTTACTCCTGCAAAAGAAACAGAGCATTTTTCTATAGCAACAGAGACAGTGCACAAAATGGTCCACTATGCACCAACACAGGAGAGCATAGTATAGACTGCAATATGAGGAGTATCTCTGCATCTTAATTAATTAATGCATCAAAAGAGATGATGGATGGGAAATATCATCAATTCCACATCTCTAATGTCTTTCCAGTATAATTTTTTTTAATTTAAGTGTGGCATATACAGCCTACAGCATTAAACTTATACATTAGAGCAGAGATTTAACAATTGCAGAGGAGCATAAAAGGTGAGCAAAAAGATGCTGAGAACATGCCCATAATTAAGAATGATAGACTGACTTCAGGAAAAAGCAACATCCAACAAAAAATACCCCAAATAATTAGAGAGTTATTTTCTGTGAGAAAGGGAAACTTGGAAATAATTCTTGTCAGTAGCATTTAAATTTATATTAAATTAAGCTTTAATATTTACTGTAAAATTTCAAGTACAACAACAAAATCCACAATGCAATATTAACTTCTGTAAGTAGTTGCACTATTTTCCAGAAGAAAAGGAATTATTCCTTTTACAATTTTGACTGAAACAGTGAAGCTATTTGTGGGCTTGTCATTAATAGAGTAATGAAATGTATAAAATTTACTCCCCTGCATTACCAAATACTGGTACATGTGCCAGCAAACAGACTACACATACGTACTGATCCAGCGATCCATGTTGAGCAATGAGCATATTCTCCTGGGTCATTGGAGAGAAATCACTGCAGTACTGCCTTTCTGGGCCATGGCCATGAAATAGGGTGTATTGACATGTGATGTTTCAAGGGAAAAGTTTGCCCTTCCTGTTAATCCATACCCACCTGTTAGCTCACTCACTATCCACAGCAAATGGAAGACAAAGCTGGCAAAGCCACTTTGGAACCTTGTTTCTGACAAGGAGCACATCTTTCAGCAGGCTCTTTATTGGCCACTTTGAAATTCTTAGGACCATCCCTAGCATTGCTTTGAATCAGACCAAATTACATGTTTTCTGAGTAGTAGCAGGGAATTACCACTGATGAGGCTATTTTGCACATTTTCTCTGCTGTAATTTGTGAAATGTTAATGATATAAACACAGGCCATGTGCTGCTACTTGCTCCAGTGTCAGACTGTCAAAGGCTTCAGGGCTGTTTGGGATACTAATGTATCTCAAACCAAGGTGCATATGGCCTGATATCAAGTAAGAATTTAGTTATTTCTACTTGAGTCTGATGCTGCTTTACTGATGCTGTTTTATGTGGCTTCAAGTGAAGTGAGTAGGGACTGACAAGCAAGCAGAGATTTGTCTAACCTGAGACAAGAACGTCTTTAGGCAAGAAAATGAAATAGAGAAGAAGAATTCTTCATAACCCCATTTATTGGGCATCATGGAGGCCCAAAACAGGTGAATTCCCAAACTGTCAGACAGACACTGGTATTTTACTGCCCAGTGGCTAGTCTCATTACACTCTATTTCTGTAGGGGATTATTTCATTCTGCATGGTTCCCTGGAACACACACTCTCACTCACATGCTCTTGCAGAGTGAGAATGGTAGCCATTTCACTGAAAGGGGAAGCTTCTGGGGCCCTTGCCACCTGCCACTCAATCCCAAATCTAGCCTCTTTTTTCAACTGTCATAATTAACCAGCCAGGGACATTTTAGTGCCTTTTCATCACAAAGGCGTTTATATCTACCTTGTATAACTGAGTAATTCTATAATGAGAAACAAATAAATAAAACAATTCTGCGATATGTTATACTGCTATCCAAGGGATTTGGTTCAGAACAGATTTCACAGTACAGTAATGCTCATGTGGATTTTAAATCTGAGTGTTTTGGAGACTACGGGATGCTGCATCTTACTGTAGACTAAGGATGTTAGCATCATATAATCAAAAATACTCTGGCCACAAATCTTATAATTTTAAGGTGTTTTACCTAAGTATTTCAGAGAAACAAGCAACAGAAATTAGTATTTTAGGATCCCAGAGTTAGGGCAAGGGGGCCCCTTGCAGAGGGGTGAGCTGGGAGTTTGGAAGGAGATGGGTGTGGGTCTCCAGGGGAGGCTGATTAGGATCACTGGGGCCTCTTGCTCTTAGGGTTCGAACATTTCATACCGTAATGTATATAGGGAATTTCTGTCACATATATAAATCTAAAGAGGAGACTCTCACCTCTGGTATACTGGAGCAAGGCTCAATTGTATATAGCAACACTTATGGACAAACTTTCAGTGCTTTTGACATCTAAGGAAAACTTGAAGTAAATTGAAAATAGGTCTCACAAAGCAATTAATTCACCTCCAGGGTTTAAGAACAAATTTCTGTATTTTCTTATGTAACAGAACACACCAGTTGTGGTACACACTACTAAATCTCTACTTCTGATACATGTATTATAGCTGCCTCTCCTACATCCACTGCAAGCTGCCTTGTATGTGATGATGAGATTCAATCAGTGTGTATACAACTACTTAAAAATAGGTTTCTAGTTTTGGGCAGCCCACTAGCCTCTCCTTATATGAGGACTGATCATAGAACCAAAAAATAGTTTGTATTGGAAGGGACCTTTAAATGTCATCTCATCCAACTCCTGCAATAAGCAGGAACACCAGCTGGATCAGGTTGCTGAAAGTTCTGTCCAGCCTTGAAAGTTTCCATGGATGGAGCATCAATTTCTTGTATAAGGAATGAGGCCTTGTAAGCTTATTCTAAGGGAGATGTTTAAAAGAAACAGATGTTTAAAAAAATGCAGTCTAATTCTGCCTTGCCTCACTTTTGCAGCCAGTCAAGGAACACACTAACTAGCTTTTTAGATCACTAAAGGTATCTGCCAAAGGCCCTTGGTCAGTAAGGAGAATGCTCTCTCAGATTGCTCAGTAAATGTTACCACTTGTCAACAGTTTATTACATGAGGCAGAATCTTTCCCCTCAAACATAGTATTAAACTTTCAACATGTCTCAATGTCCATGAATGTTTTAAAAGAGTTATATTTTTCTTTTACTTTGGACCAGTCACTTTTTAAATATTTTTCCACTATAAATTTGTACTGGAAAGAATAAAAAAAAAAGTTTCTAATCATTTTAGTAGTGAGGATCTATCTGTAATAGTCAAAATACAAATTAGAAGCAGAACAGTGTAGATATTTATATCAAAAATATTACATGGCATGGTTGTATTTGATGGGAAATAACTGGATTGACAATGGAGGGCCTAGGTCACTTCTAATTTTAAGAACACATAGTATTAGGAGAGATATTTTTACTGACTATATTTATTATACTGTACCACTAGGTAGAGCATGTCTTAGCCTAGGTTTATTGTCTTATAGAGGTAACAGAATAAAGTATCTCCCACAGGAACCTAATTTATGACCTCAGAGCACTCCTTTGCAACAGAATTCCCTTTTTTAATACAAATATAAGCAAATCAGTCCATAGTTACTCTAAAATGTAAAAATTCATAATTAGGTGGTGTGGAATCCTCACTAAAAAACAATGATTCACTTCTTTTCACAGAGGCTGATACAAAAACAAGATGCTGATAGAAGCATCATGATTCCTGTGAGATGGTAGAATAAGCAAACTTTTAAATTGACTGATATGTCCTGTGAGAATCAGGTTCATGATAGGATGGTCTGTAGGAAACTAACTAAATTACTTCTTTGAAGTTTAAGGAGTTCTAACTTCTTCCTTTTTTTCCTGATTTTCTCTCCTGGCCTTCTCCCAGTAAACAATTTTAATATGCTATTAGACTGATAATCAAGTCAGATTTACTCATAGACTTCTTAATCCTATTTAATCCCATGGAATTGTTTTCTTATAATAAAGAAAAGACAGTGTTTTTCCAAGCATGTCATGGTTTTAAATGCACATATGATTTGGCCTGTAGTGAAAATATGATAAAGAAATGACATTTTCTGTCGTTGTATTTAAGAACCTACTACGTAGTTTGACTTTAGTATTCTGTTTTTATTATTTGGACTAATCTTTTGTTAGCTTGCTTACAAATATTTGCTTCTACAGAGAGGCTAATAGGGCTGCAGTGTAATTTCCTTAATTACAGCACTGAATTTTTTCATTGGATTGTTTATGAAGTCATTATCAGACCAATGAACTCATTGTTCAAAGCAAACAGGATTAAAGTTCCACTGTGCTTCAACAATAAGAAACTTCCTAACCTCCCTTCAGAGCCCACAGTTTTGCCCATCTTCACCAGGATTTTGCAAATTAAATTCTAATTCTGACCTTGCATAAGACCAGCATTTCCTCTGTGAAAGTTTCAACAAATCCATCTCAACATTTCAGCTCTGACCTTCTCTCTCAGTGGAAGAAAGAACATTTCAAAAAATGTTAAGCAAATACCATGTGAAAATATGGGTGGTTTTTTAGCTTCAAATCAGGCAGAAAGTTGGAGCTTTGACTTTATGGGATGACTTTCTCTAGGACAGATAATGAAACTCAGATAAGGCTCTCCAGCTGCTTGAAATACAAAGGGAAGAACTTTAAACTTTTTTTTTTCTTGACAATATGCCCGTAAAACAGAAAAAAAACCCCATTTGCTCTCTATCCATGCTGAAAAGCACTGTTGTCAGGATCTTATTACAGGTACTAAACCACATGACTGTAGTCAAGATGAGTGCACTCTTGGAACAGAAAAGACCAATGGACATGACAGTGTTGGAAAAAAAATTCTGTCAAAGAGAGAAATAAAACCTTAAACATTTTGTTTTTGAAAAGTGATGTGATGAATCTCAGGAAAACATGCTTTTATTTCTCATTATTTTAATTTGGGGATTTAAAATTTTTTAGACTTGAAGATTTAACAACTTACTTTACCAACTCACATGACTACTGTCACATTTAAATGCCACTGATTTTCCACATACTGTCAGAGACTACTATATCTAGAGGATCAGAATCTATTTTACCTGTGATGTCAGTCCTCTTTCACTTAGGCAAGAGCTAAGAGATTTTCTTGCTACTGAGCAAACAGTCCAAGTTCACTGTAATTGCAAAGAAGATGAGAGTGTCTGTGTTTGGGAGGAGAGTTAAAGCTATTGCAGTTTTTCATGCCAAAAAAAATCTCCCTCTGTGTGAATTCAGTGCTGCTGGCAAAACCCCAGTCTGAAACAGGATTTCTTACTCACTGAACATATTCTGGTGTGAGGGAATAATTTCCAACTAAACACCTTATGGAAAGCTGCTTGCTGATTTTGCTAAGCACACTTACTGAAAATTAGTTCTTCTAATTGCCAAAAATACTTCTTTTCCAAATGTTTCTACCTTGATTCTAGCCAGCAGGCAAGACATACACTGATGGGTAGAGGAGGTATGAATCAAACCATGAGGTGAGTTACAACCTTTTATACTGCTTCTGAGATAAATAAATTCTCAGGTATCAAATCAAATTAAAAATATAATTCTGTATAAATAATCTGTTAATTAGATGTCTGTTTCTGTTAATTTCCATCAGAATGGAATGTAATGACAAAGTAAAAACTAATTGCGTGATACATGTAGTCTTGCACTTCTGATTGCACCTCAGATTATTGTGTTAATAATGTACAGACTACATGCTTAAAAACTAGTTTTTCAAAAGTAGAACTTACCTGAACTATGTCATGCTTGAGTTCCAATGCTTCTGAGAGTTATTGAAAAGTGTAATTCCTCATAACTATATTCTATAGTCTTCTGTTGGAACTATTTTCTTTTCATAAGTGCATGATATTTTCCACAGATTTTATTAACATCTTTATAACTACTAGAAGGGAAAAGAGTAGCTGAGATTACAGTGCCTCTCACAACTTAAGTTCTCCTCCCCAGAAAGGCTTTATACTGTTAAAATCACTTTACACTTAAGTAATGGGGGAAAAAATGAAAAAGATTTCTGTGTTTTTATTCTGCTATCTTTCTTTCCATGTTACTGTGTTACCAAGTGTTGCCATGTTACCACCTGGTAACACTTCAGCAGGTGAAAGATCGATGGAAACATATACTTTGATTGTGACAAATGGCTTAAGATCCAGCCCTATGTACATGATTGGTTTTATTACCCAATTAATCTACTCCTCCTCTTTGAAAAGGATGACATCCCAGACATAGATTTGGTTTAAAGGAATACAAACAATGATAAAATCTCAAAACTCAGTAAGTACAATATTTTCGGTAATTTCACTTTTCCCCTCTTTTATACTTAACATTATGGAGATCAATTTTATAATGGATTTTAAGTGTTAGCTAAAGTCTATGAATATATATATATAAAATATATAAATAGTTGTGATATATATATGTATATGTATAGATGTATAGGCATGTATTAATACATATGTAGACGTACATATATATATATATATATATATACACACACACATACACAAAGATCTCATTTGTATTGAACTTCATTTTGTGATGCTTTGCATACCATTGTTAAAAGTTTGCTTTTTAATCAGCACTGCCAATACTAAAATGACTATTTTAAGTAGCATAGAGATGAATGACAGATTTTCCATGGCCAGACTCTGTATTAGCATTTGGATAAAAGCTGATGGTTGCTGGACTTTTGATTTTATTTTGAGACACAATTGTCATGTTTCAAGAAAATTAAACTTAAAGACAAAGAAAAAAAAAGATCTCGGGCTAAATTAAGCTTTGTTAAGATGTTTAAACTAAAATGTATATACAGAAAAAATAAGAACGCAGCCCTGAAAGTTGTTGTGTGAAACCTCTTCCAGTGACTGCACTCAAATTATATGTCAGATTTACTGGATTAATTAGAACTCCATAGGTGAATAATCCTCTCTTTGTTTGTTTGTTTGCTTCATTGTTGTTGAATGCAACAACCAAACAAACTTTTTATGCAAACTTTGAATTTGCATAAATATTTAAATCCAAAACATTTGGGTAAACTACCAAATACCTTTAATCTCCCAATTCTTTCTAAACATCATTGTTGGTCCCCTGACCAGCTACATTAATGAAGTTTGAATATATGCCTGTCTACTGTTACCAGTCATTTTATGAATAATATGGCTACAAGCAATTAAAATTTTTCATATAAAAAGGAGTTGTCTTAGAATTTGAACTGTCAAATGATTACCAACCAAGTTAAGAAGAAAATTTCTTCTTTAGTACAAGAGTATGGTTATACAGGTATGTGAAATTGTGTAAAAAGTATTTAAAACAGAGAGTTAGATGACAGTTTTTCCAATTATTATCTTTCTTCTTCAGAGATGTCTGCTGGAAAGGGAAGGTCATGATGCTCACAGACAATACTGGCAGTGACCTAAGGAAGGAGAAAAAGCAACAGAAATTCTTGTTAAAAAACCAGCACTACATGAGAGTCTTTTTTCAGAGAGCACATACAGACTTCTTGTCTTTTTAGTATCATCTAGTAGAGGTTAGCAAAGTAAAGATTCAGGAAGTAAAGATGAAGGTATGCTGGTTTGGGCTGGGGTAAATTTTCCTCCCAGTGGCTCATATGGGGTGTGTTTTAGATTTGTGCTGAGCACAGGATTGATAATAAAGAGATGGGTTTGTTATTGCTGAGAAGGGGTTACACAGAGCCAAGGCCTTTTCTGCTTTTCATACTGCCGCACTGGGGAGGAGACGGGGGGTTCACAGGAGCCTGAGAGGAGGCACAGTCTGGGCAGGTGACCCAAACTGACCTCAGGGATATTCTATATGACATCATGCTCAGTATATAAAGTGGGGGGAAGAAGGAGGAAGCGGGGGGAACAGTCAGAGTGAGGCCATTTGTCTTCCCTAGAAACCATTACGTGTGACAGGACTCTGCTCTCCTGAGGATGGCTGAACACCTGCCTGCCCATGGGAAGAAGTGAATTAATTCCTTGTTTTGTTTTGCTTATGTGCATGGCATTTGTTCTCCCTATTGAACTCTCTTTATCTCAACCCACAAGTTTTCTACCTTTTACCTTTATGATTCAATTCTCTCCTTGATGTTGCTGGTTGTGTGAGTGGCTGCATGGTACTTGGCCCCTGTCTGGCATTAAATCATAACAGAAGGTAATAGGAGTGTGGAACACATTGACATTTAAAGATATAAGGGATACAAGGGTGCAGAATAATACCTAGAGCACAGGCTTTTGTACTTTGATACTTACCACACATGCATGGCAGAGGAAGAGATAGTTGCAAGTCTAACAGTTCAAGAGCAAATTTGCTGGACTGGAGTGATAGAAAGAGAAGAAAAAAACCCCAAAAAACAACAACAACACCAACAACAACAACAACAAAACAAAAAAAACCTGAAGCCAACCAACAAATTAAGCAAGAACAAAAACAAACAAACAAAAAAAACCAAACAAAATGACCCCACCAAAAAAAAAAGCAAAGAAAAGAAAAGAAAAGAAAAGAAAAGAAAAGAAAAGAAAAGAAAAGAAAAGAGCACACACACACAAAAAGCCCAGTAGAGCAAAGACAAGACAAGACAAAAAGAAACACAGGGAGGAAAGATCAAACAGCAGAATCATTTGCAGGCAGAATGAGAGAGAGAGGGATGAGAGACAATTGAGATCCACACAGACAGAAAACAGCAGATATTTGTGACCTTGAAAGAAGAAAATTAAAAGACGTTGACAAAGCATATTCAGGAAATAGAAAGGTTTTTCTGTCAGGTGGTATCTGAGAATAGTTCAGTCGATACAAAATATCTCACAGACAATTTTTTCTCATAAAGCTTTGCTTCAACTGCTAAATATATAGTTTACATCAGAATTAATGTCTCTGGCAGATTCCTGTTGAAATAGGTGAAAAGAATGAAGTTCATGTATTCAAATGGAGAAATACTGTAGAATGGAGTATGCATAGAGGTCTATACCATAGATTTTTAGCAATTCGTTGCAGTAAATGCCAGTGAAATCCATTCTACAAAGATACAAAAAACTTGCAGAATTTCAGATGGTCATGCACTGACTTTATGGATCTCTGGAAAAAACTGCTGAAGTCACCAAGGATTAATAGCAATTCATGCACAAAAGAACTAGTCTCACATGGAGGGCTTTGTGATAGGAATATTGTGTAGCATCCACAGAAAAGGAACTCTTCAAAAGACAGAGACAAATATCATTGCACTCTGCTTTGGGATTATGTGGATTATATGTTGTTCACAGATGAGAAGAATTCTAAACTAAGTAATTATGTAAAATTGCATGAAGTGATGTAGAATCTGATGTTGATTCCCCAGGTGCTTTTGCTTTCCTCCTACTTCTCATTACCTTTAAGTTTTGTCTCCTGCTGGAAGTAAACAGGATAAGAGTAATTAGCTACTAGTCAAATCCAGAGTGGTGAACAGCCGTATTCCTACTATAGAACTTTTTAGTAAAGAAGGTAACAGATTTATTCAAGTTGCCACATAAAATATAAGAGTTGATGGTGTATTTTCTTCTTTTAAATGTTCACTACAAAATGGATCATAACAATTGTTTGTAAGCTGAATGATCTGCACCTCGTTGTTCATTTTAAGATTTAACGACCTTGTACAGTTGAATCCATCCAACCAACAAACAAACAGAGCCTCTAACAAAATCTGTTTCTTTTAAAGTGTGCTTTCAAGTTTTCTATTATCACTTGGGCACTGAAATAAAACTAACAGTTTTAGTACTAGTCATTTCTCCCCCCCACCTAGGAAAACCCACAGCACAACTCTTTTGGGGACTATATGGAATATTGAAATATTTCTGTATTCATAGTCCTACAATGAATGTTACAATGATTTGTCTAAATTCTGTTTTTCTTTAGACAATATTGAAGATTTCTATGAATTTGAACAGAAAGATATAGACAGCAGTTTGCAAGGCTTAAGCTTAGTGCACAGAATTTTTCTTCAATGAGCCTTCTAAAATTGACAAAATATTTAACATCACATTTCTTAGAGCAGTTTACACAGAGAAAGATATCCAAAAGAACATACTTCTAATGAAGGTGACAAGTAATCTAATGAGCTTCCTTAGAAAGAAAAGAAAGTCCTTCAAGGATGACTGAACCAGCCTAACTTAGATATTTTCTAAGCTCTTTCTGAAAGAGGCTTTGTTTCTGTGTTGAGTGTAAAGAAAATGCAGTGGGAGAAACAAACCAAGAAAACCAGCCTCTGTGACTAATCTTCTCTGAGTTAAAACATATTGATTCAAAACTTTGTGGTGCAGTGTTTGTTCACTAGTCAAAGCCTGATATGAGTACCAGAGCAATTCAGCTACAGAATACACATGACTTTGATTAACCATCAAGCTAACAGGGAGAACAATCCCATCCCCTCTAGAGAAGGGGAAAAGAAAACAATTTCTAGAACCTTTCAAATCAGGCAGCTAGTCTCTTCTGTCCTCTAGCTAATAAGCTACTCTCTGCATGAATCTTTTGACTGGAAGCCTTTTAAATCTGCCAGCTGGAAAACAGGCTTCCTTTGGCTTCTCATCTCTGGCACCTATTTGTCTTGACAAACAGGGCCAGCTGCACATCTGGGTCTTTAAAGAGCTATGTGGCCTCATATATTTGCCCCATGTATATCACTGCAGTTAATGAAGTTGTTTTAACACCCCAGCAGAGGATTCACCTAGTGCAGAAACTGCACTGTACTTGCACAGGCCTTTCTATAGCTCTCCTTCATGCAGAGTATAACAAGGAGATTTACCTTAAACTTTCAAACCTGTAGACATTCAGCTCATTCGAAAAGATAGTTACAGCACACCATCTGTTCTCAGTCAAAGCAAAATCTAAACAGAATAAAAATAACTTAAAAATCTTTCTGCTCCTTCTGACATCTCTTGAGGTTGAGCACAGAATTAGACCTCCATGTTATTTATACAGCATTCTGAGGCATGCTGGATGCTTTGTAGTTCAAATGCAATGACATTTTCTCAGACTTTAGAAGATAGTTTAATTTTAAACTAACTGCAAGTTATAAAAACTGAGTAAGGGGAGGAGTGAAGGAGGAAAAATGTTACACTAATATTAAAAAAATTTAAAAGACCCATGCTTTGTAATTTTCCTGTAATAATTCTGCTCACAATTTTTGTAATAGTTTATTTTTAACATACTCTCTTCTAGGCTGAAGGTTAATAAATTGCCCTCTATATTATCGCCGTCCATGACTATGTGGCATCCTGAACTGGTATTTCTCTCTCTTTTATTTAATTATCCATAACAGCAGCCTATCAGTCCCTACTTATATAGCTTTACAAAGCAGACCACTCGAAACCAATTTGTGGTGTGCATATAGAGATATAAAAAGGGAGAAATATGCCATATGGGGAAACGTACTCACTGTTTATCTTAGGTTGAGTTTCTTAGCAAATGGCAAGACCAGGTTAATAAGAAAACCATACTAGAAATACACACAAAGCCGTAAAGATTCAGATTGTCCTTTTTTTAATTAGTATTTTCTGTGATTTACTGTATTCATAAGAAATGTTACAAGGGGCATCATCACCCTACGAGATCAAAAGCTGGACAAATGGGACTAGATATGGACTTTTTTCTTAATATGTTAAAAAAATTCGAAAATAAAGGAAAAAATGTTTGAGTGTAATCTATTACACTCAGCATTCAACAAACTTAGTTGCCAAAGTAAAGCAGTCAGTCTAAGTCACCAGGCAACTCCTTTTTTTATATAGATGATAAGGTGAAATGCAGAGGATCAGCTCTCTCTTTTTGGCAGAAGCTTGTCTTCTTTGCTGCATCTTGGTCTACATATCTGCTTATTTGCTTTCCTCAGAGATCTATAGTTTTCATTTGTTCATACCAATTGGGTATAAGTCTTACATTTCATGGGGCAGAGGCATTTTATTTACTGGTATAAATATTGTTTCTAATGCACTTTGGGCTTACATAGTTTGTAGTATATTTGCATAAAGTTGTGAATAATAGTATGGATTCATTGAGGTAATTGACAAAATGAAAGTGCCTACTTTCTACTGCGTATTTTTTTCTGCAGTTAAAATTATAAAAGTTATACCACTGTAGAACAAGTGATACTTCAATGTGTAATCTGTATTCAAAATCTCAACATATGCACAGTTAGCATAAACCTACTTGCTAAGGTGCTCACATTAGAGCTCACAAGATTTATCACCTTTTTGTTGATCTTTATACCACATCAACTGCTCCTATTCCTCTTTTGACTCTTGGCTGGTAATAAGAATTCAATCCATCAAAGTGTACAACAACTCAGCAAAACAGATTGGTTGTGCTGGAATGGCTGCCAAAAAGAAGGACATGGCCACCATGAAGTTCTGGTAGATGTTTTATGCTGGTATATATATACCCCATTTCCTATTGTTCACTCTGACATAGTGACCATCACTGACAACTTGATCAAATTCGCATCAGGGAAGAAAGTGTAGGACAGCTGCACAATTGCATTAATTTGTGTGAAAGGGTGTGTGAGTCATAAGCCAGTGTCTTGAGTCTTACATTATGTACACCTGGTACACCTGTAGTGTTACAGTGCATGTTTATAGGAAGTTGTGGAAGACTGGATCACCAAAAGACCAACCATACATACATGATATACCAATCTTCAGTATAGCAATAATTTCTAACAACCTAGATTTATTTATATCCTCTGCATAAATGGAGAGCAGTTGACCACATGACAATAAAAAGTTGTGATACTTGTAAAATGGAAACACATTGAAAACTTTTTTTCTAAAGCAATTTTACAGACTATGATGAGAAAGTACCTCTTCAATATTGTTTTCTCCATAGCTTGGTTCAAAATCTCAGTTAATAGAGTATTCTTGATCTGGAAAGGAGCTTCTTCAAGAATTAAGTACATTTGAGAAGCTGTAAAGATTCTGTAATAAATATAAAAGCAATCCTATGGCATGGACTCCTCTTTTACTAAAATACCTTGATATATGCCAAACAAAGAACATTAAAAGGAAAAATACAGTTTTGTATTTGTGCGGTCTTGTTTATGCATTTGCATGCACACTTAAGGCAGCTGGAAAATTTCACTTCCCACATTTTAATATCTTAAAAATAATTTTTTTCATCCACATAACCCCATCCCCTACACCACCACCACCACCCCCCACCCTGGCACAGGGAAGGATTTCCAAGTTTATTACAAAGAACTGAAAACTAAAATACTTTGATCTAGAAATTCCACAGCTGTATTCTCTGAAACTTTTAGTTTAAAGTACCCCATGTTTTAATTTCCATTTTAGTCCCTTAGGCTACTGTCTATAATGCTTTTATGTGTTTTCTCTTCATTGAGTGTAACAGGTGACATGACCTTACCTATATCGCAGGAAAGGAAATCTGGTGGAGGAGTAGAATGTACATACAATTACTAATATTTAAAGGTCCCCTTATCCCCCAGCATGGCTCTAAACATATTTCATGACTCAGCTTCATAAAAAAGAAGGAAAAAAAAGTGAGACATTTTCCCTTAATATAGATTTACCTTAAAAAAATTGACACCAAAATAAAGAAAGGAAAACTCTTCCTTTAAATATGAGATTAAGCTATAAGATAATTTATTATTTTTTTTTTTACCTCTCAATGCATTTCAGCTAACAGAAAAGTTTAATCTTTCCAGTCTTTTTTCTAACATAGACATAATTTTTGTGAATCTTGAACAGTAAGGTTACAATGGCCTTTGACCATAGAGCTATCACGAAATAAATGACTAATCAGTATTCATTCAACTTTGTTATACATACTCATTGTTATGATACTACTTGCTGTTTCAGTAGTGATATTCATGCAATGCAATTTACAAGTTATTTATTTCACACACAGTGTTTGTAGCATTACCCAGAACTCATTGACTTTAATTGAACTGTTTCCAAATGTCACCATTTACTAAGGACATGTCAAGAGATAAAGGTGAATGCATGATAGATGAGCAGATATAAAGGTGCTTAATTTCCTGTCAAACTGCACTAAAAAGTCCCTACAAGTCTCTTCTACCCACTCACCACTTCTGTCTCAATGTACAGAAATTATTAAGATCTACCTCTTCATTCAAAAATGTATCCTCTTTTTTTTTTTCCCAATTTCCTTTTGTTTCTCTTTTTGATATTCACTTTGTTACAAAAAGACAGGTATCAACCTTTTGAGGAAAGATCTTGACACAAGTCAAAGTTGTTTTAAAAAGAAAAACATTCTTTGCATGAGAAAGATGCTAATTTATACTAGTTTTATTTCAGTGAGACAAGACAAATCTTAGGATGTTCATATTTCCTATGAACTTAAAAATCTGACATGTAACTCCAAGCACTTTTCTCAGAACAAAGACAAGACATACTTGACCTGTAGGCAAGATCCCCTTAACAGTGGGTAGTAATACAATTTTCTAAGTATTGTAGTACTAAAAGAATCAGCTTGCTCTCAAATGGAAAAAAAAAATACCCCTAGGAAAAGGAAACATGTCTTTATTTCTCTGTAGGAAAGTCTCTGAGTACTCTCTGAGTACTTGATTTGAGTGAAACTTTGATTATAATATTTCAGATTAAATGAAATATTTTTTGCTCTTGGAAATTGTTAGTGGTA
Organism: Pyrgilauda ruficollis; assembly: GCF_017590135.1. NCBI lineage: Eukaryota > Metazoa > Chordata > Aves > Passeriformes > Passeridae > Pyrgilauda > Pyrgilauda ruficollis. The sequence goes on along the minus strand of NW_024524044.1, from coordinate 1,222,806 downwards.
CACAAGGACATACCTTTTTGTGGATTACAGCTTCACATGTATAAGCATTGCTACAATGTGTTTGATCTGTTCACATTATTTTAGGTAAACAGTTGAGGAACATTTAATTTCCAAGTGCTAAAAACAGGAACACTGATCAAATATATGCTAAAGCATATCTACTTCTGCATGAGAATAAGGCTTGCAAGTTCCTATACAAAATTTGTCTTTTGTCCATGGTGTAATTTGCATTTTTAATGCAGGTCATATGTGTCCTGTAAATTTGTCAGTATTTTCATGGGTGCACATTGTAACAAGTATGGCAACTGAATGGTTAGATACAAATTTTTAGATACAAATGTCAGATACAAATTTTTAATTGGATACAAATGAGGGAAACAATCCCTCTCTACGTCTAGCTCTTTGGTGTAACTAGGAACATGATTCTTTGGTAAATGAAACTACAAGAGGAATAGAAAATTTCAGGTTTTCCAAAATTAAGTTCCTATGAACACCCATTCTTCTTTACAAGTAAGAAAGATTAGAAGTCACAAGCAAACAAAATCCAGTGATTAGATAGAGAAGAAAACAGCCATTAGTAGTACCTTCTGGGAAAAGGTGTATGGCATCTTGTACAGATATGGTACTTTGGAATGACACCAGGAAAAATAATGTTCCTTTCTATTCAGTTTTGTATCTAAAAGCTAATGTTTGATGCTTGGCAGTAATCCATACATTTATGTCCTTCGTACTGTATTAACAAATAGATTCTGGGATTTTAACTTCTGTGGTTCATGTAGTCATAAACTTTAAAGCAGATACTAAAGATGTTTTATATTTAAAATATTATATACTTGCCTAAGATTTTAAGTAACGGTCTTGTTTAGACAGGATAATTATCATACAATCGTAGTTTGGAAGGGAGGGGACCTTAAAAAGATTGCCTTGTTCCAATCCCCCCGTCATGGGCAGAGACACCTTCCACTAGACAGGTTTCTCAGTGCCCCATCCAAACTGGTCTTGAACACTTCCAGGGATGGAGCATCCACAGCTTCTCTGGAAAACCTGTTTCAGTGCCTCACCACCCTCACAGTCAAGAATTTATTCCCTAATACCTAATCTAAATCTACTCTCTCTGGGTTTGAAGCCATGCCCCCTTATCCTATTACTGCATGCCCTTATAAAAAGCCCTCTACAGATTTCTCATAGGCCTCCTTCAGGTACTGGAAGGTTGCTCTAAGAGCCTTCTGTCTTCCAGACTGAATATCCCAACCCTCAGCCTGATTTCATAGGAGAGGTGGTCCAGCCCTCTGATCCTCTTGGTGCCTCTCCTCTGGACTCACTCCAGCAGGTTCTTGTCCTTCTCATGTTGGAAGCCCCAAAGCTGGATGCAGGTGGGGTCTCTCCAGAGCAGAGCAGAGGTGCAGAATCACATCCCTCAGCTTGTTGGTCACAGCTCTTTTGATGCAGCCGAGGACACATTTGGCTTTCTGGGCTGTGAGTGCACATTGCTGGGTCATACTGAGCATCTTGTCAACCAACACCCCCAAATCTCTTTCCTCAGAGCTTCTTCCAATCCATTCTTAATTCCCATAATTATATGGGAAACAACTTAGCCTAACACCCTTCTACGACTATTCATAATGGATTAATTGGAAATGCTATTCAAGAGAGTCTGCTTTGAGATTTGCCAAAAGTGAATTTTAATCCAAAATGTGTGGGTGTTACTTTTCTTTGATTGTTTAAATCCCCCATCACATGCCACTGCATAGCATTATTACCGCTTCTTGCTTCCCAGCAGCAACTTGATGCCATCCAATTCTCCAAGAGGATTTTTAATATTTAGAATACTGTCCAAGTATGAACTCATCTGGAACACCAAGAACTACAATCAAACTAATTAAACTCTTGCAATCTGGCATTTCAAATGATTGCAAATAGGTAGAAACCTTTAGCTGAATGACAAAGTCTGTAACACACTGCATTCCCTTTTGTTAATTGCAGTTTATATTGTCAAGATTTTAATGAGCTGATAAACTTGTTCTCCAGCACTATTCAACAAATTATGTTGTGTTTATAAGTCCACAAATTAGTATACTGAGTAAGAAAAAAGCCATTAAATTCATTGCATACTTTTCTTCTACATGTATTGCATGCAAATGAGACCAGCTAGAGGAGATTCTGTTGAACAGTCATATCTACTGGGGCAAAATTATAATTATTTTTCTCACTTCCATATCTCCTTAAAGTCATATATTGAGACACTAGTTTGCTATTTAGAACTTGAATAAACAGGAGATAATTTTCTAATGGTTAGAAAGTAAAAGACCGCAAGAAACGGACAAGTCAAAATCAAAGACAATACCAAAATCAAAGAAAAAACCAAAGACAATAGCACCAGTACAGAATCAGGCCCTTTGTCCTTCAGCTTTATACTCTGTGTCAAAGTCATCCAATACTTATCTCTATATCTGTTAATTTTTTCCACCTTTAAATGGTCACCAATACCATCTCACTTGCGCCCAATATATTCACATTTCATAGCTGAACAGGCTTATTGCTATCAGTTTCTGAGTACTTTGAAAGTGTGAACTGTTCAGTGAGACATAAGCGGTGTGCCAAGAGCCTGAAGCATCAGCTCTGAAAGCACAGGCTGCTTCACTGATCGCCTGCAGAGTCCCAGATGCTGGGTCTATGTTACTGTGTAGAGCAGCCCTCAGGGTAGCCTCAAGGCCAGTGGAGCTTGCCATCAACCTTGATTGCTTGTTCAGTCATCCCAGAGGCAAGCTCTGGGGCAAACCTGCTGATACTCCTGGATGGCACTGGGAATTGGTGATGTACCCAACCCATCAGCAACAATATTTGCACGTATCATTTAGCTATTCTATTTGCCATTTCATTGACATCAAGTAGGGAAAAAAGAAAATAGTCTGGGGATTATTCCTTGAAAATGCCCTCAGGTTCTTCCCAAAAGGACTCAAAATTTTTGCTCTCATAAGGGCAACAGGGACTTTAGGCAACCTCAGTTTATACCGCAGATAAAATATATAATGAATGCAAAATGTGTACCTTTTGTTTACAGGAAATCTGAAGTCTTCACTTTAGCTACAGCATGAAGGTATCCACAGAACAGATGAGTCTGAAATAAGGGAATTATTGCATATAATTTAAAAATGTTATCTTTCTAAAAAACATGGTGCCGTGATTTAAAGACATTTATTCTCAAGCCATTGATAATGCATGTATTCCTGGCCTGATAAAGCATAGTGCATAAGTAATGTCAACCTTTAACTACTGATGAGGGCATCATGGTGAGGGTACTCTAAGCTTGTGCATTTTATTTCACATGTAAGATAAGATAGGGGCAGTCATGGAAAACTATTGCAGCTCATACAGTTAAGTGTAGCAACATCCTTTTATTGCCTGCTCAGATGTGAATTTACCAGAGCAAGGAACATGCAGCAGTTGGACACTCCACTTTTTGTTTTGCCTCTCTGTGCTCTGAAGTGATACCCTTGCAGTTTCTTCCCTTGCTGTCTCCCCCTATACCTACTTTCACAGAAAAAAGCAATGGGATTAGAATACATTGTTTCCTCTGGAATCAGACTAGGTCAGAAATGCACATGAGCTTGAAACAAACAAACAAACAATCAGAAAAAGGGATCTGGAAGTGTAGTCTATGTAGTTATGCCACTAAAAGGCAACAGCTAATTCAAAAAGACAATTCTTTAAGTTGATCGCTGCGCTGGTTCCATTGATTCCATTCCTTCCTTTGTCCTATCCTGTGGTAAGCATCATGGTAGAAGAAGGTTCTGGATTCAAACCATAACTCCAAGGGACAGCCTTCATACTGGACCTTTTGAAAAAAAAAAAAAAAAAGAAAAAAAAGCCAGGCCTCAAACCCAATAACTTATAACCAGAACAAGAAGAAAATATTTTTTAATGAAAGACAACTTTGGAGCACCCATTACTGCCAATGAGAATGTTGTGTGGTTAATTTGCATTATGACACAATAACATGCTACTTTCTTTTTTTTTTTTTTTTTTAAACTTTTACTAAATGCTATTATTGCTGTGCATAATATTTTGGCATCTCTAGGGCATCTAACCTAACACAAAATGGCACTTGACTAAAACTCAAAATATTTGAATTTAGGAAGGTATAAATAATATATCTTAAAAATTACTTACTGAGGATCCAAAGCTTTAAGTGTTGCAAGGGAGCTCTTCATAAGTACTTCTAGTTAAGTGTCCTCTACTCTATTCAATAATTCATCTTTATAAATAACCTAGGCGATGCTACTGAAATCATTGTGGTTAAATGTACAGGCAACAGATTGCATGTTCAATGGATAGTGAGGTTCACCACAACTAAAAAAGTGATTGATGCTCTTGAAGACATGGTTACTTCATTTCTCTTATAAAGTGTCCTGTTACCTTGCATCTGGTAGCATATTAAAGAGTCTCTATTTATAAAACTGAATGTTTTAAAATAGTAATGATACAGATTATTACTGAAGATTGTATCTTCAATATTGATTTTAATCTCTAAAGCAAAACTTGTGACCCTCTGATGCAAGTTTGAGAGGCATTCTTCAGCCCACAAAGCAGAAGCAGTGCTCTTTTTAGCTCTAAAGGGCTGTAAATATGAGCACTGCTTCTCATTCGTCCTCTTCTGCCTCAGTTTACATTCTGAGTGATTTCTCCAAGTACATTTAATTGTTTCATCACCATTTGTGAGGTAAATGGTTTTAATCAAATTTCTTGCTTTGTGCTTGTTCTGGTTGTGTATTTTGGCTTCTGATTTTATGAGGGTTTTTATTTGGCTGAGTTTTAATATCATTGAAGGTGTCCTGTTTGTAAATGACCAGCCAAGCCTCTATTTGGCTCATTTAATTGTCTCTTTGTTGGCCTCACTAATTAGATCTGACTACTTTTACAAGCAATACCTGTGTCCAAGAAGCAAGAAATACTATCTAGTTTACTTGTGCATAATTTTTTTGTCATCATCACATCACTGAAACCATATCTGCACAGCTGGTATTAACTGGATCTGTTCTGATCACTTTTCTGTCTTGTTATTCTCTGAACCCAGACAACAGTTAATGTCCTGAGAATCTCATGTCCCTTTCTCCAGCTAAAGGTGTTCTCTTAGTTCTATTGTTTTATACGACCTGAATCTCTGCACAGATATTTAGATTTAAAATCCTATTTGCTTTGAAGTCAAGGGCAACAATTTATTTCCTCAACTGGCCTCATGCAAGTAAAATTCAGAAATATTCCACTAAGGTATATAGCTAAAAGACATGCATCACATAAGCATAAACACATTTGATGTTCAGACATTTTAACTAGACATGTTTGCAAGCTGCACTAGTATTTGCATATGTTCTGACACTTTGCTTGTGTTTACCACTCAAACATGGTTTCCCTCAAGGTTTGGAGACAACCAGTACTGACTTTCAAACAAAATTATATGTGCAGCCCTGATAGACATATAGTATTAATAAAGGGATTATTTTGCTCTAAAAGAAATTTATACAGTAGGCAAAGTCCTTAAGCCAGTCCTTAGCTTACTATATCATTAATATATAATGTGACAGGACCAGTATCAAACATAAAATTAATTATGCATGTAGATGAACTTTTAATTTAGTTACCATGGATTGCAGCAAGGTTAACAGAATTACAATGAAGCTATTACAACTGAAATGAAAATAAAATACATTTTCATGTTGCTGGTTTAGAGATCTGGCTTTAGCAGTATTCAAATCCTGTTCCAACTTGATTCATTCACAGAAAATGAGTTCAAAGTAACACCATAAAATGTGTTTGCTCTCCCTCTGAGCTTCATATAGCTGCTTTATGGTTTGTTTTAATAACAAACACTTTTACTGTTGTGGTGTGTAAATATGATGGACCACATCCTGCAACCTGCAAGGTACGAGGATGAACAGGTTCTGTATGAACTGAGGAGACGAGGTAGCCTGTGCAAGACTAGAACTCTGAGGCCCATTTGTCTTCATATAAAGCTTGTTTCTGTGTGGCAATCAATAGATAATTTTCCCCAGGGGCAAATATTCCTTTATGGACAATTGCCAAGCTTTTATCATAGGATTCATCTCACATGATTAATTTCTTCTCCAATTCTAAGAGAATTCTATTACTTCAGTAAAATCAGATACATTTGTGGCATACATTATGTCAAAAGGCGAATTATTCTTCCTACAAGGACATTACAGGAAGAAGTAGGTAAGGATAAATATATGAGCCATACTATGAAAATTATTATTTTCTTAACTAGGGTGTTGAAGATCCTTAATATAAAGCAGAGCTCCATTTCTGCATAGGGATTTAAGCAAACAGAGCATATTGCCTTTGCATGACAAAGTCTTAGTAGCAGGGCAGATTGCAGGATGTCTTCTGTGAGAAGACTTCAGAAGCTGTGTTGGAAGAAGCCTGTTCCAATAGGCTCCAAGATGATGAGGTAGAAGAGTTAAGAATTGAGTGAGCCCAGGAAGAAAGGAGGGATGGAGGAAAGAATTTTTTAATTAATTATTATTTTTTATCCTACTCTGTTTACCAATAATTGGCAATAAATTCAATTCATCTTCCCAAGCCAAATTTGTTCTGCCTGTGACACTAATGGATATGTCAACTCACTAGCTTATCACTGCATTTTCTCCCTCTGTCTTCTTGATGAAAGAGGAGTGAGAGAGTCACTTGGTGGGCACCTGATGTCCAGTCAAGAACAATCTACCACAGAAAGGTATCTCACTCTCCTCTGGAAATCTCTCATCCCTTCATTACTGATTACATATACATCCAGAGAGTGGGGCAGGCTTGTCTTTAATGCTCTTCTTACCATAAAGTTCAGTTCAGATGTTTGTCTTCCTAGACGAATGTGTTATATTCCTTGAAATGTTTCATAAAACACTATGTTGAGATCTCTAAATATATTTTATATTTTCTACAGGAAATTTAAAGGTTTTAGATTCCATCACAAAATACAAGACTGGCATTCAACAAACCAGTTAAGCAGAGCTAAAGAACCTATTTCAAGACTGATTTGAGAAAATACTAGCTAACTTATCATGCAGCCTGAGATACTTTGGATGCTTGAAATAGGATTTATTTGCCTGTCTATTTGTATTTAGTGCCAATTTAGATATGCTAAAGTGTCCCATTTGGTTTCTGTTTGCCTTTCTAAAACTGTGTTGAACCCTTGTAGCTGATACCATGTATCATATTTGCCAGCCCTAATAGAACAACTTGTACAACTGGACAGCTGAAAATGGGAGGCAAATATTCGTTCAGGAAACTGAATCCTACTTTTAGGACCCAAGAGACAAATTTCTCCAAGCACATGTAGTTGTGTTTGTAGGATCCTAAATGTATGTCCATATCTTTGGTAAGTGATGGATCATTTGGTTTATAATTATCCAGGGATCTAAGCCGAAAGAAACAGACTTCCTTAAATCATGCCTACTTTACTAATACTTAAATTAAGAGTGCAAATTTTCAGCAGATCTCCGCTAAATCACTAAGTATTTCACATATTTGAAAGTCTACTTTTAATATTCACTTTTAGCCAGTTTGTAGATGAAAATAAAATGTCAAGGAGAGGCTCAAACAGTTGGACTTCCTTTCAGAGGAATCTTAACAAGCTGAAGAAAGGGGTAAAGGTGAACCCCATGAAGCTGACAAAAGAAAAGTTTGAGCTGCTGTATCTGAAGAGGAATAAATCCACACACCAGTAAACTGTGGAGGTTGATTGTCTGCAAAGGAGCTTTGCAAAAAAGAATCTAGTGCTCCTGGTGGACCATGAATTGACCAGGAATCACAAGTTTCCCATGAGTGGAAAAAAAGGGCTACAGCATCCTAAGCAGGAAAAGCATTTCTAGCAGATAGAAAGAGGAGATCCTTCTCCTCTGCTCAGCACTAGTGAGCGTGTCCAGCTGTGGGCTCTCTGGCAGAAGAGTCATGTACATACTGGGGACAATCTCATAATCTAGACCACAAAGATGTTTATGGGACTGGAGCACCTTTCATGAAAGGGGAGCTGAGACATGTAGAACAGTTCACTTTGTAGAAGAACGTTTGGTGGCCCAGCAAGGGGCTGCTACAGGTCTTCCCAATGTGTATAAATATTTGATGGGAGTGAATGAAGAAACGGGAGCCAGATCCTTCTCACCGGTGCCCATTGATAGTACAAAAGGCAAGAGATATAAATTGAAAAGCAGTAAAATTTCATATTATCATAAGAATAAACAAGTCGAATGCTGGAAGGGGTTGTCCAGAGAGGCTGTGCAGTTTGCATCCTTCAAGATGTTCAAAACCCGAGAAGACAGAGACCTGGGCACCCTGGTGTAGTTGATAGTACTCTATGCAAGGGTGTTAGACTATATGGTGTCCAGAGGCCCATTAGGACCTCAATGATTCTGTGATCCTACTAATCAGACACTTAACAGTGCACTTTTGAACTGAGCCAAATGAAGCCTTAATGGAGAATGTATATTCTCTTATTACCAGCTGAACTGCACTAGATTAGTGAATATGCCCTGCTGTTTGATCAGTCATCTGTGTTTTAAAACTGTTTCTGTTGGAATGAAAGCAATATTTCAGAACTTTCGTCATTAAAATTGCGCAGAAAAGAAATACTGTAGAGAACAATCTTTCATTGGCAAACATTGGACTTTGTGACTTATAAAATAATTTTTAAACCAAATTTATTATTATATAAAAAAAAAAGCTCTACTAATTTGTTATACCATGGAGTGGGTCTCTTTAATATTGAAAAACTGTATAAGTAATGACGTGTTGTATTAGTGTTAGATCTGCATTTATAATACAATTGCTGTTAGTGCTGTTATGTTTTATATTATACTTGTCTATGAAAGTTGGGAAGTGTTAATCAACTGAACAGTGCTGGTTTAGCAGACATGAGACGACAAAAGGACAGGTTGATAACAATCATTACTTTAGACCTAATAAAGTCTGTTGTGTGTAATTTACCTATAAAAGTTAAAGCTCACTGTAATTGGTCTGTCATTTTTTATTACTGCAAAATATGCTCCTGTTCTCATTATAAGAGTTGTTGTTGTAAGGCAGTTTGTAGGTGCTGTAGTATGGCTCAGTTTGACTTCTCAGAAAAATTACAGATATCATCTCTAGGAGAGGGAAAGCAGAATGGGCCATATATGCTCTTTGTGCAATATCTTCAGGAAGCACACATTATTAGTAGAGAGGATATCAGCCTGAAGTTTCTTAGCTGTGAAAAAGGTTTAGGCCATTTCATTGCATATCATTAAAGACTAAGTTAAAATGTTAATATATGAAAGTTTTAAAGCCAGTTCTTGAGGAACATATGACAGATGGTTATGGTAAGATGAGGGTAATGATGTGAAGTATGTCCTTGGACAAGCCGTCCATTGTAATTCATGGCTGAGAGATATTACCATTACATCCTTGTCCTTTCCATTTTTCTCATTTTTGCCTGTGATTTTTGGAAACCACTTCCTTTATTTTAATGCTCTACTGGATAAAAGAAGTCAGAAGAAGCTTCCAGGAGGATGAAGTAAAGGCTAATTATGTGTTGAAAAGAGTGTCACCATAACTAACAAAATAATACAAGGTCTGCTGTTAATAAAATGAGGTCAATTCAACCGAGGTCAAGACTCACAGTTGAATTGGATTACAGCTTCATCACACTCTGGTCAGTTTAAGATGCAGTTGTGAAATAAGAAAATAATTGTTGCAGTAAAATGAAAACACAAGGAAGGAAGTAAAAGAAATTGCCTTTGGATTCAGAGAAGTCATTAAAAATAGGAAAACAAAATACTACTTTTTTAAGTGTTGAAAATAATTTTTTTTTCTGTCTTGGGGTTATTAAACTCCAGCACTGACTGCTTGTGACAGTTCAGTAATCATCTGATCAGTGACAAAAATGATAAAAAGACTAAAACCTACCAAAAAAGTGGCTGATAGACCAAGAAAATAAGGGAATATAATTAGCTGCATGGATCAGATGCTACATCTCTTATTTTACGAAGCAGCACACTAAGCAATTATTTAGTGCTTGTGCTTTTAATCCAGTCAGTACAAGATATATAAGTTTTGAAAACAAAATAGGTGTATTTCATATGACTGTTATTATTGTCACAAAGAATTTATTATAGAATCCTAGAATCATTCAGTTGGAAAAGACATTTAAGATAATTGAGTCCAACTGCTACCTAATACTGCTAAACCTTGTACCTAAGTACTGTATTTACACACCTTTTAAATTCCTCCAAGACCTGGGACTCAACCAGTTCCCTGTGCAAAAGGTTTAAATCGCAGAAAAAAAAATTCTTTCTCACAACTCAGAATTTAACTGTGGAATTTCTTCACCCAGGAAAAAAAAAAAAAAAGCTAGAACAAATTTATAAAATTAAAAACACTTGAGTCAAATTAGAATTATCAGTGTATATTTGAAGGGGTTTTTGTCCAGGTATGACCTCAAAGCAATTCCTACAGTGGTGGCTGACAAAAACTAAAAAGTAAAATTGACTTATGCATGACCATTCCTTCATGCTTCTACTCCTGGCATGCAAGTATATTTTGAAGAAAAATACTAGAGGAAACATTTTGAAGAAAAGCATCAGAGGAGGCAGAGGTTCTTTTTGGTCCAGCAAGTCTTTGCTAATTGTATAATGAGGAATGTAGGAATTTTATTCTTACCTTCAGATTATGAATTATTTTATTCTATTTTTTACAGTAGTTTTTGGATTAGATATAAGTTGCATTTTACCTTTGATTTTTATTTATAGAATGCTAAATATTTACTAATTACTTAATATGATTTTTACTTGTTTATTATAAGTTTTTACTTTTCCATATAATCACAAGACTTAATACTAAATATGAAATTTTCTTACTCTGTTTTGCACATCACTACATCACTTTTGTTCTTCCTCAATTTTAGTTCAATTTCATGTTACACGTTTCAGCTGTTTTCAGGTATTGATACCTAATAGTCTTTTTCAGTTTCCATTCTTTTGAGACTTTAATAGCGAGTATGTAACTGTCTGCTTGAAGCCAAAGTGGCATTACCCCATTATTGTTTATTGAACATGTTATATTGAAAACAGCAAATATAAGTTTCATGTCTGTGAACTCTGTAAGTGAATGTTAAAGACCCAAGGGCCTAATAAAATTCTTACATGAATCAAAGACTTGAGGTTACTTTGGAGATAAAGGTCTTTTCCAACCTAAATAATTCTGTCATTCATTGATTTACAATAACACCAAACAGTTTTTCTGCCTTCTTGGCTGCTCTCAGAAATCTTTTACCCTTCTTAAATGACACAAAAAAGCATCAAATTTTTCTACATCAGTTGCAGTGAAATGAAATTATTTTATTATATGTGTAGATTTAGGACCAGTGCCCTTCTCCCATCCTTTCTATTCTCTCCAGGTACAGATTTTCATTTTTGGATTTGGTACCATTTCTGTAAGGTACCTTGATGGAAACTGTTATTAAACCCCTGCAAACATATGCACTTCTAACAATTAGATCTTCACTATTCTCAAAGTTTAGGGATGTATTAAGACCAATATATTTAATGTGCTTACAACTGTTCTTTGACACTCGAGCTCAGAAAAGGTCACAGTTTTTGTTTAATATTCTCCAAAACACGTGGCTCCATGTTAAGAATGCTCTTTGGGGATTGCATTAACTTTTAAATTGTAAACAGGACAGTGAGAGTTGGCATGAGTCACTAGCCTTCCATAGAGTATTCTAACAGTTTATTGGTAAACAGGATCAAGCTCCATTGCCTAGGAATGTTCCCAAAGTATTCACTGATATTTTTTTGAGTATTGTATTGATTTTAGATGGAAAGTATGCTCTCTCTATAGCTCCATTGATTCTTTTTCCTTTTCCATCTCCCTCTCCATGTCTCTCTGTCTCTTCTCTCTCTCTCTCTCTCTCTCTCTCTTTTTTACCCTCCTTGGCAGTCCAAGAGTTCCAATTTTTGCAGTTTGCCTCAAGTTAAATGAGATTTGTCAGTTCATTTTCCTAGTTCTCTCCTGGAGTCTTTTAAAATTGATGTCCTATTTGATCCTTTCCATCCTTCTGATTTTAACTAGAAGTTAGCAATTTCATTTTTGATTACCTTTAGTGTTCCTGGCTGAATATCACATCTTCATGTCAATGTCTTATTAATATTTTTATTGGTTTATTTTAATAGTAATTTACTGACACTTTAATTTGAGTCAGTTCCTAAAGTGTTCCTGACTAAAAAAATAGAAAACCACTATGAAGCCACATTAGCAGAACAAATACACTACATTTTTAGCTGTTCTGCTATACACATTTCTTCCTTGAGTGTTTCTTTAGCACTTGTATAATTTTTTGAACATCATTAAATCTTTGACAGTCTTCCTGTGCTTAAAAATCCTCTATTAGAAGTTTTAATTATGTTAGTATGTCCCTCCTACACACTTCAAAATGGCAACATTTAGCTCAACATCATATATTCTCTTTTCTCCTGCTTTCTTTATTCAGACTCAAACTTTATCTTTTGAATAATTGCTGGGGGTCTTTTCTTTGGTTGTTTGAGGGGGTTTTGTGTATTTTTTTCCATTATCATTGGTTTTGGATGTTATTTTTTTAACATTTCTAACAATCCCCTACATTTATCTGTTTACTAGCACCTTTTAGCCTTTTAAATCAGTATTCATAGAGTTTGCCTCATGTAAGGTTTTTATTTTTTTATACTGTCTGAGAGAATTTAGACATTGGCTCACTTCAGCTTCTTTCTAACTTTAACTATTTTATTTCTATATGTAGATTTTCTTTCTGAAGTGAAAAATTATAATGGTAGCTTTCTGTTCTATTTTTATCATGCAAGGCTGTTTAATTCTAATATTTTTCAAAGGTGATCTGTTTGGTGCTTTGCTGGACACTTTGCACTAGTAAGTAAGGCACTGTAACACCTGGGTCTAAGGAATCCAGAATGATATTGCAAAGGAGTTTAGACTCACAATTCAATGCTTGACTTATTTTACAAACAGATTGAGAACTAAGCATCTCAGAAAACGAATGCTAAAGCTTCCATGATCAAAAAAAGTCATTAAAAATTTGAAACAAACAAAACTAAAGAAAAAGGCTTAAGATTGTTGCCTGGCTTAACTTCCCGTTTTCTCCTTGCCTGCAGGAGGAACGTGAAGAAGATCTATCAACCTGCTGAGGTTCCTCTACATTACATCCTAAAACGAGGGAAACTATTCTTGGATAGACTTTATCAGCACCGACATTTTGGGCTTAAAATAGTGATAAAGGAAATTATACTGTCTGTAAAGGAGTTTGGCATCCAAGCAGACTTCAGCTCTTGGCCTTCTTTATCCTGTGGGATTTCAAACATGTATGAAGTCAGTTGAATATCTTCAGCATGAAGTTAATGCAGTACATTCTCCTCTGCATCTCAGAGAGGAGCATGTAAAAAACTACTAGGGCTAGACAAGCAAGAAAAAACATGTGTATCAGGAGAGAGGCCACTGTGAGTCAGGAGTTCTGCTTCTTGTTCTATTTATACATTTAGGTGCTGAAAGTTAGACCCATATAAGGAATTCTTTTTGTAGCTAAAAATTCTCCCTGCTTCTGACCTACTGCAAGGATTTCTGATGTCTGAAATACAGAAACAGGTAACAGTAGCTGTTAACTCCCTTTGAAGCAGCAGCATTTGAAAGGAAGGTTCTTTGAAACAGACTGTTGACAGTAAAGAGAAAAGATTTACAGAAGACTTAATGGTGGGCTGATTCCTCTTTTTTTCCTGTCCTCTGCATCCCCACTCCAAGCACAGCTCTTTCCGGCCTACCAGCTGAGAGACTGCCCCAGTTCCTACTTTCATGTTCGTCCCTCCAGAGGAGCCTGGTTCTTTGCACAAATTCATTACAAGGCAGTCTTCTGTTTCACACCATCTTGTTCGAAGTGTACACTAAGTTAGTATAATAATTTTTTCATCTATATTCTTGGCCCAGCCTTCCAGAAGTAGTTGTGAAATCACTGTTTGTTTGTAAGTGTAATTAATACAATTTTTAAAGGCAAAATGTCTTCTATTTCAGGGAATAGAAATGATTGTACTTGCCAGTTGCTAGTTTTCTCAAGAAGGCAACAATTTAAAATGGTTGCTCTTAACTTTTCTTGCTTAAACATCAAGTTTATTATGGATAATGAGCTAATGCCTAAATAAGGAAAGAAATAAGCAAGGCTTTCAATTTAAAAACAGCTATTTACTTTCGTAGGTGTCAAATTTAGACATAGTTGTCACCCCGTTGTTTCAAGAAGTTTTGGGGTTATGTCATAAACTCCATGCAAGTTTGTTACTAAACCAGTTCAAGACACCCAGCTGTAGAATAAAACCAAACATTGAGACTGACCTAAAAAATTTCTGATTTGCCTCAAACCTCTTCTTGTACCATAAAGTTTATAAAAACTGAACTTGCCATGCTACCATAAAATATTAATCAAATCTCAGTATTAGATGAAGGATAAGGGAAGCTTGGACCTTTAGTACATCAGTTAGTGGAATAATACAATGAGTTTTTTATACATTAACAATTTTTTATGAGTCTTGAGAAACATAAAGTTTGGGCTTGAAGTACACCAAACATCTCTAAAAATAAAGAGCAAATATGCAGCAATGGAGTGTTCAGTGTGTTAAGCAATAATTTCATGATGCCATTCTGAATAACAAATTGGTTTATTTTTTGTTGTTTCCAAATGTTATTAGGACAAATACTTTTTATTGATGTTTATGAATAGTAACTGACATTTCAAACTAGACCTTAAGTCTGCAGATTGCTCTTTGTTAGATTGTACATGTCTGAAGGCACACAAAAATGCCCTGTAATGAAAGCATTTTACAGTGGTTGAATATCAATGTGCAGTATGCAAAGTTCATTATACTGCTGAGCATACCAGGCAATGTGTCAATTTGTAATGTTTATGGCTGATAATGTAATCAGAATAGATTCTGATTTATTGCCACATACACAGCAAAAGGAAGATGACACTTAAACAAAATTAGTGTTTTCATATTTCTTTTTACAGGTTTGCTACATAGCAGAAACAAACACTTATCATTAAGAAGGCTGAATTAAATTTAGTGCAATAACCATGAAAATATTGTCATTCACAGCATACCTGTAATGTAACACATCCTGTGTAGTATGACTCTCTGGAGAAATTCTCCTTATCTTCTTTTGTTCATTCACTTATATTTCAGACTGCACTCTATTCCAATATCTTTATTTAGGACAATAGCACAGCTACCAACTCCAGCTGTGTTTTGAGAATGACTCAGAGAACTGTAGGATCTTAGATGTTCAAAACAGATATCCCTACTGCATCCAGCAGCTATCCAGAAAGGCATTTAGCAATTTGACAATGTGTTGGAGTGCAAGAAGTTATTATAATTTATTTGTGGAAAAGGAGACAAGAAGCAACTCTAACAACAGGCAAAGAGACTCAGCTGCTAAAAGAAGATGCCAAAATTACAGGTCAATGCTACTTTGCTTTATGGCAGATAGACATAATTTGTTTCTTTTCCAGAGAGGAAAGGGATGCCTTTGTTACCCTTTACTCAGATCAAACCTGAAGTATATCCAAGGTACCTCTATGCATTTCTGATAACAGAAAAGAACCCACAATTTTTATAGCTTAAGAGTTTTCCCATTTCTGTTACAACCAAGATGCATTTTCAAAAGTAACTTCAGTAGTTTTGAAATATTTTCTTTCTGTACCAAAGTAAAGTTTAAAAATATGGTCTGTACATTGGGGCTATGCATAGATAATCACATTCACCATCCTAAAGCTGTGATTCCTATCCTTTCCTCCCTGTTTTCAGATAACAAAACACAGGAATGATTTTTTGAAACTAGTCGGGATATGTTTCTACATGATAAAAAAACTTTACTGATGAAAATAGCAAGGTTTGACATAATGAAAACAGCATTATTTTTGAAGAATAATCTAAAGAGGACATCTTCAAGACCATACTGAAATTACCATCTCAGATCTGAGTCCCATGTTAAGGTTTCTGATTGTTATTATCCATTTCAGCTTAGTTTATCCTTTCAGGGAAGTTTTTAAAGCGTCTGCTTATGTGCAGAGATGACCTAGCCAAAACAAGAGCTTAATTCTCAGCTGCTGCTCTCACAATTCAGAGTAAGGTTAAGAATTGTTCAAACCCCCAGTGTTGTAGCTGTAGGTCAAAGAGGGTTTTGCCACTTGGTCACCACAATGGGACAGAGCTGACTTCAGCTCTCTAAAGCTGGAGAAATCACCTCTCTGTCAGTGACACTTCCTATGCTATCCATTGCATTACAAAGACAAGTAGAAAGGATATGGGTAAATGCTAAAAATTTTTACTGAAAACATTTTTTTTCTGGAAGGGAAGACATAGCTGGAAATAGCAGGAGATTCATATGTTAGTGATTAATAACAATTACTAATTAACATCAATTCTTAAAATATAGAAAAATCTAGAGCACTTCTTTGAAAAAAACAAAACTCCATCAACACATCATGGGATATAGGGTCCTCCATCATTATGGCCCTAAAATTGAAAGAATTGATGAGCTGCTTCTGCCCAAGGAGACAGCTCCTGCACATTTGAAGATCTGTCCTGGGATATACATTGCAATATATTGCTTATTCTTAGCCCTGTTAATAATTATGATGGGGTCAAAATATTCTGTTCGTGTTCTACAAAGAGATGTAGATAATCTGTCTTGGATGAGGGGTATGTTGTACACCACTCTCTTCCTTAGAGGCCGGAAATAAAGGAACAAAGGATATAAGTACTTTTGTCTCTCTCAAGGCTGAAAGATAAAGAAGCATCCTCAGACACTGAAAATCCAACTACTTGGTGGACAGTGTGTACTACATGTTTTATTTACACTCCTTATCAATTTCTTAAGAACCAAAAATTAATGAGAGCTAAAGCTGGCTGCTCTCAATTCCTCAGTGGCCAGAGAGCAAGTTCACTTTTCAGGCTGCAGCAGTGGTACAGGATTGTTCATGTAGGTAACAGCTGTTCAAGGGTAGAGAAAGGAGTCTGCATCAGGATTTCTGGTCTACTAGCTCAGGTTGCTTGCCAGCACATCTGTGTCAGTTCTTGATTACTTCTGGCATACAGTGCTTGGGGGAGAGCTGAGTAGGGAAATCTCACGAAATCTAAAATAACCTTGATCAAAATAAGTAGGTTGTTTTGGACTGCTTACTTTAAATGTCTAAGAAACAGCTGAGGATATATCTACAACCTCTTTCCTTCTCTGAAATTTAATCTGACTCAGGAATTCTACATGATCAATCCTTCCTCTCAGATAACCAGAAGAGATTTGTTGTTGCGTGTGCCTGGGGCAGGAAGATGCATCTATTTTTCTTTGGGCACAGTGAGCTCCTGTGCATGCAGCAAATAACCCTCACCGCAACAACTGTGTTTTTTGGCAAGGGTTAGCACTACAGGACTGCTGTCCAGGATTTTGTTTTCCTAGATGAGAAATGTTGGAGCAAGGCAATGTGATTTAACCTATCTGCTCAGAGCAAAGGCAATTATTTCTTTTTCTCCCTCTCAATCCTTCATGGCTGTGGAAAATCTATTAAAGTAAACTCTGTCTTTGCTGTTGCCATCTGTCCTTCTCCCACAGGAACCCTGTCTCCTTCTATTTCTATCTTCACTATCAGGGAATTCCAATATATTTGGCCACTTGCACTCTTTTCAAGAACACAGAAAAAAAAATATCAAAGGTCAAGAGGGGAAGAGGAAGGACTGGATCAGAAAAAGTCAAACCTACCCAGAAGAACAACTGTTCCCGTCCTGTGGTATTTTTGGCAATATGTAGCAGGTGCAGGTTTGCAATGTTATTTCAGCAACAGCCAGGGTTTTAAAGCATTACCAACCATGTCTGGAAAACACATGTGCTCTGGCAAAATTCATCCATCATAGAAGCTTCAGCTGTGAACCTTTCCTAGGAATCTGTCCTGTAAACCAAAGTTATTCCTCTGAACGAGAGAAATATTTGTTGACCTGAAGGCATCTGCTTAGAGAAAAACTGTGATGGCTGTTTTGGGAAGTGTGTCTAACAAATGTTAAACTCAAAACTTTGACCTTTCAGACACTTGTAGTATATGGTGTAATTTCTTCAGGCTAAAACTATCTAGATGCATAAAGCTAAAATAAAGCCAGTTAAAGCAAGTTAAACTCTAGTCACCTATATATTGTCCAATTTTCTACTTCAACCAAGATTAGCTTCAATAAGACCAGACAAATCTAGACAAGGCCAAGCAAATGCTTAGGCCTTTATAAACCTCTCATGAATGAGTGTTTTAAGGCTGTTTAAAGAATCACCATCAAAGGCATCAGCAAAATCAGCAAAATATCAAAAGAGGCAGCACGACAAATTTTGCTGGCAAGATTCAATCTACTTTTTAGTAGATGGTTAAAGCACACCAAGAATAAGCAAGCAAAAAAAAATCTCAAATCAACCAATTAAAACCCAAAAATATCTATGCAGAGAATTGAGGGGAGCGTTGAGTGTGGTAGGATGGGAGAGGGAGAAAATTATAGGAAAGGATAATGAAAAAAAGTATGGAAGTCCCTTCTGCTGAGTCACAAGTTTGAGAGTAGATGCCTAACTGAGCCAAGACTTGACTCATTATGCCCTAAGGCCCAACAGCACTTAACAACATTTAAACTTAACTACAGCTAGTACAGGGCTGTGGTCCATTAATAGTAATGGGATCAGCACAATACAGAGCTGCACCATGTTGAACCTTCTTCTGCTAAGGGAGTACATGTCTCTCATAAAGGGTCGCAGAAAACACTAGTTGTTGATTCCAGGATTTAATGTGTTTACTAAAAACTGTGCTAAGCAGCACACACCTTCCCTCTCACTACTTACTTCAAAATAAATCGTATTCAATAAATCAACTGCTAAATCATAGCAATCATATATAAGAGAAATAATTTTAAACATTCTAGATTAATTAATGTGTTCATTTGTGTTTTACATCAACAAAGTCAAATAAGGGGGTTGTGAGGCTTAGTTGGTAAATATTTTTTACAAAACAGAAGTGTTATTTTCGTGCCACTCACAGGCTTAGCTAAAGACTGTACACCGTTTATAACACCTTAACCACAAAGCTTGTGTTTTCATGAACTGTGTTAATTTAAAATAAATCCTCTGCTGAGCTGATTAGGAAGGTGTATTAATCCCAAATAATTCCATGTTGAGCTCACTTCTTCTTAGATGAAAGGCCTAAATTCCCATTGTTCTGTATCTTTTGTGCTTGTTTATATGATAATGATGGAAATACTACTAAAAAGATTACACCAAAAGTTTCTGTGATTACTAACACATGTCATATTATAGAGCTAGATTCTTCCTCTAAATCCTCAAAATGTGGTGATGTGTAGGTAGTAGGTGCTGCGTACACAACCCTGATTCTATACCTCAAAAGAGAAGGGCCAGGGATAGTAATGCTCCTGAACAATACCCTGAGGAAAGCCAAGTCACAAGTTACTTAGTTTGGATCAGAAATATGCAATTTCTGAAATCTTAAATTAAAAACCTCTCTCTATTTACAAGGAACACTGAAGAAATTCTCTATAGGAAAAAAGACAACTAGAGCACTTCAGTAATGTAACCCTTCTTATTATAATGCATTTCTGTTATAACAGAACACCTCTGTAATGCCACTAAAAAGACAAGTTAATGTCAGTGTCAACTGTGTGTTCTGCTTAGCAGGGTTGTTTTACTGTTATCAGTATCTGTTGATACTGATATTTTCTCCTAGGGGTGATTGAGAAATAAGGAAAGTGGAAACTTCCTATAAATATATAGTGCCCAAATGTCCTGTCAGGTATGTTTGTCTAAATGTGAAATGCTCAATTATTTTCTCATACAGAAGTTTTCCAGACAGCCTAAAAGATACAAAACAGTAGCAGGACATAAATGCTGAGTCATGATCTGAAAAAAACTATTCCTCTCCCTGAAGAGGAACCCTGTCAGATCATAAATTGTTTTCCAGCCTTATAAGGCTAAACAAAACATAATTCTGACTGAATCAAGCTTTACAAAGTCACTTTCTGATGTTTTTGTCATGATCACTATTAACTGCTTCCCTCAGAGCCATTTACTATGTAGTTAGCTCTTCTGAAAGATCCCCACCCAGCTCAGGGCCCTTCTGTTTGACCTGGGAGTAGTCTACCACACATAGCTCTGAAAGAAACAGAGGCTTCTGTCTTTAGTATTCCAGCTAATCAAGTCAGATTGTCCATAGGGAAAGCCAGTAGAATATCCATTTACTACAGTTCATTCCCATGAATTTGCAATCAGTTCAAGTGCCAATAGCTGGTGTTCTCACGGCAGTCTCTCCTTTCATAAGCAGTCTCATTCCAGACACACTCGCTGCCTGACTTTCCAAGAATTTTGACTAGTCAGAATTCAACTCCTAATTTAGGATTAATAAAGTATCTTGACCTATCCAACTCCAGTTGAATATTCTGAGACTAATTTTCCCCTCAGACCAACAGCAAGAAGACAATATATACCAATAAGTTTACTTACAAATAAGGCATAACAAAAAGTTTTTATGAATATATGTGCAATCATATTTGTTTGCAAATAAGAACTACAAGATTTTAATCTTACAGTACTTCTTTGAAGTATGTACAAAATTCTTTAGATTTTTTTGTTTTCTTTTTGCTTTCCATTGTTGACATGCCACTGTAATGTGTAATTGCCAATAGAGAAAGGTACAGTGCTGCACTTAGGCCACATAGTACTGCCTTAGAGGAGTTCCAAAGAAGTGTATACATCCAACCTACAGTACCTACAGGATCCCAGGGAATGATTTTCTAAGTACCACTTAAGAGTTCCACTTCTACAATCAATTCATATAGGCAACTGCTACAATCAAGTCTTATTGTGTCTACAGATGTGCATCCACTGACAAGAACACCTGATATAATACCACATCGTCAGCAGTCAGGCTACCAGATCATATTTCAAGTTAAGTTTTCAAATATGCAAAGGCAATACTAGCAGAACCAACATGCTAAATTAGTTAAAATCTTACTTTAGCATTGTCTTATGCATCCCTTTTCTCCATCTATGCATCTTCCATGTTGCTCTTTGGATATGCATGGAAAGTTACCTTAGGAACAAAAGCAAGCTTTAGATAACTGCTCCAAGACCAATAGTTTAAAAACACTGCATTCTGGGGACACTATTCTAAATTTTGCTTACAGAGGTTGCGCAAATTTAGGGCAAGAAATGAGCATTTATAGTCCATTAATCAAAATATTATTGAGCCGTGCAGTGCCTTTACTGGTAAGGGAGGAAAACACCTGTAAATATCATTTGAAGTTTAATCACTATAATGAGTTTTTGGCACATTTTTCAAAACACTTGCTAGCAATACTGCAACACCTTTTCTAAGAAAGTGGATTGCTATTAATTCAGTTCTGTTTTTGTGGATAATATTGGATTGTCAATAGGCTTGAACTCCTGAGGGTGTAATAGTTTTGCATTATCATGTCTAGACTACTTTATAATTTGTTAAAATGCGATAGTTTCTGAAGCAATATCATCATACAGGAAGTAAACATGAAGGGTCCTGATGTACAAGTGGTCCATGAGACTGTCATGGTCAGGCCACATATAGCAGTCTTCTTGTTTTGGCATTCAAATACTGTAGCAAATTGTCATTTCTAC
The DNA here is from genome assembly GCF_017590135.1 of Pyrgilauda ruficollis. Taxonomy (NCBI): domain Eukaryota; kingdom Metazoa; phylum Chordata; class Aves; order Passeriformes; family Passeridae; genus Pyrgilauda; species Pyrgilauda ruficollis. Next base: position 1,201,059 of record NW_024524044.1, on the reverse strand, counting down.
AACAATAAGAAGCATATTGTTGTAGAAATATGCTACAAAGCCTGGAAGTTTGATATGATCTGATGACCTTAATATCATTTTCTGCCATGAAACCTAAAAATTCTGTCTTTTTACATGTCATTGCCTTCTAGCCAAACAAACCTTTGTTAAACTGCAAAGAGCATGTTCTCTTCCATATCATTTCAGAAACTTTATTCTTTTTCAGTCTTTCTCCAAGTGTTCCTAGAGAAAGCAAATTAGGTAAAGCAAAAATGTAAATTGCATGTCAGGAGTTATTAGGAGAGAAATGAAGTACAAAACATAGAAAATTACTGTGCAATGGAATAAATGTATGTTTCACCTGCTACTTAAATCCTGGTTCCCTGTCTCAGGGGTATAAGGACAGGTTGAAAGGTCAGGTTCAAGAAGGTCTCTACTTTAATCACAATGACGGGCCTTCTTGCATCCAAGAAACAACTAAATAAACTAGGACTATCAAGCAATCAAGGGATATATGATGCAGGTCTACAAAGTCAAGGGGGTTATAAGAGAATGATTAAAATATATTATCAGAAATTAAGTAATAATGATAATAACAATAGTAATAAAGAACACAATTCCTCCTACAATATCCACTCTGGAAAGATGAAAGTTTAAACTAGTTGAAGGGCAGACTAGATGTGTTTAAGGAAGAGAAATCTAATGATACACAGAAGTGAGGCATGGCTTAGAAAGCTTCCAAAATGGTTATGGATTGACAATGCACAAAATCAACCATACATGCTAAATTTAGTTTCCTATCTTTGTAGATTTTAGCAGCTAATATAGGCAAGGTACTTAAATCTTTGACCTAAGCAGGTAGAGCTGGTTTTACATGCTCTGTGGCTTTTCCTGCTGTTTCTTTCAGTGACTCTGAAGCCTTTCAAACAGGCCCACAACCTCTTTATCTGCTATCACTATTCTGCTTTTGCTACAGCTTTTCAGAGCAGATGTGTGCAGCTGGGAGCTGTCACAGGTAGAAGTGGAGATCATTCACCAGGGCAGTGGAGGAAAATTCACTGCATTACTATAAAGTTATCA